>NC_135880.1:125038634-125784938 GCF_964194155.1 Cetorhinus maximus | reverse complement strand
CACTTGTCTGGAAGGTAACTCAAGATTACATTTAAATTTTTAAGTACCCCCTCATTGTCTGAAATTTATTAGAGGAAATTCAATTTCAGAATCTTTCATTTCTACCTCTTTTCTTTTATCTACCACCACTAATACCTCCTTTTGGTTATCTTCCCTGTCAAAGTACTTTTTAAGCATATTTACATAACACATCCTCTGTTTCTTTCTGCCATCTGGGGTATTTATTAAATGATTTACTTCACTCGGTTTCTTTTCAGTCCTGTAAGGTCCACTGAACCTTGCCTTTAATGGTTCGCCTAACACTGGTAACAAAACTAACACTTCTTCCCCAGCAACAAAAAAGTACGAGCTTTGGTTCTCTTATCTGCCTTCACCTTCATCACCTGCTGTGATATCTTTAAATATTCTTCAGCTAACTCACATGGCCTATCCAATCATTCTCTGAAGGTTGTTACATAATCCAGAAGAGTAGTTTCCGAATTCTGATCCATTAACTTCTCCTGAATCAACTTAAGTGATCCCTTACTTCAAGACCATAGACTAATTCAAAAGAACTAAATCCTGTTGATTCATTAGGAGCATCCCTAATAGCAGATAACAAGAGTGGAATTCCCCGTCCCAATCCTGTATAGTCTTGACTATAAGCCCTCATCATGGTTTTCAAAGTTTGATGCAAACACTTAAAGATGATTCAGGATGATAAACTGATGACTTAAACTGCTTTATCCCCAGGCTGTTCATTGCTTCCTTAAACAGCTGTGACATGACATTAGAACCCTGCTCCAACTGTATTTCTTTCGGTACCTTGTAAAAAAATTTAGTCAACTCCTCTACAATTCTCTTTGTTGTAATATTTCATAAAGGTATTGCTACCAGAAAACTTGTAGGCACATAGTTGTCAGCAAGTACTGATTTCGACTTTTAGTCTTAGGGAGGGCCCTTACACAATCAATCAGGAGCTTGGTTAAAAAGTTTCTCAAATGTTTGAATCGGAATTAAAGGTGCTGGTTCAATCACTGCTTGAGGTTTTCCTGTTACCTGATATGTGTGACATGATCTACAAAATTTGACTACATCTTTATGCAGTCCAGGCCAATAAAATGATTTTGTATTTTCGCCTGCATTTTCCTAATTCTTAACTGTCCCACTATTTGAATTTCATGAGCTACTTATTTCATTTCTGTATCCAGATGGTATAATTATTTGATGTACTACCTCCCATTCCTCATATGCTGAAATATGAAACGGCCTCAACTTCCTCATTAACACGTTACCTTTAAGATAATAACATTCTGGAATACATTGTGCCTCTGCTTCTGAATAAGCTGTCAGATATAACTTCTTTATTCATGGATCCTTCTGCTGTAACTCTACCAATTTAACTGAATTAAACACTTTCACTTCAATCTTCTCTTCCTGTACAACCTTTCCAAAAACGGACCCAGCTAATTGAATATCAGCATCTTTCCCCTGTCTTTTAAACTCCCCCTCTTCCTGTTTCAACCTGTGAGTTTGTGATCCCATTACTACACAATCTGGAAACAGTCCAGGATGTTCTTTCTGCAACACCTCTGTTGGATGCGCCTCCACAAGCTGCTCAACTACACTAGGCATCACCACAATCTGTGACCCAAATATATCATTACCTAAAATAAATTGAAACCCTGAAATGGGCAATTTTTCCACTACTCCAACAATCACCTCACCTGTTTTCAACTTACATTTTAAATTTCTCTTCCAAAATGGAATAGGTTTAGTATCTTCCACTTATTACCACTCTTTCCTGTAATACTCCCTCTGGATAACAAATAGAACTATCCCATAATATTAAGGATTGACCAGCCCTTGTATCCCTTAAAATTTTAATATCGCTGCCTGCTCTACCCTGTACAAATGGAAAGACTTTCCCTTGACACACAAAATCTTTCAACATTTCCATAACCTACCCTTCAGCACTCCCTTAGGTAAACTGTGAATACGGTTCCTACTTCTTTACCTATCACTGATTCTTCCTGCTTCACCTGTACACAAACCATTGTTTTTTCCTGTTTCTGAATCTCAAAACCCACAGTACTCTTATTTCCAGAATTTTTCTCTGTTCCAACTACAGCAACAGGTTTTCCCTGTAACCTGCAGCACATTGACATCATGTGCCCCGCCTTATTACAATGAAAACACCTAAGTTTTTGAGTGTCACTATCTTCAGCACCTTCCTTTTTGGCCTGAGGAGCAAATTCAAGAAAATTTTCAACTGCTCCTTCTCTTACTTAGCTAACCACCTTCCTGTCACCTTCCCACTTCCTATCCTTCTCTGATTTAAAAGAGTGATGAAGAAAGGTTTAGATCTATGGACTAACTCATAATCATCAGCTATCTCTGCTGCTTGCCTTGCCATTTTAATCCTCTGTTCCTCCACATGAGTTCTAACTACTGAAGGAATTGAATCTTTAAATTGTTCCTAAAGAATTACTTCTCTAAGAGCTGCATATGTTGTCTCTACCTTTAATACCCATATCCACTGGTCAAAATTACTTTGTTTTACTCTCTCAAGCTCAATATAAGTCTAACCAGGCTGTTTCCTTATATTCCTAAATTTCTGTCTGCAGGCCTCAGGAACCAGCTCATATGCACTCAAAATAACCTTTTTTTACTGCCTCATAATCCAATGATACCTCTGCTGACAGCGGTGTATATACCTCATGAGCTCTACCTACCAACATAGACTGTAAAAGCAATGTCCAGATTTCTTGTGTTCATTTCATCTGCTTAGCTATCTTCTCAAGTGAAATAAAGAATGCCTCTACATCCCTTTTCTCCAACTTTGGTAGAGCCAGCACAAATTTAAACATCTCCCCACTGGGTTTTAAGTTAAGAGTGGTCATTTCCACATCAGAACCTTCCTCAGCATCTGAGATTTCTTTTTTAACTTCCAGCCTTCTAAACTGATATTCTCTTTCCCTTTCCTTTTCTCTTTCCTCCATTGATAATTTCTCCCACTGAAGGTTAATTTTTTTTTCATTTCCCTTTGAAATGGTCTCTCTTTTTCTTTTTCCTCTGATTCAAGATTTTTCATTTCCATTGCTTGTTCAAGTTCAAGCTTCTTCATTTGTAACTGAAGTCTCACTATCTCCAGCTGTGACTCGTTAGTGTCAGGTGTCCCTTCCAATTTCAAATGCTGTGCTATGACTTCAATTGTGTCTGCTTTCTTTGCACTTGCGGTTAAACCCAACTGCAACTTATCAGCCAATTCTGTTGACTTAACCTTAGTTATTTTTTTAAAACCAATCAGGGTTACATCTTCTACTCCCAGAAAAGTCTTATCAATGGTTAAAGCCATATTTTCAGACTCACCACTTTAAAATCCCTTAACACCAACTCCTGAGTTCAATGTTCTTCTTGTACTCGTAACCTTAAGATTCACCAACTCCAAGCCAATCAATGAATTTCTAATATCCTGCAAAGAGCCCCCAATTTTGTTATGATATGGCAGGTAGTATTTTCCAGGCTGACCAAATCCACGAGGGAATCTTGGCCACCCTATCACAACGGTTTTGGAATTTGTATTTATTACGAGTAGATTTGTACATTAAATTCAGAAGTAATGAGCCCACTAACACCTTTAGAGATTTTAAAAATTAAATTAAAAAAGTTATTAGCAAAAGAAAAGAATTAAAACACATATACAAGATTACAGTTACACTGTTACTTAATATTATAACAGATCCCAAAATTCCTAATTAACCTGACTCCCAACTACACACCCCCTTTAAGGAAATAATCCAAAATAGATTTTAAATTTAGAGGCAATCCAGCAAGGTTGCCACAGCATCCGCTTGACATGGAATTCCAAAGACTTTTTAATACAACTTTGGTTATTGGAACAGCAGACTTCTGTAAAGTGGATAGGGCTGTTTCCCCAAGTCTGTTTCACACAGTGTATCTTTTAGACCTTATACATGCACCCCTGATGCAACCTTCCATCCTTCATTAAATATATTCCTTCCTCTTTAATCTGTAAATCCCATTGTTTCCATATGTCTTTGGGATTTACTTTTCTCATACTATAAAATTTTTTCATCTTGTCAATATGGCCTTTCCTTTTTGGGAAAAATAAATGTAATAGCCTTGCTCTTTTTATCCTGTCAGTTGTAAAACTTAATCATGTTTCTTTGAAAACCAAACATCTCTTCACTTATCTTAAAATGCTAATTTCATTCACACTCTATTGACTGACTTTACCCTCATTAACATTCACTTATTAACATTTCAAATACCCTTTTACACCTAACTCTTCTAATAATTTCAACCTTGATTCTATCTGACTCTAATTCAATTAAATCAGCCACACAGACAGAACCATATACACACACACACAAGCATCAGCCTACTTTACAATACCACACAATAATATTATGAAAAGTATGGTAGTTTCGTGACAGTAGTTATGTGCAAGCTGTGAGATGTGAGTATGAAGCTTGTATCAGTGCTAAGTGTGTGAGGGTGGGGTGAAGCATATGAATGTGAGATTTGAGTTGTGGTTGACATTTACTGTTGGCAGGTGAGTGAAGGAAATGTGGTGATTGAAGCAATATGCGAGGCTAATGGTGCAGTTGGTAAGTTTTGGCAGATAGTATGCATTCACTGATATTCACCACTCATATGAGGCATTCAAGTTTTAGTGGCATTGTATCCAGGTCCTCAGTGCCAGGCTGCTGCCATTGACTACCTACTGATATTGCCTTCTGAACTGTCTGGAGGGCTTCTTGGCTCCCTATGACCCTCTCTCCTCCAGTCAACCTCCTGCACCAGTGATTCCAGCACAGCATCAATAAAACAGGGTGGCTGTCTTGCCTGTTGCAACATTTTAGATCCTTCCTGAAGATCTTCAATTTTGTCCAAGCTGTTTCAGCCCCTGCTGCAGTCAGAATGCTTTTCACCTTTAAGAGGTGCAGTGTAACTTTAAGTAGTGCAGGCTAGCTCTAAATGGCGATAGTCCCATGAGAACTTCAACCTCCTGTAGCCACTCACTAGTGCGCTCAGTGCCAAGCTGTATGTCATAATCATGAAAATGAGCAGGAAGCATGAGATTTGTGCACTGCCTGCATCACCATGATGGGGTGTGGGGTAATCGGACATCACAATACTCACAACCAAATTCAGGGACTCTCAGTTTAGTTCCCTTATTGTTTCTTAGAAAGGGGAGGCATGCATGAAAAGTGAATCTCTCAATTAAATGCGGCTCAGCAAAATAAGTTTGGAAGCCTCTGGCCTTGAAAGAAGGTTACAAAGTTGAAACCTCATTGAGAAATATAAAATAGTAAATGGTTAAGACCAGGCAGACTCAGAATATTACTTCAAATTACAAAAGTACAAAAATTTAATTGTTAAAAAGTAAATTTAAAATATTTAGGAAGACTTCTTTAATTATAGGGTTTAGAATGTATGTAGAATATGTTTAGAATAATGTACCATGGTGGGACAATAGCACAAAAGCATCAGCAGCGTTCAAGATGGAATTTGTAACAGCAGAGTGAGAGTACAAGAAAGATAAGTCTGTTATGTTCTTAATGCATCAGGTACTAAGATTCCAATCCATCACCACAAGACACAACTTTTTCACAGTATCATTGGATTACCCTCAAATATTTCATTTTTTCTCTCTTCTTTCTGTCAATCATCTCCACTCCTCCATGCTTGGATATGGTTTACTTGCAGTAGCAACCGTTTTTATGTGTGAGCCTGAGACGATTGTTGACATGCTGTATAATTGTAGAATCAAGGCCAATTCAAAATCTCCCTCACCTGATGTTCACAAACATGCATTTTTGCAGGGGTCATTGAATAATAATTATCAACTGCATCCTTTCCCCCTAACCTAAGATGCACATGCCAACTGAAATCAAATAAGTCAGAGCAAATATAAGACCTCCTTGGCTTGAATGGTGCAGGTTTGCATTGCCTTAACCAACTGATTCATTGGAGAGCTTTGGATGTTTTTAACATGACAATTTCATATAAAGCTTGCAGTTGGATTAGAAACAAAACCTTTAAATTTTGAAATTGCTAGCATATGAATTGAAATTCTTCTATCTGCTAGTTTAGCAGAGTCATTTAAAATAAATGGCAGAGAGAGCAATTTCAGACAAATGCACTGAGCTTTAATTTTCTTGTATTCCATGGTGCAATTTCAGGATCTCTGATCATTTTAGCAAAAGAATCTTTCAAAGATGTCTAATTTGATTTCGGGTTTGAAGTTACAAGAACAATTTTGCAAATTTATGCTCTCAGTATGGAGCTTTGCCTGTCAAGAGCAGATTAATAAAATTACTCCTCACAGCCAGGATTGGCCTGAATAAATAATTTATGCAGAATTTGTGCTAACAACCTGATTAAGATAAAGCCTAAAAATTGTCCATTCTCACTGATCCTGACTCATATAAAATCTTTTATATGTCAAATATGCAATTCAGACTTAGTATATTTCAGTTTGTCTATAAGAGGTCTGATCCTTATGTAAAAGCTTGATACCTTTTTTTGCAACTGGCATTAGTGTGAACATACCATTCAGTCATGGTTTAACAGAATAATACAGCTGTTAATGCAGCTTTCTCAGAAGCAATAGCAAAGATAATTGAGCATAATAACTACCCTACTGTTGTCAAGATAAATGACAAAGAGACATTGAATGGATTACTATTCTGTAGCGTCATGCACTTCAATAGATTTACACAATGAAGGGCTGCCGAAGAATTTCAAGCGTCCAATACAGTTTTGTGATTGTTCCTCCTGTGCTTAAAAGTTTGGGAAAGAAAAAAACACCGGTAACTACTTACAGGTGCTTACCAATTGTGTGAAAGTTGTACATGAGAGTTTTGGAATTGGCCTGAAAAATCATCCCTTTAGTATTGCACTCTTTAATAGTCCGTCCATTGCAAAATTATTTTTGAGTTAAAATAGATTTTAGAAAAATAACAATTATTATTTAAGCACTTCTATGTGACTTCCAAGTTCTGCTAGGAAGATAGACACATATGTCAATTTATTTTTATTTGCATACACTCATGTCGCAAATAATTCAAACTAGTGGCTTTGTTCAAAAACAAATTTAATGATGTCTTGCCAGAGGGTTGCTAAAATATTTTTATCTCAATAGGTAAGATAATCATGTTTATAATTTACACTGACATAATGCTTCTCATGTAGAAGAATTTGCAGAGTTTTACAGGAAAGGTTAACATTAAATAGGGAAAAAAGTAAAAATCAAGGGTAGAGAGAGGTGACAAAATGTATAATCAAAGACTTCTAAAGAGTTTTTGAATGAAGGAAAGAAGGTACCTAGCTATTGAAATGTAGGGAAGGAGTACCATTGGATGGTGTATAGTAGCTGAAGGAATGGCTGCCTGTGGAGCAGAGACAGTGTATGTAAAGAAGGGTCATGAGGACTCGAAACGTCAACTCTTTTCTTCTCCGCCGATGCTGCCAGACCTGCTGAGTTTTTCCAGGTAATTCTGTTTTTGTTATGTAAAGAAGTAGACTGATGTTTGATTAGTAGAGGGAATGTGTGTAGGAACATGTCTCTCATGGAGATTCAAGAGTGGTGGGGCCAGACCGTGAACTGATTTTATCCTCAAAACACTAATTGTATAATCAATCTGTTAGAATGGGGGAAGTTGTTGGAGCTTAACAAGGATGCCAAGCTTTGTATACAAGATGGTGCAGGCTGTTATACTCTTGAAAAGTTATGTTGCAGAGACTGGAGGTAGAGATACTAACACTAACGTCAATCAGTAATTCAGGCCTATGATGAGGGCATGGACTAAGGCTTTGGCAATTATAGGGGAAGATTAGGGGCATGGCAGGCAATGTTTCAGAAGTAGATCAGAAGTAAGGAAGAAGGCAGGACTATAAGGCTCCACACATTTGGGTGAACCTAGAGGTGCAATGTGGTAGATTAGTGGAATTTAGGATGGTGGCACAGAACTGTCCTATCACCAAAGTGATGGCTTTGACCTTACCAGCATTAAGCTGAAGGAAGTCACACCTAATCCAGAACATAGTATCAGATGTACAGCTGAAGAGGATGGGAACAGTAATGGTGTGGGGGCGGGGGGAGTGTTAAAGAGGTGAAATTAGTTTCATCATTATACAACTCAAACAGACACCACTAATGATGTAGTCAATGGGACAGCATGTAAATAATGAAGAGGAGGGACTGAACATGGAGCCAGAGAGTCCATCCAGAGGTCAAGAGGAGAAACTGTTGAAGGAAGTGGAGTGACAGCAAAAAGTAAGATTGGTGCCATGGAGATGTATTTGCAGAAGAGATGTGTTGGAGGAGGATAGACTGCTTATTACTATCTGACACTTTCAGAAGGTAGTCAAGTAAAATAGCCACAATTGTACTATTCAGACATGATTAATATTAATTCACTTAAACTATTGAAAGTCCAGATATCATGTATGGGTTGTCTCCCACATGGAATATACACTTATCTGAAATAAATATCTTATGTTGATTTGCAGTTTAGTTCTAAATCAGATTTGAAGTTTCAGCTGATCCAAATTAAGATGATGGCCTGATTTTTTGCTCCCGCATTGGGAGCAGAGTTAGGACATTCCCCAGCTCCGCGAACCCAACCCGGGAGAAAGTGCCCCAGAAGTTGGGATTTTCATTCTGGGGTGGCGGAGATCTCTGGGAGCTGGGCCAGGCGATCCCAGAGTGAGGGCGCAGGTTGCTGAGCGTGGAGACAGGGTTGACAGCAGGCCTGTTTTGGTGCATCAGGACTTTGTCAAAGATTTTTAAAAAAGTGTTAAAACAAAAAAAAAACAGTCCTCCAGTCCTCACCCTTCACCACTCCCTCACCCTCCCAAATACTCTCCTCGTGCCCCATCTATGCCAACATATGCCACTCATACCTTCCATGCCAACCAATGCCTACCACCCACTCCCATGACCCCTTATACCTTCCATGCCAACCCCCCTATCCAGTCTCCATGGCCCTTTAGAGCCCCTGTGCCAATTTAGTGCCAACCAATGCCCCCATCCACCACACTTTGCCCTTCCACCTATCATGCCAACTCACCCAGTATCCACCATGGGCAGGCCTCAGGAGCCATGCTGAGATTAAATAAAATAAAGTTCCAAATGTCTATTGCAGACTTAGGGTGGAATCTTACTGAGGCATCTTCAGTCTCGCCTCATGGCTGGAGACCCAGCAAGAGACCCACACTGCCCCGCTGAACAACAAGCCAATCAAGCAGTGGAGAGGCCACCAGCGGGCCTTCCCCTGGAATCAAGACCCCGAGGGCAGAAGTCTCGCCTACTGAAACCTGCCGGCCAATCAGAGGCTGGCTGCTCTTGCGCTCAGCAGTACGACTGGGGAGTCTGTGGCTGCTGCTGGGAGGACAGGCACCGAGTCCCAGGATCGCATAGCAACCCAGGCCACAGTTAAGTAATGTTTGGGGGGTATGGAGAGGGACCAGAGGGAAAGGGGGTGGCACTCAGTGAAAAGTTCCCCCAGAAGTGACAAGCAGTCCCCACGTAAGTTTACCTGTTGTGCATGGCAACAGGCCCACCTGCGGCTGGGATGATCCCAGCGGCAGTGGGGTGAGGGCCTGAAGGGCCTAATTGGTCACTTAAGGGCCTCAATTTATGGCAGAGCAATAACCTTGACCATGGGCCTTCCTGTCCAGAACTTAATTCAGGCGGAGGCAGGAAGGCGGCAGGGTTCTGGTATGCCACCATCCCTCCAAGCTTCATCACCAGTGAGAGCACAAGATTCCACCCTTTATATTTTAAAAAGACACTCTCATTCATATTAAAAAACATTCACTATATTTATATTCCTTCATTTATATAATCCCAAACATTTCATTTGAGAACTCAATCACTTATACAACAAGCATTGGAATTCATAAGCCTACTTCAAAAATTCTATAACCACTTGGATCTGTCAATCAAACTGTGAAATGCAAGGTTGTGAAATCAGTCATGCAGCACAAATCCAGTAATGATACCCCTCAGGCTTACATCAACAAATAGAGTGAAATAACAAGCAATGGTTTTTATTACACTCCACATAGCCTTTTTCAAAGATTTAAGAGGCCAGTTTATTTATTCATTCATAGGATGTGGGTGTTGCTGGCGGAGCCTGCATTTTGTTGCCAACGCTAATTGCCCTTCAATTGAATGGCTTGCTAGGCCATTTCAGAGTATAGTTAAGAATCAACCACATTACTGTGGGCTTGGAGTCATATGTAGTCACATTTTTGACAGTTTGGCCTGGATTTTCATCCTCGAGGCGGGTAGCCAGAGTCAGGAAATTCCAGGCTTGGCCCACCCAAGAGAGTGGGAGAAAGTGCCACCAAAGACAGGATTTTCACTGTAGGGGTTGGGGGGGGTGGGTGGGGATTTGCCTGAAGTCGGGCCAGCTGGCCCAGGAGAGAATTAAGAGGCAGCCACAGGAGCTGCTGGGTGCCGAGGCAAGCCATTTAAAAGGTCTGCCTCAATGCTGTGGGATTTCATCCCAGTTATAAAGAAAAAAGTATGGCACTCTAGCCTTCACCCCTTACTCCCACATACTCCCCATGACCCATCCATGCCTTCTCACAATCCCCACCCACCCCCAAGGCCCTCATGCCACTGTATGCCTCCCACCCACCCCCTAACACCCCTCAAGTTTTCCATTGCAATCTATGCCCCCCAACGACCCCCTGTGGCTCCTCATGACCCCATGCCAAGCTATGGCAATTCCATGCCAATTGACCTACCATATAGCGTGTAGAACCAATGAACCCTATAGTTTTTATTACAATTCTTTCACGGGACATAGGCATTGCTGGCTAGGCCAGCATTTTTATTGTCCATCCTTAAGTGCCCTTGAGAGTGTGGTGGTGAGCTGCCTTCTTGAACCGCTGTAGTCCATGCGGTGTAGGCACACCTACAAAGCTGGAGGGTGTTCAAGGGCTTTGACCCAGTGAAAGAATGGTAATATAGTTCCACATCAGGATAGTGTGTGGCTTGGAGGGGAACTTGCAGTTGGTGGTGTTCCCACGCATCTACTGCATTATCCTTCTAGGTATTAGAGGTCATAGGGTTGGAAGGTGCTGTCAGGGGAAATAAGATGTATAACAAAAGCTTTACATAAAAACAGTCATTCATTGATAACTTTCCACTTCCTTAAAAATATTCATTTTTCCTACAGGCCAATAAAAGTGTCAATCACCCAGAATCTTTAAAATATCAATAGCAGAAACTTGAAGTCTCCTTATCTTGTGTAAATAAACTTAGTGAAATTGACAGAAGAGATCAGGGAGCTGGAGCTTTCAATCAAGTGATGTTACCCCCACACTGCAGCCCCCGCCCCCCCCACCCCCGCCCCACCACCTCTCCGGGCTAATGTGTTTCAGTACTCTAATGGATGTCTTGGTTCTCAGCCAAGAGTACATGGTAGGTGCCATGTTTGTAGGCAGGACTTCTCATATTTCGACCTCTTCTATTTATGCAACAAAGGAGAACTCTCTGTGATTGCGAAAATTCAGGCCAGTAAATTTGAAATCAGAAAAGCTCTGAATTAACTCATTTTTAATAGGAATTCCTCTCACTTTATCTTTATGGCTCAGGTAAATTGGGAAGTTAGATTAAAAGGTATGATGGTGGATGAGAAATGGTAAACATTTAAGTAAATATTTCATAATTCTCATCAAATTTACATGCCATTGAGAAATAAAAATTCCATGGGAAAAAAGATGCATCCATGGCTAACTAAGGAGGTTACAGATACTGTTAGGTTAAGAGGGGAGGCTTATAACATTGCCAAGAAGATTAGTAAACCTCTGGATTGGGAGAATTTTAGATAAAAATAAAGGATGTCGAAAAATTTGGTAAAGAGGGAGCAAATAGAATATGGGAATAAACTAGCCAGAAATATTGTAACAGTTTGTAAGAGTTTTTACAAGTATGTAAAAATATTGAGCAAAATAATTATTTAATATTTCGGCCATCTCTCTATCAGTATCTGTGGTATTATCCTATACTTTTATTTATTCATTCACAGGATGTGGGTTTCGCTGGCTGGGCCAGCATTTATTGCCCATCCCTCGCTGCCCTTGAGAAGTTGGTGGTGAGCTGCCTTCTTGAACCGCTTCAGTCCATGTGGTGTAGGTACACCCACAGTACTGTTAGGAAGAGAATTCCAGGATTTTGACCCAGCGACAGTGAAGGAACAGCGATATATTACCAAGTCAGGATGTTTATTTCCAAATATATCACTTAATAGTCCTATTCCCATCCCAGCTTTCATTTTTTTATTGATGACCACGACCACCACCCTCCCTACTGCACCGCACCCCCCACCCCCCCCACCCCCCTCCCCTGCCCAACGCGCCATTGGGAGAAAGGTGGAAAAACTCAGCAGGTCTAACAGCACCTGTGGAGAAAAAAAAGAGTTAACGTTTCGAGTCCTTATAAGGACTTGAAACGTTAACTTTTTTTTTCTCCACGGATGCTGTTAGACCAGCTGCGTTTTTCCAGCATCTTCTGTTTTTGTTTCAGATTTCCAGCATCCGCAGCATTTTGCTTTTATATCGGGAAAAAGGTGCCTGCTCCTCAGTTCCAAGTCAGGTCTGACAGGAGGTCCAGCTTCTGTGTTCACGCTTAATGCGCAACACGCTTGCAACTTCTCAAGGCAAGATGTGTCTTGAAAACATCTTGCTATTTTGTTTTTTGTTCCGTAATAATTTATGATCATTCTTTCTTCTTGCCTTCCTAATTTTTTTTATTTCTCTCCTAATTGTCAAACCCTTGGAGGCTGAGACGGTAGAAATTTATAACGAGGAATAAAAAATTGATGGAGACATTAAACAAATATTTTGTGTGCGTATTCACAGTAGAAGATACAAAAAAAAATACCAGAAATAGTGGAGAACCAATGGTCTAATGAGAATGAGGAACTTAAGGTAATTAATATTCACAAAGAAAAAGTACAGGAGAAATTAATGGGACTGAAAACTGACAAATGCCCTAGACCTGACGGCCTACACCCGAGTTCTAAAAGAGGTGTGCGCGCTGGTTGTGATCTTCCAAAATTCCCTAAATTCTGGAATGGTCCCAGTGGATTGACAGTTACCAAATATAACACTGTTATTCAAGGAAGAAAGAAGAGAGAAACCAGTGAACTCCAGGCCAGTTAGCCTGACTTCAGATGTCAGCAAATTGCTCGAAACCATTATCAAGGAAGTGATAACAGGGCAATTAGAAATTCAAGTTATGATTTGACAGAGTCAACACGGTCTTATGAAAAGAAAATCGTATTTTTGATTATGTAACCAGCAGGGCACATAAAGGGGAACCGGTGGATGTAATAAGGTGCTACACGAAAGATTGTTCACAAGATAACGGCCCATGAGATTGGGCATGATATATTAGCATGGATAGAGCATTAGTTAAAGGTTAGGAGACAAAGAATATTTTATATTCTATTTACTCCCTCTTTATCACCTTTTTTGGTAAAAACTGAGCCATTTTTATGGTAACAGGCTTTTACTAGTGGAATGGCACAAGAATGAGTGCCCAAAGAGCCTGCAAAGGGTTATATATAAGTCGGTTAGGTCAGAGGGCAAGAATGTGGCAGATGGAGTATTATGTGGGAAAATGTGATGTTGTTCACTTTGATAGGAAGAATAGAAAAACTGAATATTTTTTAAATGGTGAGCAACAATACATGTTGGTGTTCACAGGGATTATGGTGTCCTTGTACCAAGAAACACAGAAAGATAACATGCCGGTACAGCAAACAATTAGGAGGGCAAATGGTGTGTTGCTTTTATTGCAAGAGAGTTGCAGTAGAAATGCAAGGAAGTCTTGCAGAAATTATATAGAGCTCTGGTAAGAGCACATTTGGAGTATTGTATATAGTTTTTGTTCCATACCTAAGGAAGGATTTACTTAACTTGGAGGGGGTACAAAAACATTTAGATTGATCCCTTGGATAAGAGGATTGTCCTATGGGAAGAGATTGAATAGAAGGAGCCTATACTCTTTCGAGTTAAAAGGCAGAGAGGTGATCTCATTGAAACATAGAGGGCTTGACCGGGTACATGCTGAGAGGCTGTTTCCCTGCCTGGGGCGTCTAGAACTATGAAGAATAGTGTCAGGATAAAGGGACAACCATCTCGGTCCGAGATGAGGAGAAATTTTTTCACTCAGAAGATTGTGAATCTTTGGAATTCTCTTATCACATAAGGCTGTGAATGTTTAGTCATTGAGTAAATCCAAGGTATAGATTGATAGATTTTTGGACTTTAAGGGAATCAAAGAATAAGGCATGAAGGTTGTGTTGAGGCTGAGAATAAACCATGATCTTAATAAATAATGGAGCAGGCTCAAGGGGCTGAATAGGCTTCTCTTGCTCCTATTTCTTATCTTCTTATACTATTTCAGACATTAAGCTTCTCAGGTGGACATGAAAGATCTCAGGGGATTATTTCAAAGACGAGTAGGGCAGTTTTTTTCCCATTGTCTTTGTTAGAATTTATTTGTCATCCTCAACCAACACCTAAAATAAATGCTGGTTACTACATTGCTATTTATGGGACTTTGCTTTTTGCAAATTGGCTGCTGTGTTTCCTACATTACAAAGGTGAGTGCTCTTCAAAGGTACTTAATTATCTGTAAAGCATTTGGGCACTTACTGAGGCTGGGAAAGGTGCTATATAAATGCAGGCTCTTTCTTTGCTTTAATTTCTGCCATCACCTTCTTGCCATATGTTCCTTTTGTGGCTGCCTGTCACATCTGAAATATGATCTCTTTATAAAATGCATATTTTTATTTGTTCTGTGACTTGGGTGAAAACAGAACACCTGCGATCATTATAGAAATTATGGGATATATCTCGATGCAGATTGCAGACAAAGACAATGCTGATCACTAACACATTTTGTTTTCTACACACTGCTAAAACCTTTTGTGTATTACTATCTGGTCTGGAAGACAATTCACGCTTAAATGAATCTCTTTACTATAGTCTCTTGGTCTGACAGGGAAAAGATTACGTTACACCTTTAATCTTTGAAACATAAATTTCTTTACATAAAGAGCATTTAACTGAAAGGTGTAAGGTGATGATTTTGGAACAGTCACTGTCAGAATCAATTTGAGCTGATTATTATCTCCTCTTTGATATGTATTTAGTTAACAATTTAATCAGATGTAGAAAGTACAGTGACAGAGATAATTACAGGTTCCTTATGTGTCAAGGAATGGAATCTTAACTGCCCAGAACAAATAAGGGACCCTTTTGACATAGGTGTGCAAAGAGTAGTCAGTTTGATTTGATAGGTAAAGCTAGCATTTTGATTAATCTTTACAGGTCTGCAGGCTTTCCCAAGTTTGAGTGCTTTCTACAAGCAAAGGTCATCTATCATATGTGTCTAACTTCACTGACAAAGTATCTAATACATGTACGCTTTTCAGAAAAGCCTCTGTTAAAGACAAAAGAAACAGTGATGTTGCATTTAATAAAGAAGTGATTCTAACATTGGTGCCAGATAGCAGAAGCACTTTTCTACTTTTAGCTCCCAGTGTCAGCATCAAACAACGATTCAGGCAGAACAAAATTTTCTCTTTCCACTATTAGAAGCAAACACATAAGTACAGCCAGAAGATTTCATATGTTCACTGTTTGCAGAAAAGTTGTTTAACATGCTTTTTTAAAGAATACTTCCCTGATCTTCGCGGAAATAGGAAACCTGAACTCACCGTGTTTATGAGGTGAGTCCACATATTGTCCTGAAGAAATTAGACCATTTTTTTGTGTAGACCACAGCCACAAAAAAAATCAGTAGTATGACTAAAATGACAGTGCAGCACCCTGTTTCAACCACTCTCCAGATTTGTGCCATTTCAATGGGTGTCTTGGAAAAGATAGCCTATGATATCATGAGGACCCCCAATGCAAAGTTGAAGGACCAATGGGTGAAACGTAGGCTTTAAAAGGAGAGCTGCAGGCCTCTCAAATATGTATTAAACAGGGTCTATAAATTATTTTTTGGAGTCAGAAGTATTATTGTCTCGGCTTTTAAGTGGCACTTGGAGATTTTCAACCCTCTCCGACCAACAAGCTTCAACAAATGTAGAAGCAGCTTGCTGTCGGTATGGTAATGAGGCCGAGCCATGAAAACTATTCGGGCCTCAAACCACATCCATCGAGTGAGCAGAGTGTTCTTTCCACCTGCCTCTGGTTTGAATCCACGTCCCAAAGGTAAAAGTACTCTTGGAGCATTTTGCAATGTATCGCCACAATTTATTTCCCAACTGACTATCTAAGCAATTAGCACCACAGAACCATAGAAAGGTTACAGCACAGAAGGAGGCCATTCAGCCCATCTTGTCCGTGCCAGCCCGAGGACACCCAGGTGCCCTTTCTAATCCCACCTTCCTGCACCTGGCCCATAGCCCTGCAGTTTACAGCACTTAAGGTGCAGATCCAGGTACTTTTTAAAAGAGTTTAGAGTTTCTGCCTCTACCACCAACTTGGGCAGCGAATTCCAGACACCCACTACCCTCTGCGTAAAAAAGTTCTTCCTCATGTCCCCCCTACACCTTCTGCCACTTATCTTGAATCTATGTCCCCTGGTTCTAGGATTCTCCACCAAGGGAAACAATTTTATCCTGTCCACTCTATCGATTCCCCTCTTAATTATGTACACCTCAATCAAGTCACCTCTCAGCCTTCTTTGTTCTAAGGAAAATAACCCCAACCTATTCAATCTCTCCTCGTAGCTACACTTTTCTAACCCTGGCAACATTCTTGTAAACCTCCTCTGCACTCTCTCCAGAGCTATTACGTCCTTCCTGTAATGTGGTGGCCAGAACTGCACACAATACTCCAGTTGTGGCCTCACCAGTGTTTTATACAATTCCAACATTATATCCTGACTTTTATATTCTATACCTCTGCCAATGAAGGAGAGCATTCCATATGCCTTCTTTACAACCTTGGCTACTTGAACTGCTGCCTTCAGGGACCTGTGTACTTGTACGCCAAGATCTCTCACTTCATCTACCCCTCTTAGTATATTCCCATTTATTGTGTAATCCCTGTAACTGTTTGACCTCCCTAAATGTGTGACCTCACACTACTCTATGTTAAAATCCATCTGCCACTTTACTGCCCACTCCACCAACCCATCTATATCATTTTGGAGATTATGGCTATCCTCTACACTATCCACTACTTGGCCAATCTTTGTCTCATCTGCAAATTTCCCAATTGTGCCCCCCACGTTCACGTCCAAGTCGTTAATATATAACACAAACAACAAGGGTGCCAACACCGAGCCCTGCGGAACACCACTTGAGACAACTTTCCATTCGCAAGGGCATCCATCGACCATTACTCTTTGTTTCCTGTTACAAAGCCAATCTTTTATCCATTTTGTCACATTACCCTGAATCCCATGGGCTTTTACTTTCCTGACCAATCTGCTATGTGGGACCTTGTCAAATGCCTTGCTAAAATCCATGTACACAACATCCACTGCACTATCTTCATCAACCCTTCTTGTTACTTCCTCAAATAATTCAATCAAATTTGTGAGGCAAGATCTTCCTTTAACAAATCCATGCTGACCATCCTTGACTAGTCCATGCCTTTCCACATGACAGTTAATCCTATCTCTCAGGATTGATTCTACTAATTTGCTCACCACCGATGTAAGACTAACTGGCCTATAATTGTTTGGCATTTCCTTTGATCCCTTTTTAAACAATGGAACTACATTTGCATTTCTCCAGTCCTCCCCTGTATCTTCCCTGTATCTAGTGAAGATTAGAAAATCATCCTCAGAGCATCTGTTATCTCCTCCCTGACTTCCTTCAGCAGCCTCGGAAATAATCCACCTGGCCCTGGTGACTTATCAACTTTCAAGGATTTCAACCCTTCGAGTACTTCCTCTCTCTTTATGACTATCCCGTCCAATATCTCGCAGTGTTCTTCCTGGACTACTATATCTACATCTACATCTACAATTCATTCTCTTCTCACAGTAAGTAGTGCAATGCATGCTGCAAAAGATGCATATGCCTTCTATTTTTGCTTTTCTTCTTTGGGAAAGCTCTGTGCTTCCACTCTGTGCCTATTTTGGACAACCTACTTAATATGAAGAACTCTTTATGAGGAATCATATATTCCACCACTCAATGCCATGGTCCACCAGGTTATCATGTATTGCCAAAAGCCCTGCCATTAACTTTTCCTGGCATTTTGGATATGCTTGTACTGTTGAATGAACCTGTTTATATCTCTAAAACAAAAGGAAAATACACAGATGCTGGAAATCTGAAGTAAAAACAAAATGCTGGAAACACTCAGCAGGTCAGGCAGGATCAGTGGAGGGAGAGAATCAGAGTTAACATTTCAGATCAATTATCTTGCACCAGAACTGGAAAATGTTATAGATGAAGAACAGCACCTATACTATGGATGCTAATGAGGGCATTTGGTGTAGTACACAGCTAGCATTTATATTTGGTGGATGTTTCTAATGCACAAAAGAAAGTATCATATTAGAAAGGCTTTCTGCCAATTTTTTAAAATGTAACTTTTGTTGGCTCAGATGAGCTATGACCAAGAATCCCCTGAGATCTCTGTGGTAGAAGCTGGGCAACATGAGCAAACATTTTGGAAGATATTAAATATTTACAGTTTCTTATTATTCAAACTGATAGCCAAATCAATGCTGAGCTCTGGGGAAAAGAGGAAACAGATTTATTCACTAGGTTTTGTGTGCTTTAACTCTGCAGTTTTTTTTCAGCAGTATCTCATACTTAGTGAAATTCAATTAAAAGATGCTTTTAAAATATCTGTAGCAAAATATGGTACAAACAGTGTAGGAGGTTCTTAGAGGCTATTTTAATTTAGCACCTTTCACCTTGTTTTGGATGCTTTTTAATTCACAAAATAAGCTATTAACCCTATATTTTAACAATATTAAAATAACCACAATATTAGTTAGAAAACATGTAAAATTAAAGCTGTACTTTAGAAAGGTTGGAGATAAATAGAGAAGGGAAATTAGAAAAAAAGTTTGAGGTAAATACAGTAATAGGTTGGGGTTAATACCACAGTGATAAAGCTATTCTTAATGATGTTTTAGAAGCTTCACTACTTTAATATTGGTAAAATTTTATCAGTATAGAGCATGAGCTGAGAACTGGTGAACCAAAAAACAAGGGTATTTCTGCACCTACAAACACCCTAAGGGTGAAAATCTGTTTGATGTTAATAAAAACAAGTATAAAATTATGATTTTAAGGATGTATTCTGACCTACAGCTTATTGTGTCATCTGAAGCCCTTGATTACATCACTTCCCTGTAATCACTTCCATGAGCTTACTGTTTGCAATATTTAACATTATTACTGTTGTGATATCTGGTAAAACCTCACGTCAATACAGTTAAAGGTGAAAAGTAAAGTTTATGCATTGGAGGGATGATGGCCTTATACCCAAAGAGTGTCTGTATGGCTGTACAGCGATCTGATCACTGGGTTACGATCTGCTGGATGTCCATACTTCCGCTGCAAGGACACCTGTAAGTGAGATATGAAGATAGTTGACATCAACACAGAACTGGGGGACAGTTGCTTATGGCTGAGACCTCTGGGGGCTGGCTGTTTGGACGGGCATTGGAGGAGACCAGGAAAAACAGAAAGCTCAACTAACCGAGAAGTGAGCTCAGAGAAAACAGACCAGAAAACCCTGCACCTTCTCAGCCCATTGCCTTCATTGCAGCAAGTGCAGCAGAGCCTGCTATGCCAGTGTCGGGTTCCTGAGCCACACCAGGCGATGTTGAAAAGAGAAATGTTCACCAAGGTGCAAACAATCATCTTACAAAGTTGCCAGCATTGTGCTAAGCTAGATTATAGGATGTTCATTGATTTTTCAGAATGTGCAGATTTTACAACTTTGAGAAACTGAGAAATTTCGCTCAGTTTAACTATTTACTTGTTCATTCATATTGTAGTTTTTGAAGAAAGTAATTCTTTATAGCATAATGGCTTACATTTACCAGAGACTAGTCTGAAGCCAAATAACCTTTACATAGGAATTTCAGAAACTAACAAAGAGTCTTTAGTGTCATATCATTAACTATTCTCTAGAAATGTACCTGAACCTTTTGAGCTACCTGATTTCCAGAGAAGCGATCAACACAGATGCAGTATAGCACAGTGCATTAAGATGCAGTAACAGAAGGCAGAATTTTTCTCTCGTCGGGCGTGCGCCCGCCCTGAACGAGAGTAAAATAGTGTGCGATAACATCGGGCGAGCATCCCAACGTCATTGCGCACTCTAGTGATATTTTGTGCACGCTCACTGACAATTAAGAGGCCTATTAAGGCCCTTAATCAATTAATTAAATCAGATTTTCCGCTGCCCATCCAACTATTCTGTTGGCAGGCGGGCAGAAATGCCAAGCAGCCTTTGGATTTTTTATGAAACCTCATCCATGGGTGGGATGAGGTTTCCAACAGGAATTAAAAATAAAGTAAAAATGTTTAAATCTCATTTATAATATGTCCTTTCTCATGTGACAGTGTCACATGAGCCAGGACATGTCAATGAACTTTAATGAAAAAATTTATTTAATTTATAAACCCTTCATGAAACCTCATCCCACCAGTGGCAGAGGTTCCATGAAAAATGTGAAGGCCACCTGGGGTCTTCGCCTGCCCGCCAATCTTAAGGTTGGATGGGCAGCTTTCTCAATAGGCTTAATTAGTTTATTAATGGCCTTAACAGGCCTTTGACAGTTCAGCAGGCGTGCAACTGAGTCGGCTGTGTGCCCGCTGAACTGAAAATCTAAATGACGCGCGGGGACGTCGCGACCGTCACACCGCGTCATTTTACGCCTTGGCGAGTGAGCCCCGCCCCCACTCGCCGAGCCGAAGATTCAGCCCAATCTTTTTCAGCCAATCTGACATTCAAACATTACCACTTGGATGGATAAACATTCATAATAAGCTGCTTTCTTTTTTTCCCTTTCTAAGAAAGAGGGAAGATAATTTGAGATAAATATTACTTTTATTATGAGTGTTAAGTGCTGTGAAGTCTACCACAGGTTAAATACAGTACAGAGCTTGAATACCAGATTGAAATTAATTTGGATCAAAAATATCGACATTTTGATTCTTCAAGCTTAGATTTGAAGTATAAACAAATGACCCTTGGGCTTGTAGTCGGCATTCCACAAAGCAAGAATTCATGAGGCCACTAAGAAACCAGATTAATGTTTATGATAACCTCGGTAATCAAATACATGCCCAGCTCTAAACTAGTGAATTGGATGCACACCAACTATTAGGACACCAGAGATGGCAAAGGTGTAGTTACTGGATTAGCAGTGAAAGCAAATGTGTAGTTATTAAACATAGATTGCAAAATTCAGCTCTGTAGGAAGGGCAAGAGCATGGGTATGTCCTATATGCGCTGGAAGCATGCACAGTGGGTAGATTGTGACATTAGGCAACATCTAAGGCTGACTTGGCACCTGACCTGTCACTTTGAACTTTACGGGCTGGGTTTTCACCCTAGAGGCAGGTAGCGAGAGTTGGGAAATTTCTTGGCTCAGCGTGCCTACCTTTGGAGAAAGTGCCTAAAGGGGCATGATTTTCATTCTGGAGGGGTGAGGGTTGTGGGTGCATGCTGGATTCAGGCCCACCACTCCCAGAAAGAGTTCGGGGGCAACCACAGGGGCTGCTGGGTGCGAAGGCGGGCTGTTTAAATGGTGCAGGGCCATGTCCCAGTTACAATAAAAAGAAAACAGAAAACAGCCCTCTAGCCCTCACACCTCCTCACCCCCCTCCCCACACACTCACCATGTCTTCTCCATATCGACTGATGGCCCCTCATAGCCCCATGCCAACCAATGCCCTTCCACCCACCCGCAATGGCCACTCATACCCTCCAAGCCAACCTATGGCACTTTAACACCCATTTACCATTTACAGAATACACTCCGTATAGAATCGATGAACCCTATAGTAACAATGTCATGTGAAAAAACTTTTTAAAAAAACAATCACTCATTCATAACTTTCTTACAAAGAATTCATTTTGTTGCAGCCTTATTAGAGCGTCAATCAACTAGCCCTTTAATCAATAGCAGAAACTGCAAGCCCTTGACACTCCTTTATCTTGTGTAAATAAACATTGAGGGGCAGAGGTTGGCAGAGGAGGTAAGGGTAAGACATTTTGTACATACCTTTCAAAAGGTTTCCTCATCTAGACTATGGTTTATGTCATGTATGCACTGGAAGCATGACAGCTCTGAGGAGCTGTGAACCATAACTCTTTAAAAAGCTGGCCCAATTCCACAAAAACTGTAGAGGGCTAGGTGATGTCTATCCCCACAATGGAGCCGGCCAGGCCGGGAATGCAGGGTATGTGCTCACGAACCCCACCAATCCGCACCCTTACCCACCTTGATGAAAATTGGGGGTGTCGGGAATCCTGGAATTGGATCCTGGCCACCAAGGTCCACGGAGTCTCCTCAACTCTGCGAAAATTCAGCCCAGTATGTCTGGTTAATGCTCTCTGTGAAGCATACACAGTTGAACATATGTTTAACTGCACAAGGGACCTATCATTCAAAGAGATCACCTTGTAAATCTGTGGTGAGGTGCTTTTGACTTTCTTTTGCTTTGGTAGAGTTAGTGGAAGCACTTTGCACTCTGTTATTGGTCAAACTCACACAAATTTTTTTAGTCAGCAGAGTGTGGTGCTGAACCTTTGCAAGGAATGGTATGGTTTGAAAGACCTCTAAGCAGAAAATTTGCTTTGAGTCATGGGTGCTTTAGTTGCAGTTCCACTTGGGCATTGAGATAGAATCCATGCAACAGAGGGAAGAATTTATTCGCAAGAGAAAGAAGATGACACTCAACAGAAGTCCATATCCACCTAGTGTCTTCACAGAGCACTTTTCATACCTCTCCACTTCAGCCAGAAGCAGTGTCTGCAATTTACACTTCACCAAGGAGCTGGTCACTGAACCGTGCCACGTCCTCAAACCTGACCTGCAGAGCAGAGCAGGTTGAGGGCAGGGATGTCAGCGTAAAATTCAGGTTAATTATCTGGTTAATGGCCTTAATAGGCCTATCAATTTTTGGCGGGTGTGCGACTTTGCGATGACGTCGGGACACACGCCCAATGTCACCGTGCGTCATTTTATGTTCCAGCATGGCAGGCGCGCACCTGCACGCTGAATGTAAAGTTCTGCCCTTAAAATTTGAAATCTGGTGTGGTCAGTCATTCACTGGAAGCTCGAATTTCTTTTTAGTAGTTATGGTCTCTACAGGGATCGTTACATAGTATTATTGAAGTATGGATTGTTGGACTGCTGTGAGACCCTGGAAGCCCCTTTGAGTATTAATATCCACAGCCAGGATGGCTGCAGCCTGAGCCTGTTTGGCACCAAGTTAGTAACATGGTAACAAGCAGAGATCTCATGACATCACTCTGAACTTTCACTGCAGTGCTCAGATGTTGCATGGCTTCTACCCTTGCTACAATGGAAGCTTGGAAGCTGAGATATAGGGCATCAGACATTGTATCATGGCTAGGTCCATAAGTGCTCTCTTGGAGTTGGCTACCACTCCCATGCTGGAACAAATGGGCTCCAAGCTCTGCACGATACCTGTGCCAAGTTGGAGCAGGACACCGCCATGTTCCTTGACAATGACAACAGACTCTGGCAGGTTTGCCAATGCATCAAGCATTTCTCAGTCATCAAATAGGCAACTCAGTCATTCCATCGTTTTTTTTACTATAAGCTCTCATTAGAGTGCTGTGATCTTGTTATCAAAATTGAGTCACCTGTTAGATGTAAGAACTGGAGGATGCTGGTATGAACAATTCATAAAAATATAGCAGTACTTCTGATATGGACACATGGTGCTGCCATTACTTTCATGTGCCAGGGTAAAACTATTTATAACATTACCTTGTAAATGGCACTGCTGACAAAAACCATTTCTCAGATTGTTAAACTAATGGTCTGACACCATTTTCTATTTTCTATTTTAATTTTAAAATGCCTGCCCAATGGCTTAACCAGTTAAAATTAGGAGTGACCAGGTCATACGGGCCAGGAAGATCTTAAGTACAGCCCCTAACTTATGTAGAGTCAGCCAGGGCAGATCTACTGGTGCTAGAAATGTCTACAACTTTTGTGGGTTAACTGGGAAAAATTGGCCGGGGCTCCTATTCCCAATTGCTTTGGCCGGCTGCTGTTGGAAGTGCACACATCACGTGAGGACAGGGTCAGCCTCAGCCGTGATGCTGCCATTGTTGACAACACTCACTGTCTAGCCTCACATTTGAAGAATGTCACTTGGCAAGATACCAGTGGGCAACTGGTACACGTGGAAGAATTCTCCAGAAAGGAGTCAATCCATTGGAAGGGAGAAGCAAGGGAAGGGAAGAGAAAAAGTGGTGAAAGTAGATGGGAAAAGGAGGGGGGTATTTCTATGAGGCTTTTTATAACCTTGATTGTGTATGGAAGAATTACTCACACCCAATCTTTAAAAAATGCCACCATATGAGTAAAAGCAAATATAACAGACTGTTCTACATATTTAACATAACTTTTTAAGAATGTCAATGAGATATTGTTCAACATCATGGGGACATCACCTCCAGAGTTCCTAAGAGTAACAAACAGGGCAACTTTCATTTGACACACACCTTGCAACAGTAACTGCTGTTCTGCCTCCAGAGAGATGTGCAGATTTTATTTTATGTGGCTGTGTCACAGTTTCAATCTATACTGTATTTAACTTCACAGCAAGTAAAAATCATGGTGCAGCCTTTAAATAGTGCAGGAGTTTTTGCACCCTCCAATGGTGTGAGCTCCCTGCAGGTGATTCAGATCATTCTGGGAACTCACTCTGTGGACTCCTGATCCAAAGTTGGAGCTCATTACAACATAACTAACTCAGGTATGTGTTATTCATGGGATGCACCATTCTCACTGTCTACATGGCTGTTGTGGAAATTCTCCATGCTTATAGCTAAGGTTGTTGTCATGAAACGAACTGAAACAGGGTGAAACTCAGACAGTTGAAACAAAAGCAGGAGTTGGGCTTGGACTGAAAGGTGGAACAGGCTCTTGCCATCTGAATGACTATTTTACTTTTTATTCGTCCGTGGAATGTGACCATCACTGGATAATTGCATTGACATCACAGCTAAATGGAAACCTGGCTGAGGGGTGATGACACCTTACCCTTAATCAAGCCTCCCACCTGGCTATACCACTTGCCCCGTCAAGACTGGAGAGTTGACAGTTTGGCATCCATCCTCACATCACACCTTAGCCTGACCCTGTACTCTTCTAGCATTTTTGCCTTCTTTCAGCATCTCATATGTTCCACTCCTCTCACCTCTCATTTAAAATCCTCATTTTCTCCCATCTTCTCAAGTATGATAAACATTTCCTCGCCAAAATATCTTCACTGCTTTCCTCCTCCAGCCTTTGCACCAAATGACTTCTCATCCTCTGAGAGTTCAACCTCCATCTCAAATTTTACTCTGGGTTTACTGACTTATCTTCCCTAAATCTCTCCCTCCATGTAAACTCCCCAACCCATATTCTCGGCCACCCCCTTGACCTTGCTGTCTCATGTGGTCTTGCTAGCCCCATTATATCAATGATAGATAAGGCCATCTCTGATCACTTACTTGTGTCATTCTGCACCAAAATCCCACTTCCATCTCTCAACCCTGCCTCCTTCTGTATTCATCCCTGGAAAGAATTATCCCCCAAATCACTTACAATTGCACTTTCAAAATCCCAGTGGTCCATTCTTTGACCCTCCGTTTGCCACAGCATTTCTGCAGCTATTGATTTGCTCAACCACACCCTCACTTCCACTTTTGATGCCATACTCCCCAGAAAAATAATTACTCTTTCTTACCCTGGCCATTTTCTCTGTGTATGGTCCTTGTCTCTGCTCACTGAAGTCCAAGGGACACAGACTTGAGAGGCAATGGTAGACAGCTAGTTTAAGTTCTAGCTGGAGCATATAATACACTGTTGAGTCATGCTCTGGTCTGCTAAAACCGTTCATTATCATCCTGGAATGCAAAGATAATCCCTGGCTTTTTTTCCTTACTGCAAACCATCTTTTTAAACGCCTCTTCCCTGCCTTGTCCACCCTCACCCCCAACAATAAAAGAAAGCAGCTCATGGATTTCTTTGTCACTTAGATTGAGACAATATCAGCTGCCACTGCCGCGTTCCATCCCTCACTAGTCCACTGAGCCAAACTTCCTCTAAAGCTCCTCACATGCTCTCGTCCTGAACTCACATCTTTGTCCAGTTTCTCTCCTATCTCATCTTGTGTCTTCTCCAAGCTCATCTTGTCCATAAAATTTAACACGTACTCCCTCTACTCTGTTCCCACTAAGCTGCATGTCCCCATGTTAGCCAATATTGTTAATGGTTTTCTCTCCTCAGGTGTTGTCACTTTCTTCTTTAAATCTGCTGTCATCATCCCTCTCCTCAAATACCAATCCTTGACCCCACCATCCCTGCAAACTACTGCCCCATCTCTAATTTCCCTTTCCTTTCCAATGTCCTTCAGCTTGTTGTTGCCTCCCAAATCCATTCCCATCTTTCCCTGAGCTTGATGTTTGAATATCTCCAATTAGGTTTCAGTCCTGCCACAGAACCGAAACAGCTCTTGTCAAAGTCACAAATGATATACTATGTGTGTCGAAGGTAAATTTTCCTCCTTGTCCTTCTTGACCCTGTCTGCAACCTTTGTCATGGTTTACCACACCATCTCCTCCAATGCCTCTCCACTGTTGTCCCGCTGGGTTGAACTGCTCTCGCCTGGTTCCATTCTTATCTACATAATCGTATTCAAAGAATCAGTTGTAATGGCTTCTCTTCCTGCTCCTACACTATCACTTCTGGTGTTCCCCAAAGACCTATCCTTGACCCCCTCCTATTTATCATTTACGTGCTGCCCCACAGCAACTTCATCCTAAAGTACAGTATTAGCTTTCACATTTTCGCTGATGACTATCTCACCGCTCTACTTCACCAACTCATCCACTGTTAATAAATTAACATACTGCTTCTCCAGAACAGGATAAACAGAAATTTCCTCCAATTTTATATACGGAAGACGAAAGCTAAAGTTTTCTGTCCCCACTACCAACTCCATCCCCTAACTACCAGCTCCATCGCTCTCCCTGGCAACTGTCTGAGACTAAACCAGATTGTTCGCAATCTTGGTGACACAATTAATCCTGAGAGGACCTTCCAACCACATATTCACACCATCACTATATCCGCCCCTGTAACATTGCCAACTTCACCCCTGGCTCAATTAATCTGCTGCTGAAACCCTCATTCATGCCTTTGTTACCTCTACACTTAACAATTCCATGCACCTCTGACTGGTCTCCCACATTCTACCCTCTGTAAGCTTGAAGTCATCCATGTCTTAACTTGCACCAGGTCCCATTCACCCATCCCCCCTGTGCTCGCTGCCCTACATTGACACCCAGTCAAGCAATGTCTTGCTTTCAGAATTTCATCCTTGTTTTCAAATTCCTCCATGGCCTCACCCCTACCTACCTCTGTAATCTCCTCCAGTCCTGCAAGATATCTGTGCTCATCTAATTCTGGTCTCTTGAAAATCCCTGATTTTAATAGCTCCACCATTAGTGGCCATGTCTGCAGTTGTCAAGGTGCCAAGCTATGGGATTCCCTTCTTAAACCTCTCCACCTCTCTACCTCACTTTCCTCCTTTAAGACACTCCTGAAAACTTACCTCTTTGACCAAGTGTTTTACTATCTGACCTAATATCACCTTATGTGGCTCAGTGTCATACTTAGTTCTGATATTGCACCTGTAAAGCGTCTTGGGACATTTTAATCATGTTAAAGGCACAATACAAATAAAAGTGGTTGTTGGTTGTGATTCAATACAATTCTACTGCTTCGGCTCAGTGCCCCATGGATGCCGAACTCCGAGCTGCAAGATCTGTATTAAATCTATCCTATTCAACACACTGGTCATGCCACACAACACGATAGAGGATATCGTCAGTGTGAAGACAAGACTTCATCTTCACTACATGGACTGTGTGGTGGTCACTGCTGTAAACACTGCCATGGACAGATGCAAATGCAACAGCTTGACTAGTGAGGGAAAGGTAAAATAGGTTTTCTCTCTTGTTGGTTCTCTCACCACCTGCCTATGGCTCAATCTGTCCTTCATGACCTCAGCCAGCTTATTCTGTAGTGGAACTGTTGAAGTCCTCTTGAACATTGAAATCCCCAGAGTACGTTCTGTTCCCTTGCTGGCCTCAGTGCTTCTTCCATATTGTTCAACGTGGAGGAACACTGATTCAGCAGTTGAGGGAGGTTGATAGATGGTAATCAGCCTGTGATTTCCTTGCCCATGTTTGACCTGATGTCATGAGACTTCATGGAATCCAGAGTCAACATTGAGGACTCCCAGGCCACTCCCTCCTGATGGTGTACCATTGTGATACACCTCTGGTAGGTCTGTCCTGCTGGTGGGACAGCACATACCTAGGAATAGTGATGGAGGAACCTGGAACATTGGCTGTAAGGTATGAAGTTGTGAATATGACTATGTCAGGTCTTTGCTTGACTAGTGTGTGGGACAGCTCTGCCAATTCTGGCACAAATCCCCAGATGTCAGTGAAGAGGGATTTGCAGGATTTAATGGACAGAATGTGCCTTTGTCGTTTTCAGTGCCTAGGTCTATGCCAGTGCTCTGTCCGGTTTTATTCTTATTTGACTTTTCTGCAACAGTTTGATATAACTGAGTGGCTTGCTAGGGCATTTCAGAGGATAGTTAAGAGTTAACCACATTGCTATGGCTTTGAGTCACATGTAGACCATACCAGGTAAGGATGGCAGATTTCCTTCCCTGAAGGACATTAGTGAACCATGGGTTTTTATGACAATCCAGTAGTTTTATGATCATCAACAGTGAGACTAGCTTTTTATTCCCTATTCATCAATTAACTGAGTTTAAATTTCACCAGTTGTTATTCCAACAATTCTCTGGTCTTTTATTCTAATGTTCCTATGATGTGGCGATAGTTAGTTATGCCTAACGAATGCATTTAATTTTTTAGTGGACATCATAACTTCTGTGGACGAGAAAGATGCAACTAATATTGTATATTTGCAAGCTAGAGCTAGAGCATGCTATTGTTGTGTAGTTTGCCTCCTCTCTTCCTCATCCTCCCTTTCTTCATCTTCCTCATACTTCCACTCTTCAGCTTTTCACGATACAGCTGGTAGCAAGGGCCATGTACAGTTTTAGGCTCCGAAGGAGGGATATACTTGCCCTGGATGCAGTTTAGAGAAGGTTCACTAGGTTGATTCCTGGGATGAAGGGTTATCTCATGAGGGAAGGCTGAACAGGTTGGGCCTACACTCATTGGAGTTTAGAAGTTTGAGAGATGATCTTACTGAAACAGATAAGATTCTGAGGGGGCATGACAGGGTAGATTTTGAGATGATGTTTCCCCTCATGGAGGATTCTAGAACTAGGGGACACAGTTTCAAAATAAGGGGTCTCCCATGTAAGATTGAGATGAGGAGGAATTTCTTCTCTCAGAGGGTTGTTAGTCTTTGGAGTTGTCTCCCCCAGAGAGCAATAGAGGCTGGCTCATTGATTATATTCAAGGATGAGTTAAATAGATTTTTGACCAACATGGATGTCAAAGGTTATGGGGGCTAGGCAGCAATCAGTTCTGGCCATAATCAGGTTAGGCATGACCTTATTGAATGGCAGAGCAGACACAAGGGGCTGAATGGCCTAGTCCTGTTTTTATTTCTTATGATCTAATGATCTTATTTTGTACTGTTTTTTATTATTGCATTGTATCTAAATGGAAGCTGTGACGGTCAGTGACAAAATGAAGGTAAAGTGTGGGACTGATGTTGAATGAGGATTTGTGATTGCAGTTACTAGTACTGCACTCTGATATCTGGTATATGCCAAGACAACCAGAGCAGAAAGAGGCTCTGTAGGTTACCTCCTCTCTTCCTCATTCTCCTCATGCTACTGCTCCTCAGCTGGTCACTCTATAGCTGGTGGCAAGGGATGTGTCCCCTCATGATGACAAGGTTATGCTGCATGCAACAGACCATCATGAACTTGGCACCTGCTCTGCCATGTACTGCAGTGCTCCTCCAGAGCTTTTTGGGCTGTGGAAGCATTGCTTCAGCCACCAGAAGTCTTCTTGATCACATTTTATGTGGCAGCATTGCTTTCCTTATATGCAAGTTGTGCACATGTGCATGGGCTGAATACTGGAGTCATAAGATGTTCCATCAGTGGATAGCTCTTTTGAGCCTGTGGTCAGCCTTTGGTTTGTTGTAGTGGTTCAAATGTAGATGGCACAGCACAATGGACTGCCGCAGAATGAAGGCATCAAGACTGCTGCCAGGACATTGTGCATTCGCCTGCATAATTTGCTGTCTATGGTTGCATATCAGCTGGACATTGAGGGAGTTAAATCCCTTTCAGTTCCAGTAATTGGAAAACTTGATATACGACGCCCATAAAGCATGCAGTCAATGGCATCCTGCACCTTGAGGAAGATGACAATCTTAGCAAGGCCACATGTTTGTTCTGCCTGCTTCTCTCTGGCAAGAGAGGCTGAAATGTAGTTACCTGTCAACGAATTGAGTGTATCAGTGATCTCCCTCACAAAATAATGGATGGAAAACTGAGCTGTTGCAAGTATCTGCAGCTCAAACCTGAAAGGAGCCAGATGTATAAAAGCTCATCGCCGGGGTCACCTTCATAGCTACTGGTAATGCATTCCTAGCCCTGCTCTGAGGTTACAGTTGTGATTGCAGTTGGTGGCAAATTCAGTGACTGAAGTGCAGAGATCTCCACATATTGTTCCTTGTTGGGGCTCAGGTCAGAAAATTGCTCCCTCAACACACTGGGTGGATTTGGCTGCCTGCTGAGACTCCTTCTACCCTCTTCCAGCAACTTGTCCTTCTTTACGTGCCCTCTGTTCATTCTCCATTTCATGCAGTATTGTAAGAGAAATGCCGACTAGTGTATCCATGCCTGGGAGTAACTGGTTTGTGCAAAAACCTTGAAGTCAGCAAATACCATTCAGCACCTGCTGCACCATTGCCTGTAAAATTTGGAACTTAAAAAGAACAAAACATTTGTAGAACATAGCAACAGCCAAAATAAATCAACCAGCAACTAACCTATAGGTAGTTTATGATTCCTTTAAATAGCCAAGTTGAGATGGTCCTTCCTGCTGCTTAAGGCATATTTATATATGCAAGTTTAACAAAGAGTATCAGCTGGAGGTTGAGTTTCAAAATAGCATTGCTGGAGTCCAATCAGCTTTGCACCCTAATTGACGTCATGATCTGCCTGCTCTGCATTCATCTAGTGAATATTAGGTGTACACGTACTGAAGTCCTTACCGAGAAGGTGTGCAGTGCAACTTGTGGCAGAAATGTGTGTAAGTAAATGCCATTGATCCCCAATCAGCACTCATAATGCCCAATCAATGAGTGAGACAAAGCCCAATTTAATACTTTCTGAAACAATGAGGTGTTAGCAAGTTGCTTACAAAAAATGTAGAAATGCTCAGTCATAACATTGGATTTCTAAATAGCCTTTAACACAAACAAATGTAAATTATAAGCAAAGATGTAGAGTTTGACTGTGGTTGCATTTAAGAGTTGTTCTGTCACTGAAGCTGCTTGATAATATTACATACAGAAAGTGGATAACATTTTAAGGAAATTTCCGGAAACTTTAGTTGGGGTGAAGTAAGTGGCAGTTAATCTCCAGAAAACATGAGTTGAGTAACATAAAGTTCTATTGCAGTCATTGCATATTGTCACCTACATTTTACTCCTGATGTATTGACCACATAGGCACACAAATGAGCTGGCTCTGACTCACAATTTATTTACATAAATCTACAGTGCTCCCAATGCATAATGCATGTTGTGTGCTAGATATCTGAACCAGAACCATATATTGGTATTAAAGTTAGATCAGTTCCTTACCAAATAATTTATACAGTTAAAAAGTGATTAAATTGAAATAGAAAAATGGGCAAACAAATCTCTAGAGGACATTATAACAACTTGTATAAAAATAAGTATATTGAGGGTGGGGGAAGAGGAGAAGGGGTGTTTAATTTTTATTTTTTAAATTTGCTGACCTGAAATTTTGTGTCTAAAAGCCAAATCAAACTTGTTGGCTTAGCTTTAGTTGGCCCAATCTGGAAAATCTTTTTTCTCAGCCACCATGCTGACTAATATGAATTTTTCCATCACTGCAGCGTGTTACATTCTTCTTCTTTGACGTAAGCATACCAATCATACACAGAAATTGATGAAACAATATTGTGGGTTCTTTAAAGATAAGAACATATACAGATAATGTTCACTGGGAGGCTGTGAGGTACATGTCTGACCTCGACCACTGCTGCTTACAGACTACTTGCAAATCATGGGACTAATACATCATATCCTGTTGAGGTGGTATTGATTGACAGTAGTTTAAGATATACCCCTTAAATGTGCATGCACATCTTATCACAACAGTGTTTCTAACAACAGCACATAGAACTCTTTCATGGGTGGGTTTGTGCTGGATGGGCTGTGAGTGCTGGGGCAGTGGGATCTGTGCAGGAGAGGGGTGGTATAATAAGGTCGATGACAATGAAGTCCAAAACCTTTTTCTACCACGACTAAAAATAAAATTTCTTCTCAGCATGCTGTTAAATCTATTTAGTGCTGCTGGAAGTTGAATAGATTTGAGACCTTCGCATTCTACATCTTTGCTTATGATTTACATTTTATGGTGTTTGCTTCATAAGATCATAAGAAATAGGAGCAGGTGTAGTGCCTGCTCTGCTATGATAAGATCATGGCTAATCTGATTGTGGCCTTAATTTCACTTTCCTGCCTGTCCCCCAGAACCCTTAGCTCCCTTGTCAATCAAAAATCTGCCTAACTCAGCCTTGAATATATTCAATGACCCATATTCCACTGTTCTCTGTTTAAGAGAATTCCAAAGACTAATGACCCTTCAATCACAGAGGCTGCATGAGACCCGAAAAGAAAGACTCAGTTTGCCATTAAGGCCAACAAATTATTTAGATGCAGTTAATATTGTTTAAGAAGGTGTCACTAACGCCAAAATTGGTAGCTTGTTAGTGCAGGGTGACCCAGCAGGCAATAATATCTCTATACATTACAGCATTTAGCTGACTTATTAAAGTTGCCATGACAAAGATCCTTGTAACTGGCTGGCACAAATGGACATGACTTCACATACAGAATCTGGGCCAAGAACAATCCTAGGTGTTCTGTACTTTGCATTCGAAAAGCCCTAATTTAAAACCTTTCTTTTTTAACAGATGCTAATAAATCTGCTGTATTTGATTATTTATGCAGCTGTTTCTAAATTGGTGGTATAAAGTTGCCACATGCTGTTTAATGCAGAGCAAATCATGAGAGGAAGAACATGGCAAACTAATGTTCTCATCCATTCACTGTGGTAGTAGGTAATTACAATTGTTTCAGTGGGAAAGCAACAAAAGAATTTGCAATATAAAATAAATTTGCAATACAAAAAGTGTTCTGGCATTCAGCACCAGTGTACTGATTTCATAGTGAACAAACTGAAAAGGAGTTGGCAGCAGGAGCCTTTTTGTTTTACAGATGGAAAAGGTTTAGGGTTTGCATATTTACTCCAAATTAATCTGTTGTTATTTAAACTATAATATGGGAACAGATAGAAACACTGAATGACCTTTGATTCCTGCTATTTATAAAAACTATGGCCAAGTCTTGTGCACATTTATTGCAATGTGAACCAATTGTGTTTTTCACCCACTGGGAAAATAATATTCAACTTATTGCATTATTCATTCATATTTTACATTACAAAACAAGTAAAAATTGTGAAGAAAAAATAAATTGACCACTTTGTATTCTTCAACCATTTGAAACACTAAGATATTTAATCAAACTTTAGGAACATAGGAATTGCTAGATGAAAAAATATCTAGTTTGCCTTCGATAATCCTAGGTGGTCACATATAAATGATAATGGAGTTGTTGTCTGATAATACCAATCAACCTGTTTCATCCATAAGTTTGCAACAGACCTAGGAATGACACATTGGTTTGGAGTCATCTTTTTCCTCTCAGGCATATTATACTTATTATGTCTCAAATTATTCATGTATTGTTATGAGTGCATACAAATGCTATTTTCAGAAAGAAATCAGTCAATTTGCATTGAATAAATTAATATTAACTGTTTCCATTGTCTCCTTGGGAAGTCTGTTCCATAGATTGACCTCAGGCTCACTGAAATAATGGCGCAGTTATTTATAGGGCAGGTGCAAGGAGGCCAAAAACAACTGAAGGACCTGGGAAGGCCGAGGACATGGAGGTCCTGCAGAACTTAACAGCAGGACCTGATTACTTTTTTAGACCTGTTTCCCCCTGCAACTGACCAAAATGATAGCCTAGCCAGCACTTGGCAAAGGGAGGCCAAGGCTTCTTTGAGGGGCCCCAGTAGACCATCTATAGACCCACTTAAGAGATGTAATCACCTCAAGAAAATCAAGTATTTGGGTTGACACACAAGTATAAATTTTTGATGAACATTAAGGCTTTGTAAACCGATTTCATGTTTTATATACTCTAGATGACAGTGTGCGATAAAGAGTAGAATTTCCAGGGGTGTTTCTTGATCTATCATAATTTCAGTTGAAGATCGGCAGAAATTCTGAGTACAAATATCTTTCCTACCTTTATTACCTCTCTCATCGTAATCTGTTTCTTTTTGCTTATCAATTTATTTTCTTCCTCCTCCCTCTTGCATCATCCACACTGTTGTGATAGTGTATGCATGCCAATGCAGACAATGACATGTACCTTTAAGAAGCTGCATAGTGACACCAGTATGACATCACCATGACATCAGCATGTGTAAGGCTGGAGGATAAAAGGTACAGCCTCCATCTTAGATGTTCACTATTGCCCGTGATCTCTACTGCAGACGTTCACTACTGTCTGTCACTCTGTATCAGTAAGACTTTATGAATACCTTATGAGTCAGGCATATAATCAAGTAATCAGCCTATGTAACTGTTAGGACCCAGGCTAGATCAAAGCCTGTGCAGAGCTGTGTATAGCTGTTGCTAGTAATAAACTTCATGTAACTGTGTTTGACCAGAACCCTGGTCACTCTCAATGGGTGGAATTTTCCGTGCCCGCTGGCACGACGTTGTGAAACCAGTTTGAGATCGTCCACTCAGCCCTTTGATGGCGGGCCACGTTTCCTGCCATCGGACTCCAGTAACTTCATTGTAATACATCTGCATATCATTATAAGGCCAGCCCGCTTGAATCATTACCCCCTCCCCCTGGATCATCTGCCCAAATCGGCAGGAAACCACGCCGGTGCAGAACACGGCATGATAAGTGTGACGTGCAGAAGGCAGGACTTACTGCCAGGGCCTTGCTTACATCGTCGACGTCCGAGGAGCAGAAAATGCTAGAGCCCAACAGCAACAGCACATTGGGGGAACATCCATGGCATGCTGGGTCGATTCTCATGGACATAGATCTGCTGCAAAGGGGGTGGAGAGGAAGGTCCAACTGTGTCTGGAAGAGGAGATGTACTGGGTGGGGGGGGGGGGTGGGAGAGGAAGGCCTAGGATTGACTGGGAGAGGAAGAGGTGTCAGAGGGAGTAATGGTTGGGAGGGGGGGCAACAAATGTGTCAGGAGGGAGGTTGGGAGTGGGAGAACAAAGATGTCGGGGGGTGAGGTTGGGAGGGGGGAGCAAAGGTGTCAGGAGGGTGAGGTTGGAAGGGGGGAACAAAGATGTCGGGGGTGGAGGTTGGAGGGAGGGAGTACGGGGATGAGGGGTTAATGGGGGGAAAGATGTCAACTGTGGAGGTAGATGTAAGGGGGTGGAAGGTGTAAGGGAAGGAGCTTGGTGGGGGGAGGAGTGCGGAGAGGGGAGGGGGTCTGGGGAAGGAAGAAGTGCAGAGGGAGCCCAGGGGGAGGAAGGAGTGCAATGAGCTAAGGGAGTCCAGGGGGCTGAGGGAGTGTGGAGAGCGGAGGGAGTCCAGGGGAGGAAGAAGTACAGAGAAGGGAGGGAGTCCGGGGGGAGGAAGGAGTCGGGAAGGGGGAAGGAGTAAAGATGGAGCAAGAAGTACGGCTGAAGGAAGAACTAAGGCTGGAGGAAGTAGACAGTGGGGAGAAGGACTAAGGGTGGCAGAAGACGTAAGGGTGTCTGAAGGAGTCAGGAAGAAGGAAAGGACTAAGCTGAGGGGGGGGACACTGAGGGGAGGTGGTGGCGAAAAACTAAAGGGGGCAAGGGAGTCTGGGGCGGAGGAAAGAGTTCCGGAGGGGGAGGGGTTCCAGGGGGAAAGGTGTCCGGTGGGGAGATGTCCCAGTGAACGTGCAAGGGAGGACTCTGATGAATCCAAGACTATCTCCTGGGAGTGAACTGAGGATGGATGTGGTGCGAGGGAATGGTGAGAATGACCAAGCGCAGAATGAGGCAGTAGGGTGGGAGGGTGAGGGTTTGACAGTGGCAGTAGAAGGGACATCGACGATTGTTGGTGGGAACTCAGAGGCAGACACGACTCTGGAAGTGGGAAGGAGGAGGTCGGGGAGGTTAATATGGATGGGGGTGAGATTTACAGGAAGGAAGGGAATGTGCACGTTTACCTGGACATTCTCGAAAGAAAAGGGTTGTGGCTGGTGAGTCACGGAGGGGAGGTGGCAGGGGTTCAACAGTGATGGGGCAAAGGAAATGGGTGACTGGGGGAGGGGAAAGGATGGGGGAGCGAATGAAAAGCTGAATCACCACCATGCAGTCTAAATCGAAAGTGAAACAAGAGTGGTGGTGGGGGAGATCAGGTGCTGCATGGGAGTCTGATCATTGGGTGGGCAGAGAGACAGGTCAGCTCAGATGGACAAATGAAAGCAAACCCCAGCAGTCAGCATTGAAAATGCTCAGGACATTGAGATGAGTGTGATACAGGAAGGATCCACATGCGTGGAAGAATGTTTGCACGAGTCCCAAAAGACTCTGCCAAACACACACTTCTCCTGGTGGAGGGCGTGTGTAAGTGCTGTAACAGGTCTTCCTGGCTGCTTATTTCCAGCTCTACAATGGAGGAGGTTCCTCTTGGCTGGAGGTGAGGACCTGGATGGAGCTGAGGGACTGGCTGGCTGAGGGTGTCGTTCGTTTGGCAGAGCTCCTTGTAAACTAAAGTAGAGATAATTAAAAAGCGAAGAACTGTGGATGCTGGAAATCCAAAACAAAAACAAAACAAAAATACCTGGAAAAACTCAGCAGGTCTGGCAGCATCGGTGGAGAGGAGCACAGTTGACGTTTCGAGTCCTCATGACCCTTCAACATGAATTGGATGAGGAGGTGAGCTCGAGATGATATGAGCCTGATGGAGATATGAGGGCGTGTGTGAAAGTTAGTGGTGTTGTCCCTTAAGGTGTAAGATCCCTGTGTGTGTGTGATGGGTTTGTGAGTGTGTGAGTTGAGAGTGATGGGAAGAGTGAGTTACTATGGCGGAATGGATGAGACCCTTCATCCTATTGCGGCACTGGGTGGCTGTTCTCTTTTGCAGGGCACTGGTGCTGACCACCGCTGCCATGCTGGATTGGTGATGCTGCTGCCCATTCTGCAGCTAGAGCGGGGGTAGAGGATATCACGGCGTGCCTCCATGGAGTCCAAAAGGCACTCGAGGTACGCTTCACTAACCCGCGGCCGGGGCGGGGGGTGGGGTGGGGGGGGTGGTTGGCTGCAGTCTTTTTGCCTTCCGGGGCCATCCTGTCTTCTGTGCAGCAGTCCTGGGCTGGGAGCACTGAGAGGTGTGTGCACGCGGCAGCACTTTAAATGTGGCGCCTGGCATGATGAAGCAGCAAGGTGATGGCGTGGCGGGCGAATGAGAGCATGCCTGCTATCGAAGTAGCGTGTTTCCCGGGAATGTATAATTAATGCAGCACGTTTGGGTCTATATGGCATGAGAAGCCACCATTGCGGCCGGTGGGTAAAATATCATTTTCTTGCTCGCTAAGACACTTATTGCCACTCTAGGATGATTCCGCCCAATATCTTGCTAAGCATAGATAGCATAGAGACCGATCCCTTGAAGTCTACATTGAAACCCTCAACGTATATGGTGGCAGCAGACCATAAGAGACTACGACATGGTTGGCAGTAGCGGTCGCTTCTAAAGATCTTGCAGCAGCAAAGATAATTTCTGAAGATACAAGACCACACGCAGAAGACTACTTAAGCAGCAACACCGACGGTAGTGATTCCACTTACCCAGCTCTAATCCAGACTCCTCGAGGGAAGGACAGTCTGTAAGTACAACACTTTAAGGGAAATCACTCACAGGAAACCTCAGTCCAGGTGCTTCAGTTTAAAAACAAAAGCAGTCCAGTTCTTCAACCACAAGAACTTGGCATCCGACATTAGGCACAGAGACTAGTTCCAACAAACATCCGAGTTCAAAAGTGAATGAAGACCTCACTCCAAGCCCAGTGATTTGGGAGAAGGCTTCATTTTATCTGAACATTGAGATCAGCTAATTGTAAGCCACTCATCCTAACAGTGAAGGCTGAAGCGTCGAGTTTGTTCAGAAAAAAAGCATACATACCCCATGCTGAGAAGGCCAGGAGAGGAAAGTTCCTACAGCTTGCGGCTGAGCTCTGCACGACTGTCGGTTGGTTCCGGCATTTCGCTTTTTTTCATTTTCGGCGCCAAAACCAGCTTTCCTGCCCAAACAAACAAGGCATGGTAGCAACCCAGCAAAATAAAATGGCACAGCTTCAATGCTGCAACAGAAACAACGAACAAGAGAAAATCTCTGCAATCCAAAGATCTGCAATTTAAAATAGTTTCTTCTTATTTCAAGCCAGACCAAAAGAAGCCAAGCATCTAAAGTGGTACTTTTAAAGTATACAGCAAAGGGAGAGGCACACTTTTTTCCTTTAGCAGCACACTGCTGAGCCAACAGTGATACATTGTTGCAGCATTTGTTCTGCAATAGCACAGGGACAGCAGACAGACAGCAAGTGCAAATTCTCGTCCAAAGAGACACAGCACTCAGTAACTATATTTGTGTAGCACCCAGTGCAGCCAATAACCAAGAACATCACAATGGCGAATAGAGAGTTGACAATGAACTGGCGAGCAGGAGATCTTCTTGTAGAATTTCAACTCTTTAGACAGAAGATGCGCTTACACATTATGGACCAGAAGGTACAGGAATAAGAGAAAAAGGCCACCAAATTATTAATTCCTCTTGGCAACGAGGGGCTAATGCGTTTAACCACATCAAATCTATCTGATGAAGACCAAAAAGACCCCGATAAAATCTTCAAGCTTATCGAAGATCAACTAAAGGTTGGAGCCAACTTTAGAATTCACAGGGTAGAGTTCACGGTTCAAATAGACAACAGCCAAGTGAAAGCATCGATCAGTTTATAAACAGGTGCCAGCACAAAGGAGCTGAGTACAACTTCAATGCTGATGACCTTGCGGAGAGATTAATGGAGCTTGTCATCGCTTCAACACCCATCAAGTCTTTCAGGAAAGCTCTACTAGACAAAGCCAAAGCTTACTCAACAAATGCACTACTGGACAAAGGGAGAAAATTTGAGGCATTAATGGCTGGCGAGCAGCACCTTCAAACCCTCAGTCACTAATCTACCATTGCCCCAGTAGCCAAAACTTCATAGACACCCAAAACCTGCATGCAGTGTGATCTTACACACTTACCCAGACAATGTCCAGTATCTTTCGACATGTGCAAAATATGTTTCACCAGAGAGCATTGGGCAAAAATGTGCCGCAAACACAACAAACCAGACACATCCAAAGTACGAAACTCAGAACAAAGAAGGATTCCACAGAAATCCAACACAAATGACAGCTCCAGGGTTCAACCCATAAAATGTAAACATGTCAATGAAGTGCAAGTCACCCCAATACACCACCACAGTGTAGTGATCCAAGCCAAACTGTACATATTGTCAACCTCATTTATCATGTGGACAGAGTCAGACAAGCTGAAGCATTTGCCACTGTAAAAGTTAAGTATCTGCAACACTATGGACAGTATACCATACATGCGAAAATCGACACTGGTGCAAGCGCCAACTTCTTACCATTGCACATTCTCAATACCACATACATGGAAAAATGGCACAGCGTGGTCCAGTCGACATCTGACAGGCTTACTGCCTACAACGGGTCAGACATCCCATGCATTGGCACCGTCACAATACAATGTCAATACGGAAGATCCAGGTGGACACCGAAGACTTTTTATGCTGTGGAAACCAGTGGTCTGGCAATCATTGCTCTGCCAGCGTACAGTGACATGCACATGGTTACTATCCATGACATGGCAGAGGCCACTACTACTTCACAGGAAAGCACCGGAAGAGGCATTGATTCCATAAGAGACACACAGGTAATCTCGGACACCCTAAGTCGGTTATCCAACCCAGCCAACAACAAAGATGTGCCTCTAGACCTCCACGTGGACAATATCGAATTTGAGGTGGAAGATAATCTCCACATTGACTTTGTCCATTTTGAGCAAGGTCAAGCTGAAATGATGCAACAGGCCACCCAAGAAGACCGACAACTACAACAGCTGAAGCAAGTTATTATCACAGGTCAGCCCGTTCACATCACGGATATTCATAAAAGTATCTGATCATTTTGGCACTACAGGGATGAACTGGGCATCTCCAGAAGCATCACATTCAAAAGCAAGCAAGTCCTCATAAATCAGGCAACGCGTAAAATCATGTTAAATCACCTACATGCCAGACACATGGGCGCAGAACAAACAAAATGCCTTGTGAGAGAGTCGGTTTATTTGGCAGGTATTAATAAGGACATTGACAGATTGACAAAGTCATGCCATACCTGCCAGGTGCATCAACCACAGCAAAATTAAAATTAACGCACATGTCTCAGCTCATGTGACAATTTCACATGAGGGGACATGTCATAAAAAAATTTTCACCACTTTATTAAACTGTTTAACCTTAAAACTTATCTCCCTGAGGCACAGGGAGATTTCTGCACTCTTTCGCGCACATGCGTAAAAGAGTGCACCCCCGACTCAGGCAACCACAACACCCCACCCCCACCACCTCACACACACACCCCCCCCCCCACCCGCCACTGCCTGTGCAGGGAGCGCACAGTGCTTCCGGATGCGTGTCATGCTAGGCGGCTCAACGTAAAATGGCAGCGCCCAGCCGATCAGGGGCACCGATCAGCTGCACGCTCGCCCCCGCACAACCCCCCCGACGGGGAGAAAATTCTCCCCGTGGTTGCGCCATACACCTACAAAAATGTTATTCTCATGCGTAGAGACCCTATACCATGACTCAATCTTGTTATGCCTGATATTCACTGTTATATATATTCTCACAAAAATTTTTTTAATCAAATGTGAAAAGAGGGATGTTGTGATATCCCTGCCAATGCAGACAATGACATGTACCTTTAAGAAGCTACACAGTAACATCACTATGACATCACCGTTTGTAAGGCTGGAGGATTAAAGGTACAGCCTCCATGTTAGATGTTCACTATTGCCTGTGATCTCTACTACAGACGTTCACTACTACCTGCGACTCTCTATCAGTAAGACTCCATGTATACCTAATGAATCAGGCATACAGTCAAGTAATCAGCCTATGTAGCCGTTAGGAACCAGGCTAGATCAAGGTCTATGCAGAGCTGTATATATTGTCCCTAGTCTCACTAATGGTGACCATGAAACTATCAGGTAGTTGTAAAAACCCATCTGGTTCACTAGCGTCCTTCAGGAGAGGAGATCTGCCGTCCTTACCTGCACTAGACTACATGTGATTCCAGATCCACAACAATGTGGTTGATTCTTAACTGCCCTCTGTATTGGCTTAACAAGCCACTCAGTTGTACCAACCACTATAGAAAAGTTGAAAAGGAATAAATCCAGACGGACCACCCAGCATCAACGGAGACACTGTAAACAACAATGGCACAACCTGCCAGTTGGCCCTGCAAAACCCTCCTAAATAATATCTGGGGGCTTGTGCCAATTTTTGGAGAGCTGACCCACAAATTAGTCAAGCAACAGCCAAACTTCCAGACATCTCCATCACCAAGCCTGGGTATGTCCTATCCCACCAGCAGGACAGAGGTGGCAGCACAATGGTATATGGTCAGGAAGAAGTTGCCTTGGGAGTCCTTAGCATTGACTCCAGATCCCATCAAGTCTCATGGCATCAAGTCAAACATGGACCAGGAAACCTCCTGCTGATTACCACTTACCATCCTCCCTCAGCTGATGAAGCAGTACTCCTCCATGTTGAACGCTGCCTGAAAGAAGCACATGGGTAACAAGGGCACAGAATAAACTCTGGATGGGGGACTTCAATGCCAATCACCAAGAGTGGCTCAGTAAAGCTATTGATTGTGCTGGCTAAGTCCTAAAGGACCAACAGGGCCTGTGACAGGTGGTGAGGGAAATAAGAGGGAAAAACCAATTGCCCTCAGCAATCTGCCTGCTGCAGATCCATTATGGTATTGGTAGCTGTGACCACTGCACAGTATTTGTGGAGATAATGTCTCATTTCCACACTGAGGATACTATCCATCATGTTTTGTGGCACTACCACCATGCTAAATGTAATAGATTCAGAACAGATCTAGCAGTTCAAAACTGGGCATCCATGATGTGCTGTGGGCCATAAGCAGTAGCAGAATTTATTCACTCACAATTTGTAACCTCAGGGCCTTGCTCTTGCCATTACCATCAAGCTGGGGGATAAACTCTGGTTCAATGAGCAGTGCAGAAGCGTTTTCCAGGTGCTGCATCAGGCAAACCTGAAAATGAGGTACCAACCTGGTGAAGCTACATCACAGGGCTACTTGCATGCCAGACAGAGGAAGCAGCAAGCGATAGACACAGCTTAGCGATCCCAAAACCAATGGATCAGATCAAAGCTTTGCAGTCCTGCCACACCCATTCCTGAATGGTGGTGGACAATTAAACAACTAACAGGAGGAGGAGGCTCCACAAATATCCCCATCCTCAATGATGTGGGAGCCCAGCAATTCAGTGCAAAAGACAAGGCTAAAGTATTTAGAACAATCTTCAGCCAGAAGAGCCGAGTGGATGATCCATCTTGGCCTCCTCCTGAGGACCCCAGCATCACAGAAGCCAGTCTTCTGCCAATTCAATTCGCTGCATGTGCTATCAAGAAATGGCTGAAGATGCTGGATACTATAAAGGCTATGGGCCCTGTCAATATTTAGGCAATAATACTGAAGACTTGTTCCAGAACTAGCCCCATCCCTAGCCAAGCTGTTCCAGTGCAGCTACAACATTGGCTTTTACCTGACAATGTGGTAATTGCCCAGGGATGTCCTGTCCACAAACAAACAAGACAAATCCAATTCAGCCAATTACTGCCATGTGAGTCTACTCTCAATCATCAGCAAAGTGTGTCATCAAAGTATCATTGACAGTGCTATCACACAGCACTTACCTGCTCACTGTTGCTCAATTTGGATTCCGTCAGGGGCTCCTGACCTCATTACAGCCGTGGTCCAAAGATGGACCAAACAATGTGCTCAAGGGGTGAGATGAGAGCATTTAACCAAGTGTGGCATCAAGGAGCCCTAGCAAAACTGAAGTCAATATGAATTGGGGAAAGCTTTCCACTAGTTGAAGTCATACCTAGCACAAAGGAATATGGTTGTTGGAGACCAATCATCTCAGCACCAGGACATCGCTGCTGGAGTTCCTCGGGGAAATGTCCTAGGCCTAACCATCTTCAATGACTTCATCAATAACCTTCCCTCTTTCATAAAGTCAGAAATGGGGATGTTAACTGATGATTGCACTGTGGTCAGTGCCATTCATGAATCCTCAGATACTGAAGCAGTCTGTGTTCATAAGCAGCAAGACGTGTACAATATTCAGGCTTGGGCTGATAAGTGGCAAGTAACATTGAGCAAGTTCAAGAGAAATTGATAGATTTCCGGATACCTATGACATCAAAGGATTTGGGGATAACGCAGGAAAGTTGAGTTGAGGTAGATGTTCAGCCATGGTCTAACTGAATGACGGAGCAAGTTCGATGGGCCGAATGGCATTCTCCAGCTCTTATGTTCCTATGTTCAGACAATGATCATCTCCAACAAGAGAGAATATAACCATCTCCCGTTGAGAGTCAACAGCATTGCAATCACTTGAATCCCCCACCATTAACATCCTGAGGGTTGCCAATGACCAGAAACTGAACTGGACAAGCCATATAAATGCTGTGGTTACAAGAGCAAGTCAGAGGCTGGGAATTCTGAGGCGAATAACTCACTTCCTGACTCCCCAAAACTTGTCCACTATCTACAAGCACAAATCAGTGGATGGAATACTCTCCACTTGCCTGGACGTGTGCGGCCCAACAACATGCAAGAAGCTCAACACCACCCAGTATAAAGCAGCCTGCTTGATAAGCATTCCATCAACCACCTTAAACATTCATTCCCTCCACACCGACACACAGTGGCAGCAATGTGTACCATCTACGAAATGCACTGAAGCAACTCACCAAGGCTCCTTCGACAGCCTCTTCCAAACCCACAATCTCTACGATCTAGAAAGACAAGGGTAGTAGACGCCTGGAAATGCCACCTGCACGTTCCCCTCAAAACCACACACCATCTTGACTTGGAATTATATCACCATTCCTTCACTGTTACTGGATCAAAATCCTAGAACTCCCTTTCAAACAGCACTATGGGTGTACCTACATCATATGGATTGCAGCGGTTCAAGAAAGCCACTCAGCATCACCTTCTAAGGGCAATTCGGGATTGGGCAATAAATGCTGGCCTTGCCAGCGAAGCTTACATCCTGTTGAAGAATATTAAAAAGACACCAGAAATATCATCAAACAAATCGTCAGTGTGCTCACACAACCAGTGGACCACTTGGGAGAAGCTTTGCAGTAAACCCCTGACTGCATTTTCAAGTTTTAAGAAGAGAAAAATTATATAAAGTGTCAGGAAAGCCTGCATGGTACCTCCTCCAGTGTCGTCACTCGTAACAGCCATGACATGTCACCTTATCAGTGATGGCAAGCATGCTTCCCTTTAGAAGGGAGAGGGTGTGCAGAGGGTGTGTCTTCCTCTGGTCACTTCCTCAAGCTGCAAGTTGTGTTCAACCACCTCCTCCAAGAAAGAAGGGAGTGTGTAAGTGACAGCTTTGTGAGGTGCGTTTGAGAATACGTATTGACCCCCAGTGGCCTCTTCCCACTGGCGGCTGGGATGTTGCCTGGAGTGTTTTCTGCCCCCTGAACAATGGGCAGGATGTCCCCCTTCCTGGTGATCTAGCCTGGACCAGAACATTCAATATTGCACCTGAGAAATTGAGAAGCACTCTGTACCTCTTCCAGCCATTTTAGACCTTTCAAGGCATTTCTCCTCTGCCTGCAGCCAGAGTACATCTCCCCTTTTAAGAGCTTGAACTTCTAGCTATATCACCCACATGCCCCAATGAATGGATCTAGAATCACAAATCATTTATGTTTTACTGATTTTTTCTTTAACTTTCAAGTTGACAATCTGATGTATGCATCATTTTTTTCCTTGTTTTATTTTTAACTTACTTTGCAAAAAAACAAAATCAGTGTATTTTCATTTTCTTCATTTCTCTTTAGCTGTACTAATGTCATACAATATGTACTGTTAGTCATTAGAGGTTCTAGCAGTTGCCACCCCTATTAATGTTCCTTCTAAGCTGCATAACCATGCAACAACTCAAAAGTTCTCATGCACATTTCAACTCCTTTAAGTTACTGCGCATGCGTGGGCCTCGCAAAAAAAATTAAGGCACCCTCATATTGAGAAAAATTGCCTGCACTCTACAAAAAAAGAGGGTACATTGATCTCCACTACAGTGCCTTAGATTTTTATATGATTTTCATATACTTCATCACTAGCCAAATGACACTGTGCTGATCTATCCCAGTTGCTCATTTGCTGGACGTATATTTAAGTTAGCCATACCGACCTGAAGATCGCAGATTCAAGTCTTGGGGCCTGTATTAAGTTAGGTTATCTCAGTCAAGGTGACAGCAGGGCTCCTATGATTGGATGTAGTTCACCCCAGCTAGGGAAGGTAAATGGCATCAATAATTCCTCTGTCGACCTCTGTTCACTGAACCCTATTAAAGTGTGTGCATGTGGAGGTTGGGTTAAAGAAGGATGAGGCTTAACTGTGTTGGATCCCCATCATCTGCAGCCCTGCCAAGATTTTCTGTCTAAGGTCAATCATAAAGAAACATCTTCCCTTCACCCGCCCTGGCGGCATTCCGCAGGGATCGTTCCCTCTGGGACATCCTGGTCCACTCCTCCATCACCCCTACACCTCAACCCCCTCCCACGGCACCTTCCCATGCAACCACAGAAGGTACAACACCTGCCACTTTACTTCCCCTCTCCTCACCGTCCAAGGGCCCAAACACTCCTTTCAAGTGAAGCAGCATTTCACTTGCACTTCCCTCAATTTAATCTACTGCATTCGTTGCTCCCAATGTGGTTTCCTCTACATTGGAGAGACCAAACGCAGGCTGGGTGACCGCTTTGCAGAACACCTTCGGTCTGTCCACAAGCATGACCCAGACCTCCCTGTTGCTTGCCATTTCAACACTCCACCCTGCTTTCATGCCCACATGTCCATCCTTGGCCTGCTGCATTGTTCCAGTGAAGCTCAACGGAAACTGGAGGATCAGCACCTCATCTTCCGACTAGGCACTTTACAGCCTTCCGGACTGAATATTGAGTTCAACAATTTTAGATCATGAACTCTCTCCTCCATCTCCACCCCCTTTCCAATCCCCCCGATTTTTCTTTTCCCACCTATTTCCATTATTTTTAAATGTATTTCCATCCATTGTTTTATCTCTACCTTTTAGCCTATTTCGATCCCTTCCCTTCACCACACCCTACCCCCACTAGGGCTATCTGTACCTTGCTTGTCCTGCTTTCTACCCTTAATTATCACATTCCTTAGATAATAACGTTCAACACCTCTTTGTCCCTTTATCTGTGACATCTTTTGGCTATCTCCACCTATCACTGGCCCTCTATCCAGCTCTACCTGCCCCACCTCCCTTAAACCAGCTTATATTTCACCTCTTTTCTAATTTTACTTAGTTCTGTTGAAGAGTCATATGGACTCGAAACGTTAACTGTGTTCCTCTCCGCAGATGCTGCCAGACCTGCTGAGTTTTTCCAGGTATTTTTATTTCTATATTTGTATTTTTATTTTTGTTTTGGATTTCCAGCATCCGCAGTTTTTTGCTTTTATAAAGAAAGACTAGTTGAGTGAGGTACAGAAGGGCAATCAGTATAGATATCTTCAAGATAGAAGAGGGGCTGAATTGAAATAAAGGGCACTCGCACAATATGTCTATGGAATGAAAATCTTTTTGCAGTTAGTAGCATATTTATTCCTGTTACGAGGCAAATCTAATTCTGGTGCATGGAATGTATAAAGTTCCAGTTAAAGCAAAAGAAAAAACAAATGCACTTTGGTTTATTAATAGTAGCTCTGCTAAAAGTTAAAAAGTGTTTTCAATCTTAAGCATGGTTTGCCCCAGGCACGCAACATGATTACACTAATAAGACACATCCTATCATTAAATCAACGTTTAATGTATTATCAATATGGAATATGGAATCCCATCTGGCTTTTACTCCTGCTAGATTCCTGCACTGTCCAAACCAAATCAAACTAGTTTCAATTGCTGCAGTTATATTCCAATCCAAAGTAAACCTTTGTGGTTAATTTACTCTTTTGGAGCCAGAATTTTGAATGAACTCTAAGCCATTCCATTTCTAACAAAGTAGCATGGCTAGGCAATAAAAATAACTGTTTAAGCATCCTAACCTAGCAGGATTATGTTGTACAACCAATAGTACTTGAGAGTAGTAAAATAGCTGGTTAAAAAAAACACTGGAAATGAGTTCTTAAGTGTAAGGTTCTGTGGGTGTTTGGTGAGCAGCCTGTACTACTTTGACAAATGTGTTTATTTAATAGGGCTCCTTAATTAATTGTGCAGATAAGATGGCATCTATAGCATCATTTTGGTCAGCACCCTCTCACCAACATCCAGAGAACAATTTAATCCATATATATTTCCAATGGTTAACTATGTGAGATGCCCTTGTGAAGTACTGCAATTTATTATTGACTTGTATTCATTTCAATTCCGTTCCATCTGTTTTACTGAATGCTTTTATTTTCTGCATCTCTACTTCATTCAGATTGCTTTACTCCTGGGCATGCCTCATTCTATCATTCTTGACTTTCTTCGATTGTAGTCTTCCTAATATATTTGAGAGCTAATTCTAAGCTTGAAGAGTGCCTTTCTCAGTTCACACACTTTCTGATTTCCATAATAGATAAAATGGAGCAAAGGAAAAATGATGCAGCAGCATAGAACCCAGCCTGCTGTTTCATAGGGTTCAGCCCCTACCATTGAATCCCTACATGCTGAATTTGTAATCTGTAATGCTGTGAAATGGAGCTATTGACAAATGTCACATACGGTAGATGCCAGCATATAAATCAACCGTTGATGCCTTTAAAAAGCCCTCGACAAATGGACAGCACCTTGATTCACTGCTGCTCCATCTAATTTTCTTGCTGGCTAGTAAAACAAGTCAAGGAGTGCTATTTGAATGTAAGTTAATCCAGCCTTCCTGATGGAATTAAGTGTTATAGGAATGATTAAAATATAACTATCTAAGATCATTTTCTTCTATTGATTCATGGGATGTGGGCTTTGCTGGCTAGGCTAGCATTTATTGCCCATCCCTTATTGCTCTTGGGAAGGTGGTGATGAGCTGTCTTTTTGAACTGCAGCAGTCCACAAGGTGTAGGTACACCCACAATGCTGTTAGTGGGTGGGGGGGTGGGGGGGATTCCAGGGTTTTGACACAGTGAATGAAGAAATAGCAATATACTACCAGGTCAGCATGGTGAGTGGTTTGGAGGGGAACTTTCAGGTGGTGGTGTTCCCATTTGTCCGCTGCCCTTGCCCTTCTGGATACCAGTGGTGAGTTTGGAAGGTGCTGGCCAAGGAGCCTTGGTGAGCTCTTGCATTGCATCTTGTAGATGGTATACACTGCTGCCACTGTGCATCAGCGGTGGAGTGAGTGAATGTTTGTGGATGGGGTGCTAATCAAGCGGGCTTTGTCCTGGATGGTGTCAAGCTTCTTGAGTATTGTTGGAGCTGCATTCAGCCAAGCAAGTGGAGGGTATTCCATCATACTCCTGACTTGTGCCTTGTAGATGATGGACAGGCTTTGGGGAGCCAGGAGGTGAGTTACATACCACGGAGTTCCTAGCCTCTGACTCACTTTTGTAGCCACAGCATGTAAAAGGCTAGTCCAGTTCAGTTTCTGGTCACTGGTAACCACCAGGTTGTTGATAGTTGGGGGGGGTTCAGTCATGATAATGTCATTGAATGTCAAGGGGAAATGGTCAGATTCTCTCTTGTTGAAGATGGTCATTGCCTGGCACTTGCATGAATTTTACCTGCCACTTGTCAGCCCAAGCCTGGATATTGTCCAGGTCTTGCTGCATTTGGACATGGACTGCTTCAGTGTCTGAAGAGTCGTGAATGGTGCTAAACATTGTGCATCATTAGCAAACATACCCACTTCTGACCTTATGATGGAAGGAAGGTCAATAATGAAGCAGCTTAAGATGGTTGGGCCAAGGACACTAACCTGAGGAACTCCAAAAGTGATGTCCTGGAACTGAGATAATTGACCTTCAACATCCACAACCATCTTCCTTTGTGCTAGGTATGACTCCAACCAGCTGACAGTTTTTCCCCAATCCCCATTGACACCAGTTTTGCTAGGGCTCCTTGATGCAATATTCGGTCAAATGCTGCCTTGATGTCAAGGGCAGTCACTCTCACCTCACCTCAGGAGTTCAGCTCTTTTGTCCATGTTTGAACCAAGGCCGTAATGATGTCAGGAGCTGAGTAATCTTGGCGGAACCCAAACTGAGCGTCAGTGAGCAGGTTATTTCTAAGTAAGTGCCAATTGATAGCACTGTTGGTATCCCCTTCCATCACTTTACTGATGATCAAGACTAGACTGGGAGCAGTAATTGGCTGAGTTGGATTTGTCCTGCTTTTTGTGTACAGGACGTACCTGGGCAATTTTCCACATTGCTGGTTAGATGCTAGTGTTGTAGTTGTACTGGAACAGCTTGGCTAAGGGTGCGGCAAGTTCTGGAGCACAAGTCTTCAGTACTGTTGCTGGGATATTGTCAGGGCCCATAGCCTTTGCAGTATCCAGTGCCTTCAGCCATTTCTTGATATTACATGGAGTGAATTGAATTGGCTGAAGACTGGCATCTGTGATGCTGGGGACCTCAGGAGGAGGCCGAGATGGATCATCCACTCAGCACTTCTGCCTGAAGATTGTAGAAAATGCTTCAGCCTTATCTTTTGCCGTGATGTGCTGGGCTGGTCCATCATTGAGGATGGGGATATTTGTGGAGCCTTGTCCTCCAAAGAGTTGTTTAATTTCCCTCCACCATTCACAAATGGATGTGGCAGGACTTTGGAGCTTAGGTCTGATCCATTGGTTGTGGGATGGCTTAGCTCCACCTGCCGCATGTTGCTTATGCTGTTTGGCACGCAAGTCGTCCTGAGTTGAAGCTCCACCAGTTTGACACCTCATTTTTATGTTTGCCTGGTGCTGCTCCTGGCATGCCCTCCTGCACTCTTCATTGAACCAGGATTGATCTACTGGCTTGATGGTAATGGTAGAGTGGGGGATATGCCAGGCCATGAGGTTACAGATTGTGGTTGAGTACAATTCTGCTGCTGCTGATGGCGCACAGCACCTCATGGATGCCCAGTCTTGAGTTTCTAGATCTGTTCAAAATCTATCCCACTTAGCACGGTGGTAGAGCCACAAAGCACGATGGAGGGTATCCTCAATGTGAAGATGGGACTTTGTCTCCACCAGGTCTGTGCGGTTATCACTCCTACCAATACTGTCATGGACTGATACATCTGCGGCAGGCAGATTGGTGAGGATGAGGTCAAGTATGTTTTTCCCTCTTGGTTCACCACCTGCTGCAGACCTAGTCTAGCAGCTATGATATTTCGAACTTAACCAGCTCGATTAGTAGTGGTGGTACCAAGCCTTCTTGTTGACTGACATTGAAATCCCCCATCCAGAGTACATTCTGTGCCCTTGACACCCTCAGTGCTTCCTCCAAGTGGTGTTCAACATAGAGAAGTACTGATTCATCAGCTGAGGGTGGGGTTGGGGGGGTGTGGTGGGGGTGGGGGGTGGGGGGGCGGGGGGCGGGGGCAGGGGGCGGGGGTGGTAGCGGGGGTGCGGTGTTGCTACGTGGTAATCAGCAGGAGGTTTCCTTGCCCATGTTTGGCCTGATGAGACTTCATGGGCTCTGGAGTAACTGTCGAGGACTGCCAGGGCACTCACTCCCGATTGCATATCACTGTGCCACCTCCTGGTGATGGTGGTGTCTGGGACATTATAAGGTTTGATTCCATGAGTATGACTATATCAGGCTGTTGCTTGACTAGCCTGTGGGACAGCTCTTGCCAACCTCAGCTGTTAAGGAGGACTTTGCAGGGTCGACAGGGCTGAGTTTGCCGCTGTCATTTTTGGTGCTGTAGTCGATGCCGAGTGGTCCATCCAGTTTCATTCCTTATAGACTTCGTAGCAGCTAGATATAACAGAGTGGCTTACTAGGCCATTTCAGAGGGCATTTAAGGACACAAAAAAGGATCTAAGATTTAAGGATTTGGAGTCACATGTAGGCCAGACTAGGTAAGAATGGTAGATTTCCTTCCCTGATGGACATAAGTGAACCATATGGGTTTTTACAACAACAACAGTGGTTTCATGGTCATCATTAGACTTTTAATTCCAGATTTTTATTGAATTTAAATCCCACCATCTGCTGTAGTGGGATTCAAACCCAGGTCCCCAGAGCATTACCTTGGGTCTCTGGATTACTAGTCCATTGTCAACACTGCTACGCCACTGCCTCTCCTCAGGAGTCAGGAGGTGAGTTACTCGTCACATGATTCTTAGCCTCTGACCTGCTCTTGTAGCCACAGTATTTATATGGCTAGTCCAGTTCTGTTTCTGGTCAATGGTAACCCAGGATGTTGATAGTGGGAGATTTAGTGATGGTAATGCCATTGAACATCAAGCAGCAATGGTTGGATTCACTCCCTTCAACTATCTTGTTTTTTTTTTCCCTGTTTCTGTAAGTAAGCACTTTGCCGTCACTTGGCAGTTACTATTTGAGAGTTCATTGTATGGGAAATTGCTGCTACCAATCAATGCTTTATCACTCAGTAATGGAGCATGTAAATATATTGCTGAGAATAATGCTGCAGCAAGATTCTGCTTGAGAATTTAGAAGAAATCTGTTAGTGAGTGCCATTTAAATGAGTTATGTAACATTCACTTTCATACTGGAATCATTTGATGAAACACCCATGGAACTCACAGTCGACCATTTATTAGCCCACATTTGCTGTATGTATATTGGTTCCAAAGCAATTACTAATGATCTAATTTTTGGAACAATGAAAATAAAAACCCAATATAATATCGGCTAATGGCTTGTTCAGCATGTCGCTTTCAATTATGAGTGCAAACCTTCACCCACAAAGTCCATGGAACTAGCAGAGCATGGGAATAGGCACATCAAACAGGTTTTTCTTATGAGAATGACTTCTTTCATTGATACTTATGATAGAAATACATCTTCAATAGAAGGATCACTAGGTGAATTCCTGCAGTGCATCTTGTAGATGTTACACACTGCTACTACTGTGCATCAGTGGTGGAGGGAGTGAATGTTTGTGGATGTGGTGCCAATCAACTGGGCTGCTTTGTCCTGGACAGTGTCAAGCTTCTTGGGTGTTGTGAGAGCTACACTCATCCAGGCAAGTGGAGAGTATTCCATCACACTCCTAACTTGTACATGGTGGACAGGCTTTGGGGAGTCAGGAGGTGAGTTACTCGTCACACAATTCCTAGCCTCTGACCTGCCCTTGTAACCACTGTATTTATATAGCTAGTCCAGTTCAGTTTCTGGTCAATGGTAACCCCACCCCAGGATGTTGATAGTGAGGGATTCAGTCACGGTAATGCCATTGAACATCAAGAAGCGATGGCTGGATTCTCTTTTGTTGGATATGGTCATTGCCTGGCACTTGTGTGGCGTGAATGTTACTTGCCACTTATCGGCCCAAGCCTGGATATTGTCCAGGTCTTGCTGCATTTGGACATGGACTGCTTCAGTATCTGAGGAGTTGCGAATGGTGCTGAACATTGTGCAATCGTCAGCGAACATCCCCACTTCTGACCTTTTGATGGAAGGAAGGTCACTGAAGAAGCAGCTGAAGATGGTTGGGCCGAGGACACTACTCTGAGGAACACCTGCAATAATGTCCTGGAGTTGAGATAACTGACCTCCAACAACCACAACCATCTTCCTTTGTGCTAGGTATGACCCCAACCAGTGGAGAGTTTTCCCCCTGATTCCAGTTAACTCCAGTTTTGCTAGGGCCCCCTTGATGCCACACCCAGTCTAATCTAGCCTTGAAATCAAGGGCAGTCACTCTCACCTCACCTCTGGAGTTCAGCTCTTTTGTCCATGTTTGAACCAAGGCTGTAATGAGGTCAGGAGCTGAGTGGCCCTAGCGGAACCCAAACTGGGTGTCAGCGAGCAGATTAGGTTGGAGAACTGGGGTTGTTCGCCTTGGAGTAAAGGAAGTTGAGGGGAATTATGCTGGAAGCTTACAAGATTATGGCAGCTGGTACAAGGACTAGGGGATACAGAGATTTTGAGCAAGAGATACGAGGGATGTGAGGAAGAACTTTTCTTACACAGCTAGTAGCAATGACCTAGAACTTCTACCTACATGGGAGGAAGAAGCAGAAATGATAAATGTTTCCAAAAGGAAATTGGATAGACACTTGAGAGAAATAAACCTGCAGAGCTACAAGGATAGAGTTAGGGGGTGGGACTGACTGGATTGCTGTGCAGAGAGCTGACATGGAGCTGATGGATCAAATTGCTTTCTTTCTGTACTGTAATGAGTATGACTCTATGACCATCTTTGCTGAGACTGCCACCTTCTACATCCTGAGTGTCACCATTGACTAAAAGCTTAATAGGACCAGCCCAGTGGCTATAAGGTTGGCGGGCAGGCGAATAGCCCAGGCAGCCTTCGCATCTTTCATGAAACCTCATCCACGGGCAGGATAAGGCTTCATGAAGGATTTATTAATTAAATAAAAAAATTTTGAAAAAATTCATTGACACTGTCACATGAGGGGACATGTTTTAAAAGTTTTTTCTTCCCTTTATTTAAATTTTAAAACCTTAAACTGATCTCCCTGAGGCACCTCCGTGCCTAAGGAGATCTCTGCGTGAAAGAGCACAGGGAACCACTCAGAGAGTCCCCTCCCGCCCGCAAAGGGAGCGCTTAGCGCTTCTGGACCCGCGTCACAATGGGCGGTCCTTAATTGGCTGCGCATGTAAAATGGCGGCGTGTCCCCAATTGGGAGCGCCGATCGGGTTCGCGCCCGCCCCCACCCGCCGCCACAGAACTCCCCTGACTTTCTGCCCATGGTATATTTCACACCACCATGTCAACAAAGGACTACTTGCTTTTTGAAGAGGAACTAAAGACGTTTTAATAGGAGATGTCAATCAACCACATTTAAATTGCGAATAACAAAGTAGTTTAAAGTCTAAATTGGTAAATGATTGCTCTTTATGACCCAGTATATTTGAATAGACACGAATGGCAGTGCTCTCCTGATTTGGGGTTTGTTTTGTCTGTCAAGGGTGTGCTTTGAAAGTGAACTTCTGCTTTTTCTCATAATGTTTCACCTGAGAGGTCCCTCCCACATCCAAGCTGAATGAATAGTCTGCTTCCTCAAATGCTGCTAATGTACTTTTAGCACATACCAGAAGGCAAACTAAAAACATCCATTTCTCCAGGGATGAGATGCATGGCCTCCACCCAGCATTGCTCACAGTGATTTGAAGGATGTAATTTTATTGATCTCATGTCTCCATGAAGCACCAATAGCAATCATCCCTTTCTTTGTTAGCAGATCCAAAGAAACCGCCTCTGTACCATCCTGCTGAACATAACAGACTGAATTTTCGTCAGGGAGGCAGGAAACAGGAGCCAGATCTGTATTAGAGTCAGAAATCCACCTCTTGTGGGAAAATTATTAAAGTTCAGATTTTTGCGCGGGTGACCTTTAGTTGATTAGGGAGACAGGTTTCCTGTCCACTTAGAGCCAGTGGAGGCAGGCGTGGACGTTGTTTAGATGAAGTGTGGAACTCATTTAGACATCCCATGGCAACCATCACCGGGGCTGCTATTTGTCCTGAGGGACAGATCTCCAGTTATTGTCAGAGCCTTACAATTCACCAGAGGGTAGTGAGGGTAGTGAAGCCAGAGACCTGGCACCTGGGCAGAGCAGCCTCTCCCTTTATTGACACCGGCCTGGATCTAATGCTGGAGGCAAGAGACAGGAGGAAGATCCTCTTCCTGGTAGGTGGCAGGAAGAGACTATCTCATCATACAACAGCGGCACCTCTCTATTCAGAGTCATCTCCATCTGCCTCCAATTCCTCCTCCTTACTTATCTCCTGGTCCTGCTTATGCGCTTCCCCCGATGAGTTGTCTCCTTCCAGACCTTCACTGTCCTCAAAGTCCACACCTTTCTGGAGGGCCACATTATGGAGCATGCAGCAGACCACCACAATGACCGAGACCCTTGAACAAGGATATTGGAGGGCACCACCTAAATGGCCCAGGTGCCAGAATCGCATTTTTAGAAGCTTGATGTCTTGCTGAGCAGGTGGCACTGATTGTATTGCCCCTGTGCCTCTGTCTGAGGCTCCTGTACAGGGGGCAGTAGAGATATCTTTAAGGAATTTCCCTTTTCCCTTAGGATCCATCAATGCTCTTTGGGGGTTAGAGTGAGGATCTGAGGCAGCTTGAACTGGTGGGAGATGAAGGAGTCATGGGAAAGCATGGAGGAAACTCTTCTTGTGGTTGCACAAAAGTTGGACATTGACGGAATGGAAGAGCCTTCCTGATGATGAATCTCACTGGTCAGTCACTCAGTGCCATTGATGGCCAAGTTGATGATGTCCTTCATCTTGAGGAATCCAGCAATGAATAACTTTTATATCAATTAATTCATTTATTATACAGGTCTCTCCTGTCTAACCTGTCTAGACCTCTCATAATTTTGTACACCTCAATTAGGTCAACCCTCAATCTCCTCAAGGAAACCAACCCTAGCCTATCCAATCTTTCCTCATAGCTGCAATTTTCAAGCCCTGGCAACATTTTTGTTATCTCATCTGTACTTTCTCCAGAGCAACTATGTCCTTCCTGTAATGTGGTGATCAGAACTATATTTTTTTAATAAAATTTATTTTCTAAATAAAAAACATAACTCTTCTATGGTTCAATGAAGGCAAAACCCAATGCCCTCTGTCTCTGCGATGCCACATCTGTTGTTCAGTGAATGTGCTGTACAGCTCTGACAAAGAAAGCAACAGTGACAACCTTGATGCAATAGTGTGCTGCTAATTACAAAATGCCACTAAGATCCACAGCTGGGCTTGGAAGGAGCCACAAGTGAAGAAGGCCAAGGCTACAAAATCACTTTGATGGCCACGGACAGGGCGAAGCCAGTGCTGCAAAGTGCGAGGTCTTCGACAATAAGAGACACAGTGTCCTGTGACATTGGCTCTCAGTTAGTTCCAGTTAACTCTATCTTTGACAGTAGACCTTGTGCTGCAGGTGTGGCCTCCATGTGTCACTCCTGCCCCTCTTTACTCCCTTGGGCCCTCCTGCTGTGTCCTGCCTTTCCTGTGGATGGTGTTACCCCTCATCGCCACTGAAATCTAAAACCTGACAGTCGTGCCCTCATTTGTCAGCTACAGCCTTCCTTCTGAGGAGCTGGTTGTCCAAATGTCCTTGGCAGCCTTGCCCCCTGCTCTTTGGCCCCCACCAAGGAATGCCAGGCAACCCCCTTCAAAACTCGGGTGCTGAGTGCCCATTTTCCATGCTACTCGGTGCTGTGCCAAGGGCACCTCATGACTAAAAGCTGAAACCCCTTTGCCCTGCTGACCCTTTTATGGAGCTGGGGTGATGCCATGGATGAGCCATAACTGGTTCCCCACTCTGTACCCACCACCTTGAAGCTGATCTGTTTCAGAAGGCACTCTTAACTAGCTTTTAAACTCTCTGAGTTCTTTTTATTCGTTCACAGGATTTGAGTGTTGCTGGCTCAGCCAGCATTTGTTTGCCATCCCTAATTGTCCTTGAGAAGGTGGTGGTGAGCTACCATCTTGAACAGCTGTGGTACATGTGTTGTAGGAACACCTACAGTGCTTTTAGGAAAGGAGTTCCAGGATTTTGACCTGGCAACAGTGAAGGAACTGCGATATAGTTCCATGTTAGGATGGTGAGTGAATTGGAGGTTTCCACACGTCTGCTGCCCTTGACCTTATAGGTGCTGGAAGTTACAAGTTTGGAAAGTGCTGTCTAAGGAGCCTTGGTGAGTTCCTGCAGCACATCTTGTAGATGGTACATACTGCTGCCTCTGTGGTGGCGGGAGTGAATGTTCAAGGTGGTGGATGAGGTGCCAATGAAGCAGGCAGCTTTGTCCTGGATGGTGTCCAGCTTCTTGAATGTTGTTGCAGCTGCAATCACCCAGGCAAGTATCCCATCACACTCCAGACTTGAGACTTGTGGATGGTGGATAGGCTTTGGGAGGTGATTACTCTCCACAGAACTCCCAGCCTCTAAACCGCTTTGTTTGTCAGAGTATTTATATGGCTGATTCAGTTCAGTTTCTGGTCATTGGTAACCCACAAGATGTTGATAGTAGGGGATTCAGCGATGGTAATGCCATTTAATGTCAAGCGGAAATGGTTAGATTCTCTCTTGTTGGAGATGGTTACTACATGGCACTTGTGTGGCGTGAATTTTGCCTGCCACTTATTAGCCAAAGCCTGAATTTTTTCCAGGTCTTGCTGCATATAAGCGCGGACTGCTTCAATGTCTGAAGAGTCACGAATGATGCTGAACATTATGCAATCGTCTCTGAACATTTTCACTTCTGAAGTTGGGTGATGCAGCTGAAGATGGTTGGGCCTAAAACACTATCCTGAGAAACTCCTGCAGTGATGTTCCAGGACTGAGATGATTGATCTACAACAACCACAACCACCTTCCTTTGTGCTAGATATGATTCCAACCAGTGGACAGTTTTTACCCAATTCTCATTGACTTCAGTTTTGCTAGGGCTCCTTGATGCCACACTAGGTCAAATGCTGCCTTGATGTTAAATGCAGTCACTCTCACCTCACCTCTTGAGTTCATCTCTTTTTTGTCCATGTTTGGACCAAGGCTATAATGAGAGCAGGAGCCGAGTGACTCTGGCAGAACCCAAACTGAGCGTCAGTGGGCAGGGGCTATTGCTAATTAAGTCCCACTTGATAGCACTGTTGATGACCCTTTCCATCACTTTGCTGATGATGGTGAGTGGGGCGGTAACTGGCTGAGTTGGATTTGTCCTGCTTTTCGTGGACAGGATATATGTGGGCAATTTTCCACATTACTGGATAGATGCCAGTTTGTAGCTGTACTGGAACATCTTGGCTAGGAGTGCAGCTAGTTCTGGAGCACAGGTCTTCAGTACTATTGCCAGAATGTTGTTGGGGCAAATAACCTTTGAGTATCCAGTGCCTTCAGCCATTTCTTGATATCGAATTGGCTGAAGATTGGCATTTGTAATGCTGGGGACCACAGGAGAAGGTCAAGATGGATCATCCACTTGGCACTTCTGGCTGAAGATGGTTGCAAATGCTTCAGCCTTGTCTTTTGCACTGATGTGCTGGGCTCCCCCATCATTGAGGATGGGGATATTGTGGAACAACCTCCTTCAGTGATTTGTTTAATTGCCTACCACCAATCACGGCTGGATATTGCAGGACTACAGAGCTTAGATTGATTGTGGAATCCAGTGGTTTGAATTGGAAGGTGCTGTAATATGCCTTTAAAGGATATCATCCTGACATCGCTAGAATGAAATGTGTCGTGGGATCCAGTCTTAGTTTCATCTTTACTTTGAGCAGAGCACACACACAGCTCTGAGGCCTTCAAGCCTTATACCTATGTTTAACTGTTTTCCTGTGCTTAGTTTTAATAAATGAACCCACAACATGTTTACCTAATCCCCTATCAACAATTGGCACCTTGTGACTTGCACAGTAAATAGGCCCAAGGCATTATATATCATTGTAAAGCACAACATGGTTATCAGCAGTGGTGAGACTTTTGGCAGCAAGCTTAAGTACAGTTATGACATGGTGAACAGCCTTTGATCGTGCTACATGGCATGAGAAGACCTTTGACGTTTTGGTCAGACCGCAATCAAGTCGCAGCGTCGGAGGGCGTTGAAAACGCAGCGTGACGACTGTGAAGAAAAGCTCTGAAGACACAGTGCCAAGCTGGTGCTCAAATAAAGAGCTGGTAAGCAGACGGATCCCTTGTGGTGAGGTTGCAGTGCAAAGCCCTTCAGTTCTGTGAGTGGGACAACATGGCAAGAGGATCAGCACTGGGTCAGGAAAGGCAAGTAACCAGGGTGTGGGCCAGATTGATAGCGAACAAGGGAGAGTCAAACAAAAAAAAACAAAAAACCATCATACAAATTGGGCCAGAGAAATTTCTGATTGTATTGTGTGGCTTTGGGAGTTGCTGAACAATAAATTGAATAAAGAGCAAATTTGCCATTAATCCTTGGGGCGTTCCCACCACAACTCACATTTGTGTGCGGAGCTTCGGAAAAACATGTGAAAGCGGCTACAGCAGCACTCATCCCTGATACTACAAAAGAAGGAAGGTCAAAGGGATATTGTCCAAATGTCCACAAAATTCCCCAATTTGAATTGGGATGCATATTGACCTACTATCCAAATTCAAAATATTTAAACAACATACAGAGCTATGGTTTCTTGATTCAGGTGCGTCTGAACCAGACAAGCAAGCTATAAAAATTCACCTAGCAATTGGGAATGAAGGTCTACACAGACTGAACATGTCAGGATTAACAGAAGAAAAGCTAAAGGGTCCCCAGAAGATATGGACTACATAGGAAGATTGGTTCAGCATCAGATTAAACTTCTGTATTCATCAACTAGAGTTCATGTCATTTCGACAACAACCTACAGAATCTATGGACCACTTCGTCAGCAGATGCAGAGGAAAGGGTACATACTGTGATTTTTCCAACACAGAGATGGCAGACAGAATTGTTGAGTTGGTGATCGCATCCATGGAAGCATTCCAGTATGATCTGCCAGACAAACCCAAAATGTATAGCATTAAAGATGTACTCAAAGATGGACGTAAATACAAAGCAATCCTCGTAGGTCGACAAAGCTTATAGGTCCTAAGTATGACCCCAGTTGTTGACATATCCACTAGGACATGTGGAAGGTGTGGATTTTACATGAACCAAGGAAATGCCCAGCCTTTCATCAATTCTCCAAGGTATGTGGCAGAAAGGGCCACTGGCAGCATAAGTGCACCAGAGCAAAGGCTGATGCAGCTACAAAGAGCTGTGCCCTGATCCAAACAGACCGTACTCAATGGGTACCTTCAAGCAATAAGAACGACCATTTGGTATCCCATCAGAAACATTTACACAAGGTTATTGACAAACCAGAAACTGAGGTTGATGTGTACGATGAGACGAACAGTGGTGAACATATATTTCATGCTGTCAATCTCATGAAAAACATAGATACCATCACTCTGTCCGAAGTGTTGGCAAGATTTGAATTATCTGCCCTAAAAAAGTTGATAACTATTCATTATTGGCCAAGATCAACACAGGGGCAAGTGCCAACATATTACCTCTGCAAATTCTAAAAGACATGCATCCATAGATGTAGAAGGCCATGCTGAAACCTACTACTATGAAACTTTCAGCATACAGTGGTTCACCAAATCCATGTGCAGGATCCATAGTCTTGAAGTGTAAGTGTAACCTATCCTCCTGGGTGTCGTGGATGTTCTACATCATGGAAACTAAATGCACAGTGATTGCAGGTCTACTGTCATATCGGGGCCTCACACTAGTAACAATCCATGGAATCAGTCACACATCACAAGGCAGATCAGCCTCAAAAATTACTCCTGTTATCTCAGTTCATGACCTAACATCGAAATAAACAGGATGTTTTGACAAAATTGGCAGTTTCAAGGGAGCTGCAACATTACACTTTCAGGAGAATGCTAGTCCATCATAAGTGCAGCAACCATATACAAGTCAAATTGAGACTCGAGCTAGACAAAATGGAGAAAGACAGAGTCATTAGAAGAGCAGAAGAGCACGCAGATTGGTGCATTTTAGTTACATGTCATAAAGAAGTTCAGATCATTGACTGTATGCCTCAATCGATGACGTTTAAGCACAGCTTTGAAACGTTGCGCTTACAAAATACCCACATTAGAATAGTTAAATCTGAGATTTGCAGGTGCAAAATTCTTCCCGAATCCTGATGCCAAGCATGGTTAATGGTCAGTACATCTCAATGAGAAGTCCCAAGAGCTTACTACATTTCATATTCCATTCATATGATACTGTTCTCAATAACTTCCTTTTGGAAGATATTAAGATCAGATATTAAGCAACAAACACCCAACTTTAAAAAATGCAGGATCTTCTGAGACAGAGACTATTAACACTGATCCCCAGAGAATATCTGCTTCAAAACTGAAATTTGGAACTGTTACGGTAGTTTGAAGTGACTCGCACCAACCATATCCAAATGCACAATTAAATTCTGTGCTAACTGTGCTTACTATTTGAAACTAAAAATAATAGAGTGCATTGTCAAGAAAAGTTTTGTTCATCTTTATTTTGTTGCCTCAGTTTATTGTATGATGATATTATCAATTCTAGCAGAATTTTGCTTTCATATTAAATGACTTAACAGCTGGATACAAGCAGTCCAAAACACTCAAATCAACTAAATGTACGACCACAAAGGAATTCTGTACCTCTAATGGCTGAATAGTTTTTTTCTTGGCTTTTACTGAAATCTATCAAAAAGAATCATTTAGACACCTTTTACTTAATATTTTGTGATTCTTCTAAAGCTTCTACAGTAATTTTTTATTTTACTGCAGTGCCTACTATTATTGCAGTTCTAAATCCACACACACATGCAGAAGCCATTCAGCTGAAATTGAAACGCAGTGAATAATATTCTTAGAAAAAGACTGACTATAAAAAAATCCATGTTAAAGAGAAACTATGCAGTATTAAGATGTAATTTCAGGGACATGAAATTGTTTCAAGCTAGGGTCACCAAGAACAGGTCAAGTCTTGTTGGTTGATTGAAATGTTCTTGTTGACTTATTCTGAAGTAGTTCTGGAATGTGGACGTGTTAATTGTTATGGCACACAGCCAACATTAGCAGCAATATAGTGTTATTTCTTTTGTTTTTTTTTGTGAACCCAATGAAAGAGTCCCTACTTGCTCAAAGATACCAAAGCACATCTCGCTTTCAATATTCTACTAAATGTACAAAGTCAGTGCTATTTTTTTCTGATTTTGAAGAGACATGATGACGATTTTTACCTAATTATGTTTTATTAATTTTATCCTCATTTACTAATACATTAAGACCTCTATACTGCCGTCTACTTTCATATCGTATCTTTAGCTAAAAGTGTTCACCTACCACCTTTTCCTCCATTTTCCTTTCTCTAAGATGGAGTGCTCCCTGCCTGAAAAACACTGCAACTAACAAAGCAAGTACTAATAAAACTCATTCAGTGAGCCTAGGTTCAAGTGTCAGTCTCGGCTGGGACTTAAACATAGGCTCTCTGGTTGGGAGTCCAAGTGCTCTACTGCTATAGCTACTCGACTCAGTGGCCTTTATCAATGACCTTAAAGGTTTTAAGGCCAAGATGATTGTGTTTTCCAAATAACAACATATGTTAAATATTGCAACTGAGAATCATTATGCAGCTGTTAAATCAAATGTATTGAACAAAGAGGAAAACATCAGGCCCTCTGAGAATCCCTTTCCATGACTCATGTACTTCCTCAATATGGGTGGCCTTATTTCTGATGATCATAGCTTTCCTTTATTGAAGGTGCAGCATTACACATGCATTTATGCTTCCCAGACAAAATGTTTTCAATGCATATTTCGTAATTCTCACAACCACATTTTATCTCACCTTACTGCATTCCTAAATACATGCTCATTACTACAGTTGAGATTAGGGGCTGGATTTTTGCAGAGTTGAGAAGAGTCCACAGACCTTTAACAATGGCAGACAGGACAGATGCAGAAGTCCTGCCCCCATTTCTGACAGATCTAATTTTGCCAGTAGGGGAAAGGGCAGGGTATGATTCACGCAGGATGGAAACCCAAACTCAGCAGGCCATTTGAACTCAGTGCTGAGTTCAAACTGACCCCATTTTGACTGTTGCAATGGCCTTAACTCACAATGTGGGAGTCACGAATTGATGGGGCAGACATAAACTCTCTTGAAGAGTGGATAAAGTCTATTTAAGTGTCATGATCTGAAGTTTTTTAAATCCTCCACTCTTTAAACATGAAAAATAGACTGATTGTTAGAAGCTTTTTTTTTATTGCCACATGGCTCCTGAGGTTTGCCTATAGTGGATACTGGGTGAGTAGCTATGGAGGTAGCATGGGGTATGAGGGGGATGGAAATAGATTGGGGGCATGAGTTGGCTTGGGGAGTTGGAGCATGTGGGGGTGAGGCCTATAAGGCCTAACAGCTTCTAAAACAACTGTGACAAAGTCCCAGAGAACTGAGGCAGGACTGGTAGCCTACCCACCCTCTTCGATGCCTTGGACCTGCTTCTGGGTCAGCAGACCCAACTTGATCCTGTTCCTGCCTCCCTGGAGCAAAAGTTGGGTCTAACAGGGGCCTTTAAACTGATGTGGGTCTGCCCAGTCAGGAAATTTCCCTACTCGAGCTACTCGCCTCCGCAGCGAAAATCCAGGCCTAGATATCTATGCTATTGACATATTCACACCTTTCAATGTTGTTGTGTATTAACTACCAAGAAGCTTGGGGGAGAGGTTTCACTACTAACCTTATTTTCCCTCCCTCCTCCCCCAGTGAAGTTATCATATTTTACCAGTGTGGGACAGTCTATCTAGCAGTATATTTAAGAACTATACAACATTTAAACATTGATCATTCAAGACTGACCTCATGGAATTAGGCTACTTTTACACAACTACAAATATTGAGGATTTATCTCTAAATAAAAAAGTATCAAAATCTCAGACTTAAGCAACAAATTGCACTTATATATCAACTTTAACATAAAAATTTCCAAACCATTTCATAAATAGAAATAAATAAGGGAATGGCTGTTGAGGCAAGGAAACAAAATTAGGAGCAGTCACTGAAAGCTTCACTGAAAGATAGGTTTTGAGAAGTTTTTTTTAAAGTGGAAAGGGGGAAGGATTTAGGAAATGGTGCACCAAAGGAAGGAGGGATGCTGCAAAGGTCAAATTCAGAGATCAAAACGGTGTAGGAGGGGACGTAGAGATAAGTAAAGGGGAAGATTGAAGACATGGAATGGGATTTCAACAAGGCTTGAAAATGGGCACAGGATTGCAAACTTCATGCCCAAAACCAGCACGAAGCACTCTGTTGTGTGGCTGCACACATAAGCAGGGGGTGCAAAATCATGAGCCGCTGGCAATACTTAAAGCTAACCTACACTATTTAAAGCAAGTCTGCACCTCTTAAATGGGAAGTGCATATCTACAGCAAGTGATGGGACTCATTGCAGAAGCAAGTGTGAGCAAGAAGAAGACTGAATGAAGGCACAACATGACGGAGGTTGGGCTCCAAGATTTTCTAACACTGCACAGGAGGCCTTGATCGAGGAGCTACAGAGGAGGAGAGGTGTAATCTATCCACAGGGGCTGAACCAAGCAGACAGCAGTAGGAAAAGATTGCTGTGGCAGTCAATGCCAGGAGTCTAATCTCAAGGACCTAGATGCAGTGCTACAAAAAGTTTAATGATCTCATATGAATGGTCAAGGTTAGTACATGCATCTTTAAATGCCATAACCCACCAACTACCTTACACACTGCAATGCACCATTCCCCCATTATTCACCACCAACAATCTCTGTTAATCACTGCATAAACCTAACATTCATATTCCTTACCTCACCCCACATATAGCATGGCTGCAAGCCTCGTACCCATATCTCACAGCTCGCACACACTGCCAACCAATGTTCCCTCAAGCTTCACGCTGTGCAGCAACCCAAACGCTCTCGTGCCAGCCGCACATATGTTAACCCCTTTAAGTTATCACGTGCACAGCCATGAAAAAAGTTTTAAAGGGGCCATGGACTTAAAACAAATTGCCCTTACAGTCCAGCTCAGTTTGCTGCCACACCAGCTCAGACTGTTCCTATCATCTTTCTGATGAAAGGTCATTGACCTGAAACATTAACTCTGTTTCTCTTCATGGATGCCCCTTGACCTGCTGAGTGCTTTGAGCATTTTTTTTGCTTTTTTTATTTCAGGTTTCCAGCATCCACAGTATTTTGCTTTTGTTGTTGTGCTGCTGCTATTAAAGCTGTGAATACCAGTGTTCAAAAGGGCTTGCAGGGTCTCATTGCAGTTCAGCAATCTGTCCTCCTAGCCATCACTAGGAATGCTGAGTGCAGCCTCATTGGAGTGACAGTGGCTCCATGAAGCACAAACAGCCCCACTGCCTTTTCATCAGTGCCCTTGCTGTACCTGTCAGTCAGCCATCCATCCCAGACTGCTGTCACCTATGCCAAGGTGGCCACTCCAAAACCAGGTCTTCTAGGGCCAGAGTTGCTCAAGGTCATCTTGCAAGGTCATCTGCACTCTCCTCCACTGAAAGTTAGCAGCCTACCACAAATCATGCTGCAGCCACTGGACTAGAATTGTGTAGAAGTACTAGGCCAGGAAATGGCAGAGGACAGCAGAGCTAAGGGAATACACAAGGGTAATTAGTTGACTTTTGTATGGAATATTGGGTAGCTTGATGGTGCTTTGGATTGTTTGTTTCGTGGTAGCTTTTATTTCAGCACTCTGATCAAGAGGACACTGTGATGGTTTGTAACAGGGGAAGTTGTGGAACTTTTGATAAATGGGGAATTTGGGTTTCATTCACTGGTACTGTAGTCAGCTGAGCCAATCACAGACAGCCTGGGTAAAAAGGTAATGTGTTGGTTGCCTCGTACCTCCCTCCTACTTCTTCTATTGCACCTCACCCGCCTTTCTTCCTCCCCCATCTTCCACTTGTCCTACACAAGGTGGCCAGGGCTGTGCCCCAGTAATGGTTAGCTTGTGCAGGATGCAGCAGACCAAGTCATGGCATGCATTCTGGTGACTACTGCAGGGCTCCCCCTGAGTGATCCAGGAAGTGGAAGCATTGTTTAAGTACTACATGGTCTGATCAATAACATTCAGTGTAGCAGAATAGTTTTTGTTACATGCATACAGTCATGTGTGCATGTGTGGGTCGTATTCCAGAGTCATGAGCCAACTGGTCAGAGGACTAGTCCTGTTGTCCAATAGTCACCCTCTGGTTTGTCGTAGTTGCTCAAATACAGCTGCACAGTGGACTGCCATAACTGCTGCTCGGATCCCAGGCATTGACCTGCATCTTGTGTTGACTATAGCCTATAGCCACACTCCAGCTGGACACTGAGGGAATGAAATTCTCTCCAGTTGCGGTACATCTCTGAACTTGCATGTGACACCCATGAAGCCATTGCAGTCTGCAATCGAGACAAAGGGCGGAATTTTCCGCTCCGGTTGGCATCGGGCATGTTTGGTGGTGTGAGCGGACAATATGGCGAGAAGGCCAAAAATCAGTTTTACACCGTGTCATGAAACTAGTTTGCAATGGTCCACTCCACTCGTCAACGGCAAGTCGCGTTTCCCACTGCTGCACATTGGGAACCTAATTTCAGTACTTTAGCATCTCAGTGTAAGCCCTGCTCACCGGAACCATCCCCCACATGCTGGATTATCCAGGCATGTCACAATTGTACACAAGCAACATGCACTTGGCAAGTTGCACTTTGCTTGGGACTTTGAGGTTTGTTTGCCTACCTTCCTTCCGGCAGCACTCACATTCATCAGCACCAGGCTTCGCAGGCAGCACCACATCACTTTTAGGGGGCTCACAGGCAGGTCTCTACCTATCAGACCAGCTGTAAGGCAGGGAAGGCTTTTCAACAGCTGCAGGGCTAGAGTTTGCTTGGGGAAGGGGAAGAAGTGGCCTCACGCAAGTAAAGATGCTTCAGGGTGAGGGCTATACTGGGGAAGGGGGTATCCCAGGGTGTGGTGGGGACACATGAGTGAGTGGTGATGTACCTAGAGCTGGCAGCGAATGAGATGCCTCTGAATATGTGATAGCCTTGTGAGTGTGTGAGTTAAGAGTGATGAAATGGTTGTCTTACCCTGGCAGCACAGATCAGATCATTCATCCTCTTTCTGCACTGGATGGCCAACCTCTTCTGTGCAGTGTTGGCATTGACTATCACTGCTACCGCCTCCCAAGCCAGAGTGGTGAGATTGCTGGACCTCCTGCGGACAGAGCGGGGATGGAGGACATCATGGCAGGACTCCAAAGGGCATTCCACTGGTGAGTCACTGAGCTCTTCTTGGCTTTCAGGGCCATGTCTTCACTGGAGCAGTCCTGGGCTGCAAGAATTGAGAACTGTGCACGGCCGCAGTTTAGATATGGCACCCGGCATGAGGAAATGATGAGGTAATGCCGTGGCGGCTGATTCAAAGGCTACCCACCAGAAAGACAGCATGGTTCCTGTGGTTCCTGTGGCTGCATAATTAATGAGCAAGAAGCAGACGATGCTGCGTGAAAACCCGCTTTTGCAGCCAGCAGGCGAAACATCATTTTTCACACCCACTACCGCACTTAGTGCAATTCTGGGACGATTCCGGCCAAATCTTCTCTTTTGCATGCACTGTGTTGGATGTTGGATCTGAACTGGCACCTGTAACATTGAAAATACAGGCACTATGCAACCAAATTTTTTTATCAGGCACTTCTGAATTTTGAAATTAATGTGTGTTAGCTCAGCAAGAGCAGGGTTTTTTGGACAAGAAAAGGGTGGTTAAGTTTTGAATAAGTTGGAGTTTATGGAGTTTGTCGGATGGCAGACCAGCAAAGAGGGCATTGGAGCCATCAGCTGCAGATGACAAAGGGCACTCTTGTCCCAGATTTGCACTGTGCGGTAGCGGGCGGTAAAAGCGAAAGTTTTACCCACCGGCAGCAATGGTGCCTTCTCACGCCATATCATCCCAATTCCGCCGCATTAATTATGCATTTGATGACGGGCGGCCTCCAATTTGCCCGCCATGCTGTCACCTCGCCACTTCATCACACTGGGTGCCACATTTAAAGTACAGCCGTGCGCAAACCTCTCAGTGCTTCCAGCCCAGGACTGCTGCAAAGCAGGCATGGCCCCGAAAGGCAAGAAGACTGCAGCCCCACCCCAGTTTAGTGACACGTCCCTCGAGTCCCTTTTGGATGCCATCGAGGCCCATTGTGATGTCCCCTACCCCTGCTCTGGTCGCAGGGGGGGGCAGCAACATTACCACTCCGGCTTGGTAGGTGATGGCAGTGGTGAACAGTGCCAATGCTGCACAGAAGAGGTTGGCCATCCAATGCAGATAGAGGATAAATGATCTCACTGTGCAGCCAGGGTATGGCAACCATCTCATCACTCTAAACGCACACACTCAAGCCCATCACACATTCACTTTCATCTCACTCACTGCCAGCTCAAGGGACATCACCACCTATTCTCACACACATAGTCTCACATGTCCATCTGGCCTCATCTCCTCTAGAGACTGCCTCCTCAGCCCTCACCTTCTTGAGGCCATTTGCCCCACACACACCCTGGGATATCCCCCTTCCCCAGTTCAGCCCTCACCCTGCAGCCTCTTCCTTTGCCTGAGGCCACTTCTCCCCCTTCGCCAAGCAGTCCTTGCCCTGAAGCAGTTGAAAAGCCACCCACGCCTTATGGCTGGTCTGGTAGGTAGAGCTGCCCGTGAGTCCCCCTAAAAGTGATGTGGTGCTGTCTGTGAAGCTTGGCGCTGATGACTGCAAATGCTGCCCGAAGCAAGGTAGACAGACAAATATTGAAGTCCCGAGCAAAGTGCAGCCTGCCACGTGCACGCCCTACATAGGCTTTTGTGAAACACATTGGCGTGCAATCACGCCGATGTGCTCGGATGATCCAATGTGGGGGGATTGTTTCCAACGGGTTGGGCTTATAATGATCTGCCGATGTATTACAAGGAGGTTCCTGACATCCAATGGCAGGAAACAGGGCCTGTCATTGACAGGCAGAGCGGACAATTGCAAACTGGTTTCACAACATTGTGAAACTGATTTTTGGCCTTCTCACCATATTGTCTGCTCATGCCACCAAACACGCCTGACGCCAGCGAGCACGGAAAATTCTGCCCAAAGGGTGGATGAGGATTTCAGCAGCATTTGGCTTAATTTGAGCAGAGATGATTATTTGATTTTTGTATGTAGTTTGTTATTTTATCCATCTAATAGTTAAATCATTTGAATTCCTGTAGGACCTTGCTGCCCAAAATGGCTGCTATCTTGTCTACATGACAGCAACTATAGTTCAAAAAAATAATTCATTGATATAGGGCATTTTGGGATATCCTAAGGATGTAATAACATGCTTTATTAACACAAGATCTTGCTTTGTTCTTTCTATGCCCAGCATCCAGACTGTTTAATACACCACTTAAACCAGCATCTATATCAGTTTGGATGAGTTGCTGTTTGCACAGACCCGTCTTTGTCATCGGTTTCCCTTCAGGGACTGCCTGGCCTTTCTAGCTTGTCTTTTGTCCTTTATTGCCTCTACTCTTTGTTTCTCAAAGGAAACAATATCATTCCTTGAGATTGCTCCCCAGGTAGTTCTTTCTTGTGCATCTTTCTTCCAGTCTGTGGTGCACATGCCACATTTCTTGAGGTTCACCTTCAAGAAGTCTTTGAACTTTAATCTTGGCTTAAATTGCAGGTGATATCCAAGTGTAAATTGTGAATACCTTAAGATGGCAAATGGAATGCTATTCTTTATTATGAGAGAAATTGAACATAAAAGTAAGAGCGTTATGCTTCAGTTATACAGGGCATTGGTGAGACCACATCTCAAATATTGTGTGCAGTTTTGGTGTCCTTTGTCAAAGAAGGATGTAAATGCATTGGAAGCAGTCCAGAGGTGGTTTACTAGATTGATAACTGGAATGAGCAGGTTGTCTTGAGGAAAGGTTAGGCAGACTGGGCTTGTTTCCACTGGAGTTTAGAAGAGTGAGCGCTGACTTGATTGAAGTATATAAGATCCTGAATGGTATTGACAAGGTGGATGTGGAAAGGATGTTTCCTCTTGTGGGTGAGCCCATGACTAGGGGCACTGTTTTAAAATTAGGGGTTTCCCTTGGACAGAGCTGAGGAGAATTTTTTTCTCTCAGAGGGTTGTGCGACTTTGGAACTCCCTGCCTCAGAAGGCGGTGAAGGTAGGGTCATTGAATATTTTTAAGGCAGAGGTAGATAGATTCTTTTTAGGCAAGGGAATCAAAGGTTATTGGGGGTAGATGGGAATGTGGAATTCGAAACACAAACGATGAATGGCGGAGCAGACTTGAGGGGCCAAATTACCTACTTCTGCTCCTTTTTCTCATGTTCGCATGTACATGACCGCCATAGGGATTTTATCAACAGTCCACGTTCTACTTGTGCACTCCATCTGTGCTGTGCTCTGATGATGAATGCTCTGTTGTGTATTACACTAAGACGAGCAAATGCTCAACTACAGGCAGCCATTATTGAACTAGCTTTATTTACACCTCCCAACACAGAGGGCAGCAGAGAGGGTAATATAACAAAATGCTCAGATCTTGCAACATACTACACTTCGATTCCAGGAATTTCTGCTCTTTGAAGTATCTCACCACTTTTTCCTTCCATTTTGATGTCCATGATGTTCTGAATGCATCTCGTGTGGAACCTGTCCAATTGCTTAATATATCTGGAGTAGTTAGTCCATGTCTCTCAGGCATATAGGAGGGTAGGTATCATTTGTACACAGGAGGTTTTGCTGGAAGTTTGATAGCTCATTTCTTCCACAGTCTCTTGCGTAAGCAGGAAAATGCTGAGCTTGCTCTGACGGTTCTTTTGCCACCTTGCTGTCAATGCAGACAATTCTGGAGAGTCTGCTTCTGAGATTGGTGAACTTATCTACAGCCTTCAGGGTTGTGTCATTGATGGTTATAGTAGGTGGGGTACAGTCAGAATTTGATGGTGGTTGATGAAGCATCTCTGTCTCCCTTAAGCTGATAATTAGCCCATAGTCATCAGCTACTTTTGAAAAACAGTCCATGATCCTTTGAAAGCCATACTCACAGTGGGACAGAAAGACACAGCCATTGACAAACAGCAATCCCTGTTTCTTCATCTCTAACCCCTTAGTTGAGAATTTCAGTCGTCACAGGTTGAAGAGATTGTGATCTGTTCTGAATTGGATGTATATTCCATCAACATTTACATCAAATGTCCCAGAAAGCATGGCAACAAAGAATATATTGAAGAACAGAGGGTCTATGACATACCCCTGCTTCACACCACTTGTTACATCAAAGGTCAGTGTGTTCACCACAGTCAGCGACTCTGGCTGCCATGCCATCATGAAATTGCTGTATCAGATTTACAGCCCTATCAGGACAGCAAGTTTGGCTAAGATTTTTCACAAGGCCTCTCTATTTACTGTGTCAAAGGCCTTTATAAGGTCAAGAAAGGCACAGTGGTGCCCCATCTGTTGTTTGCGGCATTTCTCTTGTATCTGCTGAATGGTGAAGATTCCCACAGGTGTCTCTGCCTTTCCTGAACCTACTTTGACTTTCTGGCAGTGCACATTCTGGTAAGTGGCTTACCAATTCTGTTGAGTAGAACATTTGCAAGAATCTTACCAGCTATTGCAAGCAGCAAGTTCTCTATGGTTGTCAGGCCCCAATTTTTGTCCTTTTCTTTTGTACAAGTGAACAATTGTGGCATCCTTCAACTCCTGAGAGGGATGGTTTGTACAGACCAATCTGATACTATATTATAAGGGGAGTTCCAGGCACAAACCTGGACCTATTTCAGTGGCACAGGGTATCAACACACTGAACCAGCAATGTAACAAACACAGAACATATAATGAGTTTGTTATACAATGTTGTTGATTAACAAGCTGAGTAACTATCAAATTTTTCTGATACTTAATCCTGATTTCCCTTAAGCATTAAAGTCTAGCAGCTTTCTATTCTTTGACAGTTAATCTGTTTGTGGCTAAATAAGCTATACATTGAAACTAATCTTTTTTCTTCCATGGGATATGGGCATCACTGGCAAAGCCAACATTTGTTGCCCATCCCTAATTGCCCCAAACCTAACATTTCAAAGGTCAACTACACTGTTGTCAGTCTGGAGTCACATGTCGGCCAGACCAACTGAGGATACCAGATTTCCTCCCCTAAAGGACATTAGTGAACCAGATGGATCTTTACGATAATTGATGATAGTTTCCTGGTCACCGTTACTGAGTCTAGCTTTATATTCCAGATTTATTCATTGAATTTAAATTCCACCAGCTGCTGTGAAGGCATTTGAACTCCTGCCCCCAGATCCTGGGCCTCTGGATTAATAGTTCAGTGACATTACCATTATGCCACCACCTTCCCCTGTTAATCAACACTACAAAATCTATATGGTAGTCGGCGACTCAAATTCAGAAGTACTTCATTAGTTGTAAAGCACTTTGAGATGTCCTAAGATCATGAAAGGCACTATATAATTCCCTTCTTTCATGCATTTTTATGCAATCTCCCTACAATTCCAATCTATTGCAATACCATTCCTCTGATAATGTAAAGATGGAGTGATAATATGATCCTTGCACAATGCCACTGGAGCTGCCTAGCCGGGCATTTGAGCATCATTGATTTAACATCAAGTCAACTCATTACAGTATTTTGACTGTACTTGTTGCATGATGTGTTGGAAGCATGCCAAGGTTATGGGAACTGATTTCTGAGAAAAGCAGCTCTTAATGAGTTGCTAGCTGCCTTTAAAACTGAACGTCATGGGAACTGAGAGGCATAATGAGTTCAACCCTCTCATTTCAAATTCAAATCCAAACTGATATGATGGAAGTTTCCTCTGTCTGGTGTTTGTAAGATTCCTCTGTGCAGTGAGTTGGGCAGTTTCAATCTATTTCCTAGTCAATGTGGGCCTACAGCATAAAACTGTCCCTAATTTAGCACAAATTGACCATTTCACTCAGAAAGATGAAAGAACTGGTACAGCAAGTGGAACAACTGTCACAACAATGCACCAGGGGGTGCAATTCTGAGGTTGGGGCAGAGCAGTTCAACCTTCAACCTATTTGACAGCTGGAATAGGGATACTGCCAATCACCAGCGCTAATATCCCTCACCTTAATGAGAACAATTTTTAAAAAAAGCTGCACTTCAAGTTTGATCACCAGCTCAAAAAAAGAATACATCAGTCCTTTGGCCTGAACCCGAGTACAGGTGGAGAAAACATTTTTGGTCCATTCTAGTTTGCCAAGATAGTAAGTTGCTCTGCCAAGCTTTTTATATGGCTTCTCATAATCAGTTTGATGCACCAAAACAGAGGGAGAATGCAGAGCACTTTGCCAACGCCTGATCATTGTAAATACACAGATAGTTATTTTCCTCTGTTTTGCTGTGCCAGGTTTCCACTATCATTGTGTTGCCCATGTTAACCAATAAATTCATCAAATATCAAATATCAAATACAATCAACATTCATGTTTTATCCAATTTTTTGCATTACTAAACCAATGTGGCTCCTCTTCTTGCTCCCGTACCATTACCTCTGGTGTCCCCCCACAATTATCAATCCTTGGCCTCCTCCTATTTCTCATCTGCATGCTGCCCTTTAATGATATCATCTGAGGGCACAACATTAGTTTTCACATGTACGCTGGTGACATCCAGCTCTACCTCACCACCACTTCTCTCATCTCTTCATTCTTGATAAGTTACCAAACTGCTTATCCAATATCCAGGACCGGATGAGCATAATTTTTTTCCAATTAAATATTGGGAAGACTGAAACCATTGTTTTCGGCCCCCCGCTCCAAACTCCATTTCCTAACTATTGACTCCATCCCTCTCCCTGGCAACAGCCTGAGATTAAGTCAGTCTGTTCACAACTTGGTGTCACATTTGTTCCTGAGATAAGCTTCCAACCTCATATTTGTGCCATCTCTAAGACTGCCTATTTCCATCGCCACATTGCTGGACTGCATCCCTATCAGATCATCTGCTGCTGAAACTCTCATCCTTGCCTTCATTATCTCTAGACTCAACTATTCCAATGCAATCCTGGCTGGTCTCCCACATTCTACCCTTCGATAACTTGACGTAATTCATAAACTCTGCTGACCATGTCTTAACTCGCAGCAAGTCCCATTCTAATATCACCCCTGTGCTCTCTGACCAACATGGTCAAGCAAAGTCTTGAGTTTAAAATTCTCATCCTTGTTTTCAAATCCCTCCATGGCCCTTCCCCTCCCTGTCGCTGTAATCTCCTCCAATCCCACAGCCCTTCAAGATATTTGCGTTCATCTAATTCTGGTCTCTTCTGCATTCCAAATCATAATTGTTCCACCAATGATAGCGGTGCCTTCAGTTTCTTTGGCCCCAAGCTCTGGAATTCCCCCGTTACATCTCTCCACCTCTCTAACTTGCTTTCCTCCTTTAATACACTTCTTAAAACTTACCTCTTTGATTAAGCTTTTGGTCATCTGACCTAATATCTCCTCATGTAGCTTAGTCTCATACACTGTTTTATAATGCTCTTGTGAAGCGCCTTGGAATGTTTCATTACATTAAAGATGCTATATAAATATACATTGTTGTTAGGGGTTCTATGATGCTTCCTGGGCGAAAACTCATTTAAATGTTCAAAAAATACTCTGAGACACATTGGGCAGAATCTTTACCTCGGCGGGCGGCCACGTGCATGACCTGCTCGAGCGTAAAATGACGCGCATTGACATCAGGTGAGCGACCTGACATCAATGCGCAGTCGCGCAATGTTTCATTTGGTGGGCGCGCACCAGAGCTGGCAATGCGCCCACTGACAATTAACTTGCCTGTTAAGGCCATTAAACTGATAATTGAATTAAATTTTTTGCTGCCCGTCCAACCTTATGGTTGGTGGGCAGGCAAAAAAAGCCAAGCAGCCTTTGCACTTTTCAGGAAACCTCATCCAGTGGCAGGATGAGGTTTCCAACAGCAAATAAAAATAAAATTAAAATTTTTAAATTTAATTAATAACATATCCCTGCTCATGGGACAGAGTCACATGAGGGGGAACATGTTTTATAACATTTTATAAACCTTCATTGTTTTTTTGGAAAACTGTTCATCCCCCTGAGGCAGCTCTGTGCCTCAGCGAACTCGCGCGCATGCGCAAAATTCCCCGATCACCCTGCTCGCCCTCCTCCCCCGCCCGCACAGGCAGCGCTGAGCGCTACCGCTCGCGTTTCATGCTGGGCGGGCTTAATTGGCCTGCCAGTGTGAAATCGCAGCCCGGCCCCGATCGCGGGTGGTGGGTGGCTTCCCGACCGCCTCTGCCCACCCCCGCCAAGCCTCCCTGACAGGGGCAAAATTCTGCCCATTTTGTAGATCAGACCATTAGAATGTAATTAATATGGCTTTAATTTCATAGTTGTAATTTTGACATCTTTCAACATCAAAATCACATAAACTATTAAATTAAATTTGTATTATTACATGCTAAGAGAATTCAATTTTCAAACAATTGTAACTCATTCTTATTTAATTTTTTTTCTGTTGGCAGTGGTTTTTCTATGTCAGAGACTTACAGTCAATCCACGTGAAGATTATTGCTGCAAAGCAGCTGACAAAACAACTACTTTTATATCATTTATTATTTCTGTCAGATAAATGGGGGATACGGTATAGTGCCTGAATACACTTCTATGTCATTTAGGAGAAGACTGCATATCTCACAAGTGTTATCAGATTTCCACTAGACTTGTTGCTCAACAATTCTACATGGTAATTTGTATTGAGAAATTAAAGAGAAAGGCAAGGATTTGTTGTACATCATGGCTGAAAAGTATCAGAGAAGATGAGGTAAATAAGAAAGTAGTGATTAGGTCATGCCAAACATTGATTTAAAAGTCTGAAAATTTTAGGAGGAAGAGAAATTTAGGGAATGCTTACGTTAGTACTTTTGTCACCTAGAGTACAGACCATGGGTATGAATTTTACACCAGCAGAAACTATGAGTTCTGTAGTAATTAATTAACTTTGTCTTTACCTTTCTATATTCCACTGAGTTTCCTCCTTTCTACTCTGTTAAATATTTGCATGGTCAAGTACAATGCATGTATATTGCAAGTAAAGCAAGACTATTTTTCTGGAGCAATTATGAAATATACAATTATTGTTGCATGCTGCAGCATTAAAACACTAGTTTTTGTCACTCGTGTGTCATTTGTAAAATGTCATTTTTGTGCCGTGTGCTGTCACAACATCTTAAATTTGTAAAGCTTCAAATAATCCTTGTTTGATTCAGTCAAGAATTTTAGAAGAAAAGAGAGCAGAGGCTGGATGAAATATGAGAATAACCTCAGCATAAATCATGGCTGGACCTCAATAACATCAACTATTGCAGAAACAAAGGAAAACAACTTAAAATTCAGATCTCAGCAGGCTTTGGCTGTGAATACAGTGAGAAATGGCTAAATTCCATTAAGATCAGGTTTGCCAAGTTTTGAGCAACAATTAGCAAAGAAAGGAGGGAAAAACATGCTGATGCAACAGATTATGGAACCAATGACATCATTACAAAAGGGGGAGGGGGAGGGGTAGGACTGGGAAAGTTTTAAGTCAGTTATTTTCTTCTAAAAAGTCTTTTGCTCAGAAAAAATTACTTGCATCAGTATTCATTACATCAATAAGTAACTGGAAAACTATGGAAGTTAGGCAGATAATGAAGAATGAATATAATTGAGTCAGTCAGGAGCTAGTGATTGTTTCCATGGTCTAATCCCATTTTTAATGCTCTTGAATCCACAGGCATTAGGATTATTATTTTAACTAAAATAAAACTGGGTTTTTGTATCATCACAATATCATGCACTGGAGATTATTGTTACTCCAATGGTTTTGAAGTTCACTAGATTGACCTATGAACATAGCATGCCGCAGTTAATCAGTCATTCACTTTTCTTGTTGTGCCCGGTATGGTTTTACAGAGCAGGTGGATACTTGTGCTGCTGTCAAATACACAGAGGGTCCACAGTTTTGGTGACAAATTAGTTTTGACAAGCTTAATGACCCCAGAGAAGAAAAGTCTCCAGTGTTGATAGAAACAGCAGAATAATTGGTCAGCTCAGCCAAGTATGGAATGTGTTAAAATTAGGGTTCCTCACTGGCAGGCCAATTGCACATCAAACAGTGGATAGTTGCCCTTAGTGGTTCTGCAGATTCACAAAACATACCGATACATTGAATTAATGTCATTGATATTATTTTGTTTGGATGCATCACTCTTATTTCTCTCCTTGGCCCTCCTCCACTGAAGCTACTGTAGGGTTCTATAAGGAACAGGAGCCCTGAGTATCTCACTCAAGCCACCTTTGTGCATGAGTCGAGACAACAAGCTTCAGCTGACTACACATCCTTGGGAGCCACCACAGCTGAGCCTGATCCAGTTATCTTAGCATTTATCTTAGACACCCACTCACCTATTTTCCAGCAAAAATCACTGGATAGCAATGAAGAACAAGAACCTTCAAAATATTCTTCCTTTCATAGCCTGAAATCAGAATCCAATTATGGAACCCCCACCACTATCCAAGCCAATGCCAGTTGACCCTTTTGTATTAAATTGATTTTGTTTTTCCTTTCAAAAATAATTAACAAGACATGTAATAGATACAATTGTATCATTCCAGTGCTGTTCTTTTGCTGAATACCACGGACTAATGGGAAATGATTTTGTTTTCTCTCTGCATCCTCATTGACAAAGTAGCACATTCATTCCAATTTTAATTATTTCATGAAGAAACTGATAGTGATGTATTTAGAAAAGTACAGTGTCATGCTTTCTTTATAACAAGATCACATACAAGAACATTCTGTACTGAGAGAAGTCAATAAACAAAGTATGTGACCAAGGCATTGTTTCTGATCAATCACAGTGGCCTTCCACCCAAACTAGCATTTCAAAGAAATAAGATTTAAGTCTGTATTTCCTTGTTCTGCAGTAATATTACTTATTAGATGGACCCAGGTCCATCTCTCCGCAATTGTGGTGCTCTCACAAGACCTACTACTGTGGGTATCTACTGGCTCCGGGACATTGGTGGAGTTGGGACTCAGAGGATGAATGGAGGGAAGAGGAATGAATAGTGGGAATCATAAAATAGAATCATTTTACAACACACAAAGTGCCATTCAAGTCAGTGCACCTGTGTAGCTCTTTGAAAGAGTTGTCCACTAAGGGCAACATTTTCCCTCTGTCGGGTGGGGGGGAAAGTGCGGGAGTGGGCACGGGCGGGCGGCCTTCTGATCGGTGCCCCCAATCGGGGGGGTGGGGGCGCCGCCATTTTACGTGGGTAGGCCAATTAAGGTCTGCCCAGTGTGACATCCGCCAGGAAACGCTGTGCACTCCCTGTGCGGACGGGGGTGGGGGGGGGGGGTGGATTCCCTCAGCCGGGAGTGTGCTTTTTCCCGCATGCGCGCGAAAGAGCGCGCAGATCTCCCTGAGGCAAAGTGCTGCCTCAAGGAGATTGGCTCCGATTGAAAACTTTAAATAAAGATGATTAAAACATTTCCCTGCCATGTCCCCTCATGTGACACTGTCACATGAGTTGGGACATGTCCATAACTTTTATTGAAACATTTCATAAAAATTTAAACACCCTCATGAAACCTCATCCTGTCCGTGGATGAGGTTTCATGTATTTTCTGAAGCCCGCCAGGCCTCCTGGCCTGCCCGCCAACCCTACGATTGGACAAGCAGGTCCATTAATCATCTTAATTAGTTTTTTAATGGCTTTAATAGGCTGTTGACAGTTCGGCGGGCGCGCAGCTGGACCGGCTGCACGCCCACCGAACTGGGAATCTAAATGATGCGGGGTGACGTCGGTACATACGCCCAACATATCCCCGCTTCCTTTTTATGCGTCGGTGAGCGGGCCCCGCCCCCACTAAGACTTATTCTATGGCTCTTCATACCATTCTGATTTTTGCTTTCTCATATATTTGTAGACTTTTAAGAGCTGTTTTGGATTCTGCTGTGACCATTTGTTTCTGATAGGGCTTTCCATTTCTTAACTATCCTCTACATTTTTGAAAAGAAAACTTCTAACCTCTCCATTCTTTTGGTGATGACCTGAATAGGCCTGAGGCACCAAATGACCTATTCCTATGTGCTTATATTCCTAAATTTACGACCTCTAATTACGGAAATAATTTTGAACACATGTATCAGATTGTCTTTTAACACTCTTTGGTCCAAGGAAAACAGTCCCAGTTTCTCTCGTGAAAACTAAGGCCTCTCATCCTTAATGAATCAATTCTGCATGCTTCTTACAGCTTTTTCAAAGTAAAGCATCCAAAACTAGACACAGGCCACAAAATTCAGATTCGTAGTACCAATAATTTTGGTACTATGGATCCTGTTTTGGTCCCAAAATGGCATCCAAAATGCACACACACATAACTAGCGCAGCCTGTGCCAGACACTATCTTGGGTAGGGCATTTGCAAGGCCACTGGGAGCTTGCGCTGGAAATATGAAAAATAGGCAGATTGTGATGTCAATCAGAGTGTGATGCTGTGCTGCCATTTTGGAGCTTAATGCTTCAACTAATATCCTCTCTTAACCTGCAAAAAGAACACCCACCCCTGCCAAACCAGCACTATTGAAAGGGATCATCAACTGATAGATTGATTTCTCTCTGGCTGCTGTTGAGTTTGTAGAAGTGTTTGGCGGGTTGTCCTGTTATTTAAAATTGCTCAAACCTGCAGAGAGGTGAGCAAATGAAGGATTTTGTCCTGACTTCAAGGGTTCTGCATAGACCATTTGATCCCAGACATGGGTGCTATAGTTTCCATCAATCTTGGCCCACAGTGTGACAAGGAGAATGAGCAAAGGCAACAGAGGAGGACAAGTTAAAGGAAGAGGGATGGGGAGAAGGGTTTTCCACAGGAGATCATTGTCCACCCAGGGTGTACCATTCTCCTGCCTGAACCTCAACGAGGAACAGTGTGAGAGATATCTCTGCTCACTAAGGAGGTACTACCTGGTGCAGCTAAAACCTCAGAGCAGGGTGAGAATGGCAGTCGGCAGTGGCTGTGAAGGTGACCATGGTCATGAGCTTTTATGCACCAAGCTCCTTCCAGGCTGCAGCAAGTAATATTTGCAATATCTCCAAGTTTGCTAACTAATATGAAAAAAGAACAGTCAATGAGACTCTATGCAAAGAAAGCTGGATACATTTAAATCTCATTTGTCTGAGAGAAGCAGGTAGAGTGAGCACTAGATTGTAGACTTCTTCATGGTGGACAGTGCCATTGGCTGCACACACCTCATTTTGTGGGCACCAAATGTCAATTCTGAGATGTACAACAACTGGAAGTGATTCCAGTCCTAAATGTCCGCCAAGTTGATGACCATACTTAGTGTACCAAGAGGCCAACGTCCAATATCCTTGCAACAGTCATGATGCCGTCATTCTGCAGCAATCCAGTGTACCATATGCATTTGAGCTACCGCAGTAAACCAGAGAGTAGCTACTGGGCAAGAAGTATCAAGCAACAACTACTACTCACTGACCACACGTCTCATGACTCCAGTGTGCAAACCACATATGTGTGGGCAGCATACGTATAAGGAGAGCAATGCTACCACATGAAACATGATCAAGTAGACCATTGGGGTGCTTAAACAATGCTTTTGCTATCTGGATCGCTCTGGAGGAGCCCTGAAGAACTCAGCAGAGCACATGTTAAGACTCATCATTGTCTGCTGTATATTTGCATAACCTTTAGTTGTACCTCAGCAATCATAGCAATCTGTTGGAGGACAGTTTGCGAGACTGCTGTGACACCCTGCAAGCCTCTTTGCACATGGGTATTTGTGGCTATGGTGGCAGCAAGCTGCAGCACCATAGTTGGGTGGCCTCTGCTTGCGCTGTAATGGATGCTGAGACATCAACTATCAGATACTACATCAGGAATGGTCCACCAGTGTTGTCATGGAGTTGGCCACCACTTCCTAGCTGGACAAGATGTTCTCCAAGCTCTGTGCAAGGCCCCATGCCATAATGTAAATGGACTTCTCCATGCTCCTGACGTGGAACGCAGGCTTTCTGGTAGGCTTGGCAATGTTCCATTTTTGTGTTCATACCCATCTGCCTTCTCTTTTTGGTCTCCCGATCAAAGTCCTCATCTGAGACCTCTTCAGCAGAACTCGTGTGTGGCGTCTTCTTCTACCAGGCTAGCACCTGCATTACATTTGTTCTCTACCCTGGCTGCATGCAGTCCAGTCTTGTCCGGTCTCTCACCATGTGGATAGTCGCCCCTTTTAAGCTATTTTTTAACGTATGATTGTATCCGAGTTGGTGGCTGTGAGTTTGAGAGCAAATGATAGTGTTTCTTCTTCATCATTGTCTTGCTGCTCTTCCACCTCTTGCTTTTCCAGCACTGCCGAGCCAGGTTTCAGTTCTTGAGTATCTGAAACGGTGTTGTCCTTTCCAACAGAAAATTTAAAAATTTGCTACAAGTGCACAAAATGAAAAATTTGCAGGCAAAATGTGAATTAAGATTAAGCAATTGTATTGGACAAAATTGGAAAGGACTATTTCTTTGACCAAGACCCATGCTCATCTATAGCTATCAGTACTTCATCCAATTTCCTCCCTGTTCTTCGATTGATTCTTCCCTTTCTCCATTGTACCAATTGTAAAAGTGAAGAAGCCATAAAGAATGTATGTTAAATAGAGGGGCACAAGCATACCTGAGACTTAATTCAGCTGATCATTGTTGAGTGTGACAAGGTTGTAGATAATACACAAGAAAAAGAACTGCATATTTGTGCCAGAAAAACATCTATGGTAATAAACCCTGAAAATTGGATTTCCAGCTAATCTTTTCTATAGATGAGGTAGTTTTATAAAAATGAATTTAACTGAAGGAAGCCACTGGCTAAAGCTAGTGGTAAAAGCATTGAATCAGTTTTTGGAAGAGAGTGTGGAAAATATGTAAAACATATTTGCAGATCCATTAGCTGAAAAAGAATGAGATTTAGGACAAGATTTTTAGTTCAGCGTGCGGGAAACGAACCACAGCCTGTGATCGGCCTCCAACCTTGATTTCATGCTGGCTGGCTAATTACTGGCCAGCCAGCGTGAAACGCGCGTTGAAATGCTCAGCGCTGCTGGGGTGGGGGTGGGAGGAGAGCAGGTGCTGACGTAAGCGCGGGCGCGGGGGAGCGTGAAATGAAAACTCCCTGAAGGCAGAGAGCTACCTCATGGAGCTGAAGAATTTAAAACCAATAAATAAAGATTTTAAAATCCGGAAAAAAATGTCCATGCATCAGAATCAGTCACCTGAACATATACATGATGAAAATTTTGTCCATACATTTTTATTTTTTTAATTTAATAACGGAAACCTCATCCGGCCTTGGATGAGATTTCTCAAAAATGCAAAGTCCGCCTGGCAGATTTGCCCGTCCGCCAACCCTAAGGTTGGATGGAGCACGAAAAATCAGGGACAATTGGAACCTTATTGGGCTTAATTGCCCTCATAATTGTCGGCGGGTGCACTTCCGTGCCCGCCGACCGAAATATCACGCGAGCACATGATGATGTCGGGACGCGCGCCCAACATCATCATGCGCTATTTTACACTTGAGCAGGTCGGGCATGTGGCTGCATGCTGAGCTAAAAATTCTGTCCTTAGACTTTGTCTAAACAAAAGCTGTGGATTGAAAAGTAATAGGAATACAAAACAGAGGGCGCTGGTGAGAAGTGACTGAAGCATTCTGGGAGAAGTCAGTGCAGTCACCACGACTCAGGAGGGAATCGAGGAGAAGGACTCTTGCACTCAACAGGAGGAAGGGCATCCAACAGAGGGCGCTGGTGAGAAGTGACTGAAGCATTCTGGGAAAAGTCAGCGCAGTCACCAAGACTCAGGAAAAGAAAAGAGAAAAAGAGCGCGGAGATTGAAAATAAAAGGAGGGGAAGCTGAAGAGGAGCGGCCAGCCTGTGAGCGGCCAGTGGGCAAGTGGCCCAGTGAAGCTTTGAGGCTTTGGCTCGAGAGGCTTAGGCGAGCAGAGGCTGAGTACGAGCTTGCTCCCAGTGGGGTAGGGCCGGGTAAAGTCCTTTTAAGTAAATTAGGAGTAGGTAATGGAGGCAGCAGTTGGGGCAGTCGAGTGCTCCGAATGCAGCATGTGGGAAGTCATGGACAGCACAATTGTCCCTGATGACTACACCTGCAAAAGGTGTATCCAGCTGCAGCTCCTGAGAATCCGAGTTATGGAACTGGAGCTGGATGAACTCCGAATCATACGGGAGGCAGAGGCAGTAATAGACAGGAGTTTCAGGGAGACAGTCACCTCTAAAAGTCAGGAGGCAGGCAGCTGGGTGAATGTCAGGAGAGGGAAAGGGAATAGACAGAAAGAGCAGAGCACCCCCGTGGCCGTTCCCATCAACAATAGGTATACCATTTTGGATACTGTTGGTGGGGACGACCTACCAGGGACAAGTTGTAGTGGTCGCGTCTCTGGCACCGAGGCTGGACCCTCAGCTCAGAAAGGAGGGAGGGAAAAGAGGAGAGCAGTAGTGATAGGGGATTCGATAGTTAAGGGGACAGATAGGAGGTTCTGTGGGAGAGATCGAGAATCTCGGATGGTCTGTTGCCTCCCTGGTGCCAGGGTCCACGATATCTCAGAGTTCTCAGTATTCTCAGGAGGGAGGGTGAGCAGCCAGATGTCATGGTCCATGTAGGGACCAATGACGTGGATAGGAAGGAGGAGGAGGTCCTGCAAAGAGAGTTTAGGGAGTTAGGTGCAAAGTTGAAGGACAGGACCTCCAGGGTTACGATCTCAGGAGTGCTCCCCTTGCCACGTGCTAGTGAGGCTAGAAATAAGAGGATAATGCAGCTAAATATGTGGCTAAGGAGATGGTGCAGGAGGGAGGGCTTCATGTTTCTTGAAAATTGGGCTCTGTTCCAGGGAAGGTGGGACCTGTTCTGACGGGACGGTTTGCACCTGAACTGGAGGGGGACTAACATCCTTGCGGGTAGGTTTGCTAGTGCTGCTCCGGGGCGTTTAAACTAGATTTGCAGGGGGAGGGGAACCAGAGTGCTAGAGCAGACAGTGAGGTGGAGGAGGATAAAGGTCAAGCGAGGAATGCATGTATAGTCAGAAATCAATGGTCCGTATGTGATAGAAATGTTCTCAGGTGCATCTAATTCAATGCAAGGAGTATTGTCGGAAAGGCAGATGAGCTTAGGGCGTGGATTGGCACGTGGGGTTACGACATTATTGCTATTAGTGAGACTTGGTTGCAGGAGGGGCAGGACCGGCAGCTCAATGTTCCGGGGTTCCGTTGTTTCAGACGTGATAGAGGGGGAGGGATGAAAGGGGGAGGAGTGGCATTACTAGTCAGGGAAAATATCACAACTGTGCATAAGCAGGACAGCCCGGAGGGCTCGTCTACAGAGGCCATATGGGTGGAGCTGAGGAATGGGAAAGGTGTGACCACACTAATAGGGTTGTATTATAGACCGCCCAATAGTCAGAGAGAATTGGAGGAGCAAATCTGTAGAGAGATAGCAGACCGATGTAAGAAACAGAAAGTTGTGATAGTAGGAGATGTTAACTTTCCACATATTGACTGGGACTCCCATACTGTAAAAGGGCTGGATGGCTTGGAGTTTGTCAAATGTGTTCAGGAAAGTTTTCTAAATCAATATATAGAGGTACCAACGAGAGAGGATGCAATACTTGATCTCCTATTAGGGAACCAGACAGGTCAGGTGACAGGAGTATGTGTAGGCGAACATTTTGGGTCCAGTGACCACAATGGTCATTAGTTTTAAGCTAATTGTGGATAAAGATAGGTCTGGTCCTCGAGTTGAGATTCTAAATTGGAGAAAGGCCAATTTTGTGGAAATGAGAAAGAATCTAGGAAGAATGGATTGGGATAAGTTGTTTTCTGGCAAGGATGTGTTCAGTAAGTGGAAGGCATTCAAAGGCGAAATTTTGAGAGTGCAGAGTTTGCATGTTCCTGTCAGGATTAAAGGCAAAGTTAACAGGCATAGGGAACCTTGGTTTTCAAGGGATATTGGCGATCTGGTTAAGAAGAAGAGAGAGGTGTATAGCAGGTATAGGCAACAAGAAGCAAATGAGGTACTTGTAGAGTATAGAAAATGTAAGAAAATACTAAAAAAGGAAATCAGGAAGGCAAAAAGAAGACATGAGGTTGCTTTGGAAGATAATGTGAAGGTAAACCCGAAGGATTTCTACAAGTATATTAAGAGTAAAAGGATAGTAAGGGACACAATTGGTCCCCTTGAGGATCAGAGTGGCCGTCTATGTGTGGAGCCTCACGAGATGGGGGAGATCTTAAACAGTTTTTTTGCATCAATATTTACTCAGGAAACTGGCATAGTGTATAAGGAAGGAAGGGAAACAAGCAGTAGTTTCATGGAACATATAGAGATTAAAGAGGAGGAGGTGCTTGCTGCCTTACAGCGAATAAAGGTAGATAAATCCCCCGGGCCTGACATGATATTCCCTCAGACCTTGAGGGAGACTAGTGTAGAAATTGCAGGGGCCCTGGCAGAAGTATTTAAAATGTCCTTAGCCACGGGTGAGGTGCCGGAGGATTGGAGGGTAGCTCATGTTGTTCCGTTGTTTAAAAAAGGCTCCAAAAGTAAACCAGGTAATTACAGGCCAGTGAGCCTGACGTCAGTAGTAGGTAAATTATTGGAAGGTGTTCTGAGAGATCGGATATATAATTATTTGAACAGTCAAGGGCTGATTAAGGATAGTCATCATGGCTTTGTGCATGGTAGGTCGTGTTTAACGAACCTTGTAGAGTTTTTCGAGGAGGTTACCAAGAAAGTAGATGAAGGAAAGGCTGTGGATATTGTCTACATGGACTTTAGTAAGGCCTTTGACAAGGTCCCACATGGGAGGTTAGTTCAGAAGGTTCAGACACTTGGTATCCATGGAGAGGTTGTAAACTGGATTCGAAATTGGCTGTGTGGGAGAAGACAGAGAGTGGTAGTGGATGATTGCTTCTCAGACTGGAGGCCTGTGACTAGTGGTGTGCCTCAGGGATCTGTGCTGGGACCATTGTTGTTTGTTGTCTAAATCAATGATTTGGATGATAATGTGGTGAATTGGATCAGCAAGTTTGCTGATGACACTAAGATTGGAGGCGTTGTGGACAGCGAGGAAGGCTTTCAAAGCTTGCAGGGAGATCTGGACCAACTGGAAAAATGGGCCAGAAAATGGCAGATGGAATTTAATGCGGAAAAGTGTGAGGTGTTACATTTTGGAAGGTCAAACCAAGGTAGGACATACACAGTAAATGGTAGGGCACTGAGGAGTGCGGAGGAACAAAGGGATCTGGGAGTTCAGATACATAATTCCCTGAAAGTGGCCTCACAGGTAGACAGGGTTGTAAAGAAAGCTTTTGGCATACTGGCCTTCATAAATCAAAGTATTGAGTATAGGAGTTGGGATGTTATGGTGAGGTTGTATAAGACATTGGTGAGGCCAACTTTGGAGTATTGTGTGCAGTTCTGGTCGCCTAACGACAGGAAGGGTATCAGTAAGATTGAGAGAGTGCAGAGAAGATTTACTAGGATGTTGCCGGGTCTTAAGGAGTTGAGTTACAGGGAAAGATTAAACAGGTTAGGACTTTATTCCTTGGAGCGTAGAAGAATGAGGGGAGATTTGATCGAAGTTTACAAAATTGTGAGGGGTGTAGACAGAGTAAATGTGAGTAGGCTCTTTCCACTTAGATTAGGAGAAATAAACACGAGAGGACATGGCTTTAGGGTGAAAGGGGAAAGATTTAGGGGGAACATTAGGGGGAACTTCTTCACTCAGAGAGTGGTGAGAGTGTGGAACGAGCTACCATCTGACATGGTAAATGCGGGCTCACTCTTAAGTTTTAAGAATAAATTAGATAGATACATGGATGGGAGAGGTCTGGAGGGTTATGGACGAGGTGCAGGTCAATGGGACTAGCGGAATAATATTTCGGCACAGACTAGAAGAGCCGAATGGCCTGTTTTCTGTGCTGTAGTGTTCAATGGTTCTATGGTTCTAAAAAGCATGAAGAACCAACTTCCATTTTGTTTGCAATGTTATTCCATAGCTGTTTGAATTTACTGCACTGAATTAACAAATTGATTTAGAGTACTAGGGCAGATCACACTGTCAATTGTGTATTTTAGAACTCCCAGTTTCAATTTTTTGAAAGGTGTAAGCGTTAGATGTTTCAACATGCCAATTGATTATTCACATGTATAACTGCTCATTAATTGCAATGTCTTAATATCTAATTTTTGGACAGAGCGCCAACAAACGTCTTAATATATTGCTTGTCCATTGCCACTTGAGTTCTGTAGAGAGCAGTTTAGTGTAACAAAGCCATAAAAATGAAAATCAATTGCTTTTGTGGTAATCTGAGGTGCAATACACCTTTAAGAGAATGTGAGCAGATTGACCGCGTGATTGTATTACTCAATGGCTGTGTAGCGTGGACTACAATGTTAATCAGTGTTTTAGAATAGGGTCTGGTTGGAGAAGCACACATTGTGTTAGTGCTCTGTTACTTGTGTAAATAAACAGCTTGTGCTTCATCTTATATCGGTCTCTGCGTCTGCAGTATATAGTTTGCCAACTTACCCACTGGTAGATAGGCGTGCAACCATGTTTGCGAGCAAAGCGACCTGACAGAAGTAAGATAACAACTGGCGATGAGGCAAAACATGACCAGTTGATGACACCAAGGAAAGCTGCGAAAATTCCACTGAAGTGAATCAGCTGAGCCTTGCAGGCCTGATTGTAAGTACAGCCCTCACCATTGTTGTCGAAGTTATCTCCCTCCAGTATGCCACAGTTTGGCCATATCGAACCGTTCGATCAGACCATTGATGACTGGTCACATTATTCGTATTCTTCTTTTTGGCCAATGACATATCAGGGGAGGAGAAGAGGCGGGTGATCCTCTTATCGACATGCGGCAGTAAAACATACGGCCTAATTCGTAGTCTAACGGCACCCAACGCCCCAGATTCCAAGAGCTTTGATGAGTTGGTAAATCTTGTGAAAAGCCACTTTCAGCTGAAATCCTCAGTAACAAAGCAGCGTTTTAAATTTAATTCGAGGTGTCACGCCCCTGAAGAGACAGCCACTTGCCTTAAAACAACTGACACTGTGAGTTTGGGATGTCAATTAATGAAATGTTAAAAGACCGATTAGTATGTGGGATTAATGAAGACTCCATTCAAAAAAGGTTGTTGTCAGAAACAAGTTTAGACTTCAGCAAAGTGCTGGAGTTGGCACTCGCAATGGAAAATGCAGTCAGGGATTCAGAAGCAATTAAGAGAGCACAAAATGGCGCCATCCTTCGTGTCGGGAGGGAAGCACCGGTTAGAAATGGTGCGGAAGCGCAGGGCTCTATGGAAAGGTGGGAAACAGCCACCATTAACAGACCAGCAAAAGACAATGGTTTAACAGAGAAAACCCACATTATTAATGGCAGAAATGGAACCAGACAGCCTGAAAACGAACGACAATTTAAAAGAATCGTGTGTTTCTATGCCATCATAAAGGGCACATTATGCGATATTGTAAATAAAGATTGAGACAAAATTTCAAACAATAAGGCAGAAATCGTGAATTCCACATAATAGAGGAACCAGAAGAAACAGAGACGATCTACGTGACTGTGGAAGTCAATGGGAAACCCATCCAAATGGAGATGGATACAGGGGCATCCACGACAATTATAGGTAACATACGTTCAAATATCTGAATGGAGAAGACCACTCATTAAACCTGGAAAATTCTGGTGAAGACATACGAGTAAGAAGTATGTGCAAGGTTCCTGTACAGTATGGAAATCAGTCTGTTAATTTACCCCTGATAGTGGTAGCAGGGGAGGGTCCAAGTCTACTTGGCCGGAACTGGCTTAAGGAAATAAAGTTGGAGTGGACTGAGGTTTTTCAACTCAAAATGAAAGACCTGCAAGAATTATTACAGGAATATGCCTCTGTTTTTAGGGAAGAGCTTGGGAAGATTCAGGGGCTGCAAGCTAAAATCCATGTGGATCCCGGGGCAACCCCCCAGATTCTTGAAGGCGAGGTCAGTCCCTATGCATTGTGAGAAAAAGTTGATGTTGAATTAGACAGGCTGGAAATGTTGGGAGTCTTACAACCTGTACAATTTTCCGAATGGGCAGCGCCCATAGTTCCAGGACTAAAGCCTGACTTGAGTGTGCGAATATGCAGGGACTACAAGTTGACCGTTAACAAAATGACCAGACTTGACAGGCATCCTATGCCGAAAATTAATGAATTGCACTCCAAGCTGGCAGGGGGAACTGCATATACAAAACTCAACATGAACCACGCTTACCAGCAAGTTGAGCTAGAAAAGGCCTCTCAGGATTTTGTGACTATCAACACACACAGGGGCTAATACCAATATACCAGGTTACCCTTTGGAGTCTCATTGTCCCAACGGACTATGGAAAATTTACTTCAAGGTCTGCCCCATATGGTGGTTTATCTCAATGATGTCCTAGGAACAGGACTAACTGATGAAGACACCTGGCTAACCTGGAAGAGGTATTGAAGCATTTCTCACAAGCCGGAGTACGTTTGAAAAGAGAAAAAATGTATCTTCCAAGCAAAAGAAGTGGTTTACCTTGGTCATAGGGTTGACTCGCAGGGCCTTCACCCAGAAGACAAGGTGAGAGCTTTCGTGAGGCGCCAGCACCGAGAAACACTATAGAACTCAAGTCCTTCTTGGGGATGATTAACTATTATGGCTGTTTTCTCCTAAATTTATCACCAGTACTGGCTCCATTATACGGTTTGCTCAAGTGAAACCACCGGTGGACTTGGCAAAGATCCACAGCAAAAGCCTTTTATGACAGTAAAGCACGTGCTACATTCATCAGCCCTGTTGGTACATTTCGACCCAAAGAAAGAATTCATTTTGACCTGCGATGCATCCCCTGATGGAGTAGGGGCAGTACTCTCCCACCAGATGGGAGATGGCTCCAAACGGCCCATCAGTTATGTCTCAAGAAGATTCAGTGTTGCAGAACGAAGGTACTCAAAAATAGAGAAAGAAGGCTTATCCATCGTATTTGGCATTAAGAAGTTCCACCAATACATCCATGGTCGCCACTTTATCAGTGTATCCGACCACACGCCACTACTTGGCTTGTTCAGGGAAGGTAAAGCATTACCTCCAATTGCCTCTGCACGCATCCAAAGGTGGGCACTGATCCTAGCTGCTTACGCATATACTTTTATCCACCAGCTGGGAAGCCAGATTGCAAATGCCTATGCACTGAGCCGATTACCTCAAAAAGACAGCAATGTGAACGTCCCAATTCCTCAAGAACTTATCTTGCTATTAAACTTTCTGGATTTGTCACCAGTACATCCCAAACAAATAAGAGAGTGGACAGACTGTGATCCAGTTTTGTCTCACGTAAGGGAACAAGTCTTGCAGGGATGGTTTAATGAGCCAAAGTCTGATGAAATGAAGGCCTATTTTAATAGGAGATATGAGCTCACCTGCCAGGATGGCATCTTGCTGTGGGGAGCGAGAGTCATTGTGCCTCCAAGAGGAAGAAACCCATTATTGACCGACTTGCATAGTGCTCACCCCGGCATCTCTAGAATGAAAATGTTGGTGCACAGTTACTTATGGTGGCCAGGGATGGACACAGAAATCGAAAACTTTGTCAAGAGCTGCATACAGTGCCAATGTGAACAGAAATTGCCCCCTTCGGCTGCATTGCATCCCTGGGAATGGCCAGGAAGGCCATGAGTGCCCCTCCACATTGACTATATGATGCTTTTTTTGGGCACAATCATTATAGACACTCACTCGAAGTGGATAGATGTATATGAGGTGAGATCACCCACATCTGCCACCGCCATAGACAGATTGCGTCAGAGTTTTGCGGGTTACCGGAGATAATAGTATCTGATAATGGAACGGCATTCATCAGCAGGGAATTCCAAAGATTTACAATTCTTAATGGCATAACATATGTCAAGACTTCGCCATACCACCCTGCATCCAATGGTATGGCCGAGAAGGCAGTCCAGACCTTTAAGTCTAGAATGAAAAAACTGGATGGAGTCTCTATTGCAACTGGATTATCACATTTCTTACTCAGCTATAGGACTACGCCACACATGACCATTGGTATTGCCCCCGCACAGTTGTTGATGAAGAGATGTCTCAGGACATCTTTGAGTCTTGAATTTAGAGGGGAGGGTAGAGGGAAGTCAGGAGGCCCAGAAAAATGGGCACGGTTACCACAGTCGTGAAAGGAACTTCACTGATGGAGACACAGTTTTTACAAAGGACTTTGGAGGTGGGCCCAAATGGCTATCAGGTGAAGTTAGTGCAGTGACAGGACTCCGTTCCGTCAAAGGTTGGACAAATAGGTGACACATAGATCACGTCAGGAAAAGGGAAACAGATCTACAAGAAAGGATGCGCCAAGAATTCCCGTTAGAGTCTACACTACATGTGGAAGGAACTCTACTTAGTTTGGAAGTGCCTGTAGGATCCGTTGAGCCTGAGAGTCAAAGAAACAAACTTACAAGTTCCTACTGGAGAGCCTAGTGGACAGATGACTCCTGAGAGGGAGGCTTCAGATAAACCATCCAAAGTCATAGAACTATGACGTTTAACAAGTTTGAAGAAGCCTCCAGAGAGACTGAATTTGTAAATAGTTTATTTATGTAAATAGTTGATATGTTATAATGATTGTAAATTGTACGTTTGAGTAAAGGGGGAGGGATGTGGTAATCTGAGGTGCAATACGCCTTTAAGGCAATGTGGGCAGATTGACCCAATGGCTGTGTAGCACAGGCTACAAAGTAAATCAGTAGTTTAGAATAGGGTCTGGATGGAGAAACACACATTGGGCAGAACTTTACCTGTGGTGTGCAGGTGCGTGTCCGACACGCCCATGCATGAAATAAAGCACATTGACGATGGACGAGCATCCCAATGTCAACGCGCACTCTCGCAATGTTTCGCTAGGTGGGCGCGCAATGAACATGGAGGCGCACCCACCATTAATTAAGTGGCCAGTTAAAGCCCTTGAGAGATCAATTGATTCCGAGTTACGTAGCCTGTGTGATTTTCAGGCCATCGCATGGGCAATACAGGCAGGCGGGGAGGCCTCAATTTGCAAAACCTCATCTGCGGGCAGGATAAGAGGGATCAGTGGGCTTCACAAAGCAAATAGTGAGTAGTTTTGGATATCACTTGCTGCTGCTTGCTTCTGTGAACAGGAAAGCTTCATTTCATTTCAGCGCTGCATTCAGAGCATTTAGAGGCTTAAGTTCAGGACTCAATGTTGTCTTCCAAGCCCCCGGAGGATTCACACCACGCGGGGCCTTCCAAGTATCAGACAGCCTTCCCTTACCCTGGTAATGGGGATTGTGGTCTCCTCTGAAGACACCTCCTCTGAGGAGGAAGAGAGGGCCAGAAGGGGGAGGAGGCCAGGTGCCTCTATTCAACTTGCATGGGAGCGACCTGTGGGAGGAGAGGCACAGGCACAAGGGGCGCAGGGCCAACAGGAAGGCCAAGGCAGAAAGAGCCACAAAAGGCGCCACAATCCTGCTGCCAGGGTTTACAGGCGATGATGTAGCTACCTCAATATATCTGAGGTGCAATGCTGAAGGAGGCTCCATCTCTCAAGGGAGACAGTGGCCTCCATCTATCAGAGGATCAGCCCTGAGATCAGCTCTGACTGTGTGGGTGGACACCCCATGCCAGTGGGTCTGAAGGTCACGGTGGCCCTCAACTTCTATGCCTCCAGCTCTTTCCAGGGCTCAGTGGGGAAGCTGTGTGGAGTCTCCCAATCAGCTGTCCACAGTTGTGTCGAGCTGGTGACAGAAGCTCTGTTCAGGCGTGCATTGACATTCATTCATTACCATACGGACGGGGCCAGCCAGGCAGAGTGAGCCAGAGGCATTGCCATGATTGCTGGGTTCCCCTGTGTCCAGGGTGCAATAGACTGCACACATGTGGCCATCAAGACGCCAGCAGGTGAGCCCGGTGCCTTCATCAACCGGAAGGGCTTCCACTCCATGAATATGCAGACAGTATGTGACCACAGGATGCTGATTCTGCAAGTCTGTGCAAGGTACCCTGGCAGCTCCCATGACGCTTACATCCTGAGACACTCCCAGGTTCCCAGGTTCTTCAGTGCTCCAGCCCAACTGGATGGATGGCTGCTGGGTGACATGAGCTATCTGCTCAAAAGTTGCCTTTCCGCCACCCAAGAATAGAGGCCGAGCAGCGGTACAATAGGAGCCACGCCTCCACAAGGGCGGTGGTAGAGAGAACCATCAGTCTTCTCAAGAAGCGCTTCTGATGCCTGGACCGTTCAAGGGTGCACTGCAATACCCCCCAGATCGTGTGTCACTGATAGTGGTTGCATGCTGTGCTCTACACAATCTGGCACTGGCAAGGGAGGACGCAGTGGAGGACATGGATAGCCCTTGTCACCCAGCAGCCATCCATCCAGCCGGGCTGGAGCACTGAAGAGCCCCGGCACCTGGGAGTGTCTCAGAATGTAAGCGTCGTGGGAGGACAAGCATGCTCAGGAGAATGCTGAGGGCATAGACGCAGACCTGGGTAACCTCTAGGGGGGTAGGGACACCTGGGAAGCTTTGATCCCCATGCTCCTTCAGCTAGCCTACCAAATAAGAACCACCACCACATGCCAGGGCTGCAGGCTCCTTATTTGATCCCTGACAGGACCAGTTCCTTGGTCAACAATATACACTATGTACCACTACAATAAAGTTTAAGGAGTCACATGTCGATCATAACATCATGGCAAATGAAGCATCCAGAAGCCAGTTGCAAAAAAAGTCTCATTTACTTTTGAGTGACAAGCATAGCAGGAAATAACATTGCCCGGTGTTTTACATCACACCATTAAAAAACCCCAGAAAAATGGGGGAAACAAATATCACCCATCATCAGGCCGTGTTGTGCTTAAGGTGCTTTAAGGTTTCGCTTGCAAGTGCTCCGTCTAGGTGCTCCCCCAAAGCTGGCACAGATATTGGAGACAGCCTACTCACTCTGCTGTCTTGTTGGCCTTAATGACCTTGGCGGGTGTCCCCTGACCCGTGGAGCCTGTGCTGGCCCCACCTGGGAGGGAGCAGCCAATGCCATGGCTGGCATCTCTCCAGTTGCCGCAACCTCATCAGATACCATGGTCACTGGCAGAGGGGCGGAGGAGCTGCTGCCATCATCCAGAGCGCCCTGAGAGGAGCCCACAGAGACGACAGGCAGCTCGTGCGCCAACGTCAGGTTGCTCTAGACCCCCCCTACTCACCATTGATAGACGGGCACCTAGCTGGGATACTGGGTGCCCAATCCATCTCCCACACTGACACTGACCAGCTGAGGTCATTGCCAGTGTGAGGGCTTGCAGGTCCGAGCGCATCCCCAGGAGCCCCTGATTGAGTCCCTGGAGGAGCCTCTCCATGAGAGTCGCCACCGTCTCCATGGAGGAGGCAGTGAGCTCGGCCATGATGTTCAACGCAGTGCTTATGCTCCACATGGTCTCCTCCACAATGGACATCATGGCACACATATCCTCATGTATCTCCGCACACCCTTCTGGACATCCAGCAGCCGCTACCTCAGGGACGACTCCAGAAGCCCATCATCAGCCAACGACTGAGCATCGTCCTGTTCCCCAACAGTCCTCCAACTGCCGGCGCCCTTGGCACTCTCTGCCTCTGGCTGCACCTCAAATGAGTGTGAAGTGCCCTCACCAATGTGCACCGAGATACTAGACACCGAGCTTATGCCTGCTGAGGTGCTGGTACCTGTGCTGATGCCTGACTGACAGAGAGGGTGTGACGCTGGTACATGCTCAGCATGCTAGTCCTCAGGGATCAGGGGTGGGCCTTCAGGCGCCTCACAACGAGGAGCTGCTGGTGAGCCTAAAAGGGAGAAGAAGGAGATGTCATTAGTTTAACTCATTACACTGTCAGTGTACATGCCTGGCACCCTGATGAGACAGAGATCTGCATTATGGTGCCCTCATCTTTCCATTATTAATGGGAATTTCAGGTTTGAGGCTCACATCAATATACAGACTACACTGCAATGGTTGCAAAAGCCCCAATCTCACCTCAGTGCACTGCATTCTTACCTGCCTCTTAGACCCCAGCATCATTGTGGCCACTTGACTGAGGTGCATTGTGCCTCTCTAGTTCCAGGGCCTCCTGCTCATATCTACTGAGGGTGAGGAGGTGTGGGGGTCCCCCGCCAGACCGCAACTTCTCTGCATTGTTATGGGATGTTTTCTCCTGGAAGGATAGAGGAGCATTGGTTAGTCCGCCCTCTACCTGTAGCGCCATTGCATCCTGGCCAATCCCACCTGAGGAACACCTTGCTGGGCTCAGCACATTCATTACCCTGGAGCCGCAAGACTTTCAGTCCAAGCAGCCAGGGCTCATACCCTTGGCCAGATCCTGCCTCATTGACATTTGCCACTCACACTGTAATGCCTCTGAGGTCCCCCTTCCAGGGGCTGCCAAGGCTACATTTGAATTGGCCACCAGATCGCCATTGGACCCAGCGGACATTAAGCCCCTGCCCCCATCCACCCCTTTGCACTCATTGAAAGGCACGTCTCACGCTGGGTGGGCCTTAATTGGCCCACCCGTATAAAATCGCAGTGCACTGCTGATCGCGGGCAGGGGTTGGCTTCCCGACCGCCCCTGCCGAGCCCACATGCCAAGGGTAAAATTCTGCCCATTGTGTTAGTGCTCTGTTAATTGTGTAAATAAACAGCATGTGATTCATCTCATATTGGTCTCTGCGTCTGCAGTATATTGTTTGCCAACTCACCAACTGGTAGATAGGTGTGCAACTGTGTTTGCAAGCAAAGTGACCCGACAGAAGGAACATAACATTTTTTGACTACACCAGCTTCTGAAGTGTTGCAAATGGTACTGAGCATTGTGCAATCATCAGCAAACACCTCTAGTTCTGACCTTATGATGAAGAGGAGGTCATTGATGAAGCAGCTGAAGATGGTTGGGCCTAGGACATTACCGTGAGGAGCTCCTGCAGCAACGTCCTGGGGTTGAGGATATTGGTCTCCAACAACCATATCCATTTTCCTTTGTACCAGTTATGATTCCTGTCAATGGAGAGTTTTCACCTGACTCTCACTGACTTCAATTTTGCTATGGCTCCTTGATGCCACATTTAAATACTGTCTTGATGTCAAGAACAGACATGCTCACCTTACCTCTGGAACTCAGCTCTTTTGTTCTTCTTCCAAGTGACATGAAGGAGTATCAATTCATCAGTTATGGGGGGATGGTAGGTGGTCATCAGCAGCCCATTTTTGATTTAATACCATGAGAGTTTATGGGGTCCCTTTAAAGGTGATTTAAACACTAATATTGTGCTGTTTATGTTATGGATAGCTAAGTCAGGTCTGAGGCAGCTAATTGTTCTTGGTGAATGCATAATTGTTGGCTAAGTAATATCCAAGCTGAATTGTGAGCTGGCTGTGAAATACAGGAAATTGTGATTATGGTGTTATTTGGGGTTGAGTATTCAAACACCCCAATGTTTATAGTCAGTTTTTATAACTTCACCTGCAGATCCAGCAATAAAACAGTCATTGTAGAATGGCCACTTTAAAAGACTGCCCATATAATTACATTTACAAACTAAAGTTTTGGTGACAAAAATAATACAGCACACTGCAAACATTGTTTTGAGTCGTTTTCCTAATAGCTGCACAATGAGAACAGTAGGCACATTTTACCATCAAAAGAGGAAATATTCTTTAGAAAGTCCAATGCTGAAGTTTAAATATGACAGATTGAAAGGTAAGTATTCAGGCTTTTTCAAACAGCTCCTATAAATTAAAGAACACATCTGTGAACTTCAGTTCCAAATGCTTTAATGTACAATGGCACTTATCTGTAAATTGTCCGATCATTTCAGCACTCTAAAAATATTGTATTACACATAACCAGTTTCATATGGTGTTTCTAAAGCCTTTGAAGTTTGATATACCCATCTTTTATCTGATTATCTATTGAATCATTCTGGTCAATATGAAAAGCTGCACATATGTCAGAGAGTTGCAGTGATGATATTTGACAGCAGATGTTGGCTGGCAGAGAGACAGATGTCTGATTTGACCCTTCTTGCCAGTTCATTTTTGCTTGTGTTACAGTTCTACTTCATATTTCATTCATGTTTAGGAAATATAAAATATAATTTACAATATAAAAACTTGTGTAATATCCTAGTTGCCAAATTATAGTTTAAAGATAACTCACTAACAGTGAGACTCTCATAGTCTGAAACACTGACTGTGCGTTCTGTTCTGAATATTTTGGATTGAAAAGTGAGTCATAATTGGAAATTGGCTGTATAGGGTTCCAGACTCTGGATTGAATTAAGTTACATGCTTACTGAAGTCACTGAAACACTGTGCATTAATGATTGTATCTATCAAAGTTAACTGAGCTGTTCCATAGGGCGGAATCTTGTCCACTTAGTCCTTGCCGGAACAGCGGACCCACTTTTGGCATCGGCAAGCCAATACCTTAATGGATGGGCTTTGCCAAGGCTCTTTCCTGAAGCAATTACTTTGGCATCCCACCTCTAGGCAGGCAGCATGACGTATCAAAGGACAGATTTCTAATTAATGGGACCACAGCATGGGTTACATGGGTTCACCAACACTTGAATTTTTGAGGCTGTAGTGACCACAGCCTCAGAGAACGTTGAGGAGACCTAGGAAGGCTGCCCCCAGATCTCTCACTCTTATTTGGAGGTCGGCCTTCAGAATCTGAATGGCTGCAGTGAGGTGAACTCTCCAAATCACGGGAGGAAGAGGTCAACCTCTCCAACCAAGCAGGCATGGATGGAAGTGGCCAAGGAAGTCACCAGATGAGTGTGGTTCCCTTCAATCTGGAGACAATACGTCAAGAGGCTCCAGGGGGATTGGAAAGATGAGTGGCATAACACTTTCAGATGCCTAGCCCCACACTCTGGCTTTCCCAACATTCTCCTGATCAGCACTCCTCAGGTCAACATGCCTTGCAGCTCCACTTATGTGTTTGCACATGCATTTATCCCATATATTCAAGGATTATATCACTAATGGCATGCCATCTTTTCTACTGAGGTGTTGAACACTCTCCAGTTATTTACTAACTTCAGTTGTTCCATCCTTTCATCAAATTTAGCTCTTTAAAAGTTATACATCTGCATCCTAGTCCTAGGTATTTGTGACTCCAAGATTCTGTCCCCCATGAATGCTACAAGTTCCATTTTCTGTACAACTTCTGAATCATTTATAAATACCAGATCAGATTACCATTGCTTGTCATGGCTTACTTGATGGACTGGGAAAATTTCCTCCCACTATTACCTCGGGGAGAATTTTCTCCCCGTTGAGGGGGCTGAGTGGAAGCGGGCACGGGCGGGAGCGCAGCCGATCACCGCCCACGATCGGCTGCGCGCCGTCATTTTATGTGGGCGGGCCAAGTAGGGCCCGTCCAGCGTGATGCGCACCCGGAAGCGCTGAGTGCTCCCTGTGCAGGCTGGGGGAGGATGGAGAGCCGGGGCCTGTGCTCTTTCGTGCATGCGCGCGAAAGAGAGCAGAAATCTCCTTGAGGCACAGAGCTGCCTCAGGGAGATTACTTTGATTATTATTATTTGAAATAAAGAAAAAAAAAATGTTCAGACATGTCCCCTCATGTGGCAGTGTCACATGAGCTGAGACATGTCAATGGATTTTAGTAAAAATTTTTATTTGATTTATAAAGCTTTCATGAAGCCTCATCCCACCCGTGGCTGCTGTTAATTCTCTTAATTGTTATTTAAGTGGCCTTAATAGGCCATTGACAGTTCAGCGGGTGCGCAGCCGACTCCGGTGCGTGTCCACCAAACTGAATATTTGAATGACATGCGGTGATGTCGGGATGCACGGCCAACGTCACCACGCGTCATTGAGAGGGGCCCACCTCTGCACGTCAACCAGAAGATTCAGGCCCTAGTTTCAGAATGAATGGGGCAGTAGCAAGTTATAAGTATAAGATAATTCATTAATAAATCCAATCGGGAACTCAGGAGAAACTTCTTTATCTGGAGAGTGGTTAGAACCTAGGACAGTATTTCCCAAACTTTTTCCAATCTGATCCCATTTTACTGCCTCATACTTTGTGTGACTTTGGGGTGAAAATTTGGGGCCCGGGGTGTGAAATATGAGAGTTTTGAGCTGGGTGGGGGAAAGACTTCTGGGAGAGGAAAATAGTTAAGTCTGCCACATCTCCTGCCCCTTCACTGCCCCACATCTCCCCCTCTTTCACTCCCCCTATTTTCTCCTTCTTTCACAACCCCATCTCTCCTTTCTTCACACTCCCTTCACCTCCCTTCACCCCTCCATCTCTCTCCTGGGGGATTTGAAGAAAAGGCGGGGTTTCTCCAAAAAATAAGGTGCATTTGCTGCCAATGCCGTACACGTGGAGTTTAGTGTTTCCCCGCCATGTGGAACAGGAAGCCAAATTTCACCTAAAAGAGACAGACATTATGCAGCAGCATTCATTGGAGCCCACAGACAAAACTGTCTCACACCACTTCATTTCATTTGAATTACTAAATAAATAACTGGAAGTTCTGTGCTCAGGAATACCATTGCACAAAGTCATTCACTTAAAAAACATTTCTATCTGAAATCTGCAGTCACTACAACAGGGAAGAGAGGGTTAAATATAGGTGAATGTGAGATTAATACTGTGTTTGTGTCTGAGACAATATCAGTGAGGGATGAGACTGCACCTTCACAATCCTAACTGACCCTGGCTCTATCTCTAACTCTTTTTTTCTCCCTTGCGCTGTATAGCAAAGTGGGATGTTGATACTGAAGGATAAACATATTACTATTTAAAGGTTTTCTGGCAGGCTGGGCGTAGCAGAGTGATGCCTGCGCTGAACAGTGCGCAAGCACTGACGGCCATATTGCTTTGGCAGGAGACACAGTGAAAAAACAAACACCTATGTATTCACAGGCTTTTTTTGCAGCACCAATCGGGCCTTAGAGGGCAGTCCATTAGGTCACGCCCACCAACAAAAAGTGTGAGAAATTAAAGGGCCTGCAGAGGTCAGAAATTAGCCTGAGTTCCATTGCTGCCTCAAAGATTGCAACCCTAAATTCTCACCTTGTGGCCCCACTGGAGGGGTCACCATCCACAGTTTGGGAAGCCCTGATCTAGAACTTGCTACCACTGAGAGAAAGTGGATGTTGAACATTCAGTGCACTCCCCTCGATTTTCTGACTATTTAAAATAATGCATGCCTGAATTTCTAAAATATGCTCCCAGTCTGGAAAGGAAAGCCATAAAATAAGAGTTTAGGTGTATACATTGTTAAAGGTGAAAGATTGCTGATAAAATTTCTGAACAACTTTAAAAGTTCAGGGCCATTTGAAACCTACTGTAATTGTGACTTTTCATATTGTTATAATCAATAATCATACTAATCCTGATAAATCTTAAAACAAAAGAATTAACATCACCAGTCATACAATTTCAATTACTTTTCTGTTATTAATTTAATGTTTCAATTGTCATGAAAATATAATAATTTTCATAATATTATTGTAATTTATTGTAAAAGTGGGTTAATAGTGGAGTTTGGATAGTTTCTCTGTGTGTGATGCAAGTACTCTGGGTGGGGAACTTCAATGTCCATCACCAAGAGTGGCACCATGACTGACCAAGCTGGCCGAGTCCCAAATGATATAGCTGCTAGACTTGGTCTGCGGTAGGTGGTGAGGGAACCAGCAAGAGGGAAAAACATACTTGACCTCATCCTCACAAACCTGCCTGCTGCAAATGCATCTGTCCATGACAGTATTGGTAGGAGTGACCACCGCACAGTCGTTGTGGAGACGAAGTTCCGCCTTCACATTGAGGATACTCTCCATCGTGTTTTGTGGCACTACTACTGTGCTAAATGGAATAGATTTCGAACAGATCTAGCAACACAAAGCTGGGAATCCATGAGGTGCTGTGGGCCATCAGCAGCAGCAGAATTGTACTCGAACACAATCTGCAACCTCATGGGCCGACATATCGCCCACTCTACCATTGCCATCAAGCCAGGGGATCAACCCTGGTTCAGGAGCAGCACCAGGCATCCCTAAAAATGAGGTGTCAACCTGCTGAAGCTATAACACAGGATTACTTGTATGCTAAACAACATAAGCAGCAAGCGATAGACAGAGCTAAGTGATCCCACAACCAACCCAGCACATCAGTGCAAAAGATAAGGCTGAAGCATTTGCTACAATCTTCAGCCAGAAGCGCCGAGTGGATGATCCATCTCAGTTTCCTCTGAAGCTCCCCAGCATCACAGGTGCCAGTCTTCAACCAATTCGATTCACACCATGTGATATCAAGAAACGGCTGAAGGCACTGGACACTGCAAAGGCTATGGGCCCTGACAATATTCCAGCAATAGTACTGAAGACTTGTGCTCCAGAACTTGCTGCACCCCTAGCCAAGCTGTTCCAGTATAGCTACAATGCTGGCATCTACCTGGCTATGTGGAAAATTGCCCAGGTATGCGCTGTACACAAAATGTAGGACAAATCCAACCTGGCCAATTAAGCCCCCCATCAGTCTACTCTCCATCATCAGTAAAGTAATGGAAGGGGTCATCAACAGTGCTATCAAACGGCACTTGATTAGCGATAACCTGCTCACTGACGCCCAGTTTGGGTTCTGCCAGGGCCACTCAGCTCCTGACTTCATTACAGCCTTGGTTCAAACATGGACATAAGAGCTGAACGTCAGAGGTGTGGTGAGAGTGACTGTCCTTGACATAAAGGCTGCATTTGACCGAGTGTGGCATCAAAGAGCCCTAGCAAAACTGGAGTCAGTGGGAATCGGGGGAAAACTCACCTCTGGTTGGAGTCATACCCAGCACAAAGGAAGATGTTTGTGGTTGTTGGAGTTCAGTCATCTCAGCTCCAGGACATCACTGCAGGAGTTCCTCAGGGTAGTGTCCTCAGCCCAACCATCTTCAGCTGCTTCATCAATGACCTTCCTTCCATCAAAAGGTCAGAAGTGGGGATGTTTGCTGATGATTACATAATGTTCAGCACCATTCGTGACTCCTCAGATACTGAAGCAGTTCATGTCCAAATGCAGCAAGACATGGACAGTATCCAGGCATGGGCTGACAAGTGGCAAGTAACATTCATGCCACACAAGTGCCATACAATAACCATCTCCAACAAGAGAGAATGCAACCATCATCCCTTGATGTTCAATGGCATTACCATCACTGAATTCCCTACTATCAACATTCTGGAGGTTACCATTGACCAGAAACTGAACTGGACTAGCCATATAAATACTGTGGCTACAAGAGCAAGTCAGAGGCTAGGAATCCTGCGACGAGTAACTCATCTCCTGACTCCCCAAAGCCTGTCCATCATGTACGAGGCACAAGTCAGGAGTGTGATGGAACACTCCCCACTTGCCTGGATGAGAGCAGCTCCCACAACACTCAAGAAGCTTGACACCAACCAGGACAAAGCAGCCCACTTGATTAGCACCACAACCACAAACATTCGCTCCCTCCGCCACCGATGCACAGTAGCAGCAGTGGCACCGATGCACTGCAGGAATTCACCAAGGCTCCTTCAACAACACCTTCCAAACCCACGACCACTGCCTTCTAGAAGGACAAGGGCAGCAGATTGATGGGAACGCCACCACCTGTAAGTTCCCCTCCAAGTTACTCCCCATCCTGACTTGGAAATATATTACCGTTCCTTCACTGTCGCTGGGTCAAAATCCTGGAAATCTCTTCCTAACAGTACTGTGGATGTACCTATGCCACATGGACTGCAACGGTTCAAGAAAGCACCTCACCACCACCTTCTCAAGGGCAACCAGGGATGGGCAATAAATTCTGGCCCAGCCAGCAAAGCCCATATCCCGTGAATAAATAATTTTAAAAATGTGTGTGGGGTTTTAATTGAATTGGAGACAGCTGGTCTGGAGGTTTTTGAATCATTGAAAAGAAGCTAGGTTTGAAATGCTAAATACGTGAACATGTCTGAAGTTTTAGAATGTGAAGTGCAAGGAAAATTTGTATTTTTAGATACATTAGGTTAGTTTAAATTTCAAAGTGATGGTAGAATGTTACACCTAGCTAGAAGAAGCTAAGCTAAACAGTGTGTTTATTTTTCCCAAAGGTTACTGATAAAATTAGTACTATTTGTATTATGAGTAGGGTAAAGTTCCAAAGACATATTGGAACAATGGAATTTGCATTAAAAAGGGAGAAACCTGTATAAAGGAGATGAGGTTATATGTCAGAAAGAAGACATTTTAAGATCTAACAAGTGTGAAAAGCCTCCAGCCTCTGTGCATCAAGTTGTTGTCTACAGGAACCGAAGCTGAGAAAACTCTCTCAGAATTGGACTGTCCAGGGTATTGTGTTGCTTTGCCTGGGTCTGTTTAAATCTATTGTTTTTTTACTGTTGCCTTAATGGGGGCGTAACTGGAAGCCAGATTAATTAGGGGTTTTAGGTGTTACTACAGTAGTAATTTGTAGACCTATGTATGTGCTTGAAATCTTTTCTTTTTGTTAATAAATGTTTAATTTAGTTTTCTAAAAACCTCTGAAGTCATGGTATTGTTATTACTTCTGAATTCAGGGCACGCATCTCGCAATAAAATACAAATTGCAAAACAGTTGTGGTCGCGTGATCAAATTTCCCTTGTGGATTCGATCCACCTGGCACACATCATCTGCCATGTCATAACACAATTGACAAAACCTTGTTGAAATGCACTGAAAATTGTTTGTAGAAAAGGTAAAGATATTGAGGTGTTTTTAAAAGGTCAATGCATTATTTCAAAAATTTCAGGAAAATTTATTTTAAGCTCATTGACACAAGATCACTGGAATCAGTGATACATTTCTGAAATTGATTGAAGTGCATTATATAACTTTACCAAATACTATTCATTTTCTCATAGTTTCTACGTGGTACTTTGTACAATTTGCAACTGTAAATAAATCCCAAAAATATATGAATTTAATTTTTGTCACGAAGCATATAAATGCAATGTTCTATTTTGAGTATTTTGTTTCTTAACCCTATATTTGGCCACAATATTGTTACATTATGAAATGCTCATTTTGTTAGTCTTTAAGTAGCTCCATTTCAAAATAATCACTGTTGTTCCCATTTTTAACCTTGTTTTCCCATTTGTTAGCTTTCAGACCCACCCCCAAAGCGGAAATTGCAATCTTCCAAATGAAGTGGCCTTTTGCAGCCTTCTGCTGGAAATGCTGTCTAACCAATAGCTGGTGGATGCATGAGAGTACTGGGTGTCCATCCTCTGCAATTTTTTATCCTTTTGGAGCAGGAAATTTGGTTTTGAGTTGGGACTCTGATGTCAGGGTCACATGGGGGTCACAACCTCATACTGTGTGGGTAACAGTCATCCGGAAGTGTTTTTCCCTGAATTGGCCAATTAGTGGCCAGGGGCACGCCGTCCAATTGAAATTGGTAGAGCCTCGAAGTTGGATGATCAATAGGAGGCAATCCAGCATAGAAAGAGCAGCAGCTTGAAGCTCAATTTAGAGAAAGATTGGGTGCCTCAAGATGGAGAAGTCCTCTCTCCAACTTATTAAACTTTTGAATAAAAAATAGACTCAGCAGCTGGGCCAATGTTTGGAGGGGGTGCCTCTTCTCAGGGCAGCCTGTTGTCAAATCTGTGACTAGACAGTCAGGGAGGGCCTCAAAGCCTGCCTGGAGCGCTGGCCCCTTATTCTGCTGCTGGGAGGCAGCCTCCAAGCTGCTGGCCTAGTTCCTGATGCCTCAATCGAAAATTCCAGTCAGCCTATAGGCATAAATTGTCTTTTAATTCCCTTTAATTGGCTACCCACTGCTTTCTGCAAGTAGGCTCGCCACCCCTATCCTGCCTCCTGTAAAATGGTCTGGGGAGACGTTGCCAGCATGCAGTCCACCTCCATACTTCCTGGATCAGAGTCTAAAAATCCTACCTCTGGTTTCTGTCCATTGTTTTTCCCCAGCAGTCCAGGTAAGAACTATGAACCAGCCTCCGACTATTCAATAAAGCTGCATATGGTCTACTTAAACAGAGACTCGGGCCTGACTTTAATTCTGTGTAAATGAATGGGTATTGAGCGAGTTAAAATTGGGCCCACTGTCCCCTGTGTAAGGCAGCCTCAAAACAAACACAAATGGCTCAGGAATATGACAACATCAAAATTTTATAAAAGGAACTAACTCTATAGATGGATTCCCTTTTTGACATGTTACAACTAACTAGTTTCATTTTATCAAATTTGAGACATGGGTTTGTTATGAATTTGCATTTTAATTTAATTTACTCTTTGAATAATTTAATCAAATATTACCTTGGATGGTATTTTTACTTAGATGGTATTTAATTGAATTGAACCACATTCATTTCATGTGTTTTTAGTATTAGCCTAAGACAGATGCAAACTCCTTTGGACTGTGCAAAATTAACAAGATGCAGGTGCAACAGTTGTGTTTGGCAAAGGCTTCTAGAATAAACTTGAATGGAATTGATTGGTACAGGAGTACAGGAGCAAGTTGAAATATTAGTTAATGCAATTCAGGAAGAATTTTGGGCTTAACTTAAATATAGTTTGTGCCAAAAAATGAATTAAGTAAATCATTTGCAAAAATCCGTCATTCAGAAATCTAAAATGCTTTATTCAATGTGAAACTTTGTGTCAGTTACTCCTACTAAATCTCAAGTCATGTTCTGTTGAAAGCTGCCAATTCTTAACCAACTCTGGAGAAAGTGTTTGTCATGTGGCATTGAGTGTGAGCACACCTGAAGAAAATTATTATTAAATGGAAGATACAACATAGATTGAGGATTGGCTCCACTCCACAAATAACTTCACTGATTAAAAATGTCAGCATGGGTTTTATCATCATGGGTAAATGTTTGGGAGTTTTCTTAAAGCAAAATTAAAAAGTCTCAAAAAATGTTGTTTAGCCAGCATTCAAATGCCCTAAATCCCATATTACTAGACAGTCTTTCTTTTACAAAATAAATGGTGCATTTTAATTGGAAAATATTTCTTTAAACATCTGTGTTTCTCTGTCTCAGCACCACCATGCCACCAACCCCCAGTAATTAGGTAACCAGTACTTCAGTTTTGTCTCATTGATTTACTTTGTTTTCCGATGTGTGAACTATTTGTTGAGTGGCTAATCTAATTAATGCAGTAAATCCTACAGAACAAAGATGATCAATAGGAACTAGAAGTACATGGAAATGCATTTTTATGCTTTGAATGGCATAAGACCTCATTTTAATTTGGTGGTGGGAAGGGTGAGGGCCAAATGGATGGAAAACAGACTCCACCTTCCCATCATTAGGCCCAAAAGAATTTGACTCTCAGGCTTCATCTGAATGGTCTCAGTCAGTCTGCTACCCAACGCAGCAATGGGCTGATGGAAAGGGGCAGAATAATGGGTGGCCCTCACCCACAACCAAAGTCACCGTTTCTCACCACTCAGATAAGCATCCAGTAAGAAATTCCCAGAAGGTCTTGGAATTGTGGGAGGGAGGAAACCCTGGAGAGAGAGGAATGAGCATTGGGGACTACTGTGGAGGAGAATGCTGGGGAAAGCCGAGTGTGAGAGTTGGTACCTGAAAGTATTATACCATTCACCTTTCCTGTTCTTGTCAGGCCATTAAACCTCTTGTAGTGCTACATGAGCTGCAAGGATCCATGCAGCTACTGCTCACTACTTCTGATACCTCCAGCCACATCTATTTGGTTTGGGTACCAGACCACTTCCTCCTGGCCACAGAAAACGGAACTTTTGTTCTGGCTCATACCTCTTCCAATATCATTGCCAGTTATGAGTTAGAGAATGGGGGACAGCCTTCCCATGTCTACCTGCCATCATATTTCTTCCTGCAGCCTTCAAAAGGAATGCAGGATGCAGTCATTCTGACTGCTGCCAGGGTCCCTTTAAATAAAGAACCTTCCGTTGACAGAATGCAAACATGCACCTGTCATTGGTGGGATATCCCAAAACTGGAATGCTAATGGTGTAGCTGAGTTATGGCAAAGCCCACTGTGAATAGGCTCCCGACCTGCTGCCAGCCACCCCCCACTGTTATGTTCTTCTACTTGTCACAAATGTACCAATCATGCACCAAGGGAAAACAATAATGTGGATTCTTCATTTGAAAATAAACTATATACAGGCAATGTTAAATGGGAGGCTACGTAGACATGCCTGACCTGTAGGACTGCTGCTGTATCCTATCTACAAGGTCATGGGATTATACATCACATTCTAACTCATTTTGGGTAGTAATGGGCAGCAGTTTAAGATATGCGCCCTTAAAGGTACATGTACACCACACAACGACATCCTCCTTTTTCTTCTAAATTCAAGCTTTATCCTTACAGAATCAAAAACTATTTACATTACCGAAAAAGAAAATACCATTGTGTTTGAATATACTCTTATACAAAGCAATAATTTTATAAGTCTCTGAAGTGTATTGGTGGTTTGCTTATACGTCCAGACTTATTTATGGTAATCTTGGTTGGAGACTGCTGTGTATATGCTGTATGCTGGTTGCAGTGAGACATCAGTTAGACAGGTCTTGGAGCTGCCCTAATGCAGCAAAGACAAGTAGTAGCATTTACATCCAGGGCATTAACATAAACTGAATGACGCTACGCTCAGATTGAGAAAGAAAGTGCCTGGCCATTGTCTTTGCTTGTGAGCATTTTCATCAATGGGAGAGATAAGGTGACAGTGAAGTCCGACCACAAACCACTTCAAAATAGTTTCCTCAAACTGTTACTAAATGCTCCAAAACATCTACAATGAATGTTACTTCACTTACAGAGATATCATCTGGGCGTGACATACAAGCAAGAGAAACAAATGTACATCGCTGAAATGCTGTCGAGAACAGCACGCCCTATGAAGAAAGTTGAAGATGCTGAAACAGAATGTGAAATCTTCCAGATTCAACATGAAGCAGCAGATTGACCTGTTCTAGAAGTCATTAACCCTGCAGGGACATTGAAACTGACAGACAAGTGCCTTGCTCAAATCAAGCGAACTACTCTCTCTGGTCAGGGATCTGACTGGGACCTGATGACTGCTGGTTGGAGCGAGGTGTGATGTCCCAGAATGAATGGACTGTGTGTAGGATTCCTGCAGTGGTGCAGAATCACGTACTTACTTCAATGCTGTGAGTAATTCACAGTTGTTTCACTTCCACACTAGTTCTTTTGCTATGTTTGAAAAGGTTGAGGTTTATATACTTCGTCAAACCTTCAAAGATCATTGGCTACCACCACTGCCAGCATGTTGTATTCTTCTACTTGTTACAAACATACCAATCATATACCAAGGATTGGTAAAACAATAGTGTAGATTCTTTGATAAAAGCAAAAAACTGCGGATGCTGGAAATCCAAAACAAAAACAGAAATACCTGGAAAAACTCAGCAGGTCTGACAGCGTTTGCGGAGAGGAACACAGTTAACGTTTTGAGTCTGTGTGACTCTTCAACAGAACTAAGGAAAAATAGAAAAGAGGTGAAATATAAGCTGGTTTAAGGGGGGGTGGGACAGCTAGAGCTGGATAGAGGGCCAGTGATAGGTGGAGATAACCAAAAGATGTCATAGACAAAAGGGCAAAGAGGTGTTGAAGCTGGTGATATTATCTAAGGAATGTGATAATAAAGGTACAGATAGCCCTAGTGGGGGTGGGGTGGGGGAAGGGATCGAAATAGACTAAAAGGCAGAGATAAAACAGTGGAAGGAAATACATTTAAAAATAGTGGAAATAGGTGGGAAAAGAAAAATCTATATAAATTAGTGGAAAAAAGGGGGGATCGGAAAAGGGGTGGAGATGGAGGAGAGAGTTCATGATCTAAAATTGTTGAACTCAATATTCAGTCTGGAAGGCTGTAAAGTGCCTAATCGGAAGATGAGGTGCTGTTCCTCCAGTTTGCGTTGAGCTTCACCAGAACAATGCAACAGGTCAAGGACGGACATGTGGGCATGAGAGCAGGGTGGAGTGTTGAAATGGCAAGCAACAGGGAGGTCTGGGTCATGCTTGCGGACAGACCGAAGGTGTTCCGCAAAGCGGTCACCCAGTCTGCGTTTGGTCTCTCCAATGTAGAGGAAACCGCATTGGGAGCAATGAATGCAGTAGACTAAATTGAGGGAAGTGCAAGTGAAATGCTGCTTCAATTGAAAGGAGTGTTTGGGCCCTTGGACGGTGAGGAGAGGGGAAGTAAAGGGGCTGGTGTTACACCTTCTGCGGTTGCATGGGAAGGTGCCGTGGGAGGGGGTTGAGGTGTAGGGGGTGATGGAGAAGTGGACTAGGGTGTCCCAGAGGGAACGATCCCTGCGGAATGCCACCAGGGGGAGGGCGAAGGGAAGATGTGTTTGGTGGTGGCATCATGCTGGAGTTGGCGGAAATGGCGGAGGATGATCCTTTGAATGCGGAGGCTGGTGGGGTGATAAGTGAGGACAAGGGGGACCCTATCATGGTTCTGGGAGGGAGAGGAAGGTGTGAGGGTGGATGTGCGGGAGATGGGCCGGACACGGTTGAGGGCCCTGTCAACCACCATGGGTGGAAAACCTCGGTCAAGGAAGAAGGAAGACATGTCAGAGGAACTGTTTTTGAAAATGGCATCATCAGAACAGATGCGACGGAGGCGAAGAAACTGAGAGAATGGGATGGACTCCTTACAGGAAGCAGGGTGTGAGGAGCTGTAGTCGAGGTAGCTGTGGGAGTCGGTAGGCTTGTAATGAATATTGGTGGAGAGTCTATCACCAGAAATTGAGACAGAGAGGTCAAGGAAGGGAAGGGAAGTGTCAGAGATGGACCATGTGAAAATGATGGATGGGTCTTCTACCTCCTCCTACCTCCTACCCAAAATCCACAAACAGGACTGTCCCGCCAGACCGATCATGTCAGCCTGTTCCTGCCCCACGGAACTCATTTCTTGCTATCTTGACTCCATTCTCTCTCCCCTTGTCCAGTCCCTTCCCACCTACATCCGTGATTCCTCTGACACCCTACATCATATCAACAATTTCCAGTTCCCTGGCCCCAACCGCCTCCTCTTCATCATGGACGTCCAATCCCTCTACATCTCCATCCCCCACCGGGATGGTCTGATCGCTCTCCGTTTCTTCCTCAAACAGAGGCCCGAACAATCCCCATCCACCACTACTCTCCTCCATCTAGCTGAACTTGTTCTCACACTGAACAATTTCTCCATAAACTCCTCTCACTTCCTCCAAATAAAAGGTGTAGCTATGGGTACCCGCATGGGCCCCAGTTATGACTATCTCTTTATGGGGTATGTGGAACATTCCTTATTCCAGTCCTACTCCGGCCCCCTCCCACAACTCTTTCTCCGGTACATCAATGACTGCTTTGGTGCTGCTTCATGCTCTCATCTGGACCTGGAAAAATTTATTAATTTTGCTTCCAATTTCCACCCCTGCATCATTTTCACATGGTCCATCTCTGACACTTCCCTTCCCTTCCTTGACCTCTCTGTCTCAATTTCTGGTGATAGACTGTCCACCAATATTCATTACAAGCCTACCGACTCCCACAGCTACCTCGACTACAGCTCCTCACACCCCGCTTCCTGTAAGGAGTCCATCCCATTTTCTCAGTTTCTTTGCCTCCGTCACATCTGTTCTGATGATGCCACTTTCAAAAACAGTTCCTCTGACATGTCTTCCTTCTTCCTTAACTGAGGTTTTCCACCCATGGTGGTTGACAGGGCCCTCAACCGTGTCCGGCCCATCTCCCGCGCATCCGCCCTCACACCTTCCTCTCCCTCCCAGAACCATGATAGGGTCCCCCTTGTCCTCACTTATCACCCCACCAGCCTCCGCATTCAAAGGATCATCCTCCGCCATTTCCGCCAACTCCAGCATGATGCCACCACCAAACACATCTTCCCTTCACCCCCCCTGGTGGCATTCCGCAGGGATCATTCCCTTTGGGACGCCCTAGTCCACTTCTCCATCACCTCCTACACCTCAACCCCCTCCCACGGCACCTTCCCATGCAACCGCATTAGGTGCAACACCTGCCCTTTACTTCCCCTCTCCTCACCGTCCAAGGGCCCAAACACTCCTTTCAAGTGAAGCAGCATTTCACTTGCACTTCCCTCAATTTAGTCTTCTGCATTCGTTGCTCCCAATGCGGTTTCCTCTACATTGGAGAGACCAAACGCAGACTGGGTGACTGCTTTGCGGAACACCTTCGATCTGTCCGCAAGCATGACCCAGACCTCCCTGTCGCTTGCCATTTCAACACTCCGCCCTGCTCTCATGCCCACGTGTCCATCCTTGGCCTGCTGCATTGTTCCAGTGAAGCTCAACGCAAACTGGAGGAGCAGCACCTCATCTTCCGATTAGGCACTTTACAGCCTTCCGGACTGATTATCGAGTTCAACAATTTTAGATTATGAACTCTCTCCTCCATCCTCACCCCCTTTCTGATCCCACCCCTTTTTTTTCCACTAATTTATATAGATTTTTCTTTTCCCACCTATTTCCATTATTTTTAAATGTATTTCCTTCCATTGTTTTATCTCTGCCTTTTAGTCTGTTTTGATCCCTTCCCCCCACCCCACCCCCACTAGGGCTATCTGTACCTTTATTATCACATTCCTTAGATAATATCACCAGCTTCAACACCTCTTTGTCCTTTTATCTTTGATATCTTTTCGTTATCTCCACCTATCACCGGCCCTCTATCCAGCTCTACCTGTCCCACCCCACCCCCTCTTAAACCAGCTTATATTTCACCTCTTTTCTATTTTTCCTTAGTTCTGTTGAAGAGTCATACAGACTCGAAATGTTAACTGTGTTCCTCTCCGCAGATGCTGTCAGACCTGCTGAGTTTTTCCAAGTATTTTTGTTTTTGTAGTGTAGATTATTTATTTGAAGATAAGGCTATTGTCACAACCACATAAAAGGCACTTCCTCAAAGTGGTCTGGGGGCTAAGAATGTGTCTGTGTGTGTTGTCCCCTTTAATTTGTGAGTGGATTGATTTAAAAATAACCCAGCAGACAAGCTTTGTTCTTAAATAACTTTCAGCAGTAGTTTTGTAATAAACTGATCTTTATCACCTTTGCTTAAATAAGAGAAAGCTATTAATTAAAACAGAGATACAAAGATTAAAATACAGTAAAGAAAGAAGCACTTAAATATGAAATTTCAAATCAGCCTCTGTGAGATATCATTGCAGGCCCATTGCTTGAATTCCTTCCTTCCAAAGTGAAGGAGTTGAAACTTGAGGTTCGGTTTAGCAGCTGCAATGGCTCGTGAAGTTGAATATTCCAAGTTTTCCTTCATAGTTGGACTCGATAGGTACAGCAGATGCTGGGAGAGATTATAGACTTGTTTCATTACTGATACGACAGGAGGGAGGGGGGGTTTGTTAAAACAGCACTGATTTTTCCTCTCACCACCCGTCTGTAAACAAAGGTGTTTTGTTTCCTTCTTAGTAAGCAGTGGTGTATTTCCCAACCCCTCAGCTTTTGTGCGATCCAACTCCTACTAATAACCCCACAGCAAACGTGAGATAGAGTGAACTAGTTTATTGCACACATTCAAAAACCATGAAAAGGAGGGTCCACAATGTCCCCCTCTGCACACATACAGTAAAGAGAAGGATTGAGAAAAGAAGGTTTTACAATACAGAGACAACAGAGAAAATAACATTGGTTCACATGAGCTCCAGGGTCCAGAATCAAATTCCCATGAGGAGTTCCTTCACGGAAGTCAGCAGGCTAAAATCCAGAGATATAAAAATCACTATTCTGATGGTGTTGACTTCACAAGATGAAATAAGCATGCAGGGATGAATCCGTTTGTAGGTGATGGTACAGAACTTGGAGCAGAGGCAGGGTAGATGGGGCCAGGTATCCAACCTGCCCAGAGCTGCTCCCGCACGGCCTGCTCGTCAGATGTTAAAGCAGGAGACTGGGCTTGGAGCCTAGGAAGGCAATGTTCAACAAAGGATGTTTATCCAGTGTTAGAAAGTTGGCTTTGTGTTCCAGGCTGATAACGTTTCAGCCATTATGGGTTGAAAGAGGTGCTATTTGTTGATCTGATGTTTGGGAAGTCATTGTCTCTGTAGACTCTCTGACTCCGCTGGCAGGCCTGGTTTATCGAATACAAATGGCCTGTAGCTCCTTTTGAAGTTGGACTGTGCTGTCCCCAGGTGGTCTGTTAGTAGCTCCTTAGAAATGACGAGTGTGACATTTCTGAAACTGCAAAGTGGCTTCTTTTGTTCTGGTGACTCACAGACAAGAACTCATAGACAAAGGGTCAGCCATTTTAATGGTCTTTCTACAGCCAAAAGGCCCAGTTTAAAATTAAGAAATAGGAATGAGGGTATATTTTAATAAAAATATACACTGTCAGGTTCTGTTCCATCACATTACTGGAAACTGCAGGTACCGACACTGAAGATTGCCTGTTTTATTTTCAGAAGACCAGGGATGAGTTACTCTGTAACTCCCAATGGCATGGAACCCCAGGTCTCACATGTGGTTCATGACTGGTTCAGCTGAGAGTTGTGTGCTTGTATTGTCTCTCACATTGCCTCACAAAATGGCTTCTTGCAGCCTCCTTTATGCAGTTCAAAATCACAAAAATGGCTTATATGTTAATTTAGGTGAGTAAAACAAAGAAGTTAATGAAATTGCAGTCTTTTGAAGAAGTTCTTCCTGTCGGTATTAAAGGAGTCCTGAGCTTTCACACCTTTGGAAGATTAATTGTATTGTCCAAGGCATCCTTGAATTAATTGAATCAGTCTTGGTGACTGATTCTGAGATAACAGTTGAACAATGTTTAAGCATTCGTCTGTGGAAACAGCTGTCTGCTATGACTTCCACCTCAGAAGGACTTTTAAAACTTAAAGGCTTTTTGAAGCTGGAAGGTGCATTTAACAATATTCCTCAAAAATCCACAATATCATAACTGCACAGCCGTGACAACTATACACAAACAATGTCAACTGGGAGGCTGTGTAAACACATCTGAAATTAGGGGAGGTGATGACGTAGTGGTGTTGTCGCTGGGCTAATAATCCAGGTACCTAAATTAATGATCTGGGACCCAGGTTCGAGTCCTGCCATGGCAGATGGTGGAATTTGAATTCACAAAAATCTGGTATTAAAAGTCTAATGATGACCATGAAGCCATTGTTGATTGTTGTAAAAACCCATCTGTTCCACGAATGCCCTTTAGGGAAGAAAATCTGCTGTTCTTACCTGGTCTCACCTAGATGTGACTCCAGACCCACAGCAATGTGGCTGGCTCTTAAATGTCCTCCGAACAAGGGCAGTTAGGGATGGGCAATAAATGCTGGCTTAGCCAGTGACGTCCACATCCCATGAATGAATAAAAAAAATCCAAACTGTATTCTGTAATCCCAGAGTCATGAGATTATACACCTCATGCTGGGTAGTGATGGACGGCAATTTAAAGGAACATGTACATCATAACACCCACCGTGAGTGGGAGTATTGCAATAAAATTATGTCTTATGAATCCAAAAATTCTTGTGGAATTCCTGATGGACATTGCGCAGAAATGGAAACGACTACAACAGAATGGAGTATCTCAGAAAATTTTGTTTTTCTAATGCGAAGAAAAGTTGCAATCAAATATGCTTTATCAAGGTGTGGTATAACATTACAGAAATACATTGAGGACAAAATATTTATAATCATTTAATAGCTGAAAAGTGCATTTTAAATTTCATCACTTTAAATTCAAACAATAGCAATCAGCAGGTACTAATCCTGATCTGAGTAGTCCAAGTATTCACCTGAATGATCTGAGGGCAATTTGATGTTTGTTTGTAGAACATTAAAGGAATCATAACTCACAAAAATGCCATTTAATTGTTATCAGCCAAGTAAAGAATTATTGGCATTCATTACTGCCTGTGTATTTGGGTTTAATATTGTAAGTGAAAATTACTATCAAAGCACTATTTGAGTGACACTGATTACATGCGTGTTAGTTCGGAGCAGGAATACTATGATGGGGGAAAACAGCAGGGTGGAAGAGATCATACTGCGTAGTGCCTATGCTCTTGGCACCATGGATGCCCTTTTAGGGTCTGAATGGCATCCACGTCACTCATACCCACTTCTCGGCCGAAATTTAATGCCCTTGCCTGAGTGAGATTGGAGGTGGTACGGGGAAGGGGGAGCAGTTACTCAGGGGAGAGGATTGCAGTTGGATCCCCACCATTTTCCTGCTTCTGCCCAATTAAATCCAGGGCTAGAAGGTTTGTGCACAGCCTTCCCGTCCTATCATCAGTTGAAGCCCTTAAGTGGACAATTAATGCTTACTTAAAGGGCTTCAGTCTGCTTTTTCAAAATTTAATCTTTCACGGGATGTGGGCTTCGCTGGCTGGGCCAGCATTTATTGCCCTTCTCTAGTTGCCCTTGAGAAGGTGGAGGTGAGCTGCCTTCTTTAACTGCTGCAGTCCATGTGGCGTAGGTACATCCACAGTGCTGTTAGGGAGGGAGTTCCAGGATTTTGACCCAGCGACAGTGAAGGAATGGCGATATGTTTCCAAGTCAGGATAGTGAGTGGCTTGGAGGGGAACTTCCAGGCGGTGGTGTTCCCAGCCATCTGCTGCCCTTGTCCTTCTAGATGGTAGTGGTTGTGGGTTTGGAAGGTGCTGTCAAAGGAGCCTTGGTGAATTCCTGCAGTGTATCTTGTAGATGGTACACACTGCTGCTACTGTGCGTCAGTGGCGGAGGGAGTGAATGTTGGTGGATGTGGTACTAATCAAGTGGGCTTCTTTGTCCTGGATGGTGTCAAGCTTCTTGAGTGTTGTTGGAGCTGCACTCATCCAGGCAAGTGGGGAGTATTCCATCACATTCCTGACTTGTGCCTTGTAGTTGGTGAGTCTTTGGAGAGTCGGGAGGTGAGTTACTTGTTGCATGATTCCTAGCCCCTGACCTGCTGTTGTAGCCACAGCATGTATATGGCTAGTCCAGTTCAGTTTCTGGTCAATGGTAACCCCCAGGATGTTGATAGTGGGATATTCGGTGATGGTAATGCCATTGAATATCAAGAGATGAGGGTTGGATTCTCTCTTGGAGATGATAATTGCCTGTGGCATGAACGTTATTTGCCACTTGTCAGTCCATGCCTGGATATTGTCCAGGTCTTGCTGCATTTGAACATGGACTGCTTCAGTATCTGAGGAGTCGCGAATGGTGCTAAACATTGTGTAGTCATCAGCAAACATCCCCACTTCTGACCTTATGATAGAAGGAAGATCATTGATGAAACAGCTGAAGATGGTTGGGTGAGGGCACTACCCTGAGGAACTCCTGCAGTGATGTCCAGGAGCTGAGATGACTGACCTCCAATAACCACAACCATCTTCCTTTGTGCTGAGTATGACTCCAAACAGTGGAGAGTTTTCCCCCGATTCCCATTGATCCCAGTTTTACTAAGGCTCCTTGAGGCCACACTCGGTCAAATGCGGTCTTGATGTCAAGGGCAATCACTCTCACCCCACCTCGGGAGTTCAGCTCTTTTGCCCATGTTTGAACCAAGGCTGTAATGAAGTCAGGAGCTGAGTGGCCCTGGCGGAACTCAACCTGGGCGTCAGTGAGCAGGTTATTGCTAAACAAGTGCCACCTGATAGCACTGTTGATGACCCCTTCCATTACTTTACTGATGATCGAGGGTAGAGTGATGGGGCGTTAATTGGCCGGGATGAATTTGTCCTGCTTTTTGTGTACAGGACCTATCTGGGCAATTTTCCACATAGTGGGGTAGATGCCAGCGTTGTAGCTGTAATGGAACAACTTGGCTAGGGGCATGGCAAGTACTAGAGAACAAGTCTTCAGTGCTACTGTCGGAATATTGTCAGGGCCCATAGCTTTTGCAGTATCCAGTGCCTTCTGCCATTTCTTGATATCACATGGAATGAATTGAATTGTCTGAAGACTGGCATCTGTGATGTTGGGGACCTCCAGAGGAGGCCGAGATAGATCATCCACTCGGCACCTCTGGCTGAAGATTGTAGCAAATGCTTCATCATTATCCTTTGCACTGATGTGCTGGGCTCCTCCATCATTGAGGATGGGGATATTTGTGGAGCCTCGTCCTCCAGTGAGTTGTTTAATCATCCACCACGATTGGCGGCTGGATGTGGCAGGACTGCAGAGCTTAGGTCTGACCCGTTGGTTGTGGGATCACTTAGCTCTGTCTATTACTTGTTGCTTATGCTGTTTGGCATGCAAGTAGTCCTGAGTTATAGCTTCACCAGGTTGACACCTCATTTTCAGGTATGTCTGGTGCTGGTCCTGTCATGTCCTCCTGCACTTTTCATTGAACGGGGGTTGATCACTTGGCTTGATGGTAATGGTAGAATGGGGGATATGCCAGGCCAAGAGGTTACATATTATGTTTTACATTTTATATATTCACAATATATATTAATGATTTAGATGAGGGAACTAAATGTAATATCTTGAAATTTGCAGATGACACAAAGCTGGGTAGGAGGGTGAGCTGTGAAGAGGATGCAGAGATGCTTCAGTGTGATTTGGACCAGCTGAGCGAGTGGGCAAATGCATGGCAGATGCAGTATAATGTGGATAAATGTGAGGTTATCCATTTTGGTAGCAAAAACAGGAAGGCAGATTATTATCTGAATGGCTCTCAATTGAGAGAGGGGAATGTGCAATGAGACCCGGGTGTCCTTGTACACCAGTCGTTGAAGGTAAGCATGCAGGTGCAGCAGGCGGTAAAGAAGGCAAATGGTATGTTGGCCTTCATAGCGAGAGGATTCGAGTACAGGAACAGGGATGTCTTGCTGCAATTATACAGGGCCTTGGTGAGACCACACCTGGAATATTATGTGCAGTTTTGGTCTGCTTATCCGAGGAAGGATGTTCTTGCTATAGAGGGAGTGCAGCGAAAGTTTACCAGACTGATTCCTGGGACGGCGGGACTGACATATGAGAGATTGAGTCGCTTAGGATTATATTCGCTGGAGTTCAGAAGAATGAGGGGGAATCTTGTAGAAACCTATAAAATTTAACAGGAATAGACAGGGTAGATGCAGGAAGGGTGTTCCCGATGGTGGGAGAGTCCAGAGCCAGGGACACAGTCTGGGGATACGGGGTAGACCATTTAGGATTGAAATGAGGAGAAATTTCTTCACCCAGTGAGTGGTGAGCCTGTGGAATTTGCTACCACAGAAAGTAGTTGAGGCCAAAACATTGTATGTTTTCAAGAAGGAGTTAGATATAGCTCTTGGGGCGAAAGGGATCAAAGGTATGGGGAAAAAGCAGGAGCAGGCTATTGAGTTAGATGATCAGCCATGATCATGATGAATGGCGGAGCAGGCTCGAAGGGCCGAATGGCCTACTCCTGCTCCTATTTTCTATGTTTCTATGTTTGAGCACAATTCTGCTGCTGCTGATAGCCCACAGCGCCTCATGAATGTCCAGTCTTGAGTTGCTAGATCTATTCGAAATCTATCCCATTTAGCATGGTACTAGTGGCACACAACACGATGGTTATCCTCAATGTGAAGGCGGGACTTCGTCTCCACAACAACTGTGCGGTGGTCACTCCTACCGATACTGTCATGGCCGGATGCATCTGTGGCATGCAGGCTGTTGAGGATGAGTTCAAGTATGTTTTTCCCTCTTGTTGGTTCCCTCACCACCTGCAGCGGACCCAGTCTAGCAGCTATGTCCTTTAGGACTTGGGCAGCTCGGTAAGTGGCAGTGCTACCGAGCCACTCTTGGTGATGGACATTGAAGTCCCCCACCCAGAGTAAATTCTACGTCCTTGCCACTCTCAGTGCTTCCTCCAAGCCGCTGGAAAATGACGCTGGAGAAGTAGTAGTGGGGAACAAAGAAATGGCGGAGGAACTGAATAGGTACTTTGCGTCAGTCTTCACGGTGGAAGACACGAGTAACATCCCCAAAGTTCAAGAGAGTCGGGGGGCAGAGGTGAGTATGGTGGCCATTACAAAGGAGAAGGTGCTAGGAAAACTGAAAGGTCTGAAGGTTGATAAATAACCTGGGCCAGATGGATTACACCCCAGAGTTCTGAAAGAGATAGCTGAAGAGATAGTGGAGGTGTTGGTGGTGATCTTTCAGGAATCACTGGAGTCAGGGAGGGTCCCAGAGGACTGGAAAATCACTAATGTAACCGCCCTGTTTAAGAAGGGAGTGAGGCAAAAAACAGGAAATTATGGTTTCATCAAGGGGAGGTCATGCCTGACAAATCTGTTAGAATTCTTTGAGGAGGTAACAAGTAGGTTAGACAAAGGAGAGCCAATAGATGTTATCTACTTGGACTTCCAGAAGGCCTTTGACAAGGTGCCGCACAGGAGGCTGCTCAGTAAGATAAGAGCCCATGGTGTTAGAGGCAAGGTACTAGCATGGATAGAAGATTGGCTGTCTGGCAGGAGGCAGAGAGTGGGGATAAGGGGGTCCTTCTCAGGATGGCGGCCGGTGACTAGTGGAGTTCCGCAGGGGTCAGTGTTGGGACCACAACTTTTCACTTTATACATTCATGATCTAGATGAAGGAACTGAGGGCATCCTAGCTAAGTTTGCAGATGATACAAAGATAGGTGGAGGGACAGGTAGTATTGAGGAGGCGGGGAGGCTGCAGAAGGATATGGACAGGTTAGGAGAATAGGGACAGAAGTGGCAGATGGAATATAATGTGGGGAAGTGTAAGGTCATGCACTTTGGTAGGAAGAATAGAGGCATAGACTATTTTCTAAATGGGGAGAGAATTCAGAAATCTGGAGTGCAAAGGGACTTGGGAGTCCTAGTACAGGATTCTCTTAAGGTTAACTTGCAGGTTGAGTTGGTAGTTAGGAAGGCAAATGCAATGTTTGCATTTATTTCGAGAGGACTAGAATATAAAAGCAGGGATGTGCTGCTGAGGCTTTATAAGGCTCTGGTCAGACCACATTTAGAATATTGTGAGCAATTTTGGGCCCCGTATCTCAGGAACGATGTGCTGGCCCTGGAGAGGGTCCAGAGGAGGTTCACGAGAACGATCCCAGGAATGAAAGGCTTAATATATGAGGAACATTTGAGGACTCTGGGTCTATACTCGATGGAGTTTAGAAGTATGAGGGGGGATCTGATTAAAACTTACAGAATACTGAAAGGCCTGGATAGAGTGGACGTGGAGAAGATGTTTCCATTAGTAGGAGAGACTAGGACCTGAGGGCACAGCCTCAGAGTAAAGGGAAGACCTTTTAGAACAGAGATGAGGAGAAACTTCTTTAGCCAGAGAGTGGTGGATCTATGGAATTCATTGCCACAGAAGGCTGTGGAGGCCAGGTCATTGAGTGTATTTAAGACTGAGATAGGTAGGTTCTTGATTGGTAAGGGGATCAAAGGTTATGGGGAGAAGGCGGGAGAATGGGGTTGAAAAACTTATCAGCCATGATTGAATTGCATAGCAGACACGGTGGGCCGAATGGCCTAATTTCTGCCCCTATGTCTTATGGTCTTATGGTCTTAAGTGGTGTTCAACATGGAGGAGCACTGATTCATCAGCTGAGGGAGGGTGGTACATGGTAATCAGCAGGCGGTTTCCTTGCCCATGTTTGATCTGATGCCATGAGACCTTTTGCGGTCTGGAGTTGATGTTGAAGACTCCCAGGGCAACTCCCTCCAGACTGTATACCACTATGCCGCCACCTCTGCTGGGTCCGTCCTGCCGGTGGGACAGGACATACCCAGGGATGGTGATGGTGGTGTCTGGGTCATTATCTGTAAGATATGATTGAGTGAGGATGATTATTTCAGGCTGTTGCTTGACTAGTCTGTGAGACTCCCAATTTTGGCACTAGCCCCAGATGTTAGTAAGGAGGACTTTGCAGGATCGACAGGGCTGAGTCTGCCATTGTCATTTCCGGTGCCGAGCTCGATGCAGTGTTGTCCTTCTGGTTTCATTCATTTTTTGTGACTTTGTAGCGGTATGATACAACTGAGTGGCTTGCTAGGCCATTTCAGAAGGCATTTAAGAGTCAACCACATTGCTATGGGTCGGGAGTCACGTGTAGGCCAGACCAGGTAAGGACCACAGATTTCCTTCCCTAAAGGACATTAGTGAACCAGATGGGTTTTTACTACAATCGACAACAAACGGTTCCATGGTGATCATTAGACTTTTAATTCCAAATTTTTATTGATTCAAATTCCACCATCTGACTTGGTGGATTCGAATCTGGGCCCACAGAGCATTACCTTCGGTCATTATGGAGAAGTCATTATGTGGGCAGCCCGGAAAGCAAACTCTTATGGGCTCCCTAGGGGGTGGGCCTTCATTCAAATGTACTCAATGTCTGATCAAGGGACCTGGGATGGGGAGAGCTGCTGAAAACTACTCCCTTCCCTTGCTACAGACCCTCGCTTCCCGTCCCTTTGACCACCATCCCTCGACCCCCATCCTTCCCTTACGTTTGATCTAGGTCCCTCGCTGAGCCTGGGCCTCTGGTGGATGCATTGCTGGCAGCTGCCACTACTCCCGCTGGCAGTGCCTGCAACACAAAGCTGCCAGCGTCAGATTGGCCAGTCGCTCTCGGGGGTGGGACTTCTGTCCCTGGGTTATTGAACATGGGGAAGGCCTGCTGCTATCCACTCAAGTGCCTGATTGGGCACTTAATTCGGCTGGCCTTCCCCAAAGGAGAAAATGTGAGCTCTTAAGTGAGGAAGAGCAGGAACAACACTGAAATCTGACATGCCTTGCAGCCTCCAAACAGGATGAGGGCATCATTGCCAGTGGCTGTAAAGGTAAACTTTCCCATTTACTTCTTTACATTGGGCTCCTACCAGGGTGGAACATCTCCCAGTTTAGCGTGCATTCCTGTCTAAGGGAAGTGGCTGATGTATATGAAAAGAGGGAAATACATTGTCTTCTCTTTTTTAAGGGAAAAGCAGTCAAAGCTTTCCTGGCTTTGCCAGGAAATTTCCTGGCAAATTCTCAATTCTGCAGCGAGCCTTTAACTGCACACAGGTTGCTTTATGAGTGCCTCATCTAAATTCAGAGGTGTACCACAACCAGAAACACTACCACTCCCCCAACTTTTATCTGGCGTGGGACCATACTTGGCTCATCAGTGCTTGGTTTTCTGGTAGCAATCATGGTGCCTTTATTCTGTGCCAACATTTGATCCACCATGAGAGACTAGTGTTTGGCTACTGGATGACACGGGTTATCACTGATCCTCTGGTTTATCACTTAGGTGTGGTGAACAACCCACACGCATATATAACGCATGCATATAACAAGAGCCACACAAAATGTAATTGAGCAACCTATTGAGATTATAAACAATGCTTCTGATGCCTGTTCTGCACTAGAAGAGCCTTGCAGAACTCTTCAGCTAGCATGTCATGCCGTCATGGTCTGCTGTATCCTGCACAACCTTTGAATTACAGATTTATTTTATAAGAAAAAAGGAGAATTTTATAATACCAATTGTACATTCTCATTGTTTTATACTTTTCACAGGATATTTATATGTACAATGCACATTTATGTGTAATATGGCTCACATGATAGGATATTGTACTATGGGCCATATATTCCGAACTCCAGGGCATCATATCTGGGGGGGCACCCCAATGATGCGCTGGGGAAACCCCCCCACCCAACCAGAGGTTCCCAGGTAAGGATTGCATTGCAATTGCCTGGGAAGTGCAAACTTCCCATGGGCAAATGCCCTGCAGTGGGAACCATCTGAAAAATATGATTCAAATCACAAAATTCAGATGGTTCCGACTGTCATATAGCAATAGTTATCCAGAAAAAGTTAAATTAAAAGCATTTCTAGCTTCTGGGTAACTATTTTACAGACCCACATTGACTCCCCCATGGGGACTCCCCCCCCACCCCCACCCCACAACCCTGAACCCCGAACCCCCAGGGGACTCACCCCACCCTCCCTGACGAACTCCCCCCTCTCCCCCCACCCTCCCCCCCCCCCCCCCCCCCACCACAGGACTTCCACCAACCCCAGACTACAATCCCCCCATCCTGCTGACCATGTGACCCCCCCCCCCCCACCCAACCCCTGACTGGCCGACAATACCACACCCAGCCTCCCAGACTGGCTAACAACCTCCACCCCTCCTACTGGCCATGACCCACCCCACCACCCCACTGGCCAACACCTGCCCACCGAGTGCTCAACACCCCCCACCTGTCTAGCCACCTCCCCTGTCTGACCAAACACTTCCCCGCCCCCACCGCCCCAAACTGGTCAATCCACCCTCCAGCCCCCGAATGGCCGACCCCCATAACCCCGCCACCCCACCTTCCTGCCCACCCAATATTCTAACAACTTATGTGACAAACCTACCTTCTCCCTGGCTTGAAAGTGGCTGGACCTTTAAACTCACCTGGTTTACGGCAGCCAGTGCTGTAAAAAAGGGGACGTTGCCTCCTTGACTCCAATTCAGCAGCACTTGACTGAAGGCTTCAGGAGTGTGCTGCACTGCACAGCTCTTGTTCGGCCTGAGTCGGAAGGTCGGGCGAGACAGGATCAAGAAGATTTTAAGGCAAAGAAGTAGGAGCAGAGAGGCAATTTAATGCTACCACTCCGCAGAAGTTTGGAACCAATGTGTTTTCCTGCAACAAAGTTGCTCAAGATTTAGAATTTAACTTTCCTTGCTTTCAGTTTAGCAAATGTTCCTTTAGGTTGATTTTTTTGTGCAATTTCATGTTCTATTGACAAGGTGGATGGTCCAACAGTTTTTCTTGCATCATTGACAAACTAATATGTGTTTTGATTAACTTTAGCTTGGAAAAGCTTTGCTCACTAATGGCCACAGAAACAGGGAGGGTTAAGTGTTGGGGACATTTCTCTCAGCTTATTTTTGCATACATAGTTCAATATACGTTGTGGTGATGCACAGTTTGGAACTCATCTTGCAATGGCTCGCAATTCACTGCACAACTCCGAAGCATCAATATCTTTGGAGTCCTCGTGTTTTAAAACCTACTCTAGCTTCAAGCAATGTTCCATAATCTGCTTTGATGTGCTATTCTGCAAACTGTGAACATCATAGATAAAGCCAAACACAGAACTAATTTGATGCATCTGTGTGAATCTTTCAGGAACCAATTGTATTGCTGTGTCAAGGACTATAAAATAAAAGTTCATGTTGAATTTTTCCTTGGGGCTCTGAAAAGGCTCATCATCTGCTTCGTATGTGAACTTCTTCCTCCTTCTCCTAATACAGACTGCAACTGGTTCAAAGTGTGCAGGTATCTCCAAATCCTCAGACATTCTTGTGCATCTACCAGTGTTTTCTCAAACCCTTCATCACTCCTGCAGTCTACAAATTTCTTGGTTTCTCTGAGTTGCTTAATGGCATTGTGTAGGTCAAATTCCTTCACCTGAAGTCGTTTGCTAGTCATTTCAATCTCAAAGAGGATGTCATACTGCTCAACAAGATAAACCACAAACTTGAAAATAGAAATGCCTTTTGCAAGAACTTGTACATCTACTCATGAGGAATTGCCTGTTCAGGTACTGTCATCAGAGATTTCATCAGTGCATCATCGATATCACCTAGCTGATAGCAAAGAGGTTTCAAGGCACTAATTCGACTTTCCCATCCAGTTTCACTTAATGGTTTCACTGTAAGATTAGGCATATGGCGCATTAGAACTTCCAATAATGCGTTAAAGATGAGAAACATCATGTTATTATAATGATATAATATCTTGGACTTATTTATTGTACAAGACACAAAACACCAGTTGCTCATAAGGGGTTTAGTAAACACGTTGTTGGTTCATTTATTAAGACTAGACACATGAGAACAGTTATACACATGTATAAAGCTTGAAGACATCAGAGCCAGGTGTGCTCTTCTCAAAGCAAAAGTGAAACTAAGACTGGATCACATGATACATTTCCCTTCTAGTGATGTCATGTGGTTAGTTCTTAAAGGCATATTACAACAAGAAGTACATATTGTGCTAGGTCAAAGAAAGTGGTTGCCTCCAAGTGACACTTTGCAGCATCATTAACAACAAAATTCAAAGCATGTGCACTGCAAGGAACAAACAAGGCTCATGGATTAACATCCAGAATTCTTTGTTGCACACCATTTTCTTTCCCCTTCATATTGCTTCCATTATCATAGCTTAGTCCATGTAAGTTTTCAATAGGCAATGACATCTCTTCTAACTGAAGGGTAGTCATACCAACACCAGTTGTCTCATGTCATGGCACAAATCCCAAGAAATGTTCCTTTTTGCACACAGGTTCACAATTATCAGTGATGTGCACAAAGCAAATTATCATGGTCACTTGTTTAACATGGCCTTCATTTGGTATACAATCTGAAATGATTGAAAAGTACTTGGCAACATGAGCAGATGTTATGACTTTTTCTTTGGTGTTGGATAAGTGCAGAATCAATTCATTCTGTATATCTTTCCCAATGAGGTTTACATGTGTCCCATTGTCTTTTATTTTATGAAGATGCTCGCCCCTAACTGGGTTAAAAAACGCCAGATATTCTCCAAATTTCAGAAAGTTCCCATTATCAGAAGTGTGCAGTTTTTTATTTGTTTCCTGAAAGGCCAGACTTTGCATACCAAAAACTCTCACCAAAGCAATCCGTTATTCTAAGATTTGCTGCCAATACATTTCTTCTTGTTTAGTGTGGTGAAAATTTTCTTCTTCAATGGTTTTCTTCTTTTTCAATCGCAGTTCAAGTTCTTTCCTCATTTGAAAATTCTCCAAACATTCACTGCTTTTCTCGTTTGCTGCTAGAATTGCAGGCATGTTGTTCCAATCTTTCAAACCTTCGACAGAAAAAAGAGATGGTGCACCATTGGTAAACAGCTTGCAATGGAAGCAATACATAAAGTCCTTTGACATGAATACTGTAGCCAGCAATGGTGCATTTTTTCTCCATTGGCAAGTATCCTTTTGTAATGATTTTTTGAGAATTTTCTTTGATTAAATCTGTAGGGAAATTGAACTGCTGAACTTGTTCTGGCCGATGTCCCACCAAGATTTGTCGCACATGATCATCACATTTGGGCCAAGTAACAGGGTCACCATAGTTCAAACTGGTGAAGGCCCACATCCTTTCAAATCTCGATCCTGGCGAATTTCATTTGGTGCATCTTCTTTAACGTTTAGATGTTCCTCAACCTCTACTTCAACTTGTGAGACTGTAGGCAAACTGTTGTCTCAGCTTCAGTCTCAGGTTGATCCTTAAAGCTACAGCTACTTTCATCTTCTTGATGTTGTGGACAAAGATACTTCAGAAAGGAATCTTCTTGCTTTGTATGTTCGTTTCCTTTTCAGCCTTCCATTTATGATATTGTACTCCAGACAATTTTCTTCCATCTCTATCTGCCATGATGCCACATGACATTAAGTGCTCCCTGGATTTGGTCTGACTAGAGGAAGCTCACTCTACACTGTCATCACCCATTCCTTATCCCAGTCTGTCACAAAATCCTTCTGCTTTTCCAATCCCCTGTCTGCTCAACCTTTTATTAATTCTCAGACCACCAAAGGCTGTTACTTGACTTTGAGCTGCCTGTAAATGGGTCATGGGATTTGTGGAAAAGGAGAGGAAATGCTGCAGGTGAAGGTGACTGAAAATGGGCTGAAGAGTGATTCAGCTGCTCACGGCCAATATATCAAAACCAACAGCACATTGAAAGCATGAGTGGATGTTGCAGAGAAGAGAATGGGCCACAGGATTGCAGTAAAGGGCTGGAAATGATTGGAGCATCAGTGTTGGGAGGGAGCAAGGAAAGGGAAAACAATCGGACAGTCTGGTGTGCGATCACGTGCACGCGGATGGAAACAGTCGGCTGGCTATCATTAACAAACATACACAGGCGGGAGGTTGGGTGGGGCCGGGAAAGAGCTGTTCACTGCTAAATTCCAGAGGGACTGAACCGAAACTACATATTGCCCCGCCCTCGAGCACTTGTGGAAAGCTGCTCGTATAGTTTTAAAGTTTTAATTCAGTTTTTACCGCAGTGCTGGTACCGGTGTGCCATGGCTGCCGCCCCTCAAATCTTGCCGCCCCCAGGTGACTAGCGGTTGCACCAGCCCTGGACTGCACTCGTGTGACCATTTGAGCTCCCAGGGACTAGCTAGCTGCATTTGTCAATCGCAGAGGGTTTCACTTGTTGAATATGCATCTGATCTGCTACTATAGGCAAAGAATTATGCAGGTCTGTGCTTGTTTCCCAGGGAGCTATCGCAATGCATACACCTTGCACAACTCACAGCTCCCAGAGATGTTTGAGGCCCAAGCCCAGGGTTGAGCTGGATACAAAAGCTAGCCCCTGCAGACATGGTTGATGACACCAGTGAGGCATCTCCAGAGTGCAGCAAAAAAAGTCATACATTCAAGCTCAGGCCTCCACCAGAACACACCACTGGCTTGCTCAAAATGCATTTCCACTGCCTTGACCATTCTGGAGGGGCTCTGCAGTATGTGACACAGAGAGAGTCATGAATAGCGGTGGCCTGCTAGCCATGCAACGTGGACATTTATTACAACAAGTCAAGCAGGAGCAGCAAACTCCTCAGATGAGGATGAATTGTATGAGCCTGAGAAGGAGGCCATGAATGTAAATGACCCTCTACTGGATGCCAGGGCCAAGGAGAGACATGCATGGAATATGAGGGACAATATATACACACGATTCACCCAAGAGTGAGGTCCATACATCTATTTTTAATTGTAGTAACAGATGTTAGACTGGTTAAATGTGTGTATGAGGATTAGAGTAGACTATTTGCAGCAAAAAGAGGATATTCTTGAAAACAAATATGAAGAGCACGATAATGTTATTTATCTGGAAACATGTTACTTAGCCTATATGACAGCTGTATTTAATATGCGTACATTTAGAATTCTCTTGTATAGATCAGGACTGTTAATTCCTCCCTGGACTTGTGCCTTGATTTGGTTAACAGGTAATAAGGAGTCCTTCCAGGCTCTGCACAATAAAGAGTTACGTTCTGGATTTATTACATGTGTTGAACAGGTCTACAATGACATGGTTGTTAATCTAAGGCTTTTGATGGTGAAAATTATTTAGCTAAGTGGCTGGAAAATAAGTAAAAAAAAACAATCCATATAGCTAGACTCTCCAAAATACCACTTTATTTAAACTGATGGATTAGATATATTGAAATCTACTCTTTTTCCACTTAGTTTTAAAATAATTAACATGTTCCTTTAGGGATTGATACTACCATAAATATTATTTAATAAATTTGGTGGAATTCTCTGCTATCATTTCTGAGGCTACAATGATTTTTCAATTGATCAGCATTTATATTCCAATCATATAGCATGACTTCTTATTGCTTGTCAAACACTATTTTCTTCTTTTGTATTAAGACCTCATTTTATCAACACAACTAAAATTATCATATTGTTACAATATCTCAGAGCATTTCACACAGTAAGTGATTTTTGAAATGTAGCACTGTCAATAGGCAAGCAAAAATGGACAGGTAATCAATGCCATCATTGAGGTGGATGCCCATTTCCAGTTGTGCTGCTTGAGGGAGAAATGTTATACGCACAATTCCAGATAACATTCCTACCCCTCTTTAAGTAATTTCTTGGGATTCTCATTCAAAGCACTGGATCACACAGGATGCTGGCTTAATGTCTTATCTGAAGGACAGCATCACTACCAATGCAAAATTCTCTCAGTACAGCACTCATGGGCTGAAATTTTCCCTTGTCGGGTGGCCGTACGCCCAACCCGAATGAGCATAAAATGATGCGTGATGACATCAGGCGAGCATCCCAACTCGCACACATCACTCATCATCGCACACTCGGACCATATTTCGGTCAGTGGGCACGTGCAGGAGTTGGCAACGCGCCCCCCCGCCGACAATCAAGCACCCTATTAAGGGCCCTTAGTCAATTAATTGATTGGAATTTTTTACTGCCCGTCCAAATGTTCGGTTGGCGGGCAGGCGAAAAGGACAAAGGGGCTTTGCCTTTTTGGAGAAACCTCATCCACGGGCGGGATGAGGTTTCAACCAGTAATTTTAAAGAAAATTTAAACTTTTAACACTCCTATTTAACACGTCCCTGCTCATGTGACAGAGTCATGGGACATGTTTTCATTATCTTAAGTATCTTTATTTTTATTGTTAAAAATCTTCAAGCTTTTACTGCACGCACCCACGTGCATGCGCGAACTTCAGCGCTCACGGTCCTCCCGCCCCCACGACGGCAGCGCTGAGCACCACGGTGCGCATTTCACGCTGGCTGGCCGTTAATTAACCAGCCAGCGTATTATCGCGGTTGGGGCCCAATTGCGGGCGGCAGTCGGCTTCGCAACTGCTCCCGGGCCTGACCGCCACACCCACCAGACAAGGACAAAATTCTGCCCCATGCAAGCAGATAATTAAGTGCAGTATGAAGAGCTCACAATGTGATCAACTTTGATTACATTTCTACTCCAATGTAAATCATCATTTCTACTTCCAAAGGCACCCAAGGCAGAAAACAGGTGCAAAGTGACCCAATTTTCGGAGCCAATCTCCTGTGCATGAACCGAGTCAGTAAAAACGTTCCATGCCACATTGGTTCGGACATGTTAAAGGTGTCCCTGCTGATTGCCTAAAATGGATGTTGAATATGCTAATAAAGGGCCTAGTGCCTGTTTTAGGATCCAAGCCGGAAATTGGTTTTCCCTGAATGCAGAAGGTGTCAGGTCTGCTGCGTTCAAAGTTATCTGTTTTACATGTGGCCAAACCAGCATTGCCTGGATTATTTTACTGTGACTTTATTGATGAATTATATTCTTTAATATGTCTGCATAAACTAAAAGTGAAAACTTTTTACTGGTTCCTTTGTTTATTGCAGCAGTTTTTTATATCACTTTAATCAAGCACATTCGCAAAGTACAGGTAATAATTTTAAAGCATTTGTGAACATGCTGAGCTCAATTTCCATTTCTGGCTAATTCACGTTACTAATGAAACTCGCAGAGTATTTTATTCTATGCAAAAAGCATTGAATGCCCTGTGAACAGTGTGTACATGACCATCAAATCTTATCTGTCCATAAAGAGTTCATTACTTAACAGCAAACATCATCGCTTTACTAACTCATTGAGGGGTAATTTTAACTTAACCCGCATGATAGTGAACAGACTAGTTGAATTCTGATTTAACACCCTTCCCCATTTTACTCTCTATTAAAATTAATAGGGAGAAATGCGAACTGGCAACTGGCTGGGTTAGGTTAAAATTATGTATAGTATGTCTAATATTAATTCATCTTCTGAAATCAAAAATATTTTTAAAAAGTATATTTAAGTTCAGATAAATAACAGGCTCTAAAGTTTCTTTATGTATAAAAAAAAACGTAAATTTGTAGAATTATTAAAAAACCCAAGTTTTTACCTCCTCCAATAATGGAAATGTATAGCTATAAAATGTCCTGAATGCATACCCATCTTATCTGATGCAGATTTCCCCTTCCAAGCACAGTACATGGGTTTACATCTGACCTGTTAGGCTACAACTTTGCACCCACATTTATGCAGGGTGACAGGAATTTGACCCATTGTCTATTTTTTTGTCTGTTGTATTAAATATGCCATAATAAGAATCCACCATGTCAACATTTCAAAATTAATTTACAAATATCTGAAATGTTCAAATATTTATATTGACAGGACTGACTGAATTCAGTAAGTACATTTTTAAATTCAAAATTGTTAATTTAACAAAAATATAATCTCTTCATAGTTTTAATATTGAAAGTTTGCAAAAAAAAAGTTGACACCTAAAGACAGCACACAGCAGAGACATGGAAAGATCATACCAGCCTGTCTTTATCAAAACCAGACTAAATTGCAATGTTGAGGCAATCAACAACAAAGCAGGCTGAAATTGTGAGGGGGGAGGGGGTGGGGAAAGCCCAAGCAGACGTAGATTGAAACAATTTCTGATGCATTTTGTTGTAAGTTGATTTGGCATCAAATGTTTAGCTTGTTAAAGGGCTCAGAATGTCTCCACTTTATATTCTGAGCACAATTCATGTAATGTAAATAGGTATAATCCTTTTATTTGAGACTCATTAAGAGAGAGCCAGGAAAACAGGAAATGAATGCAGTCAGGAAATTACATTTTATGGGGTTCTGTATGGTTTGAATTTGTATGCGATTGCACAAATACGAGTAGCACAAACCAGCTTTAGGTTAAAGTGAAACCTTCAGCATGTAATTTAATTTTTAAACCACAACACAAATAAAATCTTAACAAAACATTACTGAACAAAGAAAATTATTCTGTCGGGATCTATACTGTTGATTAAGAAAACTTCTGGTTTTAGTGAATCAGTGGAACAAACTAAAGCTGTACTTGTTCTCTACAACCAGCCTACCAATCCAACATACCACTCCAGATCCGTCATTTGATGGAGGGGGAAGACACTTCCATGCATTTTCGATTTGTCTGTTCTGCCATAATTTGTTTTTCCCTGTAGAGTATTACGTCTGAACAAAATATTTAAAGGAAATCACCTTCATCTTAGGGAAAGAAGATTCTTAAAATCTGCAAATCGACATGTCAATGCAAATTATGCAGAAGTGTCACTATGGGATTTCTGTGAAACATTTATGCTCTCTAATGGCCACAGTGTCATTACAATATGATTTATGTCATCACATCCAGTATTGAAATTACACTGTGAGATACCAACACACAAAAACTTGACCTAATTGTATGAATTTTTTTTTCTATTATTCCAGCTAAGGCATAAACCCATTTACCTAAAACAGGTTGATGCCTCTTAAAGAGCAGGATGAAAAAGTTGACATTTTATCAGCTATTTTACCATTGTATTAGTTAAGGGTTCTGTTTTCACAAAAGAGTCAAAATTTTGCTTAACAACTGCTTTGGAGAAATGCTACTCCTTTAACAGGATTGGCTTTTCATTTACATTTGGAGATCAGTTGGTCCTTTTTTCTGTCTACATTAGAAATTATGTTAAATGCATTGAGAGAACTAATTTACAGCCCAGTGTATTTGCTGTTTGTGAAAGGTGACCAAGAAAAAAGGATTTTTTTTTTTGTTACCCTAATTTTAAAGCTGAGGAGATTAGGCATGAGTATTGCATGTTGTACAAACTGCATCACTGTTGTCATCATAGTATTTTTTGTTTACAACTGCTGTTACCTCTCTTGCAATCTGGGTTGCCATTAATCTCAAAGCAAAAATCATTTGCTGCTATTTTAACATCCCATGGCTTAGGAGTGAGTTTTACCATTCCTACTTTTGCTTTTTTTTGAAAAATCAGCTGCATGAATTATTAACTTTGGAATGCTAAATAGCAGCAAGCTCTTCAACGTTTTCTTTCTTTTTCTGTTTTCCCTCATTCATGCAAAATGAAGCAAATGAAAGAAATGAATTTAAGAGTGGTTTGGTGATGAAATCATGTGCCAAATTATTCATTTGATCTGTATGTATGGAAGCTTCAAAGTGGCTGATAATACACTGGCCAGGATTTTCCTTGCCCACTGGCATCAGGCGTGTTCGGTGGCATGAGCAGATAATATGGCGCGATTGGTCACACAACAGCGTACCAGTTTGCGATCATCTGTTCAGCCCACCAATGGCAAGCCCGGTTCCTGCCTTGGACATCGGGAACCTCATTGTAATACATCAGTATATCATTATAAGGCCAGTATGCCGGACTCATCCCGCCCCCGCTGGATCATCCGCCCACGTTGGTGGGAAAACACACCGATGTGTTTCACAACAACACATAAGCAACGTGTGCCTGGTGGGCTGCACTTTGCTTGGGACTTCAAGGTGTGTTTGCCTGCCTTGCATCAGGCAGCACTCGCAGTCATCAGTGCCAGTCTTCACAGACAGCACCACATCACTTTTAGGGGGGCAGGTCTCTACCTACCAGATCAGCCAAATGTGGGTGGCTTTTCAATGGCAGCAGGACAAGGTCTTGCTTGGGGAATGGGGAGAAGTGACCTCACACAAGAAAAGAGGCTGCAGGACGAGAGCTGTACTGGAGAAGGAGGGTATCCCAGGGCGTGTGCAAGTGGCCTCAAGATGTTGAGGGCTGAAGAGGCAGTCTCCAGGGGAGATGAGGCCAGATGGACATGTGAGGGTATGTATGTGAGAATGGGTGGTGATGTCCCTTGAACTGGCACTGAGTGAGATGCCAGTGAATGTGTGATGAGATTGAGTATGTGAGTTTAGAGTGATGAGATGTTTGCCATACCCTGGCTGCATGCATGAGATTATTCATCTTCTATCTGCACTGGATGGCCAACCTCTTCTGCACAGCGTTGTCACTGACCATGTTGCCACCACCTGCCATGCTGGATTGGTGATGCCGCTGCCCGTCCTACGGCCGGGGCAGGGGGGTGGGGGGGCGGTAGAGGACATCACGCTGGGCCTCCACAGCGTCCAAATGGCATTCCAGTGAAGTGTCATTAAACCTGAGGGCTGCAGTCTTTTTGCTTTTCATGGACACTTTCCCTGCAGTAGTCGTGGGCTGGTAGCACTGACGTGTGCGCAGACTGGACTTTAAATATGGCACCCGGCGTGATGAAGCGCCGAGGTGATGGTGTGGCGGGCGAATGAGAGCCCACCCACCATGGAAATGGCGTGTTTCCTGGGAATTCATAAATAATGTGGCAGGTTTGGGATGGTACAGCGTGAAAACCCGCCATCACAGCTGGTGCGTAAAACATCGCTTTACCTGCCCACTACAGCACTTAGTGCAACTCTGGGACGATTCCACCCACCGTTTAAACCTGAACCTGGATTCGCTAAAATTATTTTTGTGTTTTACTGAGGACATTATTTTGGATATTATTTTTTGTCTTAAATGTTTTTGAACCAGCTGCCTTCTCAGGTGGGTCTAAAAGATCCCATGGCATTATTTTGAAGACGAGCAGGGGAGTTATCCCTAGTGTCCTGGCCATATTTATCCCTCTATCAAGATCACATAAAGCAAATTATCTGATGATTATTACATTGCTGTTTGTGGGAGTTTGCTGGATGCAAATTAGCTGCCACATTTCCTACGTTACAACAGTGACTACACTTCAAAGGTACTTCATTGGCTGTAAAGTGCTTCGAAAGATCCAGTGATCATGAAAAGTGCCATATAAATGCAAGTCCTTTTTTTAGGAGTTTTAACAAACTTAACACTTTATTAATTAAAAATAACCCTAAAGGGCAAAGAAAGGAATGAATTATCTTTGCCTTCAAGTACTTTAAGTTCCAAGATCTGCTTTCTTGAAACCTGTGGCAATAACTCCATCTATAGTGCCCCAAACATGCAAATTAACCTGTCCATGGAGAAAAATTCTTTGCATCAAGCCTGGCATTTCTGGTCTTGGGCTCTCAATCATGGCTGATGTGGAGCTCAGACATATATATGGCAAGTTTCTCCTTTGAACTCCTGTCCACCACAGACAGCTTGGTAATATAATTACAAATGTGTTGGTGACTGATTGATTAAACTGCGGCAGGCCTATAACTATAGTGATGAAAAGAATAATAAATTGCAATCTAACTTGCAACCTTCAAGGTTGGTGAAGGAAAAATATGAAACTGGCTTGCTTTGAAACTGTGACTTATTTCTATAGCTTTGCAAGTGTTAGTCTAATGTAGGATTGCAAAACACTTCATCTTTCCAAGTTTGTTCATGTATGTAATTAAGTTGTCAGACGCTTTAATACAGTCTTGGGTATAAAGTTGCCTGTCAAGCTATATAGACAGCATCTCTCATTGACCTGTGTCTAATAATAGGGCTGTGTGGGACTTTGACTGATGGAATTGGTCGACTTTGTACTTTCTGCTTCTAATTGAAGTCAAATGGGATAGAATAGGTCTACTTGACACACAATCCTTCATGTTTTCAGTTTCACTGACATCAGAGACAGTGCTGAAACCTGATCTGAAGAATATCAATGCTGTTAGCCTTTAAACAGAGTGTACGCATAAAGCAAGGGCAGCAAAATAACATATTAATAAGATGAATTGGGATCACGTGTGATTGTTGATTGGACATATGAAATGAATCCCATTCTGTATTGGTTGCCTGATGAAACAACTATCCTTTTATGACCTAATGCAGAAGGTTGTCAATAAAGATTGAAAATTGATTACCCTAAAAAGTTCACATAAATAACATAACTTATAGGTCAGAAGTGTTTAATCAAAAGATAATTCTCGAAAGTCATTGGAGTTAAATATTTCACAATCGTTTCAGTTTACAGTTACAGCAGTAGCTCTCTCACCTCTTCAGTTGGGAGGTTGTGGATTCAAGCCCACTTTAGAGGCTTGAGCACACAATCCAGGCTGCCACTTTAGTGTAAAACTGAGGGTGCATTGTGCTACTGGAGGTACTGTCTTCCAAATAAGAAGTTAAACCAAGGCCCCATTTGCCACCTCAGATGGACATAAGACATCCCACGGCATTATTTTTTAAATTCCACCACGGCGTTTGGTGGAATTTAAATTCAATTAATAGGTCTCGAATTGAAAGCTCGTCTCAGTAATGGTGCCCGTGAAACTATCATCAATTGTCTCAAAAACCCATATGGTTCATTAATGCACTTTAGGGAAGGAAATCTGCTGTCCTTACCCAGTCTGGCCTAAATGTGACTCCAGGCCCACAGCAATGTGGTTGACTCTTGACTGCCCTCTGAAATAGCCTAGCTAGCCGCTCAGTTGTGGCAATTAAGGGTTGGCAACCAAATACTGGCTTCGTGAACGATGCTTACATCCCATGAAAGAATAAAAAAGAAATCCAGAAAGATTGAGCAGAGCATTTTCACAACATGTGCCAACCAGTTTTTTTTCCCAATTGGACACTGGTATCCTGAATCCGATATTAGTCCCCTGATCACTTTTATTCAAGGGACCAAACATCTGGGTGCAATCCAAAATAGCAGCCACCGAACTTCAGGTGCAGATAGAGTTGAGAAATCATGGCCTGATTTTGTAAAGTTTTTCCCTTTTTTTTGTACCCAAAAAATAGGCAAAGCAAGGTTGAACTTCTTTCACCACATCCATACCATATTGTATATGGTAATATACACAAATGTATATTTTCCAAATATTAACATTCTAATCCCACATCAGAGAACAATGGATTAATCCTGAGGGGAGGCAGTGGCATAGTAGTATTATTACTGGACTGGTATTCCAGAAACCCAGAATAATGCTCTGGGAACCCCAGGTTCAAATCCTACCATGACAGAGGGTGAAATTTGAATGAAATAAAATAAATCTGGGAAGTCTGATGATGACCACGAAACCATTGCCGATTGTCATACAAACCCATCTGGTTCAATAATGCCCTTTAGGGAAGGAAATCTGCCGTCCTTACCAGGTCTGGCCTATAAATGTCCTCTGAACAGGGCAATTAGGGATGGGCAATAAATGCTGGCCTAGCCAGTGACACCCACATCCCATGAATAAATAAAAAAAAACAGTATTTACATACTGAATATAAATAACAAAATAATATTAAATGTCTAGCTCTATTCTAAAAAGTTCTTTACCATTTTAATTTCTCATGCGCACTATAAGACAACATCAATAATTTGGAAATTACATAATGCCATTGATATAGAAAAACATCACAACCCATTTCATAGAAGCGTTATCAGTTGCAAATGGAGGAGATATTTGAACGAATAACCAAAGTGTTGTTCAAAGGGTTGGGATTAAAGAGAATCTTGAAGAAGAAGCTGCAGAGTGAATTGGTTTTGGAAGGGTATTCCAGAGATCATGACATTTGAAGATGTCAATGATGGGGTGAAGGAGAGGGTTGCAGAAGAGGCCAGAATTTGAAAAATAAAGTGTACAGCACTGGACTAGTCACCAATAGGACTGAATAGTGTAATCGTGAGTAGACCGTCTCCATTTTGGACCTTATGATAGAGGGAAAGTCATTGATGCAGCAGCTGAAGTTGGTTGGGTCTCAGACACTGCCCTGAGGAACTCCTACAGCGATGAGCTGGGACTGAGACAACAATTAGGGAGAGATGAGGCCGTGAAAAGAAGACTTAAACGTGAGGATGAGAATTTTAAAATTGAAGTATTGGAGGACCAAGCGTCTATGTAGGTCAGCAAAAAACAGGGCTGATATGTGAGTTGAAACTGGGACTGGGTTGGATATTGGCAGAAAAGCTTTGGATGAGCCAAACTTTACAAAGAATGGAGGATGGGATGCCAGTTAGTAGAGTAGCGGAATAATCGGTGAGAAAGGAATGGATGAGATGTTCAGTGGCAGATAGGCTGAGATAGGCAATGTTGTGTAGGAGGAGGTAAGCGAACCTTTTGATGAAAAGTATATATTAATCTGAATAAATTTTGTAGATCCATTATTTATAATTCATATCTAACTAATGATATTGATCTCAATTCATTGGTTACTTTGCTTGTCATTTATCCAGCTTTGTGTTTCAAATTTCAGACTGCTGCAACGGCATTGAGATACAAAGATACCTTAGTGTAAGAAATGTTACTATTGGGCTAACTCTTGCTCTTATGTGGTTTGTCCAAACAATAAGTTTCAGATGGGACAACTCAAACAGCATGCTGCAGACAAGGAAGATTAGGTTGAAGTTCCCTTGATACTGTATTTCACACAGCTGGTTAACTCTGCTCATTTGAACTCAGGAGGGGTCATTGTTGGTTAGGCTGATGGATTCTAATGTAGGGAGGTAATCAGTTTGACCAGAGACTGAAGCTGGAGTCAGGCTAATTTTAAAAAAAGAGAGCTGCTAAAACAAGTGGCTATTAGTCAGCCAAGGGCTGTAAGACGGATAGAATACAGGACTGAGAAGTTTGGTAAATTAACTTTAAGTCAAGCAATATGATCCAGTGAAGAAGTGTAGCAGAATGTAGGGAAGGATATTTCCTCTGGACTCAGAATCCTGCCATCAGGCACTGGATGGGAAACAGTCACTCAATGTGATTTCCCCAGAGCGGCCAATTAATGGCAAGAGGCAGGCTTTCTGTCCAATTAAGGTTCTCAAAAACTGGAATGCCAGTTAGAGGCATTCCAACTTGAAAGGAGCAGCAGGCTATGATGGCAGGTAAGTAAGAGAGAGGGTGCTTCAAAATGGAGGGACCTCCTCTCTGACTTTTTTTCAAATTTAAAATTTTTTAAAATTGGCTTTTGCAGCCAGGTCAACAGTGTAGGGAGGAAACCCTCCACTGCTGTTCCCAGTCCAGCCATTACAGTGCCCTCTTGAATGGTCCTTCATGCTCAGAATTGTAAAATTTACTATCTTCCATATCCTATACTGCACTACCTCATATATTCCATTACAATCCTGACTTGTGTCTTGCAGATGATGGAAAGATTTTGGTGACTCATGGGGCAGAACCTTCGGCTCGGCGAATTGGGGGCGGGGCCTGCTCACCGAGGTATAAAATGACGTGCGGTGACGTCAGGCGTGTGTCCCGACGTCACCGCACATCATTCAGATTTTCAGTTCAGCGGGCGCGCACCCGAGTCAGCTGCGCACCCACCAAACTGTCAAAGACCTATTAAGGCCAGTTAACTATCAATTAAAACAATAAACTGAGCTGCCGTCCAACCTTAAGGTGTGCCGGCGAAGAGCCCAGGCGGCCTTCGCATTTTTCATAGAACCTCATCCATGGGTGGGATGAGGTTTCATGAAGGTTTTTAAAGGCTTGAAGAAACTTTTAATAAAATTCATAAACATGTCCCAGCTCATGTGACAGTTTCACATGAGGGAACATGTCCTAAAAACTTTTCTTTCCCTTTATTAAAATTTTTTAAACTTAAACTAATCTCCCTGAGGCGGCTCTGTGCCTCAGGGAGATTTCTGAGCTCTTTCGCGTGCATGCGCAAAAGAGCGCAGGCCCTGACTCAGGCAACCACCACTGCCCGCACAGGGAGCGCTCAGCGCTTCCGGGCGCGCATCACCCGCTGGGCCGGTCTTAATTGGCCCACCCACGTAAAATGGCAACGCCTAGCTGATCGCAGGTGGTAATCGGCTGCACACACTCCTGTGCCCGCTCCCGCACAACCCCCCCAACGGGGACAAAATTCTCCCCATGAAGTGAGTTATTTGCTGCAGAATAGCCAGCTTCTGACTTTTGTAACCCCAGTATTTATGGGGCTGGTCCAGTTAAGTTTCTAGTCAATTCTGACTCCCAGGAAGTTCATGGTGGAGGGTTCAGTGATAGTAAAGCCATTGAACATCAAGAGGAAATGGTTAGACTCTCAGTTGGAGATGATTGTTACCTGTCACTTAAGTGGTGTAAATGTTACTTGCCAATTGTCAACCCAAGCCTGAATGTTGTCCACATCTTGTGAAAGGTGAACACAGACTGATTCATTATCTGAGGAGTCACAAATGGGACTGAATACTGCAATCATGAGCAAATTCCTCCATTCCATTCCCTATGATGGGGGGAAAGGTCATTGATGCAGCAGCTGAAGTTGGTTGGGTTTCAGACACTACACTGAGAAACTCCTGCAGTGATGCCTTGGGGCTGAGATGAATGGCCTCCAATGGCCACAACCATCTTCCTTTGTGCTAGGTATGACTCCAGTTAGTAGAGAGATTTTCCCTTATTTCCATTGACTTCAGTTTGCTAGGGCTCCTTGATGCCACGCTGTATGAAATGCTGCCTTGATATCAAGGGCAATCATTCTCACTCAACCTCTGAAATTCAGAAATTTCCTCCATATTTAGGCCAAGGCTGTAAATGATAACTGAAACCAATATGCCTGGTGTCATAATAATTGTTGTGCTTACATTTATAAACATAGCACCATGTATGCCACGTAGTAGTGACCATCCACTGCCTATGACAGAAAAAATAATGTTTAAGTTGAACATATATTATGGAAAGAATTTTCCCGTTGGCAAATGGGGGCGGGGCCCACTCGCCGACTCGTAAAATGACGCAGGGTGACATCGGGCAGGCATCTCGATGTCACCACACGCCATTTAGATTGTCAGTTTGGCGGGCATGCAACTGACACAGCTGAACTGTCAAAGGCCTATTAAGGCCATTAACAAAGTAATTGAAGCTGTTAAGAATGCTGCCTGTCCAACCTTAAGGTTGGCGGGCAGGCGAAGAGCCCAGGTGGCCTTCACAATTTTCATGAAACCTCATCTGCGGGTGGGATGAGGTTCCATGAAGGGTTTATCAATTACATAAAACTTTTTGAAAAAATTAATGGACATGTCCCAGCTTATGTGACAGTTTCACATGAGGGAACATGTCCTTAAATTTTTTTTACCTTTATTCCATTTTTCAAAACTTAAACTAACCTCCCTGAGGCGTCTCCGTGCCTCAGGGAGATTTCTGCATTCTTTTGCACGCATGCGCAAGAGAGCGTAGGCCCTGACTCAGGGAATCCCCCCCACCCGCACAGGGAGCGCTTCCAGGTAAAATGGCAGCGCGCACCCGATCGGGGGTACCGATCTGGTTTGCGCTCGCTCCCACCCGCCCCCGCACAACCCTCCCGACGAGGGGAAATTTCTGTCTGATACTTCCCCAGTCATTTCTTTTTAACCCTAAAAGTTTATTTCCTTCTCCCCCAAAGACTGTTCCTCAATTGAGGGAAATCACTCAGTGATACCAGCTTCCCTGCCTATGATTGTACTTAACTAACCAGCAGAAGACATATGAGATAAGCCAAATTCACTTGCCCTCCAATTTTACTTTCCAGGGAGATAACTCTCTTCTGGCCTAGTACCTTTCTGTGTGCTACCCCTCCAATGTGCATCATGTTCATGAGCCAACACAAGGCAGTACTAGATCACAGGGGTGGGCTTGTATACTTGGATTTATGGTATGTCTTGCATTCTCATTTGTTATTTTCCCCAGCCTATTTAATTTGATCAAAATATTACTTCCAAATAACCACAGGAATTTTGAAGCAGAAGTTAATCAATTCCACACAATTGATTGTGTTACGTCCCACTTCTCCAGATTATTTTCCCATTTTTATTAATTGAAGACATTTTTTTTTACAATCAGATTATATTTTTAAGTGAAAAATGGTGCCCTTTATAAATACTCTACAGGAGCATTCTGTGCAAATTGTTTTCCTGTCACACCAGTCAGGTTTCATTTTAATAGCAAAGTAAAAAAGAAAAAATCATCTGCTCAATAACAACAGCAAAAGCAACTTCATATTTTAATAGGGGTTTTCATTGTTAAATAGTTCATGAATGCTGCTCTGAGGAAAACATTGTATTAGGTTCTTGGTCAAAGAGGAGAGTTTAAGGAATTTTTAAAGAAGGAGGGAAGTGGATTGGATTATGGAGGGAATTCCACCAAGTGACAGGTGGGAGTGCGGGGTGGGGGTGAGATGAGTGAAAGTATGACCACCAATGCTGGACAAAGGGATGGCAGGGTGCAGAGGAGGCAAGAGTCAGAGGAACAGAGAGTTTGAGGAGTGTGTGTTGGAGGAGCTTGCAAGGCTGGAGGAGGTTGCAGAGATAGGGAGAGTTGAGACATTAAAGAGGTTTAAATAAAAATGTGATCATTTTAAATTGGAGGTGATGTGAGGCCAGGAGGTTATATAGGTCAGCAAAGACAAAAGTGATGGGTGAGCAGGACTTGGTGCAGTATAGGATATGCGAGATAGAATTGTGAAATTTACTGAGTGTGAAGGATGGGAGACCATCCAAGAGGGCACTCTTGTAATGGTTGTGTCTGTAACTGGCAAAGGCATAGATGAAGATTTCAACAGCAGAGGCTGAGACATTGGGCAGAATTTTGCCCTTGATGGGCGGGCGGGCGGGCCCCACCGGCTCGGCGGCGGGCAGGCAGCCGATTGCCGCCACCAAAACGGGCCTTGTCGCCATTTTGAGTAGGCAGGCCAATTAAGGCCCGCTCAGCGTGACGCCCGGTGGGAAGCGCTATGCGCTTCCTGTGCGGGCACGGGGAGGGGGGGATTCCCCAAGTGTCAGAGTGCGCTCTTTCCCGCATGTGCACAAAAGAGCACACATCTCCCTGAGGCAAAGTGCTGCTTCAGGGAGAGTGCTGACAGTTTTTGAAAGTTGAAAATTTAAAAAATTATTAACATGTCCCCCTCATGTGACAATGTCACACGAGATGGGACATGTTAATAAATATCACATAAACTTTATTAAAGTTTTTTAAAACAGACATGAAACCTCATCCCGCTGGTGGATGAGGTTTCCTGTTTTCTCTAGTTGCTGCCAGGAGGCTCCTGGCCTGCCCGCCAGCCTTAAGGTTGGACGGGCAGGGCCTTTAATTGGCTTAATTATCCTGTCAATGGCCTCAATTGGCCATTGACAGGTCGGCGGGTAGACAGCTGATCGTGCTGTCCCCCCGCCTTCCTGAAGATTTAAATGGGGCGGGATGATGTCGGGGGTTCCCCCCGATGTCATCCCGCGTCATTTTCGCGTCGGCAAGTGGGCCCCGCCCCCAGCTCGCTGGCGGAAAAATTCTGCCCATTGGCAGAATTGAATGATGTTACAGAGGTGGAAGAGGATGTGGGATTGGAAGCTCAGCTTGAGGTTGAACAGGATGACAAGGTTGTTTTTGGTCTATTCACCCTTAAACAGTGACCAGGGAAGAGGATGGAATCGGTGGCAGTAGTATGGAGTTTGTGGCAGGGGTAGAAAATGATGGCTTTGGTTTTCCTGGTGTTTTAACTGGAGATGATTGGAACTCATTAATGATTAGAATCTAAACAAGCAATCTGAGAACAGGGAGGAAGTAGGAGGAGTTGAGAAGATGATGGAAATGTAGAGTGGACATCATCGTTATACATGTGGAATCTGAATCCCTTTTTTGTGGATGATGCTACCAATGAGCAACATGTAGAGGGGGAGGACAAAAATACAGCACTGATTTCTATACTGAACAGAAAAGCTTGGCAGTAAGTAGTGATATTGTCACTGGACTGGTCATCCAGAGACCCAGGTTAATGCTCTGGGGACCCAGGTTCCAATCCCATCAAGGCAAATGGTGGAATTTGAATTCAATAAATATCTGGAATTAAAAAGTCTAATGATGAGCACAACACCATTGTTGATTGTTGTAAAAACCCATCTGGTTCACTAATCTCCTTTGGAAAAGGAAATCTGCTGTCTTCACCTGGTCTGGCCTAAATGTGATCCAGACCAACAGCAATGTGGTTGACTCTTAAAAATGCCCTCTGAACAAGGGAAATTAGGGATGGGCAATAAATCCTGGCCTAGCCAGCAACACCCACATCCCACAAACGAATATATTAAAAAAATAATGGGCAGATTTGTGGTCTCACAGGGAATTAAGGGATATGGGGAGTGGGCAGGAAAATGGAATTGAAGCCCAAGATCAGCCATGATTGTATTGAAAGGTGGAGCAGGTTCGACAGGCCATATGGTTTACTCGTGCTCCTATTTCTTTGCTCTTGTATTCTTATGGGCTGGATTTTCACTACCAAGGTGGATAGCTCAACTTGGGAAAATTCCCTATTCAACACTCCTGCCTTGGTTTGAAGTGCCTCTTTATGTGTTATTTTCACTCCGGTGAGGCAGGGACAGGATAGACTCAGGCCTGTCGCCCCCCAGAAGCAGATCAGAAGTGGCCAAGGGGTAGCCAAACTGGTTAAAAGGCATGCCTTGATTCTCTGGGACTTTGGTTACACTGTAGGCCCTCTAATCCTCACACCCTATCACCCACCCCAGCCACTCCTCATGCCACTTCCATGCCCCCATGCCAATTCAATGCCAACCCGTTCTCCCATAAAACTTGGCTGAGAGCCCAGACTCTTATAAAAGGATTGTGCTGGTAAGTTTGTTTACACAGGTGCAGAAAACTGTTGACTTCGTTTGATTGATACCTCTATGAGGTTATAATAAGTTTATTTTTTTCTGGGATCTCTTTTGTTGATGCCTCAATGCTTATTTGCACAAGCTTGAGGTGCCAAGTGCTTAAAGCTTCTGTGATTGATACTTCAATGGTATGTTTGACACTTTTATAGGGCTGTAGGGCCACCAGTGTTTTCCTTTTTCAAAAATTATGAATGAAAGTTTTCTTCCAAGCAATTTCACATATGCCGTTGTTACTATAGGGTTCATTAATTCTGTTGGCATGGAGAGTATGACAGGTCATTGTGCATGGTGAAGGGCATGAAGAAAGGAACATAGGAAATAGGAACAGGATTAGGCCTTTTGGGCCCTCGAGCCTGCTCCAGCATTCTATTAGATCATGGCTGATCTTCAACCTCAATGCCATTTCCCTGCACGATCCCCATATCCCCTGATATCTCTAATATCTAGAAATCTATCAACCTCTATCTTGAATATATTCAATGTCTGAGTTGGCATGACTTGACATGTGGATTAAAAGAGTGGGAGTGGGTGGGGGGCATAGAGTAGGCATGGATAAGACCTATTGAACTTACCTTTCAAAAGGTTCTCAAATGCAGATGATAGTTCATGATTCCTCTGAAATCCCTTAACCATAAGTCAAGGAGAAGTGTGCTGATATTACAATCTTGCCACAATGAAGTGCATGCTCTAGTTGTAAGTGAGAAGAGCTGTGACAAAATGGAGGAAGGTTAGGGTATTATTCTTAAGTAGATGTAAGAATTTGTTTCCACCTGTGTGTGGGGGGAGCGGGGAGAGGGTGGATGGAAGAAAAGGGAGTCCTGGGTGTGCCTTTGTTCTCCGGGCAATACGAATAAATATGTTAAGGAAAGACTGGCTCCAGATTCCCTCTTTGCTCAGCGAATGAGCAGTGAGTTAAACCAAAGCTGACCTGACTCTAGGAAAATTGCTAAGGGGGAGTACTAAGAGATGCGTATCCCTACCAGCACCACCCCACCCCGGCAGAAACGGTTCCCGCCTGCCATTTTTAATGGCTCCAGGCTCCTTCTGACTCAACGAAAATCTGACCCAATGAATCCATTCTATAAATGATTCCCTTCTTGCTCAAACCCTTGTACATTATTTGGCATCTTTTCATCAACTATTTGCTAGGATGGTCACAGATTTGTAGGAACGGAGCACTTTATAGCATGCCCTATTTGTTAGACCTTTTCTGTCACTATTCAGCTTGTTCCTTGTGATGTTTTATTATATTAAATACGCTAGATAAATGCCATAGTTGTTGAAAAATATTTGCGCTGAAAATTGCTGGATGTGCAAGCTGATAACTGTGCGGCAAGGGCAACAGGATATCTTGGACTTTGGTGGATGATGGGACTAACAATCTACCTCCTTAGCCAATGTTATTTTAAGGATTGAGAAAAAAATGAAAAACAACAGAAAAGGAAACAGGATGTATTACTGTCAAATCAAGTACAGAAAGACAAATAAAGAGAGGGAAAGTTAAATGGATTAAGAGAGAAAAAGAGACAAAGAAAATTTTTTAAAAGTTTATATTTCAAATTTGACATTTATAAAATCTCTAAGAAGAAATCAATTCCTGAAGGAATCCACAAACTAATTTATTCCCTTTCAGAGCCAGATTAGTTGACTGGTATTGTAATAACAATTATGAGATTGTTAAAAGGTTACTTGTGTTATTAATTACCAGAGTTCACTTTTTTGGTTCCTCATTGCAATGTGCAAATCCAGCAAGTTGATAAAAATATGGGAAGACATGAAGGTTGAGATGCCGTATGTGTGAATGTAAATTGACAGCAAGTTCTGGAGATGCGCATCTCACGATGTATCTCCTAATCCCCTGATCTTGATGGCTAATTTTCACAATAATGATGTGCATCTTTAACATGCAGTTATTTTTCCAACAAACCCCAGTCATTTGTTATCCATTCCCTTCGAATAAAGTTAAATGTCTCTGTTGCTCGTGCTGTTCATGACAGCATGAGCAACAGCTTTGTTTTTTTCAAAGCTAAGCTTCTGTAGATACTTATCTATAGGCTGCATTTATTAAAAATAAACAAAAAATTGAAAAATATCATTAACACATGGTTGCTGACATATTTAGAAATATTGCCACGATTTTGATACTTTTAACAAGGTAACCCAGATGTTCACCTTAAAAATTGGAATTGAAATAAATATACCTATTGTGGATGTCTGAAGAGATACCAAGAAATCTGACAAGTATTGGTAATTGGAAATAAAATGTCTCATATTGGAAACGCACAGCAGGTTCATCACATTCCAAAAGGAAAAGATAAGGGGTTAATGTGTTGAATGTGACCCATCATCAGAAGTGGAAGTCTGCAGAACACTGGCATTTCCTGATAGAAATTTGTATAATCGCCTTTCTTCTAACAATAGTTTCTCAAATCTCTTCCTGTAGTTTGAAGGCTGTAATAAGGCTTTTTCAAGACTGGAAAATCTCAAGATTCACCTACGAAGTCACACAGGGGAAAAACCTTACCTTTGTCAGCATCCAGGATGCCAAAAAGCTTTTAGCAACTCAAGTGACCGTGCCAAGCACCAGAGAACACATCTAGATACAGTAAGAGTCTCTCATTCAGAATTCAGCACTATTATTAAGAAATAAAAGCTTTTAAACTTAATGGTAAATAAATACATTGTAATCTAGTTCAAAAATAATCTTGGTCTTGCTGCAATTTATTTCTTAACTTCTTCACATGTTCTAACACATGAAAGGCCCTGCACAAATATTACTTTTATTATAATTCATGTTGCTTATTGGCCAAGAAATAAAATATCCCATTTGTTATAAAATGCTTTCATGTTATTTAATATTTTGTCAAACATTGCTTGGGAGATAATGTTAAGACTATATAACATACAGCATATTTACTATTTAACCTTATTTGCTGCTACAAATACAAATAATTGGTAACAGTTAATTATTTTCATCTGTTATTATGTGAGTTCAAACTTATTCAATTAAATATTTAAACTTGTTTAGATTTTGGCTTTTCATGTGAGTCAAATACATTAATCGAATTTTCTCTCTCATCCCATTCAGTCCTTGCTGGAGAAGAGATACAATTCCAAAATCTCAGTTGAGAAGATTGTAGACACACACTGCTATTTTAAAATAAATGAGTTAATGTATGTGTTAAGGGCTGGTTGGCTCAGTTAGATAAATAGTGAGCATGCGGTTCAGAATAATGCTAATAGCACGGATTGGATTCTCATTCTGCCTGAGGTAGATTTAGGACCTGCCTTCTCATCCTGAGAGTGGGAGGCAATGGCAAGCCACCATTGACAAAAACTGACAAGAAATCAGATCAGGATGAAGCAATGAGCCAAGGACTGGCCTTTGGGCAAAGCACTCATGGAATGGAATCGAAATGCATGTGTTAAAATAGTATTATGAAGAATGCCAAAAAATGTTCTAATTGTTCATTCCCTTAAGTCAAGAACAGTAATTATAGACAATATTCCCAAATGTAACAGCACAAGACAAAGAGCTCATGCAGTCATTGCGGCTGTGATACTGTTCAAAGATCGAGAAAAGTGAAGATAGGCCCAGATTATCAGAGTCCATTTCTTTGCTCATTGTAAAATTCATGTACTTATTTGCTAATGTAAACTATTGAGATTTGGGAGCACAACCTCCAATGCAGTTCCCATCTTTTTTGTTAATGTTAATTATTTTAGCTCCAGTAAAATTCAAGAATACTAGAACTTGAAAAGGCTTTTAACTCACCTGGCTGAATCTTGTTATTCGGGGCTAGATTCAGAACCTGCACTGGCTATTTCTACTCCTCACATCCAGTAAAGATCAATGTATCATATAGAGACATCTTGCATTTTTATGTTGGCTTCACTGACAGACTAAATATGTGAGAAAATTGTAGAAGCTTGAAAGTGCAACAAGGCAAAAAGGGGATTATTCAGTTGCTGCTGGCTGCCAGAAGAATTAACTGTAGAAATACGTAGAAATGACAACACAGAAATCAGCTTAACCAGTTCAAGTCAGCATTTACCCTCCATATGATCATGAAGCCCTAATTACATTTAACCATCCTATTCCCATTTGCTTCATCCCTCTGTCCAAGCTAATCTTGAATATTGGCGTTGGTTCTGTCTCAACCACTAAGGAAGTGAATGCCACAGCTTCACAACTCTCTATGTAAAAAAAAGTCTCCTGAGCTCTATTCTAAATCTCTTCTAAATTTACATTTAATCTTATATCTATGACCCTTGATTACTGATCTCTTAACTACTGGAAACAATTCTACTTCTATCGATCTTCTTCAATATTTTCATAATTTTAAACAGCCTGTCATTTTATCCCTTAAGTTTCATTGTTCTAACAAGCAAAGCGCAAGTTTTTTGAGTCCTGCTCGATAGAATTACATTCCTCAAATTATTTGGACACAATTCTGGACCGCACACTTTAGGAAGAATGTCAAGGCCTTGGAGAGGGTGCAGAGATCTACTGGAATGATACCAGGGATGAGTGACCTGAGTTATGCAGAGACTCGAGAAGCTGGAAATGATCTCCCTAGAGCAGTGAAAGTTAAGGGTAGATTTAACTGGGGTGTTAGGTTTTGCTAGAGCAAATAAGAAGAAACTGTTTCCACTGGCAAGTGGGTTGGTAGTTAGAGGCACAAGTTTATACCAATTGACAAAGGAACTGGGACGTGGGGAGGTGGAGAGGAGCACAAGGGGAGATGCAGAGAATTTTTTTTAATGCAGCATGTTGTTATGATCTGGAAGGCATTGTGATGTAAGCAGATTTGATAGTAACCTTCAAAAGGGAATTGAACATGCATTTGAAAATTAAGAATTTGCAGAGCTTTAGAGAAAGAACAGGAGAATGTGACTAATTGGATTGGTCTTACAAGGAAATGGCACAAGCATGGTAGGCCAAATTGCCTCCTGTGTTGTGAGATTCTATAAGGAGTTACTCTCCACTCTAAATTAACTAATCGTGATTGTACTATCTCATAAAGTTAGTCTCCTCTTTAAGTAATAGTTCATAGATAGTACTTACCCAGAGAGTTACTTCCCTTTAAATTGTTGTTATGTTAGATGACAACTGTACTAGTTAATTAACTAAACTAAATTGCTTGGGAAAACATGACCAACATTCTATACCCTCTGTGTTTGTCGGGACTAATTTCTTATTTCTACCTTTGTTTTCTGTCTTTCCTAGCAGATTTTATTTTCTCTCATAGCGATCAGATACTGTTACATGGACCTTTCTGCTGTTTCTTGAGCTGAAACTCTAAATGCTTTCTCTTGCTAATCGTTTCTGACTATGCCGCAGAGTCTCAGGGGCTGAAATAATTGTAAGTATATAATTACAATAATTACAGAAGTCGGCTGCAAGCTTTCACTGAAAAATAAATTAAATTCACAAAGATGGTAAAAGGTACAAAAGAACAAAATTTAGTCAAATTTTAATAGCAAGTTTGTTTTGTTAAGGAAGGCATGTCATTTTGTTCAATGGTTAGCATGCAGCCCTATGAGGTGTATTGTTAAACTATTCACAATTGGGAAACGGGTGTTTCTCAGTAACCTTTGACTTATAGTTGAGCTCTTGCATGCCTGACTCAAGTGTATGCCTGATCCAGGTGAAGTTAATTTATTTGAGATCAGACTGGTGGACAGTACAGCAGAATACTCCTGACCAGCTCTTGATTAGATGCCTCACATCAAACAAGCCTTCACTGTACTAAAACTGGTGCTGTTTTCCCTCTTTGTTTTAGAAACCATATGCATGTCAGATCCCAGGCTGCACTAAACGGTACACTGACCCAAGCTCTCTCAGAAAGCATGTGAAGGCACATTCCACAAAAGAACAGCAGGCTAGAAAAAAGGTGAGTTAATTAGGGAGGACTGAAGAAATGAAGTGTGATGGAACAGGAACAACTAAGGCTGTTTATTCTTTTGTTACAATAAAAGTATTTATCTTATTTCAAAGTTTAACTATACTTTTGATGCAAGATACAAACCCTCTGTTTTGAATTTATGACCCTGATTATTCAGGAGCACAATGAATACACAACTCTTGCTATATATAAGAATAAGAAATGCCACCGCTGGTTCCAATAAGCTTATTTTATTATTTAAGTTAGTATATAACTTTTTTAAATTGCTAGGTTAGTCATAGAAACGAGAGAGTGCTAGAAAGATAATTGATGAACAGATTTCTCATGCAGTGTTATTAAATGCTCAGCAATGTAGGGCAATAAAAAGCTCTGTGGATCTGACAGGGAAAACTATTCTCACCTGATATCACCTTAATCTGAAATGACTATAATTTAGAATTCTCCAATAATGGAAGGAGTAATGTGCAAGAATCTTAATATTTAATTGTAAGACTGCAGGTTTAAGATTGAAAGGATGGATGATGCCGTAATGTGCAAAAATGGAGAGAATGGCTGTCTATCAATCAATTGATTAGCATATTTCTCAATGTGAACCTGAATCAGACAGACTGCTAAGGTCCAGCTATAATCCTTGGTCTATGCTAGATCAAATGGTCTGAGCAAGGGCTGTGGAGGAATGGTACAGTTGGGCCTGAATTTTCACTCTTGGGTTGGGAAAATTCCCGCTCTGCAAACATGACTCAGGAGAAGCTGCCCCGGATGGTCAGATCTTTGTTTTGGATTGGCTGGTGTTACAGGAGCTATGGCAGCCGCCCCCAGAAACAGTTCAGAAGCAGCACAGGGGTTTCCTGGTGCAGAGGCAGGCAGGGCAAAAGATCTGGCACTTTGTCCCATCTGTAAAAAAAAAAGGAAACCAAAAACAGCCCTCTAGCCCTCACCGCCCACACATTCACCATGTTCCATCCATACTAACATACCACCTCATGCCCTCCACCCAGCCTCCCATTGCCTCTCATACCCTCCATGCCAACCTATGCCCCTCACCCAACCCCCATGGTACTTTACAACTCCTATGCCAACCCATGCCCCCCACCCACCCCCCCCGTTTCCCTTACACACCTATGCCAACTCACCCAGTATCCACCAGGAGCAGACCTCAGAGTCCATGCTGAGAGGAAATAAAATAAAGTTCTAAGTTTCTACTGCTGAATTCCTATATTAAAAAAGCACTCTCATTGATAAAATCCCATTCACTACTTTAGGTTCCTTCAACCATTAATCTCTTGTAACAACACACATGTTTGCTTGTCTGAAGAGAAACTTTGCCAACTCATTCCAGTGCAATTCCGTGCACAGTCCTTTCTGCTGTTTGACGTTCCTAGTGTCAATTTTCAGTGAACTTGTTCTCGTGTCTCAACTTTGATTTCTGGGTGCTAACCAGTAGAATGTACTGGCTCATTGCCTGTGTCTGCAGTGACAAGGCCTCCATACTTTTGAAGCCTGGGCTTCATTTGAAATGAGCAGACAAGCTGCAAACACCAAGTGGGTGTGCTGAGGCAGTTCACTGGCTTTGCTCCTCAGGAATGTGAGCTGGCTGGGACACCAATTCATTGGTAGAGATTGTTGGTAGATGAATGATGGGACTGTGTTGAATTGAGCAAAGTCTGATGCTAGTGGTGCAATTGCTAGGATATGGCATGCAAAGATGCATACACTGACCTTCTCCATTCACGTGAGGTCATTGAATATTTACGACGCTGCATCCTGGTCCTCAGGCCTTGACTCCTAGCATCAACCTCTGTGGTTATCTGCTCCCACTGCCTTCTAGACATATCTGGAGGGCCTTACTGACCCATTATAGATGCATGCCATCTCTCTTCCCTTGCACCTCTTCCACCAAGGCATCCAGTCTAGTGTCCAAAAATCTTGGAGCCCGCTCTCTCACTTGTTGTGCCATTCTGCTGTCTTTCTCTCTGATATAGCTCACAAAGAGCTCACAACCTCTGCACCAGCCTCAATGACAGGTTAGTTTTAAGCAGTGCAGGCTAGATTGAACTGGCCGCCTATCCAGCTAATCAGCAACGAGGTTACTGACTGGTTGATGCAATCATGTAAAACACAAGGCAATGTAGACTTCACGTGCTGCCTGCATTGAAGTCGGTGGGCACAGATGAATTTTGCGTCATTATTCCCACCCCAAATGCTTTTATCCCTGAGTCTTTCAATTCCATCATGAGGCTTCTGACCTCCCACCCTCCACCCATCCCCAACCATCTCAGGCCCCTGATCTTCCCCCGCCCCAATTGGGAACCGACGGACCACTCAATCAATTGCCCACTCCCCTGCAAATGACCACCCCCTCCCCAATCAACACTCTCCCCAACCCTCCACAACCCTCTCCCCTGCCAAGGTCGACAAGTTATCTTTTCTGTCCAAGATTGAGCTTATTGTGCCATGACTGATCAAGCAGCAGTCCTTCCAGGTTTTACCTGGTTACATTTTGTATACTAGGTCACAATGTAAGAATATAAGAAACAAGAGCAGGAGTAGGCCATTCGGCCACTCGAACCTGCTCCACCATTCAACAAGATCATGGCTGATCTTCTTGCATTTCAATTTCCACATTCCTATCTACGCCCTAGCAAGAATCTATTTACCTCTGCCTTAAAAATATTCAATGACCCCGCCTCCACCACCTTCTGAGGCAGAGAGTTCCGAAGTCACACAACCCCCTGAGAGAAAAAAATTCTCCTCATCTCTGTCCTAAAAGGCTGCCCCTAGTTCTGGACTAACCCATAAGAGGAAACATCCTTTCAATGTCCAGCTTGTCAAGGACATTCAGGATCTTGCATACTTCAATCAAATCACCCCTCACTCCTCTAAACTCCAATGGAAACAGTCTATACATTTCTAACAGTTGGCTAAAAATGGGTCTTAAGAGCTAGTGGTCAGCTCATCATGGAGTAATGTTGTGGAAATTCAGTCTCTCCTCCACAATGAACTGTAGCACAGACTCTAGTGATGGGAGTCTTATGGTTTTGAACACCGGACAGTCGAGCTTACAACAAAATGACCTCAGTTAATTTATTAGCAGTACTGCAAGCTCGAGTTAAATGCACAAACACTGGAAACATACAAGGTGAAATTCCTTTGCCAATTTTAACAAGAAAGATTATGAATATATAGTCTTACAATTAAACTTACACCTTTTCTTGGTAAAATTTCCAAACAATCATTTTAACTCCAAGGTGAAATGACCACACATTGGCAAGTTATAAAAGGCATTATTTCTTTATATTGTGGAGTAAATATAATTTTCAAATCATCAAATATTGAGGCACAGTCATTAATCTTCCAAGATGACAGTATCACAATTAAATAAATGAAACACACTGACCACTGGCATCTGCTGAGACACTTATTGCCAGTTCAGAAAAAAGAAAACAAACTAATCCATTCCCCAATGAACTCTGTCATATATGTCATACAGATAAATGAGTATAATTTCAAGGCCGTACTTTTGTTTTGCAGTTTAGGTAATTGTCATAAATTGTTCTGCCCTAATAATCTATGACATTGTTCGAACCTCTTAGTGAAATTCTAATCTTATAACCACTCCCTGCTATCCATTATCTATAAACAATATATTGTTTTCTTGATTAATTCAGTGGAACAAAAATCTACATCAATGCAGAATGAGTCACATGGAGAGGAACACTGCAGCATAATGCATTTTACAATGTCACTGCAGTTTAAGTCAAATGTTGTGCTCACAGATGTCTGCAATTGAATATAAGTACATAGCTGCGCAGCAGATTTTCAGCAAAATGTACATATTTGAGGTAACCTCCGCCAGCCCAAAACCTCCAGGATCACCATGCTCCTCCAATTCTGGCCTTTTGCACATCCCCCTGTTCACTGCTGCAGCATTGTGGGCCATGCCTTCAGTAGCCTTGGCCCTAACCTCTGAAATTCCCTCCCCAAACCTCTCTGTCTCACGTCCTCTCCTACCTCCTTTTTTGTCAAAAACAGGGAGAAGGGATTGGCTCATTCATCATGGTGTGTGGTGCCATAGATGGGTTGAGGACCTGATCCGCAGGGCAGGTGAAGGTGTGTATGAGAGAGTGAATGGTGATGTCCCTTGAACTGGCAGTGAGTAAAATCCTGTGGATGTGTGATGGGTTTGTGAGTGTGTGAGTTGGGAGTGATGAGAAGAGTGACTTACTCTGATAGAATGGAGGAGATCATTCATCCTTTCTTGGCACTGGGTGGTTGCACTCTTTTGTGTTTTGTGCTGACGACCACTGCCATCGCCTTCCATGCTGGATTTGCTTGCTGGCCTTCGCTCAGAACGGGTGTAGAGTACGTTACAGCAGGCCTCCACTGCTTCCAGTAGGTGCCTGAGGGAGGAGTTGCTACATTTGAGGGCAGCATATTTCCTGCCTTTGGCCACCATGATTTTGCAGCAGTTTCCGATCCCTTAGAGAGTGCTCAATGCAAGTGTGCCTTTAAATAATGCGCCCGGATTACTGAAGGCCTAAGGTGACAGCGAATCAGAAGCCGCCTTACCAGCGATCCGGCGTGTTTCCTGGGAATACATTATTAATGAGGCGGGACACACCGGGAATGGGACAAGACAATGCGAAAACCCGCCATTGCGGCTGGTGGGTAGAATGTCCTTTTTCCCACCTGCTACTGCACTTTGTGCAAATATGGGGCCTTTGTGCAAATCTCCACCCTATAGCTTTCTTCCTCGCTATTGACAACAAGATCAATTTTCGTGTCAGTTGTGAATTTTTAATCATGATCCCTAACTTTAAGTCTTAACCATTGATATATAGCATGTAAGGCTATATCAGAATGAGTTCTGAGTCCTGTAGAGCCCCCTTGAAACAGGCTTCCAGTCACAAAGACATCAGTTGACCAATTCCCCACTGTTTTCTGCCACTGAGCCAATTTTGGACCCAACTTACCGCCTTTCCTTTCTGTTTCGCAAAATCATTTCAAAATTATTATTGGGGGCTATTTTAGTGTTCCTTAATTGTAATATCTATAGGCTTAAGTGATAAAAGATGGAAAAATAGTCCTATCAAGGAGATCGGCTGTCACCAGAGCCACACACTCTGCACCTGCTATTATGCCCCTCTAAATTATGGCACAAATATATTGTGCAATAACTGAGGGCAGCATCCTCAGTTGTTGGCCTCTATGCCTTTAGGTCAGCGCAGTGACAGTTAAACAACTGTGCTGCAAATAGACATGCAGTCAATCCCCACCATTGTGGCAGTACAATGTTAGCAGTGACTGTCAGGTTCACCTCAACTTTCAGTTTCACCGCCTTTCACTCTAGCAGACGGATTTCTGATCTGAAGTGGTCACTAATTGACTGGGTTTTGATATTTCAGAAAAATGACTGATGCTTTTTTCAGTATTTTCATTTCTTTTCTCACTGAATAGCAACAGTACAAGTGTATGATTACGGTTTTGCAATCTCAACGCTTGCTGAATTTCTCTAATCAAGGAGGCACTGATAGCATCTATATGGCCATCTGGGCTACTGGCTCTTGTCCTTTGTCTTTCCACCTGCTCCTCCTTACCTGTGCACTCTGACTTACCATGGTGATGCCACCTAAAGCTGAATCCCCCAGGATGTGTGCAGCTTTGTTGCTTATGCAAAGCTTGGTGAGAGTAATACAGGGTGTTAGGAAACCCTATGACATTCTGGGCCACTGTCAGTGCTGGCAGACGGCTCTTCAGACTGCTCTTTAGACAGCTCTAAAATTCCAGAAAAGGAACATACTTTTAGAAAGCTGATTCCATGTGATACCTTCATAAAGGGCTTTATTGTAAAACATTGTGCACACTGTATCTGTGGCTATGTGGTGACAACGTGGTAGTGAGCAAGAAGAGGAACAAGACCTGACATGCATAGGGTTTCATGTTCCACTCCTCCTTTGATGCTCTGACAGGCAAGAATGTTCAAGATAGCTTAAAATAGAGTCCAGAACATCTATTTTCTGGGCTGATCATCAGTCAGATGTAGGAAGAAGAATTCTCTTGTATTACACTCCATCATGGCCTACAAGCAGAATAATAGAATCAGGATATTGTAAGTTTAAGGAGCACATACGTAACAGTCATGTGCTCGGCCTGCAGCCAGTCCTGTATGTCAATAGGCACCATACATCTTGTAGCTCATTTGTGTTTCAATAATTTACCGGATGAAGTTCTTTTAAGATGTTAAGCTCCCAAGAGTTTCGGTTGTAAGTCATTTTTTGAATGTGCTGCAATATGAGCAAGCATGATCAACAGTGAAGAAACTGGAAAGTTAAGGACTGAGAATGAACCTTCAGTAAATGTGTAGCAAGTTAACGGGCAGCCCTTTGTTGCTTACATGCTTGGATGATACACTTGGCCATGTGACACTGTTGGTTAGCATTACGTTGCAGCTTTTTTAAGGTTTGCCATCATCCACAACACTTCAACTTCCTACTGTATTGTTTTCTTTCTTTCGGGAGGGTGCTCTTTAATGTCAATGAAGGCAACCTTCTTGACACTTCCACCTGGCTGCACGTTAATGGGAGGTTTAAGCCCTTCTTCCTTTGGATTTTTTCAGCTTCCAAATTCATTGGCTAGCCAACTGTTATGCATCACTTACCTTTGAGTTGCTCTGTTCACAAATCAGTGTTACACGACTGCAGCAGCAGACAGAATTTCCCTTCTCAGCTCACTCTACGAGCTCTAAGAATTAGGCACATTCCATACTGGAATTCACACTGTATGTCTAATTAGTCCAATCCTTTAACTTTCAGTGAGGTTGGGCATGTGGATTGTGAGTGAGGCACATCAATTGCTGCATACCAGTCCTGCTGTCAAAGCCCCAGGATCAGAAACTCCATTCTTATCCACTTTTATTTAGGAACTCAAGGCTGGCATATAATATGAAATGCAAGATTTCAAAAGGGCTCTATATATGTTCATTGCTCTAGGATGTTCTCAAGATTTAAATAATTGTACAAACTGGCTTAAACTGTGCAAAACAAAAACAAAAATAGCTGGAAAAACTCAGCAGGTCTGACAGCATCTGCGGAGAAGAACACAGATAATGTTTTGAGTCCGTATGACTCTTCAACAGATCTGTTGAAGAATCATACGGACTCAAAACATTAACTGTGTTCCTCTCCGCAGATGCTGTCAGACCTGCTGAGTTTTTCCAGGTATTTTTGTTTTTGTTTTGGATTTCCAGCATCCGCAGTTTTTTGCTTTTGGCTTAAACTGTGCCTGGGTAATGTCCAAATATCACAGTTTGTTTCCTTTCTTGTAATATGCTACAAGTTTGTTCATAATGTGTTGAATTATTTTTCAAACTCCATTTCTGCCACCATACACCATCAGTATCTAGAAGATAGATTAGAAACACTGAATAATTTCTGTAGTGTACAGTAAGCAGTTTGTCCTCTGTAGTGCAGACAAGTTCAAATATTTTAAGCCCGGGTGAGCTCAGACTCTATCAGTATGCTAAGCTTCTGAGGCATCTTTGTTGTTTTAGTTTAGTTGAGAACTTGAGTCTCACTTTGGCATGGACAAACATTCCCGGCTAATAACAATAAAAGCTGAAGAAACAATAAATTGTCTCAAAACTGAATTATGACTTTAATTAAACTTGAATGATGGCATGAGGCCAAGCAACCTTATACAAAAATGTGAAATTCATAAAATGAAAATCACCATAAAAATTCCATGGTGATAAAGGTTCAGTGAAGCAATTTTGCAGCAGTAGGTTACCAATGTCCTACAAATGGATTAAAGACCTCTCCTGTCACATCCTGTTAGTCATGGCTTCATGTATATAGTGAGTTTACAAATGCTCTTTGATTTGTCTTTAGCATTATTTTCAGTAGAAGTGGATTTGAAAATGTCCTTAAAAATTGTACAGAACACAATTTACCTTTCTGGGTTACAGTTCAGACCCAGTATGCACAATTATTGCACAAGGACAGTGTGTAACTATTCACAATGGTGAGGCAACTAGAATAGGTTGTCACCTGCACATTGTTGATTCAGGTCACCAATTACATTACAAAAGCACTTCTCAAGTTACTTCCAAAAATGTATGTTTGAAAAACAGGTTTTACTCTCAAAAAGATCCAAGATTAATTCTATTGTTGTACTGTTCAATAAGACTGCAAGTTAAGTCGCATGACCAATGGCAATGGACTGAGTGAGTGATACATGTTGTTTGTGAGACGCACACACATCTACATAAAACTCATTAACAATACAATGTATGTGCAAACTTTTTTTTAATTGAGGTTCTATATTACAAAGTCTATTGATAGCAGTATAACTAATGAAAATATAGAAGTAGCTGTTGCAATCCTCCAGCAGCAACAAAAACACTCAGTACATTGGAAATGAATCTAATTGACAGTAAAGGTTCTGCATGCAGACTGCTACGTGTTAAAAGACAACAAACCAGGCATAAGGGCCTGAATTTTTGCTTCCGGATCAGGTGCAAAGTGTTGGGACAATTGCCGGATCCGCAAACCCTACCCAGGAGAAAGTGCCCTGGAAGGTCAGCTTTTTAGTATGGGGTTGTGGTGGACCGGATGGCGATGGGAATCATGGCGGGCAATGGTGGCGGGCTGGGCAGAAGGCCTAACGTAGTGCACCAGCACTGTGTCAAAGCTTTTGTAGATCCCACCAACGAAAATCAGATCAGCCTGAGGCAGCCATGAACCATGGATGTACACATTAGAACCCGCACACATTCCCCCCACCCCGACCACTCCACGGAAATGGTAGGAGGCGTAGAGGCTCTCTATTGTTATGAAAATTCAGTCCAAGGTTCAGGTAATGAACATTATCCAATACTCTCTACAACCCTCAAAAGTTACCATATTGAAATCACTCAGCTGTCCATTTCATTGTAAGCTTCTGTGAGACAAATCCTCCATTCTCTTGAAAATATTCACCAATGCACAATTGGGGTACAGTTTTTTAAGGTAGTTTGATTCAGAATGCAGAACTTGTGCATTGAATGTGTTCTATGGAACTGGGCTTAGTAGATGGTGAATGCCATAAATTCACATCATTTGTTTATTTTAAAATCCTAACATAACTAGTACATACAGTATTTATGTCTGTAAGTGCAGATGAGCGCATGTGCATGACAGAAAGAGAAATTAGCTGCAAAAAATAATTTTTGTTCTTTAGTAGGAATGAGCCTACCATTTGACTTCCACTTTTCAGCAAACATCCCACCCAATTGGGTGGAGTTCTTTATTGACAAAGCAATGCACTGCACAAGAGAACATTTTGAAAATGTATTACAAAATGAACAACTATGATTAGGGTTCATTAGCACATTGGTTCACGGCAAATGAGGATCAAATTGCCAGATTAAACAATTTATTGCTCACAGCGGAAAATGGAAATGTACCAAGGTAGAGAAATTGGGTTGGCGCTACAAGCTCCAATGCAGGGCTTAGTAACATTTTGATTTGAAGCATGTCGGAAGTCCTCTTGGTAAAAACCTTAGGTTGTACAGAGTTAACATCTGCCAAAAGGACAATGAGCAGACAGATCATGATGTCGATCAGCATCTAACATTGATTTGATGGCAGTTCTGTCATTTTGGCGTTTCACACTTAAATCTATGCCTCAGATCACTTGGTAAGCGGCATGATTGACCTCCATCCTCCTACCTCCTCCACTGCAACAACCGTGCTATCAAGCGGCACCTGCTTAGCAATAACCTGCTCACTGACACTCAGTTTGGGTTCCGCCAGAGTCACTCACCTCCTGACCTCATTACAACCATCGTTCAACATGGACAAAAGAGCTGAACTCTGGAGGTGAGGTGCAAGTGACTCTCCTTGACATCAAAGTAGCATTTGACCAAGTGTGGCATCAAGGAGCCCTAGCAAAACTGGAGTCAATGGGAATCAGGGGGGAAGCTCCATTGGCTGGAGTCATACCTAGCACAAAGGAAGATGGTTGTGGTTGTTGGAGGTCAATCAGATCAGTCCCAGGATGTCACTGCGGGAGTTCCTCAGTGTCCTAGGCCCAGCCGTCTTCAGCTGCTTCGTCAATTACCTTCCTTCCATCACAAGGTCAGAAGTGAGGATGTTTTCTGATGATTGCACAATGTTCAGCACCATTTGCAACTCCTCAGATACTGAAGTAGTCCGTGTCCAAATGCAGCAAGACTTGGACAATATCCAGGCTTGAGCTGACAAGTGGCAAGTAACATTTGTGCCACACAAGTGCCAGGCAATGACCATCTCCAACAAGAGACAATCTAACCATCGCCCCTTAACATTCAATGGCATTACCATTGCTGAATCCCCCACTATCAACATCCTGGGGATTACCATTGACCAGAAACTGAACTGGACTAGCCATATAAATACTGTGGTTACAAGAGCAGGTCAGAGGCAAGAAATTCTGTGGAGAGTAACTCACCTCCTACCTCCCCAAAGCCTGCCAACAATCTACAAGGCGTAAGTCAGGAGTGTGATGGAATACTCTCCACTGCCTGAATGAGTGCAGCTCCAGCAACACTCAAAAAGCTTGACACCATGCAGGACAATGCAGCCCATTTGATTGGCACCCCATCCATAAACATTCACTCCCTCCACCAGCAATGCACAGTAGCAGCAGTGTGTACCATCTACAAGATGCACTGCAGAAACTCACCAAGCTTCCTTATACAGCACCTTCCAAACCCCACTATCATCTAGAAGGACAAGGGCAGCAGACACATGGGAGCACCACCACCTGGAAGTTCCCCTCCAAGTCACTCACCATCCTGACTTGGAAATATATCACTGTTCCCTCACTGTTGCTGGGTCAAAATGCTGGAACTCCCTCCCCAACAGCACTGTGGGTGCACCTGCACCATATCAACTGCAGCATTTCAAGAAGGCAGCTCAGCACCACCTTCTCAAGAGCAATTAGGGATAGACAATAAACGCTGATTTAGACAGTGATACCCACATCCCATGATTTAATTAAAAAGTACCACAGTGCTATTTAAAGGGATCATTAACGACTTACATGTTAGTTGTAGGATGACTTCTTTTTCTGGCTGTTGCTACAATTCTACCAGTGTTCTAAAGTTATTTCAAGTTTCAACAACCCACAGAGAGTAGTGTGGCATGAACTGAAGACTTTTTGCTGACTTCAAGGCTCCTGTACAAATTAGTTGCTCGCAGACATAGATGCACTAGAATTTCTTTCATGCTTACATGGGATGTGAACATTAATGGCAAGGCCAGCATTTGTCACCCATCGCTAATTGACCTTGAGATGGTGATGGTTTGCTGCCTTCTTCGACTGCTGCAGTCATCTGGTGTAGGTACAACCCAGTACAGTTAGGAAGGGAGTTGACTCAGTGACAGTGAAGGAGAGGCCATATAGTTCCAAGTCAAGATGGTGTGTGACTTGGAGGGGAAATTGCAGGTGGTGGTGTTTCCATCGCCCTTGTCCATCTAGATGGTAGACTTTACAGGTTCGGAAGGTGCTGTCAAAGCAGACTTGGCAATTTGTTGCAGTGCATCTTCTATGGTTGAATTTTACATTCAGTTTGATAGAGAGAAGAGGAGGTCTAAGACTAGTATTTTAAACTTAAGGGCAATTATGAGGGCATGAAAGAAGAGCTACCTAAAGTGGACTGGCAAATTAGGTTAAGTGATAGGCCAATAAAGATGCAGCGTCAGGCATTTAAGGGGATATTCCAGAATACACAGAATAGATATATTGCAACAAGAAAGAAAAGTTCCAAAGGGATGACCCACCATCCGTGGTTAACTAAAAAAGTTAAAGATAGTATCAAACTTAAAGAAAAAGCATATAATTCTGCAAAAATGGGTGGCAGGTCAGAAGATCAGGCAGAATATAAAGAACAGCAAAGAAAGTCTTAACGACTCATGAGGAAAAATCAGAGTATGAGAGAAATTTAGCTAGAAATATAAAGACATATTAAGAGTTTCTGTAGCTACTTAGAAAAAAAGGGTTAACAAAATGAGCATTGGTCCTATAGAAAGTGAGTCTGGGGAATTAATAATGGAAAATAAGGAGATGGCAGATGAATTGAACAGGTATTTTGCATCGGTCTTTACTGTAGAGGATACAATTAATATCCAAGAAATAGCTGTAAATCAGGAAATGGAAGGAAGGGAGGAACTCAAGAAAGTTACAATAATCAGGGAAGTGATAATTAGCACATTGTCCATTTTGGCAGGAAGAATAAAAAAGAAGCAGATTATCTAAATGGTGAGAGATTGCAGAGCTCTGACATGCAGTGGGATCTAGGGGTCCAAGTGCATGAATCACAAAAGGTTAGTATGAAGGTACAGTACGTAATTAGGAAAGATAATAGAATGTTATCGTTTATTGTGAGGGGAATTGAATACAAAAGTAGGGAGGTTATGCTTCAGTTATACAGGGCATTGGTGAGACCACATTTGGAGTACTGTGTACAGTATTGTTCTCCTTATTTAAAGAAAGATGTAAATGAGTTGGAAGCAATTCAGAGAAGGTTTATCAGACTAATACCTGGAATGGGCTTCGGGGAAAGGTCAGACAGGCTAGGCTTGTATCCGTTGGAGTTTAGAAGAGTAAGAGGTGGCTTGATTGAAACATAAGAACCTGAGGGGTCTTGAGAGGGTGAATGTGAAAAGGATATTTCCTCTTGTGGGAGAATTTAGAACTTGGGTTACTGTTTAAAAATAAAGGGTCGTCCATTTTAGACAGAGATGAGGAAAATTTTTTATCTGTCAGAGGGTCGTGAGTCTTTGGAACTCTCTCAAATGGTGGTGGAAGCAGAGTCTTTGAATATTTTTAAGGCAGAGCTAGATAGGTTCGTGATAAGGGGGTGAAAGGTTAGCGGTGGTAGGTAGGAATGTGGAGTTGAGGTCACAACTCAGCCATGATTCCATTGAATGGCAGAGCAAGATGGAGGTGTCAAGTAGCCTTCTCCTGCTCCTAATTTGTATGTTCATATATGGTGCACACTACTGCCACTGTGCATTGGTGGTGGAGGGAGTGAATGTTTGTGGATGGGGTGCCAGTCAAGCAGACTGCTTTGTCCTGGATGGTGTCAAGCTTCTTGAGTGCTGTTGGAGTTGCAATCATCCAGGCAAGTGAAGAATATTCCATCACGCTCCTAACTTGTGCCGTGTAAATGGTAGATGGGCTTTAGGGAGTCAGGAGATGAGTTACTCCAACACAGAATTCCCAGCCTCTGACCTGCTTTTGTAACCACAGTATTTATATGGCTGGTCCAGTTACATTCAGCATTGCTAAATGTGTGAGGTGCAAAAATATGGATGTTAGGTATGAGTCCTGTCTGATAAAGATTATTAGTAGATGAGTGATGGGGATGTGGTGATTTGAGCAGTGCTTGAGCTAGTGATGCAGTCGGTGGGATATATATTTGAAGATGCATTCACTGACTTTGAGCATTCATGCGAGGTCATGAACTTCTTCACTGCATCCAGATACTTGGGGCTTAACTCCTGACATTGACTTCCATGTTATCTTCTCCCAGCGCCTCGTCATTCTGTGTCTGGAGGGCCTTGTCCCCCACTTGTGGATAGAAGACATCTCTCCTCCTTTTTGCCTCCTCCACCGAAACCTCCAGAGTAGCATCTGAAAACTTAGATGCCCCAACTCTCCCATGTTCAGCCATTCTTCTCTCTTTCCCAGGTCAAATTCAGCTCATAAAAGACTCAGCAGCTGTGTCAGCCACAATATGAGTTTTATAGCTCATTCAAGATTTAGTTCAACAAGACAAGCCAATAAGGCAACAGGAGGTATTTTGATGTAGTAAATCAGGGCATTTATTAAGAAACAGAAGTTATATTTAAAAAATCAAGACAGTAACTTGACCACTCAATGGGCCTTGGATGTCCATCTGAGTAAAGTTCTTTTGCTCCGAAGACGACTTTGTCACATTTAGTATCTGGACTACCAGTGACCACGACTTCAAAAATTCTTAAAATCTCACCCCATCTTTTTGTGTGCGGGTATTTGAACGTATGGAATTTGGGACATTCAAAAGATTAGTTATTGTCACGGCCAGAGTCTAAGCATTGCTGCTGATATTAAAATTTCCAAGTAGTCCACTTCTGGGTTTAATTTCCTCTGTGTACTATTTTTAACACACTGGTTAACATCTTAGAGTCTATGCTATTTTAACAGAATTGTTAACATAGTTATTTTAATGCACTAATAACTGCATTAAAAATAGAGAACACATTAACTGGTCAGCTAAAAACACCACATGGAAGAAATAGAACCCATTGATGTGTTTCTCCAGAAATAGGGTGCAATCATATTGGCTTATTTGCATATTTAGTGATGCAATTGTGGTTTATGCATTTACTGAGCAATACTTCCTGTGGGTAGAATCTTTGGACTGGATTTTGCTGTGGGCTTCGGGGTCCCAATGTCATGACAAAATGGGGGCTTTGAGCTTGCATTTGGCGGTAGTGAGATAAGCTTAGCAATCCTCCGGGGTGTGACCTCCCAACTGGCTGCCTTTCTGTTCGCCGCCCTATTAAGAATGGTGGGTAGGCTCTTGATGCTGCAGGCCAAATCAGAGGGCCGGCAGTTCTGGAGCCTCAACAGCTTCACCACGAGAGGTTGGTGCTGCTGAAGCAGATCGGGTCCACAAGGACACCTCAATGATCTACAAAGCAATGGAAAGCTAAACAAAATCTAGGCTGGCAGGACCATTGGGATGAAAAGGGAACACCTCTGCTGTATTGGGATCAGCTACAGTTGTGGCCTTTCATGCACGTGGCTCCGTCAGTGCATCAGGGAGCCTCTGGCCCCAATGACCACCCAGCCTGACACAGGCAGACTGTCTCCATTGAGCTGCAGGCTTTCACACATGGTGGGGGCACTCTGCTGGCAGCCAAGTGCTAGTGAGGTCATAAATTCAGCCTTAATTGATGCTATAACCAGCGTAATTGGCTGCCCATGTCCAGGAGAAGGAAGATGTCTGGATCAGCTCCCCACTATTTTCCCAGCTCATTCCTCTCCAATCAAGTCATCATGGCTAGGAAAGTTCAACCTTTTAGTTGGAAATAATTGCTCCATAGCTAGGCTATCATCTCCAGAACTAACAATAACACAAACAGTTTTTCCATCATTTCATGTAAGAAATAAGCTACTAATATTTTCGAAAGGAGATAATTTGTATACTACATAATCTGACAGAAATTCAGAAATGGTAAATTGTCTTTTTACTCATTCATATTTTATTAAGGTCAACAATGGCCTGGATTTTCCATCTGTGGTCAGGAATCTGATGCCCAGATAATTTCCGGGCCCCAATTTTGTGCCACTTCTATGTCACTCACACGGTGCTATCTTCATATGAAGGTGCCCTAATTAGGTCAACACTGAACTTGGCACCCAATTAGTAACATTGAGCGCTGCCAGAAGGTGGGAGCTGCCTGTTGAGGGTAATCCTGAATGGCAGATGGTAGCTATGATGGGGCCTGCCACTGCCTTGCAGAACAGAAGAGACAGGACATCAGAGGCCAGCAGCCTCATGGTGCAGAGAAGTAGCCAAGTGAAAAGTTATTGTATCCAATCTGACATTATAACCCTTATTGTCAAAAACTTTTTCTCAGAAAACACATTGCTTGATGGCTTCCTGCATTGAACGGAACAGCTATACAGTAATGTGCACCAGACTGTTCGTGTTTGGTAATCTGCAATTTGAAAATCACCTTCTGGCCATGATCTGCAATTTGAAAATCACCTTCTGGCCATTAACTAACTCCACAGCCCAATAACAAACTTTGAAATTAGCAGCACATCTCCCCATTAAGATACCGACATGCCATCCAGATGCGTAATTTTCAAAACCCGCACACTCGCGTTCTCATCCCCACGAGTGATTAAAAATCAAGCCCATGCTTTCCCGCAGTATACTACATTTGTTATACCAAAGTTAAAATTCATAACTTCCTCATGGAGGAAATAGTTAACTGTTTAATCCTCTGATTAAAGAACATGAAAATAGAAGCTCATTACTGAAAAATTATCCTATTATATTTTATTGCTTTCTGTGCCTTTGTGTTCCTCACATCAAACAATGGTTCATAATTGTTGCTGTTAGACTGAAAAAAAATGCACATACCATGAGGAAACAGTACTAATTTGTTCTACTCAACTCACTAAAGAAGATACTTGAACATTCCTAAAGCTAATTTAAAATATTTTATGTATGTGTAAAGAGGTGCACTAAAAGGCTCAGGGTCATTGAGCAGTGCATATGGTATCTAGGATACATTCTGTGCAAAAATGCAATGAAGAGTAAGTGTTCTAATCCCGAAACTTTAATCCCCCCTACTTCCTGTTCAGGAATGAAATATAAATCAGGCACCATGGTGTGCAGCAATTTTTACTGAAAAGGATGTTGGAAAAGAGGATTAGTAGTGGGCAAAAGTGTTTAAGGAATTTAATCACACAATTTGTTGTAAAACTTTTCAGGCCATGAGTGACCAATTCTTTTTAGTGCAGCCAAGGAAGAACAACAAAACACACTTTGAAAGTGATTAGAAACTGGCTCCGACTGACACTTTAGATGTTATAGCATGCAGCCTCAATGTTTGTACAACACATAACATCAAGGCATGGAAGACAGCAATTAATGATGTCATTTGCATCAATTTACAAGTTTAGCCCTGTGTATTTTTTTTAGTTTTTTTTATAATTACATAGTTCTGCACTTATGTGAACAATAACCAACACTAAATATTATAAAAGACCTGTAAGTTTAGACCAGATTAACTGGTGTTACATTGAGGTTTATCAAGCCATCCAAAATCATTATTATTTCCCTGATTACACAGGATATTACTCCTGCAGCACATTAAAAGCAGAGAAGAATTTTCTTTAAAAAATTATCAAAGTGAATTATATATCATTATGGACAAAGAACAGGACCTAGTTTGTTTATTTTGCCTGTAGAGGGAGAATGTCTAAAATATATTCTAAATAACTGATTGACTCTTCATTCTATTAAGCTTTTCAAAATGTAACGTTTTGATCATTTTTTATTATGTCGTTGCTGTGCTGCTTAAACATTAATACTTTCTTTAGAGTAGTGCAAGACAGCAATACCTAGTAATAATGCCAGCTCTACACCTACCAGTTACATAAAGAAAACTCTCCTCACTAGTGCTCAAATGGTACCAGCTGTCTATCAGTTTGGTGACTCCCTTCCCTAATTGTATTGTTGCATTACTGTCAGTGTAATATAAAATTTGTGTCTCATCAATGCAAAACTGATGTATAACTGGGTTATTAAAATATGCCTCATATGTAACAAAGAAGCACCTTACTTGTGATGGAGTTTACTGCCCACTCAATCTATTATTTAATGCAATTTTAGCAATATGAAAACAATTCAGGAAGTGTGAGAGAGGTCAGGAACCCTTGTCATTTTTTGAAAGGTTGCAGAATGTGAAATTCCACTAACTTTGGACTGATTTCCCTTTACAATCAACATAATTAACGTGATAAACCTGAATACCTGTGATTTATTCCACTTCTTAAATGAGATCATTTGGTCCTTCAAAGACAAATAAATAATTTTTGTTTGTGTCAAAGAGTTTTTATGTAAATTTCTGCTAGTCATAATGACAGTCAAACTCACTTTCGGTAATAATATATATTTATAAGTAATTGTACTTCAATGAAATCAAGTGCATTATTTTCAAGTAACAGCTACTCTTCCTTATAGACTTGGACAGTTTTTAAAACACTCCAAACTTTATTAAAATATGTCACCTGAAGCCCTTGGACATTACAGACTAGTAACATATTGCTAGCATTGTTTATTCTCTGTAACTGTGAAATCCAACCATGTGATATTACCCAATAAGCAATGTTACCTCTAAATTTCTTTGTTGTGTCCATTTCACTGCGTGGTACTTTTACATTTTAGTACACAGTCGTGTATGTGTGGTAACATAAAGGGGAAAGCTTGCAAGCAGCCTGTGCAGTATCTTCCAAGTTGCTGCACAGCTATGTGTGCCTTTATGGATCACAGAGAATATTGCCTATAAGTGCCTAACATGTTTTGTAACTGAGGTGTTGAACCAGTATTCAACACATTATTTCCAACTTTATGCAACATACATAAGAGAAAATAATGAATGATTCAGTATATAATAAAAACAAACAGCAAGAGCTTCTACGGGTATATAAGAAGAGAGTGGCTAAAATGAGCGTGGGACCCTTGGAGGATGCAACTGGAGAACTGATAACGGGAGACAGGGAAACGGCAGATAATTTAAACCAATATTTTGCATCGGTCTTCACAGTGGAGGACATTGTAAACATCCCAAAGATATCAGATAAGCAAGGAGCTAATAGGAGGAAAGAAGTGGCTGCAGAGATAGCGGAGGCATTGGTCGAAATATTCCAGAACTCACTGGATTCCAGGAGAGTCCCAGCAGATTGGAAACACGTTACTATGACACCCCTGTTCAAGAAGGGAGGGAGACAAAAAGCAGGAAACTATAGGCCAGTCAGTCTAACATCTGTCGTTGGGAAAATGCTAAAGTCCATTATTAAGGAAGAAATAGCAAGACATTTAGAAAGGCTTAACGCAAACATATAGGGTCAACATGGTTTTGTGAAAGGGAAATCATGTTTGACAAATTTGCTGGAGTTCTTTGAGGATATAACAAGCAGAGTTGATAAAGGGAAACTGGTAGATGCAGTGTATTTGGATTTCCGGAAGGCATTCGATAAGGAGCCACACAAAAGGTTATTGCACAAGATAAGAGCTCACGGTTTTGGGGGTAATGTATTTACATGGATTGAGGATTGGTTAACACAAAGAAGACAGTCAGGATTAATGGGTCTTTTTCAGGTTGGAAAGATGTAACTAGTGGAGTGCTACATGGATCAGTCCTAGCGCCTCAATTATTTACTATCTATATTAATAACTTGGAAGAGGGGGCAGAGTGTAATGTATCCAAATTTGCTGATGATACAAAAATAGGTGGGAGGGCATGTTGTGGTGAGGACATGAAGAAGCTACAAGGGGATATAGATAGACTGAGTGAGTGGGCAAAAACTTGGTAGATGGAATTTAATGTGGGAAAGTACGAGGTCATGCACTTTGGTAGGAAGGATCAAAAGGCAAACTACTATTTAAATGGAGAGAGACTCCAAAAAAGTGCAGCACAGAGGGATCTGGGTGTTCTTGTGCATGAAACACTAAAAGTTAGCATGCAGGTGCAGCAAGAAATTAAGAGGGCAATTGGAATTTTGGCCTGTATTGCTAAGGGGTTGGAGTTTAAAAATAGAGAAGCCTTGTTACAACTGAACAGGGTGTTGGTGAGGGCGAACCTGGAGTACTGTGTACAGTTTTGGTCCCCATATTTAAGAGAGTATATATTGGCATCGGAGGCAGTTCAGAAGAGATTCACGAGGCTGATTCCTGGGATGAAGGGGTTGACTTATCAAGAACGGCTAAACAGGTTAGGCTTTTATTCATTAGAGCTTAGAAGAATGAGGGGTGATCTTATTGAAACGTACAAGATTCTGAGGGGGCTTGACAGGGTAGATGTTGAGAAGATGTTTCTACTAGTGGGGGAATCTCGAACCAGGGGACTTAGTTACAGAATAAGGGGACACTCATTTAAAACTGAGATGCAAATGAATTTCTTCTCTCAGAGGATAGTGAATGTCTGGAATTCTCTACTTCAGAGAGCTGTGGAGGCTAGAACACTGAAAGTATTTAAAGAGGAGGTAGATAATTTTTGAAATATCGGGCAGTTGAGGGCTATCAGGAGCTAGCACGATAGAAGAGTTGAGGCCTGGGGCAGATCAGCCATGATCTTACTGAATGGTGGGGCAGGCTTGAGGGGCCAAATGGCCTACTCCTGCTCCTATTTCTTATGCTCTTATAATTATCCCAAAAATAAGAACATCAATTGACTGCACAAGAATTAGTTTCAGCTCTGAATCACCAGCAAATTGATTTTTACAAAAACATCATTGAGACACAAAAATCTAAAGTGCTATTTGAGTTAGATACAAAAGTCAGAGTTCACACCTTACTTGAACTTTAGCCACACAGTACTAGAATGTCAAGATCATGTTCAAGAAGTACTCCACCAACTGCATAGTTCTGTGCCATGCCATTCTAATATGTACAGGTATTTCCAAAATCATGTATATTTATGCAACCAGTTTTTCCCTTGGCATTGTGGTCTATTTCCCTGAAATTGTGCAATTCTATATCAGACAGCTATCATTGTAGAAATTTACCAGGTCTCAGACAACTCAAACAATTACACTACAGTACCAAACAAATGATGGGGAAAAGTTATTTATAAAGGCAAGGCCAGTGAAAAAAATGCTCAAGTTACTATGAAAATGCTAATACTTGCCTCTTCCAGAAGGATAAAATGGCCATTTTGCACAGTAATTCCTCCAGTGATGTTTTGTCCACTTTGGTTTGGACCATTCACAAGCAGAAAATGCAACATTATGGGCAGAATTTCATCCATGTCGGGCGGGCTTGGCGGAGGCGGTCGGGAAGCTGACCGCCACCCGCGATCAAGGCCAGAAGGCAATTTCACACTGGCAGGCCAATTAAGGCCCGCCGAGTATGAGACGCAAGCAGCAGGGCTCAGCGCTGCCTCTGCAGGCAGGTTGGGGAAGTGCGAGCGGGGCGAGTGCAAACTTCACGCATGCACGTGAGTGCGTGCTTCACAATCTCCCTGAGGCACAGAGATGCCTCAGGGAGATGAAGAGTGATATAAAAAAAAGACATTTAAAATGTAATAAAACATGTCCCCTCGTGTGACTCTGTCACATGAGCAGGGACATGTTATTAATTAATTTCAAACGTTTTATTTTTATTTGCCCTAGGAAACCTCACCCCGCCCGTGGATGAAGCTTCCTAAAAAACGCAAAGGCTGCTTGGCCTTTTCGTTGGCCCGCCAACCATAAGGTTGGACGGGCAATGAAAAATTCTATTTAATTGTTAATTTAATGGCCTTAACAGGCCTTTTAATTGTTAGCAGGCGTGTTGCGGCCTCCGGCGCACACCCGCTGAACGAAAAGTTGCGCGAATGCACTCTGACGTCGGGACACTCGCCCAATGTCAACGCATGTCATTTTACGTTCGAGCAGGTCGGGCGCATACCTGCCGGCCAAGCTGAAATGTTGCCTTATTTAAATCTGCCTCTAGAATTTGTCCCTAATTATTTTGTAAAAGAGTTCCTCCTAACATTTATATGAAAGTACTATAGTAATTAAATTTAGTAGTTTGTAATATAATATATCATATAGGGAAATTGGTATAACGGTAATGATTTAATGGAGCTGAATACTATTATAAATAAAGGACAATTCAAATTCACTTATACCTTTTACAAGTCATAAATTTCAGAAATACAAATATTAGAATTGTCTATGATGAATGATGTGACTCTGCAGAACATAAAGCAATTGCCACTTTTCCTGAAGCAGTATTGTTAAGGTCTGAATGTCAAAAAAAGGAATACTACCAGTTCCACACAAAGCCACATTCAATCTCCATAGTAGAGAAAATTACAAATTAAAGTTATTCTTCATTGCAAATAGCTCAGAAGAGTTTGATTGATAAAAAAAAACAAATGGAAGCTGAGTTTGACAATGATGTTGGTTAAACTCTTCAAATCCAATATTATTTTAAAAACTTCGCCATTTTGGATATTGTTAGAAATCAGTACTGCTGTGTATTATGGTAACAACTTGGACTCTTAGGCATTAGAGAAATATTCACAAGCTTCTTCATATTCTCCCCAGTCAGATAAGATTGGATGTTTTAAAGAGATGAATAAGATTAAATGAAGCTTAAGTTACAGTTTCTATTGACTCAATTCTTCAAAATTTTGGTTATTGTTGCTGGGATACATTATCACAATATGAGAAGTACTTGAAGATAACCATAGCCAAAATAAAGTTGATTCTCCCTGTTTCTGTAAAAAAAAACTAGAATAAATCAAGAGTCTGATAGTCACCTTAATTAAACAGAATAAAACATTGGAAATGGAAATAGCTTTAATAAAACCTAAAATGGGAATGAACTTGCTTGAATGGACAGAATGAATGCACCACAACACCTTACACAATTAATTTGGCTGCAGAAATATATTGTAACCTGAGGGACTGCTTGATAGATTTCTCCAATGTGCTGTACCTTATTTCCTCATAACCATGTAAAAGCACAAAAGAAGGTTTTTGCATCTTCAACATAGAAATAATGAGGTTTTTGTAGAAACCAGCAAAGAGGCAGGACAACAGGATTTCAATCCATCTAACTTCTTGGCATTTCACATTATTTACAAAGTTAGAATTCTTTAAGCAGAGTTTTAAAGCTGTTGTTATAAAGCATTACAGAATTAAAAATGACTCATTGAAGATCTATGTAGAAAATGGATCCATCGACAGCATGCTTATTAAATTGTGGAATTTTTAATTAAGTTTATGTCAATTGTTCTGCCCTACCGTTACAAAAAAATATAGCTTTGAAATTATATTTGGTACTAGTATACTTACTTTTGGAGCACAGTCATGCTGCTTTTTTGCCCCTCACTTTAATAAGAGAATGTAAAGCTCTGCACATTTGTATTTAAATACATGAGAGCTTTGTTCACAGTCTCCAGATACCAATGGCATTTCTAATTTAGAAACGAACTGAGCAGATGGTCAATTATTTCTATCATCAAAAATACGTGTTTCTCATGAAATAAATAATTCTAAGGTTGAACTGCCTTTGATTTTAAAGTGCAAAAGGCTGATTTTGTATAATTTCTGGAGCCAGGGCACAGCATGGTTTGGCACCACCTCTAAGCATTCTCACAGCTGATGCATAGTAGCAAACCAATGACAGTTTAGCAATTATTTTGCTTAGTTAGCAACACCCCATTGGGAAAATAATTTTGCAAGGATGCAGGACATACAGCAAAGCAGCAACATCTCAGGGCAGTTTCCACTTTGCACAAAGTGTAAGTAACAATGGACCAGCAAATGCAAAATTCCAGAAGTTGCTATTCAAGATGTCAGAAATGCAAGCTTTGCAAAAATGACATCTTGCCACCTGGGGCCCCCGCATTCAAATATATTGAATGGTGTGAAGTTCCTGTACTGATGCCATAGATATGGACTAAACTCATCACAAAAAGGTAAGTCAAGTCGTTCCAGCCTAAGTACCCTTTTCTTCAATTGATTCATTTATGGGATGTGGGCATTGTTGGCAAGGCCAGCATTTATTGATCTTGCGTAGGTGAGCCACCTTCTTGAACAACTGCCGTCACTGTGACGAAGGAACTCCGACTTGTTCCAGGATTTTGATCTAGTGACAATGAAGGAAGGACAATATACTTCCAACTCAGGATGGCGAGTGACTTGGAAGGGGAGTTTGCAGATGGTGGTGTTCCCATGTGCCTGTTGCCCTTGTCCTTCTAGCTGCCTTCTAGTCATGAGTTTGGGAGCTGCTCTTGAAAATGTCTTGGCATGTTGCTAGACTGCATATTGTAGATGGTATACACTGCTGCCAGATTGCACGTGGTGCAGTGTGTCAATGTTTAACCATATGAATGCAATGCCCTTAAAGTGGGATGCCTTGTTCTGGATAGTGTTGTGCATCTTGAGTGTTGACGGAACTGCTGCCATCTAGGAAAATTGAGAGTATTCCACCACACTCCCAGCTTGTGCCTTTTAGGTGGCGGAAAGGCTCTGGGAGTCAGGAGATTAGTCATTTGCTAAAGGATATACAGCCTTTGACCGTGAGAGCTGCAATATTTATGTGGCCGGTCCAACTAAGTTTCTGGTTAATGGTAATCCCTAGAATGTCAATGAAGGGAGATTCGATGATGCCAATGCCACTGAAAGTCAAGAAGTGTTTAGATTAATTCTTGTTGGAGATTATCATTACCTGGCAGTTGTGTGGCATGGATGTCACTTGCCAATAATCTGCCCAAGCCTGATTGTTGTCTAAGTCTTGTTGCATATGGGCATGGATTGCTTCATTATCTGAGGAACTGCAAATGGAACTGAACACTATTATCATCAGCAGTCATCCCCACACCTGGCCCTATATTGGAGGGAAAGTCATTGAAAATGCACCTGAAGATAGTTATGTCAAGGGCACTGGCCTCAGCCTGAGATAATCAGCCTCCAACAACCACAGCCCTCTTCCATTGTGTTAGGTTTGCCTCCAGCTGATTGACTTTTTTTATTCATTCACGGGATGTGGGCTTCGCTGGCTGGGCCAGCATTTTTTGCTGGTGGTGGTGAGCTGCCTTCTTGAACCGCTGCAGTCCATGTGATGTAGGTACACCCACAGTGCTGTTAGGAAGGGAGTTCCAAAGATTTTGACCCAGTGACAGTGAAGGAACAACGATATATTTCCAAGTCAGGATGGTGAGTGACTTGGAGGGGAACTTCCAAATGGTGGTGTTCCCATCTATCTGCTGCCCTTGTCCTACTAGATCGTAGTGGTCGTGGGTTTGGAAGGTGCTGTCGAAGGAGCCTTGGTGAATTCTTGCAGTGCATCTCATAGATGGTACACACTGCTGCTACTGTGTGTCGGTAGTGGAGGGAGTGAATGCTTGTGGATGTGGTGCCAATCAAGTGGGCTGCTTTGTCCTGCGTGGTGTCAAGCTTCTTGAGTGTTGTGGGAGCTGCACTCATCCAGGCAAGTGGGGAGTATTCCATCACACTCCTGACTTGTGCCTTGTAGATGGTGGACAGGCTTTAGGGAGTCAGGAGGTGAATTACTCGCCACAGGATCCCTAGCCTCTGACCTGCTTTTGTAGCCACAGTATTTATATGGCTCTTCTAGTCAATGGTAACCCCCAGGATGTTAATAGTGGGGGATTCAGTGATGGTAATGCCATTGAACATCAAAGGGCGATGGTTAGATTCCCTCTTGTTATAGATGACCATTGCCTGGCACTTGCGTGGCGCGAATGTTACTTGCAACTTGTCAGCCCAAGCCTGGATATTGTCCAGGTCTTGATGCATTTGGACATGGACTGTTTGAAGACCTGAATTTACTTAGGCTGGTTATTGCCACACTCAGTCACGTGCTGCCTTGAAACATTCTGCCTCTTTTAACTCTCTCTTTCTCAATTCAATCTTTCTTTTCATCTCTTTATTTAACTTTTATACATGATTTGACATTGAAATTACTATCCTAACACTTCTTGGTTCTGACTCTGCTCATTAACAATTCTTCAATTCCACAACTTCAGGGGGTACACAGTTGCTTGCCCTGTAGAGGCTGTCCCGCTGAAAGTAACTTGTCATCCAAAACCCCATGGAAATCTACGGGCAAATGCAAATCTGACGAAGGGCTGGTGTCATTCATTTGCTGCTCACAGTAAAATCCAGCCCAAGCTCTCAAACTGGTTTCTGTTTTGACTCCTGAGGGCAGTGCTGAGACATCCCCAGAGGAAGGAAGAAAAAAAGAGACATATTCATATAGTGCCTATCATGATCTCAAGACACCCCAGAGCGCCTTACAGCCAATAAGGTACTTTTGAAATGTTGTCACTGTTGTAATGTAGAAGGCAATCTCACTTCTGTGCTTTTTCTGTGCTTGGAACCACATGGAGAAAGAATTCCAATTTGGTGTCTAACCTGGCTTTAAAAAGTATTCAGGCAGTTTCTTAGACTTTCAAGACCATTTTGAATGCACCTAAAATTGAATTAAATGCTTTGAGAAAATGCACGTTCCCAAAACATTGTTCTCAAAACATTTCAAGCATAAAAGTTGACAGTAGGTTGTGTGAATTTGATATGGAGCCAGGTAACATAATACAGGCGGGCTTGCCATCATGAAAAGACATTTAGCAAATTATATTTGGTTGGAAAGGACGAGGGCTGTGCAGAGTTTTATTGTGACAATGATACATACATTTGAAACAAAAATGTTATTCTTTGCTTTTCAGGAAGATGCTATAACCTTCAGAATAACAACATGGGCAGAATTTTACGCTCCCCCACCGGCGGGTTTGTCAGGAGAGGGGTGAGCGTAAAATTCCATGGATGTGCTTCCCGCTGGGCTCCCGGCCTCCCCAACCTCCCTGCAATTTTATGCTGGGAAGGCCGGGGCCCTCTCCCCAGTTGAGGCCCTTAAGTAGCCAATTATTGACCACTTAAGGGCCGTTTCCTGCACAGCCTCAATTTTTAAGCTAGCAGGAGGAGTTCCAGGGCATGGAGGAAGCCTGAAAATAATCAAATTCAGGCCTCGGCTGGGGGTTGCGTCTCCATCGGCAGCCCCCTTTTAACTTCAGGAGCCCCCTCACCCCTTAAAGTCTGGTAACCGCAGGACCTCCACCCCACAAACCCCACACCCCCCCCACCACCCAGCATTTCCGCCAGCATCACAATCCACCACTGTACACCCTCCAGGCCTCCCCTACCCTCTGCACCCTGAGACCCCCAAAACCTACCTATTCCTGGAATCCCAAGACTTGAGGCTCCGGGGTCTGCATGCAGTCCCAGCCCTGTCCACTGCAGCTTCTGGTGCTGCAGGGACTAGAGAGCTGCTGGCCAATCAAATTGGACTTTGGTACCCCGACATTGGGGCAAAGACTAGGTCCCAAGCCTGCACTGGCTGGCAGCGGAACTGGCTCAGTGGCTTTACCACTGGCAGCCTCCTAGTTGGCCTCAACAGCACCTGTTAGATAAGATGAGCACTGTTGTGAGACCTGGGGAGCCTCAAAATGGAGGTACTCTCGGACAGGCCTTTGACAATTAAAATTTAGGAGACCAAAGGCGGTAGTTCCCATAGGATGGCGGGGAAACCTCTCAGTGCAGATTGATGGGGCCATGGGGGGTGCTCTGCCATCGACATAAAGCCAGGGGCCCAATAAAATGGCTTTTAATTAGGCCAATAATTATGCAAATCAGCTGCCCCCCTTTGTGGAGCAGACAACAATCTGCCTCGCAGCCCTCCTCCTGCCTCTCACTGGGGAAACCACCTGGCAGCAGGACAGCAATGAGGAGACGGTGGTGTAGTGGTAATGTCACTGAAATCCAGAGGCCCAAGCTAATGCTCTGGGGGCAGGAGTTCAAATCCCAGCTGGTGGAATTTAAATTCAATTAATAAATCATTAATATAAAGCTAGTTTCATCGTCACCATTACTGCAACTACCATCGATTGTTATCAAAACCCACCTGGTTCACTAATTTTTTTAAGGAAGGAAATCTGCCATCCTTACCCCCTCTGACCTACACGTGACTCCAGACTCGCAGCAATGTGGTTGATTTCTAACTGCCCTCTGAAATGCTCTAGCAAGCCACTCAGTTCAAGGCAATTCGGTATGAGCAACAAATTCTGACCTTGCCAGTGACGCCCACATCTCGTGAAAGAATAAAGAGAAGAAATGCCAGCGTGGCTCCTTGCTATTTTACTATCATCACCATCTCCATTCCTGCTACCCAGGGGCTGGTAAGGCTTAGCCTGCTGTCTCAGCTGTGTCAGTGCTTTGTATTATTTGTTCATGTCGGCACAGGCAATTGTTCAGCCTATACACCACATAGTAGTTTTCTGGGAATTTCAATCCGTGTTGATTGTTTAAGCTATTGATTTTAATTAAGAATCTGAAATGGCCCCAGGTAGATTCATTCAGACTGTTTCAGAAATATCTGGTTTAACCCATTTCAGTTCCTTTGTATTTAAACAGCTTCCTTTATAATTAGAATTTGAACTCCCTCCTGCTCATATTTTATCCTTACTTATACATGTTCCTTAATTTTGATATTTTATTTTAGATTCCATTTAAAATAGGAGGTGGGATTTTCAGTCGGCCATGGAGTTGGGATCGGATAAGCGTGGGCCCACAATCTCACACCACCAGCCATCATTTCACTTCGGTGCCACAATCCAACCCTGAGCCATTTTTAGACAGGCCAGGTCAGGGTCAGAACAGCCATCTGCCCACAAATGGTGGGCGTCAACTGAATGCAAGTAACCTTTCCCTCATTGATTGGGATTTCCAGTCGACATTCCTCATGGCAGGAAAGATGGGGGAGCCACGAATAATTCCACAAGGAGTCCCCCCACCCACTTACCCACACCCCTATGCCTCATGGCCACCATGCTACAGCTGAGATCACTGTCTCTCCTGCTTAGGGATGTCCCCTCCACAATTACAGCCAGGCAGCTGTGGCCATTTTAAATTTAAAAGTATCTGACCTTCCATGTTGAGGCGCCCTCTCACCTTCCATTATGAATTAGCAATCCCCACCACGGCTGATGGGGCTATCGATGTGCCAGTGCTGGAGGGCCACCCATTGCTCCTCCAGCTGGGTGAGCCTGTCCGCCATCCTTAATTGGGTGACAAGTCTGCTCTTTGGCCATTAATTGGCTGGCACCATAAAAATTGAGGTGGGCGTGTCAGGAAAAGACCTTGCATGGTTGGGACCAGAACTGGTCTCGAGCCCAGACAGTTTGAAGTTTGGAAGGGTTTTGGATCTTAAAATTAAATTTAGCACAATGTTAAATGCAAGATGAGAGCACTGAAAAAAAAATACAGCTGTTGTCATTTGGTCCATTTCTAACTGTTTATTTCAACAGCTGATAAATTTTTCCTATTAAACATAATTAATATTTAGACATGTAGTCTCAATATATCCTAGCTATTAATTTAAAAGTTACTCACATGACACTTCCTGATAGAGTTTAACAGTTTGGTCTCAGATATATTAATATTCCAGATGAAAATATCTAACATGCCAAACAAATATTGTAAATGTAATTTACGTCAGTGAAGTTTTACTCAATAAGACATATTGAGTACATGTTGTTTGCAATTACAATGGCATCACAATTCTAGTTGCTGCCAATCACAAAGCTGGAAACGCATATCAATTGCTTGCAATTATAAGAAAATGAAACAAATTTGCATGGGATGTAATGTCTACAGAATTTCTATGTAACCTACTGTGAATTGTTTCAACATATCTGATGAATGATCTTACAAAGATTATTTATAACATTCTTCTGTGTTTTTGAATTTTACTGAAAATGGCAAGAAACCTTAAAACTCTGAAAAATAATGAAAATGTCAATACTAGCCCATCTGACCTGGCAACAGTTGACTCAGAAGCAGTACCAACAGGAAGGAAGTTAACATGGGAAAGCCATGTGGTTGCAAGACACAAAGGAGAGCAAGAGGTCAGTAGACAGTCAGTACACATAGGCAGACAAAGAGAAAGCAGACAGAGGCAAAAAGAGGAACACAGAATTCTTGTGAGGAGAAGCTAAAAAAGCTCTAGGAAAAGGTCAGTTTTCTGTTTGGCATTAAGAATAAAAATAGAATTCCAGAAGCTCTTGGGGAAGCAAGATGTGAGCAAGTTAAATGGGACTGAAATCTTAAATGTGGTGTGAATAGCTCAGGCATGCAAAAGAACTGAGAGTTTGTAACAGACGGCCAGGTCGTGAACTAGGTACTCTTGCTTGGTGGGTTGAAAAGGAACTCTGCAAAGCTACATCATCACTTGATGTGAACCCCGAGTGAGAGAGGGTTGATAGATGTATGCCGTGTCAGCGCTAACCATATCTGGGGACCTTGGATGGAATACGTCTGTTGGTGAATGCAACTCAAGGACTGAATCAATTGAGTTGGAAAGACTGAGAGTGCACACAGTGCCACATTTGTAGGGGGAGTGATATGGGTGCTTATGGTTGTGTATGATGTATCTTTGTTATATCAAATATTTAAAGTGAAATTTACCTTTTTATTTGAAGTATCATTTGCCTGTTTACTTATGTGTAATTTGCGTTGGTTCTGATTTGTGTTAATGTAAAAGCTACAAAAAGTGAAATCTTGTTAGTAGTTTGTTTATTTGGAGGCCATTCAGAAAATTTTGTTATTTTGGTTTACAGTTCCCCCACGGGGATCGTAACAACAATGTCAATGCATTGAGATGAAGGACCAATACTCAATTCCTCTCTGTTATATTCAGAAAAATATACCTCCTAAAGAATAAAAACAAAATGCTTTAATTGTAAAATTGATGCAAATGAGTTAGATCCTTAGACATATCTTAACATATCCATCCAGAAATAAGATGCATTCGCATCACTTCTTCCAATTATTTTTTTTCAGTGATTCCAGAGTTGATTTTGCCTCCACAAACCAAACTGAGACCCACATTTCCATCCTTGAGGTGGGATTTGAAGCAGGCCATTTCCCAATATCACAATCCAACCTCATGCCCTGAAATGCCTTTCCATGCTATTTTCATGGCAGGGTCATGGGAACAGACTAGAATCAAGTTCACTGCCACCCAAAGCAGAGCAGAGGTGTTAACAGAGTGGGCAGATGCTGAGTTGGCAGGTTAGAAGACCCACCTCCATTCACTCAGACATTGTCCCGGTTCAATACTTGAGTGTTGGGCACCCTAGCCTTCACAACTCACCCCTTTACCCTCCACCTGTCCATCATGCCTCCTCATGTCCCCCTTGCTGAATCCATTAATGGGGTTTGAACTCAGCAAAACATACATAATAAAAAACAATTACATAACTGTAACAATTACAAAACTAAATATATTAAAACCTTTGAAGTAGTAGAACAGATGAGATGTCTGGGTTGTCAATCGGAGAAAAGATTAAATCACAGGGGGAAAAATGACACATTAAAATCTGAATCTCAATACTTTTGAATTCACAAGAGCACTTTATCCCTTGGATAACATACTCTAATACATTTGAATACTTAAACAATTCTAGTGAATTTAATGGTCAGTTCCTTTTTTAAACAAACCGCTATCATTAATCACTGTATTAAAACATTTTACTTATCATACGCTATTACATTATGACATGTGAAGTTTGTCAATGCCTTTTCAACTTACCTGCCAAAAGGTTCTCTAGACAAGGTTTCCCTCATTATTCATGACTCCTCCGAGTGCTATGAACTGTATCTCCTACCAAAACAGGCCCAACTCCATGGAAATAGGGGGGAATCTAAAATACCCACCTGGGCAATAGAGTGGGCAAGGGCGGGAGTGCTGTGTATTGGCTTTCTACCTGCACCCTTATCCCACATCGGTATAAATTCCACACAACAGGAATAGGAGTCAGAATCCTAGAATCGGGTCCCACCCACCATTTTTAAATCCTGCCCGCTTTCATTCAGCCACAGGTGGAGGCATGAAAATCTGGCCCCAGATATCTATTCTGTGTGTTGGTCATTCTTCGTTTAAACTAGAGTTTCTTGACGTTGGTTCCAAATTTGACTATTGCTACTAACATTGATTCCAAATTTGACTATTGCTATTATGAACCTGTGCTCCCTTACCCTGCTGTCACAATGTAGTTTTTAAGTCATGTTCTGGGCCTGAGTTTTTCCTGCATCGGGCGGGCTCGGCGGGGGCAGTCGTGGAGCTGACTGCCGCCCGTGATTGGCTCTGCACCGCCATTTTACACGAGCGGGTCAATTAAGGCCTGCTCAACGTAATACACGAGTGGTAGCGCTGAGCGCGACCTGTGTGGGTGGGGGGAGAAGGGAGACTCGGGTCCAGCGCTCTTTCGCGCATGCGCGCGAAAGAGCGCTTCAATCTCCCTGAGGCGTGAAGCTGCCTCAGGGAGATTGAAGCACTTTTGAAAAAAATAAATGAATGTAATAAAAATTTAATAAAACATGTCCCCTCATGTGACTATGTCACATGAGATGGGACATGTTTTTACTTTTCAGAAAAGCTTTTTATTTAATTTGTAAAAGCTTTAGGAATCCTCATCCCACTTGTGGATGAGGTTTCCTAGGAAACGTAAAGGCCGATTGGCCTTTTCGCCTGCCTGCCAACCATGAGGTGAGACAGGCAGCGTAAACTTGAAATTAATTACTTTGTTAATGGCCTCAATAGGCCTATCAATTATTGGCGGTTGTGCAGCCGACCCCGGTGCGCGCCCGCCAATCGAAACATTGCGAGGCAGCACAATGACATCGGGATGCACGCCCAACATCATCGCGCAACATTTTACGCGCCAGCGTGTTGGGCCCACCCCTGCACACCGACTATAAAATCCTGGCCCTGGAGTTTCTTTTCTGCGCCATTCTTATCTGAAACATCACCTCAGTTATATTTTGTTAAAGCTGAAAAAAACTCAAGTTTCCTCATTTTGCTTCCTTCATATTGTTGGAGGGATCCACTTCATGACTTGTTTCTGGTGCTTTTAAGGCTTGATTGGCTTTCTTGTGTCTTAGTCCTCAGAGGTAGACACTATACGAAGATGTGATGTGACTAGAATACTCTATGATTTGAGTATGTCTTCCTTCAACTTGCATTATGCATTTTAACCACACAGTTCCGTATTCTGTTTGCATCATGGATTGTTTCTCTAAAGTGATTAAATGTGTTGAGTGTTGAATTTACTTCATACTCATGGATCTCTTTTAACTTTTTCCATAGCTCTTTCTCGCCATTCACGCGGCCAATTTTTTCTGCCAAATGTAGTACTTTACATTTGCTCATACTAAATTTCATCTGCAATTGTTCAACCCACTTAGTACTGGGGGTAACCCCAAACTTTGCACTCTCAGCAGGAAGCCTTCCCAACCAGAAACACATATAAGAAATTTGACTGTACATAGCAAATGTTTTTCCGACTGTTAATTTTAAGTGAGCACTCAACTTCTGCTTGAGGCTTGAGTAGTGAGCCTCCTTACTTAATAGCATGATGCATATTGATGAAGTTGACACAGTGTGTGGCTTAGTTGGTAGAACTCTCACTTCCACGAGAGAAGATTGTGGGCTGAATTTTGCCGTCGGCGAGCAGACGGCGGGGCCCACTCGCCGACGCGTAAAATGACACGGGATGACGTTGGGGGTTCCCCCCGACTTCATCCCACCCCATTTAAATTTTCAGGAAGGTGGGGGCGCAGTAAAATCAGCTGTGGGCCCGCCAAACTGTCAATAGCCAATTGAGGCCATTGACAGGATCTTTGAAATAATTAAAGGACCTGCCCATCCAAACTTAAGGTCGGCGGGCAGGCCAGGAGCCCGGCGGCAAATAGAGAAAACATGAAATCTCATCCACCGGCGGGATGAGGTTTCATGTAGGGATTTTAAAAGTTTAATAAAGTTTTAGTGTAATTTATGAACATGTCCCATCTCATGTGACATTGTCACATGAGGGGGACATGTTAAGGATTTTCTTTTGTATTTTTAAGGTTTTTAAAACTATCAGCGATCTCCCTGAGGCAGCACTTAGCCTCAGGGAGATATGCGCTCTTTCATGCGCATTTTGTTAGCTTTGATGGGGGAAATGAGTGACTGGGTGAGGGGAAAAGACATAAAAAACCGAATCCAGACCATTCTTTACAAATTGAAAGTGAAACGGCAGCCGTGGCAGGCGAGATCAGGTGCTGCATGGGAGTGTGATCAGTGGGTGGGTGGAGATGCAGGTTAGTTCAGATGGACAACTGGAAGAGAACCCCAGCAGGAAGCATTGAAAATGCTCAGGACATTGAGTGAGTATGAAACATGAAGGATCCACTTTCTTGAAAGAGTGCTTGCATGAGGCTCCAAAAGGCCCTGCCACACACACACTTCTTCCTACAGAATCACTTGTTGGCCAGCTGCTTAGATCTCTGTGGCAATAAGCAATCAACTACGTCAACCACAAGGGTTTCCACTCACTGAATGAGTTTAGCTGGTGTACAACCACCACAAACACATCCTACAGGTTTGCGCACAATTTCCAGAGCATCCATAACTCCAACATCCTTAGCAGGTCTCAGATCCCTGACATCTTCCAGGGTCCAAAGAGGCTGCAGGGTTGGCTCCTCGGGGACAAGGGCTACCCACAGAGGACATGGCTCATGCGGCTCATGTCGCAACTGTGACATTGGTGGAGAAAACGATGGGCATTTTGAAAATGAGGTTCCGGTGTCTTGACAGGCCTGGTGGAGCACTGCAATACAGTCCTCAGAGGGTCTCGTGTATCATCGTCACTTGCTGCATGCTCCACAACCTGGCGCTGCAATGAGGGGAGGGCTTGGCTAAGGAGGAGATGGAAGAGCTGTACGTATTCCCCGATGAGGAGGACATCGCAGGGGATGACGGTGATGAGGTCCTCGAAGGCAAGGATGCTAGCAATGAGGAAATCACAATGGCCACATGAGGCAGGCATGCTCGGGAGGCCCTCATAGCCGCAAGATTCGTAGAAGATGACGAGATGCAATGAGGACAGTCCTGACATCCTCACCTTGCATCTGTGAATGTTTGATTCCTGTGTGGCTAATGGCAGTGCACAGGTTAGTGCTCAGGCTTATGCCATGGAGATGCAGCAGAGACTTTAATAGTCGCTAGATTTGAGGAGGATGATGACAACATGCAGTGAGGACACTCCATAGATCTTCACTTTGCCTCTGTTAATGTCTGACTCCTGTCTGGTTGAGGGCAGTTCACTTGCGCTCTGTGATCAGGGTCGTATCATGGAGTTGCAGCTGAGAAACTTTAAATGCACCTGACCCCTTCAGGAGCACAATGTCACAATCAAAGATGCTGAAGAGATGGGGGGCCAGCTCCACCTCAAAGGTGCTAAGCGCACACAGACAATGACAGAACTCTGTAGCGCATGCCCACAACATTCTGGCGGCAATGACAAGCACCCTCCAGGTACAGGCATCACGAATGTGTCCATTGAGTATGAAGCCGGACCATCACTTTGGTCTTAAGGTTACACACTGCACAGGGAAGAGACCCTAGACTGAGACACCTGCTTTTATCTTGTGCAGGAACCAAGGTTTCACATCTGAGTGACATGAACACTGCTCATCATAACAAGGAGCCATAGGCAGGGAGACATTGTTGGGAGTTTATTTACAATAGTGAACATTAAGTACAAGTGACTAACGCCTGTGCCCAGGCTGCGCAACTACCTCTTAACTTTCCTAACCCTGCCACTATGTCTTGGTGCTCACCCGACATCCACAGTGGAGGTGGAAGCAGCCTGTTAACTGCTACGCCCTGTTTGTGATGACCTTGACGGGTGTCCTCTGGTGGGCCAAGACCTGAAGGGCCCCGCCTGCTTTCGGAGTCCTGTGTGTGGCAGTGGCACTTGCTTCGGCCTGTGGAGCTGGAGCTGCTGGGGTCACAGGAAGGGGGGATTCGGATGGGCCGGACACACCCGGAGTTGATGGCACCAGGGTGTGCACTTGCTGATCCTTTTTCTCATGAGTGCCCAAGGACCTCCTGGCTGACTCCTTGAGGAGAAGGGGTAGCTGAAGTGAGCTCAAGCTGCCCCGCACCCATCTTGCGTACACACTGTTGGAGGCCAACGATGGCATCAGTCTTGGAGGTCAGCCCGCACAGCAGTGCAGGAACGATGCCCTGGACCAAGATCTCCATGGCAGCCACCATCATACCAGTGTTGACCTCGGTGCGTTGGCATACTGGCGCTATCACCTCAACCTGAAGGTGGACAGACTCCTCCACCGTGCCTTGCAATCAGAGGAGTGCAGCAGACATTCCTTCCTAATGTTCCCAAGTTTATCTTTGCAGCTCCAGTAATTGAGGTATGACCGGGTCCAGAGGTTCGTCATCTGACTTGACTAAGCAGGTTTCTGGCCTCCAGCAATCCTCTGGGTGCCGAAAACCTGGGACCTCCCTGCCACCGCCTGCTGTGGATCAGGCGTTGCGATGTACTCTACTACAACCTGCAGTGCAGCATTTGAGAACCTTGGAACAATGTCTATCCTGTTGTGCCCATGTTTTTATGTTCTTCCTGAAATGACATTTTTCCCCACTTCCAGCAACTGCTGCAGCCAGAATACACCATCCCATTAAGAGATGCAGGCTGGCTTTAAGTCACACAGTCTAGCTTGAACTCATGCTTGCATCTCACAATTTTGCATCTCCTGCTCAGGTGTGCATCTACTCAGCTGAAGTACGAAGGTAAGAGTCCATGGGATCCAAGGCAATTTGGCAAATTGGATCCAGAATTGGCTGAGTGGCAGGAAGCAGAGGGTGACAGTCGAAGGGTGCTTTGTGACTGGATGCCTGTGTCCAGTGGGGTTCCACAGGGATCGGTGTTGGGTCCCTTGCTGTTTGTGGTATATATAAACGATTTAGACTTGAAAGTAGAAGGGTTGATCAGTAAGTTCGTGGATGACACGAAAATTGGTGGGGTGGTAAATAGTGAGGAGGATAGCCTTAGATTCCAGGAGGATATAGGCGGGCTGGTCAGATCAGTGACAAATGGAATTTAATCCGGATAAGTGTGAGGTGATGCACTTAGGCAGGACAAACAAGGCACGGGAATACATGATGAATGATAGGACGCTGGGAAGTACCAAGGATCAGAGGTACCTTGGTGTGCATGTCCACCGGTTCCTTAAGGTAATAGGACAGGTAGATAAGGTGGTCAAGAACGCATATGTGATACTTGCCTTTATTAGCCGAGGCATAGAATATAAGAGCAGGGAGGTTATGCTGGAACTGTATAAAACGCTGGTTAGGCCACAGCTAGAGTATTGCATGCAGTTCTGGAATCCGCATTATAAGAAGGATGTGATTGCCCTAGAGAGAGTGCAGAGGAGATTTACCAGGATGTTGCCTGGGCTGGAGAGTTTTAGTTATGAGGAGAGATTGGATAGACGGGTTATTTTCCCTGGAGCAGAGGAGATTGAGGGGGGACATGATTGAGGTGTATAAAACTATGAGGGGCATAGATAGGGTAGACAGGAAGGAACTTTTCCCCTTGATGGAGGGATCAATAACCAGGAGGCATAGATTTAAGGTAAGGGGCAGGAGGTTTAGAGGGGATGTGAGGGGGAATTTTTTCCCCCAGAGGGTGGTGGGAATCTGGAACTCACTGCCTGAAAGGGTGTTAGAGGCAGAAACCCTCATGACATTTAAGAAGTATTTGGATGTGCACTTGCGATGCCATGGCATATAAGGCTATGGGCCTAGTGCTGAAAAATGGGATTAGAATAGTTAGGTACTTGTTTGACCGGCGCAGACTCGATGGGCCAAAGGGCCTTTTTCTGTGCTGTGGACCTCTATGACTCTATTACTAAGTGTTGGCTTGCTCACCCGTGTGTGAATTCGGATATTATATCTGCAGATATAAATTGAATGTGTTTCCATTCTGTATTAAAGAATTGTTGCTAATATTAGGAGGATAAAGAGCTGCACCTCAATATCATCATGATGGTGTGGAAACCAAGGGCAGGATTTTGCATTTTAGGTTGGAACTGCAACGTTGGGGTCAAAGGCAGGTCCCAACGGCAGACCCTGTCGGGAGCAATCAAAGACATTGATTTTGTCTGGATTGGCCAATTAGTGGCCAGAAGCCATGACTTGACATTCAACTAAGGACGCTCTTGAAGCTGGAATGCCAATAGAGGACCTTCCAATATGGAATGCAGCGCACCACTGCAGTTAAGGGAGAGAGAGGACACCTCCATCTTAGGTTCCCTCTCAGCAACTTTAAAAGTTTGAAATAAAAAATGGCCACAGTTGCCGGACCAGCATTGTGGGGTGTGATCCCCTTCTCAGGGGGACCTGCAGCTTGCAACTGGCTAGTGGAACGAAATTTCATGCCTGCCCACCTCTGTTCCTGCCCCCATCGGCCACTCAAAATACTGCCACAAATAATGCAATGACATTTTCATGATAAGTTGTGATAGTAATGGCATCACTATTTAAAGGTTTAGTAAAGAATTGCACAAATGTTTGCTGAACACATGTATACTGCCAGTACATTCCAACTACTGTTGCATTATTGGGAGATGTCAGTACAATGGCTGTTCACATCAGTGGAAGAAAACATGGCTCTACGTGTATACGGTGAAATATTTGCATGGTGTGCTTTAGGTTTTTCACTGTAGTGTACTGACCCCTCTGCTGTCTAAGTTGTTTCACCTCATCTTTCTCGGTCTGGTCATATTTCTATGCAATGGAGAAAAGCAGAACTGCATGTTCAGGCAATTAATTGCAGGCACAGACTGCCTCTGGCAAGCTTCTAACTAGCCTCAGTTTCTTTCAGCTCTAACGGGAAGATGTGTTCAAGATAATTTCACGTTCAAAGCTGTTTTTCAAATTTTCTTAATACATAGAAGAGATGGTACCTGACTGGAAACCTGAAACCATGTCATAAAGATGCAAATGTGCAGTGTAACTGTTATATAAAATCATTTGTTGTATAAATAGAACATATGATGTTGAACAGTGGAATCATGAATTGACTGATGTTACTCATGGCAAAATTCTTGTAATTTATTCGATATCCCCACTGGTGTCGTAAACTGTGTTTCACTGTTCCCTTTTGTATCCTCAAGTTAGGCGGTATTTCCTGTATTCACAATTTAATTATAGCACTCGCAAGATTAAACCTCAGTAAATGCTAATTTTCAAAAAAATGTTCACTTCATTCCTCCCTCTTTTGCCCAAAATTATCTGTAGATCCTGACTACTGCTTCCTCGTCTATTTTTATTTCTCCCAATCAGAAATGAGAAATTAAATTTTATGTGCACAACCCCAGGTTCAGAACTGCAGCCTCTGCTGCGCTGGTTTGACATTTCCATTTCCTATACAAATTATTACAACTTAATTTACTGCTAATTTTGAATTACTTAGTTCCAGGGCTTTAATTTGTGTGTCTGGGTTGAGAAAACCCAAACTCACTTAAGCTTCCATTCCACCAATCTGGAATAGATTTCAGAAACATTCTTTAAGTTAAAGGACTGCTTACTTAACTTAATGATTTTTGCTGCATTTGTATATTTTTGGGAATGTTACAAAAGCTGCAAAGTAAGAAATGGCACAAAAGTTATGAGCCATAACTTGAAAAAGGGCAATTTGCATGCAGCACACGTATCCCAAACAGTTAAACAATACAGTGGCACAAAAAGCAGTTTTTTAATATGGCCTCCCAGTGGTCTAATAACAATTTACTGCTGAGAGGTGGAGATGCACATGTTGCATCTGATCTGATTTCCTGCACTAAGAACCTATCACCACCTGCTCAACCATGTTTTTGCATGCAGAGAGATTAACCTTCCCATACTTTATGCAGAAATGTCAGTCTGTCACTAAACTAGGACAAAATTATGGGTCAAATAGAAATGAATGTTTTTCACTTTGTGACATTGGAAAGTACGTATCTTGATTATGTAACCACTTTGCAAGTCTTTCTTAAATTCCTACGTGGAACAATGAGTAGTCACATTAAAAACACTTTGAATGGTTTGTAATGTGAAAAAACTTGTCACAGTCTATTTCAGTTAACAATCCATTTCAAGAATAAATGCTTAATGGGCAATGCCCAACTGATAATATTTCCTTTTTAACTCAGTTACAGATTTTGATGCCTCTCGTGTAAGGTCACTGTTTCCTTCTTTACTCAATTTGTTTTAATTCTGTATGCAGTTAAGATCCAGCAATGAGCCAGACCAGGAAATGCTCAATGACTGCCTCACTATTCAACCATTGCAGCCTGCTACATCACCACAAGATGCTGTGGACGGCACTATGGGCCGTTCACCAGGGCCACCCCATGACATCTATTCAGGTAAGCTTTTAAAAACCTCCAAAGTAGTTTGCATGATATACACTTCTAAAAGGGCAGTAATTAAACCCAGCAAAGCATTAATTTCAGAGAAGATTCAGGGTATGTTATTCACCAGCCAAAATTGCAAAATTGGGCACCATGGCAGCAGCGCCATTTGCGTTGCCTTCCCACTCTACCCACTGTACAGGTACCCCAGAAGGAAAAAACAGTTCGTACCAGTATTCTTATTTCCCAGTTTTTACTGTTTTTTGTTCTGGGTATTTAACTCACAAGAGAGAGGAATCAGGCAGCTTGTTCACTCATGGACCAATTGAGGCCGTAAACCTCCTCCCACCACCACCAGGATTGTACCGAAAGCAAGGAGACAGGTGCCAAGAGTCACCTGGCAGCATCATGGCCAAGCTGGAGGGGTTGATGCCTCCTGGTAAGGCATCCTGTGCCCATCGGAGCCCCCACCCCCGCCCCCCGTCAAGGTATTTCTCCCCACCACATTACACCTGCCCCCTGTCCTGTCAATCCTGGGCTCCCACCCTCTTCGCTGGGGCCTGACAGCCTAGCCCTGGTGAGACCCAGACTTGCCTGTAAGCTGGGGCTCCATAGTTCCTCTTCTTCGGGACTCACAATGGCACTGCTGAGACAGGAATGCTGCTGGCCATTTGATTGGCCGGCAGCTCTCTGATTTGGGACCTTCTCTCCGATGGGGTTACAAGTCCTACCTCAAGCCAATGAACAGCCCAACAGCTGCAGTGGCGAGCCAACCAAGTACAGATGGGCTAGCCCATGACCTTTATGCCAGGGTGTGGGTGAAGCAACCATGCAGTACCCTACCCCCCACAATGAAAATTCAGCCCGTAATTTATCCCTGCACCATCCTTAATTCAGTGCCAACTGTGCAATGGGTGTTTTTCTAACAAATTAGAGCTTTAGCTAACACTCATGTTATTGGTAGTAAGGATGACCATACAGCTGTGTTTTATCTCCCACATAGCAGAAAATTACACACCCCTCAGTTTGGCTTGGTTTGTTAGTGAGGATCTCATTGCAGTACTTACATACCTTCTGGTTTTTTTTGTGTCTGTATTCCATTCATATTGAACTGTTCGGACAGCAACCAACTTCCAAAGAAAAGAAAGAACAGTTCTAACTTATTGTGCATGATACTTGCTCATTTTGCATAGAAAAATACACAGGCGCTCAGTTCTGTGTTTCCGCCACTTGGTAACACCCCATACATTGCAGTCTTGCCCTCAACTCATGACAATCATGAACACCAACACCAAATGAACGAAGCAAAATCTATTCAACAACTTACTTTTGAGTTGAACAGTTAACAAGAATAATTGTCTTGTGCAATCCACTAATACCTGCCTTGTGTGCTTGACCGAGTGAGCATAACTTGAGAAGTGAAAGGTTGCTGAGTTTCCATTAAGGATATTGCTGGTAGGGCAACCTCAAACAGCTCTGGGTGAGACCGCAGAATCTCAGCATGGGCCAGTACAATCTGGTCCAACTGGCTGTGCAACACAGGCAGTTGTAATAGTAGATGCATCAGTCTGTTATTTCATACAACTCTGGGCAGCAAATTGGCATCATCCAAACTATCAGACAATACCCAAGTGGAAGGAGGCACAGTGCAAATGTTGAGAGCACAGCCAAAGACCAAAGCCCTGATTGTAACTTGAGGTGAGAATTGGACAGATGAGGGCGAATATGGTTGGCTCAGGAAGTTTTTATTCCAAGGCCAAGTCTGCAAGGCCGCAGTGGTTTCAAACACGATACTTGTAGGACGTAACAGTTGGCCAATGGGGCAGAACAGAATGTTGAGCGGCAGAAGGAATGGTGCCTGGCATCCAGGTAAGATGATCAGGATGAGGTGGGGGGGAGAGTGGGTGGGGCAGGGTCCTGGGGTAAGGAGGAGATTGGGAGGCAGGGAGCCTAATCTTTCCTCTGGGACCCAGAGGGATGCTCTCGTAAAAGAAAAAGACTCACCATTTTAGGCTTATTCTGGCCCAATTCCTCTTCCCTCTAGATTGCTCTGGCACAGAATCCACAACTGCTTTCCTACTCGGACCCACGGCTAGCATAGAGGTTGAACCTCAATGATGTTATCATTGACGCATTTGAATCCGGACATGGCGGGTGTTCTTCTCGTCTTCTCAAAAAAAGGATTAAAATTGTAGCTTGCAGGATGGTTGAGGGATTTTGGTGAATGAACCTCACAATGATTCTAACTGTCCACTCATCAGGGGAGGCAGTGGCATAGTGATATTGTCACTGGACTAGTAATTGAGAAACCCAGGGTAATGCTCTGGGGACCATGTTTCGAATCCCACCACGGCAGATGGTGAAATTCCAATAAAAATCTGGAATTAAAAGTCTAATGATGACCATTAAACGATTGTTGTTAAAATCCCATCTGGTTCACTAATGCGCTGTAGGGAAGGAAATCTGCCGTCCTTACCTGGTCTGTCCTACATGTGACTCTAGAGCCAACAGCAATGTGGTTGACTCTTAACTGCCCTCTGAAATTGCCTAGCAAACCCTCAGTTGTACCATGATGCTAAAAAGTCAGAACCGGATGGACCACCCAGCATTGAGCTAGGCACAAAAAAATGATAATGGCAAACTCAGCTCTGTCAACCCTGTAAAATCCTCCTGACTAACATCTGGGGGCTAGGAAACATACCTTAGAGACAATGTCCCAGACACCACCATCACCATCCCTGGGTATGACCTGTTCCATCAGCAGGACAGACCCAGCAGAGGTTTCGGCACAGTGGTATACAGTCGGGAGCGAGTTGCCCTGAGAGTCCTCGATATTGACTCTGTACCCCAGGAAGTCTCATGGCACTAGGCCAAACATGGACAAGGAAACCTCCTGCTGATTACCATGTACTGCAACCCCCTCAGCTGATGAATCAGTACTTCTGTATGTTGAAAACCACTTGGAGGAAGCACTGAGGGTGGCAAGGGCTCTGAATATACTCTGGGTGGGGGACCTCAATGGGGGGACGAGTCCTAAAGGACATAGTTGCTAAATTGGGCCTGTAGCAGGTGGTGAGGGAACAAACAAGAGGGAAAATCATACCAGACATACCTAAAAATGAGGTGTCCACCTGGTGAAGCTATAACACAGGACTACTTGCATGCCACATTCAGTCATGGATGGTGGTGGACAATTAGACAACTCAATGGAGGAGGAGACTCCATAAATATCCCCATCCTCAATGATGGGGGAGCCCAGAAATATCACTGCAAAAGATAAGGCTGAAGCATTCGCAACAATCTTCAGCCAAAATTGCCAAATGGTGACCCATCTCAGCCTTCTCCAGAGGTCCCCAGCATCACAGATGCCAATTTGATTCCACTCCACATGATATCAAGAAACAGCTGAAGGCACCAGATACTGCAAAGACTATGGGCCCTGATAACATTCCGCAGTAGTCCTGAAGACCTGTGCTCCACAACTTGCCACACCCCTAGCCAAGCTGTTTCATCCAGCTACAACATAAGTTTCGACCCGACAATGTGGAAAATTGCCCAGGTATGTTCTATACAGAAAAAGCAGGACAAATCCAACCCAGCCAATTACTGCCCCATCAGTCTACTCTCCATCATCAGTAAAGTAACAGAAGGGGTCATCAACAGTGCTATCAAGCGGCACTTGCTTAACAATAACCTGCTCACTGACGCTCAGTTTGGAATCCGCCAGGGCCACTCAGCTTCTGACCTCATTACAACCTTGGTTCAACCATAGGCAAAAGAGCTGAACTCCAGAGGTGAGGTGAGAGTGACTGCCCTTGACGTCACGGCAAAATTTGACTGAGTGTGGCATCAAGGAGCCCGAGCAAAACTGGAGTCAATGGGAATCGGGGAAAACTCTCCGCTGACTGGAGTCATACCTAGCACAAAGGAAGATAGTTGTGGTTGTTGGACGTGAATCAGCTCAGTTCCAGAACATCACTGCAGGAGTTCCTCAGGGTAGTGTCCTAGGCCCAACCATCTTCAGCAGCTTATCTGCCTTCCATCATAAGGTCAGAAGTGGGGATGTTCACTGATGATGGCACAATGTTCAGCACTAGTCGCTATTGCTCAGATACTGAAGCAGTCCATGTCCAAATGCAGCAAGACCTGGACAATATACAGGTTTAGGCTGACAAATGGCAAGTAACATTCACACCACACAAGTGCCAGCTAATGACCATCTTCAGCAAGAGAGAATCTAACCATCACCTCTTGACATTGAATAGCATCACCATCGCTGAATCCCCCCACTATCAACATCTTGGGGGTTATCATTGACCAGAAACTGAACTGGGCTAGCCATATAAGTACCGTGGCTACAAGGGCAGGTCAGAGGCTAGGAATCCTGTGGCGAGTAACTCACCTACTGACACCCCAGAACCTGTCCACAAGGCACAAACTAGGAGTATGATGGAATATTCTCCACTTGCCTGGATGAGTGCAGCTCCAAAAACACTCAAGAAGCTTGACACCATCCAGGACAAAGCAGCCCGCTTGACTGGAACCCCATCTACAAACATTCACTCCCACAATCCTTGAACTCCTTTTGAACACCACTGTGGGTGTACCTACACCACATGGACTGCAGTGGTTCAAGAAGGCAGCTCAGCACCACCTGCTCCAGGGCAGTTAGGGATGGGCAGTAAATCCTGGCCTGGCCAGTGTCGCCCACATCCTGTAAAATGAAACTTTTAAAAAATCCAATATTCGCTGGGTGGATAGGGATAAAATGGTCACTTGAGTGTTAATGATATGCTGCTGTTTGGCTGGAGGTGGCCAATGACTCGGTTCACTAAATGGTTTCCTGTTCACCTGCAATCGATGGAAATAAGCTCTACAATATGATTTCTGACTTGAGGACAGCCAGTCCAGAACTTGTGCTCTGCCTGCAATGCCTTATTTCATCTTGTACTGTTGAAAACATGGAATATTGTGATTGGAGTGTACTAAGGTACCCATGTGGAGTGTAATAAGGTACCCGTGACTTGGTAGCAGCTCTTTGATGCAGCATTCATTTGGATGCAGTGGTGCATTCTTAGGTCGCATGAATGTTAACATTGGGGAAGCACTTTACAGATTCCATCTGCGTTAAGGATCTTCTTGTTCTACAGAACTCTTGGAAATATTCATTGTCAGTTTCCTTACAATGTTGATAACAATAATTTATCCATTTTCCTATTTATATTTCCATTATGGTATGATGCAGAAAACACAGAAAAATACATTAAACATTAACTGGAAAACCAAAAAAATGAATTAATGTTGGAAACAGTGCAAAAAAAAGTAATCCTAACAATCTGCCATTAATGCACAATTCCAATGGTAGAACTTCCACCTAAATATTCTAGGAGGATTGTGTCTCTTTATTGCAATTATTAGCATTATACATATATGCTTGATGAGGGGCTACTCAAAAGGAGTGGATGTGGCTACCTAAGTATGCTATTACAACATAATAACCGTGGACTATATTTCATTTAGCATTGGGTCAGCTCAATCCCCACTCAGCCACATTATGCCGGGACTAGTGATACTGCCTGCAAGACCCAATCATATGCACCTAAGAGTTCCACAAAGGCAAAATGCTTGGCCACTCCTAGTCAACAAGGATATTATTTACTCCATTCAAAATAAAGGGATGCTGGCTGGCTATCATTCTGCTCTGTGAGGAACCTATAAACATCCCATGAATTAATAAAAAATGTCACCCTGCTAAAGCATCATGTTTTCCCTGGCTTACCTTTTCTGACTGTTTGTGCTAGGAATAAATCTCTTTCCGATTTCAGATACCTAGGGAGTAATTTTAACTCCTCCCACAGTGGACAGGAGAGGGTGAAATGTTGGGGGCGGATGTCAAATGGGCAAATTTACAAAACCTACAACCTACGACAAAAACACTCGGTTCCATTGTAACCACGACAGATTTGGGGGCATCTGAGTAATCCAGTCTGGAGAGACGGATCTATGATTATAATATGTTAATGAGTCCCCACTCCTAGGGCAGGATTTTGCTTTCGGCGAGCAGGGGTTGGGGCCCGCTTGCCGATGCGTATAATGACGCGGGATGATGTTGGAACCCCCGACGTCATCCCGCCCCATTTAAATTTTCAGGAAGGCGGGGGCGCAGCAAAATCAGCTGCGGGCCCGCCGACCTGTCAATGACCAATTGAGGCCATTGACAGGATCATTTAAACAATTAAAGGACCTGCCCATCGAACCCTAAGGTTGGAGCCCCAGCAGGCAATAGAAAAAACATTAAACCTTATCCACCGGCAGGATGAGGGTTCATGCAGGGTTTTAAACAGTTTAATAAAGTTTTAGTGTAATTTATGAACATGTCCCATCTCATGTGACATGTGTTAAGGATTTTTAAAAATTTCTATTTTTAATCTTTTTAAAAGTGTCAGCAATCTCTCTGAGGCAGCACTTAGCCTCAGGGAGATGTGCGCTCTTTCGTGTGCATGCGCAAAAGAGCGCACTCTCACTTTTGGGGAATCCCCCCCGCCCGCACAGGAAGCGCATAGCGCATAGCCCACGTAAAATGGCGGCGGGGCCCGCTTCTCCGGCAGAGATCGGCTCCCCGCCCGCCGGAGATTGGGTCGGGCCAGCCCACCCGACAGGCAGAAAATTCTGCCCCTAATCTTTTGGCAGGCTTTTAAATTTAATGTTGGCCGGCTGGATTTTCTAGGCTCCCAGAAACCCAGCAGCTATAGGGACCTGGGAATAGGTTGAACCAGCAAGTAAGTACTGCTTGTGGGCCAGGAGTGCTTCCCCACAAGCCAAGCTTCTGAAGCTTTTGGCAAACCACCTCCATCCATTGTCCCCCTCCCCCCATCGAAGCAGCTCTATCTCCTCCTGACACAATTAACAGTCTGAACCTCCCCAATGATGTCTCCTGGTTGCCAGGGTTCACCCCCACTGGTCAATTTGGACAGCTCCTGGGCAATAAACAAAGTAAAACAATAAAAATGAGGTACTGCCATTCTACTTAGGCAGCTATTCCCACATTTCTGGTTTGCCTCCTCCCTTGTGCAAACACACCTCTCTGCCTCTCCAGAAATATCAGGACTCCAGAGTTAAAATTGAAAATTCCCCAGTCAAATTTAATGCAAAGAGCTGCAGAATACAACTCCTCCTGATCTGCCAAAACCATGCTGATCAACATTCATAGCAAAATTGTAAATTAGTGTATAATGAGCATGTTTCCAATTTCATTACAAATAGCCAACTAAGAAATTTCCCCACAATATGCTTTAAACCCTACTTTAGAAAAGCATCAATTACAGCTTACCAATGTGACATTTTCCAGTTTTTGTCTGTGACATCCTTATGGCCTCAACAAATTATAAATTGCTAATTTGATACAAACTTAATGTCAGGGCTCTGCTGCAAATTAATTGGAACGGGTTTGAGACAATTCAAATCTATTTTCACATCGAACCTTAGTGACCAGCAGAGAGAGGAGACATTATTTCCATTAATCTTGGCTGGAATTATACCAATCTCTGGTGGTCAAAGAACCATTTACTTAACCCACTACATCAGCTCGCCACCACGTGCTTGTTCTTGGATGCTAATAAGCTGCATCAACAAGAACGTTCATTTACATTCATGTCTTATCATATGGTGAGCACCTAATTTTGAGAAAAGTTATCATGTAATGGAAGAGTCAACTCGCCCAATTAAGTCCATTAGCTTTCAAAAAAGAATTGGCAGAGGCCTGGAAATGAAACAATTGCTCACTTTCTTATTTTGAGGAATGATAAATAGAAAGGATTTTTGGATTGAATAAAATTGAGTTAAAAATACAAGATTTTTTTCCAAATATAGATGGCAGTATACAATGAATAGTCTTGTTCAGGAAAATGTGATGATAATTAAAATATGGAATGCTTTATCACATGTGGCTATTGAAGCTGAATCAATCACAACATTTATGAAAGAATTAGATAAGCTCTTGGAAAAGAAAAATATATAAGATTGGGGAAGGATCAAGGAATTTGGATTAGAAAAATTAACTCCAATTTGGAACTGCACCAGCACTAGAGCGTTAGACTAAATGGCCTCCTGTAGTCGTGGAAATTTCCTGTTGAGAATTGAAAGTGAGTTAGGAGTAATGTATTTTCAAAAAGATGAACTAATGCCTTGATTAAAAAAGCAGACAAGGGAATTTTGCATCTGACACTAATAACACGCTATGAGGTTTCAACTTCATAATGCCATGTAGTATGACTCGCCACAGAGATGGACACCGATATGTAGTATATGTATGCATGCTTGTGCAGTAGTTATCCAGGAATAAATTGTAGTAAACTGTGAACATTCTAATAATGTTACATAAGGACACCTACATTTTCCACTGGAGTTGCACCTGGGAACTGACACAACCCTGGTAAACTGCAGTGGAAAATTCCTTGTGAACCATTCTACATCTCTCCAATTGTCCTCAGCACTTCCAAGATTTCCTGCCAGTAAATTAAGGCGTGACTTCCAGGGCTAGTGGAGGCGGACTTGGACCCGACTTTCTAGCCAATGGATGAGGCCACCGCCTCCATGTAAAATTCCCGCCATTGAGTTCGCATGCAGAAGGGGTGCAATGACACCATCAGAAATTGATGAAGACATTGCACATAAATAGTGCTTTGTTTACTTATATTTATTCATGTTTTAATAAATAGCATGATAAAAATTGGTAAATTGCATTGAAGTGGTTTACATCCTAAAAGGTCCTAAGGCTTCTACTAATGGAAAAAAAAGCTGGGCTTTGTGGAGTTTAATCATGGGGCGGAATTGTCCTAGATTTGCACTAAGTATAGTAGCGGGCAGGAAAAAGAACGTTTTGCCCGCCAGCCACAATGGCGGCTTTTCACGCCATATTGTCCCACATTCCATTATTGTGCATTCTTGGGAACCAAGCCGTTTCGCTAGCAGGTGGCCTCCAATTCACCCACCACCTCACTGCTTCATCACGCAGATTTAAAGTGCAGTCGCGCACTTCTCTGCGCTTCCACTTAAAACTGCTTCACATAAAACACGGCCCTGAAAGGCAAGAAGACTGCAGCCTTCCGATTCAGTGACGCATTCCTGGAATGCATTCTGGACACCATTAGAGCCTGCCACGATGTTCTTTACCCCCATTCTGGCTGTAGGAGGCCCATCAGTTTCACCACTCCGGCTCAGGAGGTGGTTGCAGAGGTGGTGAGTGCCAACGCTGCACAGAAGAGGTTCACCATCCAGTGCAGAAAGAGGATGAATGACATCATCCATGCAGCTAGGATAAGGCAACACACTAACAAGCCCATCACATGTTCATTGGCATCTCACTCACTACCAACTCAAGGGACATCGCCATTCACTCTCTCACACACACCCTCACATCTCCATCTGGCCTCATCTCCTCTGGAGACTGCCTCCTCAGCCCTCACCATCTTGAGGCCACTTGCACTGATCAACATGTGTCCCCACACGCATCCTGGGATACACCCTTTCCTCAGTAATGCCCTAGCCCTGCAGCCTCTTCCCTTGCCTGAGACCACTTATCCCCCTTAGCCCTGCAGCTGTTGAAAAGCCACCCCTGCCTTATGGTTGGTCTCGTAAGTAGAGACATGCCCATGAGCCCCCCTAAAAGTGATGTGGTGCTGCCAGCAAAGCCTGGCGCTGATGACCGCGAGTGCCGCCTGAAACAAGGTAGACAAACAAACCTCGAAGTACTTATGAAGTGCAGCTCATTAGGTGTGCATCACTTATGTTCAGTTGTGAAACAGATGTGCTTGGATGATCCAGCGTGGGGGCATGATTCAGCGAGCTGGGCTTAAAATAATGTGCAGGTGTACTGCAATGAAGTTCACGACATTCGACAGCAGGAAACACAGCCCGCCATTGACGGGCAGAGCAGACAATTGCAAACGGGTTTCATGACGTCGTGAAACTGATTTTTGGCCGTCTTGCCATATTGTCCACTCACAGCGCCAAACACACCCAATGCCACGGAAATTTCCACCCATTCTATGTCATGTTTTATGTATAATCTTGAGTGGTCCTTCGTGGATTTTGCTTTATATGTGCTAGTAATGGTCTGTCTATCATATCTTTATTCCTCATCAATTAACTGGTGCCCAGACATTGTTTTCAGGTTCTGTTGTCATAGAGTCATGGAGTTATACAGCACAGAAACAGGCCCTTCAGTCCATTGTGTCCGTGCCAGCTATCAAGCACCTATCTATTCTAATCCCATTTTCCAGTACTTAGCCCATAGCCCTGTATGCTATGGCGTTTCAAGTGCTCATCTAAATACTTCTTAAATGTTGTGAGGGTTCCTGCCTCTTACCACCCACTTAGGCAGTGTGTTCCAGATTCCAACCACCCCCTGGGGGAAAAAATTTTTCCTCAAATCCCCTCTAAACTTTCTGCCCCTTACCTTAAATCTATGCCCGCTGATTATTGACACCTCCACTAAGGGGAAAAGTTTCTTCTATCTACCCTACCTTTGCCCCTCATAATTTTGTATACCTCTGTCAGGTCCCCCGCTCAGCCTTCTCTGCTCTAAGGAAAACAACCCTAGCCTATCCAGTCTCTCTTCATAGCTGAAATGCTCCAGCCCAGGCAACATCTTGGTAAAACTCCTCTGCACTGTCTCCAGTGCAATCGCATCCTTCCTATAGTGTGGCGACCAAAACTGCACACAGTACTCCAGCTGTGCCCTAACTAGCATTTTATACAGCTCCAAATTAACTTCCCTGCTCTTATATATTATGCCTTGGCTAATAAAGGCAAGTATCCCATTTGCCTTCTTAACCACCTTATCTAGCTGTGCTGCTGCCTTCAAGGATCTATGGACATGTACACCAAGGTCCCTCTGATCCTCTGTGCTTCCTAGGGTCCTACCGTTCATTGTGTATTTCCTTGCCGTGTTAGTCCTCCCAAAGTGCATCACCTCACACTTTTCAGGATTAAATTCTATTTGCCACTGCTCTGCCCATTTTACCAGCCCATCTAGATTGCGCTGTAATCTAATGCTTTCCTCCACACTATTTACGACACCACCAATTTTTGTGTCATCTACGAACTTACTGATCCTACCTCCTATACTCACATCTAAATCATTAATGTACACTACAAACAGCAAGGACCCCAGCACCAATCCCTGCAGTACACCACTTGTCACAGGCTTCCAATTGCAAAAACAACCTTTGACCATCACCCTCTGCCTCCTGCCACTAAGCCAATTTTGGATCCAATTTGCCAAATTGCCCTGGATCCCATGGGCTCTTACCTTCGTGGCCGTTCTCCCATGCAGGACCTTGTCAAAAGCCTTACTGAAGTCCATGTAGACTACATCAACTGCACTACCCTTATCTACACAACTAGTTAACCTTTGAAAAATTCAGTCAAATTTGATAGACATGATCTCCCCCTGACAAAGCCATGCTGACTACCCTGATTAATCCCTGCCTCTCAAAGTGGAGATTAATCCTGTCCCTCAGAATTTTTTCCAAATTTTCCCTTTCACTGATGTTAGGCTCACTGGCCTGTGATTACCTGGTTTATCCCTACCACCCGTCTTGAATAATGGTACCACATTGTCCTCTGTCCTCCAGTCCTCTGCACCTCTCCTGTGGCCAGAGAGGATTTGAAAATTAGTGTCAGAGCCCCTGCAATCTCCTCTCTTGCCTCACATAGCAGCCTAGGACACAATTCATCTGGGCCTTATCCACTTTTAATCCCACTAAAACCGTTAATACCTCCTCCCTTTCAATGCTAATTTGTTTAAGTATATCACAGTCCCCCTCCCTGATTTCTACACCTACATCATCCTTATCCATAGTGAACACAGATGAAAAGTAATCATTTAAAACCTCACCGATGTCCGCCAGCTCCACACACAGATTGCCACTTAGGTCCGTAATGAGCCCTACCCTTTCCCCGGTTATTCTCTTGCCCTTAATATATTTATAAAATGCCTTGGAATTTTCCTTTATCTGGCCTGATAGTGTTTTATCATGCCCCCTCTTCACTCTCCTAATTACTTTTTTAAGTATCCCCCTACACTTTCTACACACCTCTAGGGCTTCTGCTGTTTCCAGCCCTCTGTATCTGCCATAAGCTTCCTTTTTTTGCCTTATCCAATCTTCTATATCCCTTGACGTCCAGCGTTCCCTGGACTTGTTGGTCCTACCCTTCACCTTTACGGGAACATGTTGGCCCTGAACTGTCCACTATTTCCTTTTTGAATGACTCCCACTGCTCTGATGTAGACTTTCCTACAAGTCGCTGCTCCCAGTCCACTTTGGCCAGATCCTGTATTATCATATTGAAATTGGCCTTGCCCCAATTCAGGACCTTTATTTCAGGTCCATCTTTGCCCTTTTCCATAACTACCTTAAATCTTAGAGAGTTATGGTCAATCTCCCCGAAATGCTCCCCACTGACATTTCTACCACTTGCCCAGCTCATGCTTTCTTTCAAAGTGAAAGTAAATATAGTGCAAGTGATTAAGATGCATTTTCAGAAATGTGTTGAATAGAGGTAAAATTCTTTGGGGGAGGGGTCTGAGGTCAATTTATACTGAAGTTTATATATGCAAATTTCTGGAGAAAATGGCTAGGATTTTCTACCTTGCCTCTATTTTTCTGTAGGGAGTGGGAGTCTGGGTTAATATTGGAAGAACAATAATCCATCAATATAATTTTAGCATTTTCTGTTGACTTAGCCTCAACAGTCTTTTAGGGGAGAGAGTTCCAGCTTTCCTTTTCATGGAGAAGTACTTCCTATCATCACCCCAGAATGGCTTGGCTCTAAATTCAAGGTTATGTCTCTTTGTCCTGAACTCCCCCAACAAAGAAAATAGTACAGAACTTGAGTATTACTGAAAAGAAGAGACACTTTTTGTCAAAAATTTCTGTCTTGCATTCCTCAGGACAATTCGCAATAAAACACCAACATCAGGGGAAACAACAACTTTATACTGTATGCGAAGAGAGTTCTAATTGGTTGGCAAGTAGACTCTGATTGGTACAGGCTTTGCCATGGAGAATGCACCAGTGGTGCCTATTTTAGCTAAACAAAATAAGTGACAGCCATTTGTTGGTTCATTCCCCAAGGCAATGTCTTGACAAATCAGTCAAGCTGCCTGGTTTAAATTGCAAACAATTCTTGGCAGTTAAATGTCAGACACCTTCAACTGGTCCATTCTCCATGGCAATTCTTCTACCAATCAGAATCCACTTGTCACCAATCAGTACTCTCTTCTCATACAGTCATAAATTTGTTGTTTCCCCTGACATTGGCATTTTCTTGCAAATTATCCCGATGTGTGCTAGACAAAAAGCTTTAACAAAAAATGTCTCTTTTTTTCAGCAATACAAAGAAAATAGTTTTTCTCTACCTTGCCCATCAATCCTTCCTTTTAACCAGCTCAATTAGAACACCCCATATTTAGGCCCTAATTTTCACAGATATGGAAGGGCTCTGCGCCTTAGTCAAAATGGTACCAGAGCCCCGATTCCAGAATTCCCGCCTCTGAATCAGCACCCAACATTTTCACCGGAGTGGGGAGAGGGCAGGGCGGGGTGGGGCGGTGGTAGGGGTGGTGGAAGGGAGATGGGATTGGGACATATTTCATACATCACAGTTCATGGAGGCAGCAGCATATTTAAAATGCACCTGCCTTTACTCAGAAGTAGGTTTCATCATCAAAGTTTCCAAAACGTGACTTGGATTTATGAATTGGAGGAAAAAGTCTAAACCTGCTGATGTTCCTTGGAGAAGTCAGATACCTTTCTGGAGAGGTTTAGGTACAGCTGGGGTATTGTTAAAATTAGACGTGAATGTGAGTAAGAAGTGGATAAAATCTGTAGAATTGTCAAGCTGTCAAGTCATTTAAATCCCCTACTCTTTAAACTTTGGGGGGGAAAAACAGCCCGCAGTTGAAAAAAATGCTTGCAATTTCAATAGATGTTTGTTCACACCAGCCTGGGGGTTATCATTATAGGATTAGTGCTGCTTGGCTGTTTTCACAACCTATTATTATCACGGCAGGGGGGCCTGTAAGTTCACAATTTGACTGACAGCTTAGACAGGTTATAAAGGGACTAACTGTCTTTAATGTGGGGCTATGAATACAAATGTTTGTTTTAATAAGAGGTTAAACACTTGAAGAGATTTAAACGTACTGAGTGGGCTTTTATCAATGATAGTTTTTTTTAATATAATGAAGTCTTTAATAGGCCTCCTCCAGAGGTCCCCAGCATCACAGATGTCAGTGTTCAGCAAATTTGAGTCCCTCCACGTGATATCAAGAAACAGCTAAAGGCTCTGGATACTGCAAAGGCTTTGGCCCTAACAACATTCAAGCAATAGTACTGAAGACCTGTGCTCCAAAACATGCCCCTAGCAAAGCTATTCCAGTACAACTACAATACTGGCATCTATTCAGCAATGTGGAAAATTGCCAGGTATGTCATGTACACAAAAAGCAGGACAAATCCAACCTGGCTAACTACCGTCTCATCAGTCTACTCTCGATCATCAATAAGGTGATGGAAGGTGTCATCAACAGTGCTATCAAGCAGCACTTGCTTAGCAATAGCCTGCTCACTGATGCTCAGTTTGGGTTCCACCAGGGCCACTCAGCTCCTGACCTCATTATAGCCTTGGTTCAAACATGCACAAAAGAGCTGAACTCCAGGGGTGAGGTGAGAGTGACTGCCCTTGACATCAAGACCGCATTTGACCAAGTGTGGCATCGAGGAGTCCTAGCAAAACTGGAGTCAATGGGAATCAGGGGGAAACTCTCCGCTGGTTGGAGTCACACCTAGCATAAAGTAAAATGGTTGTGGTTGTTGGAGATCAGTCATCTCCACTCCAGGGCATCACTGCAGGAGCTCCTCAGGGTAGTGTCCTAGGCCCAACCATCTTCAGCTGCTTCATCAATGACCATCATAAGGTGAGAAATGGGGATGTTCGCTGATGATTGCACAATGCTCAGCATTTGTGACTCCTCAGATACTGAAGCAGTCCATGTCCAAATGCAGCAAGACCTAGACAACATCCAGGCTTGGGCTGACAAGTGGCAAGTCACATTCATGCCACATAAGTGCCAGGCAATCACCATCTCCAACAAGAGAGAATCTACCCATCATCCCTTAACATTCAATGGCATTACCATCGCTGAATACTCCCACAATCAAAATCCTGTAGGCTACCATTGACCAGAAACTGAAGTGGACAAGCCATATAAATACTGTGGCTATAAGAGCAGGTCAGAGGCTAGGAATCCTGCGGCGAGTAACTCACCTCCTGCCTCCCCAAAGCCTGTCCACCATCTATAAGGCACAAGTCAGGAATGTGATGGAATGCTCCCCACTTGCCTGGATGAGTGCTCTTCCAACAACACTCAAGAAGCTTGACACCATCCAGGACAACGCAGCCTGCTAAGTTAGCACCTAATCCGCAAACATTCACTCCCTCCACTACCGACGCACAGTAGCAGCACTGTGCATCATCTACAAGATGCAATGCAGGAACTCAACAAAGCTCCTTAGACAGCACCTTCCAAACCCACACCACTACCATCTAGAAGGTCAAGTGCAGCAAATACATTGGAACACCAGAACCTTGAAGTTTCCCTCCAAGTCACTCACCATCCTGACTTGGGAATATATCGCTGTTCTTTCACTATCACTGGGTCAAAATCCTGGAATTCTCTTCCAACACCACATGGACTGCAGCGGTTTAAGAAGGTAGCTCACCACCACCTTCTCGGGGGAATTAGGATGGGCAATAAGGGGGAAGAAGTGGCGTAGTGCTAAGGTCGCTGGGCTGGTAATCCAGAGACCCAGGGTAATGCTCTGGAGACCCAGGTTCGAATCCCACCACGGCAGATGCTGGAGTTTGAATTCAATAAAAATCTGGAATCAGAAAAAAAAATTTCTATGAAACCATTGTCGATTGTCATTAAAAACCCCTCTGGTTTACTAATATCCACTAACGTTCACCTGGTCTGGCCTACATGTAACTCCAGATCCTCAGTAATTTGGGTTGACTCTTAAGTGCCCTCATTTGTATCAAACCTCAGTAATTTGGTTGATTTTTAAATGCCACTCAGTTGTATCAAACTACTACAAAATCAATAAAAAGGAATGAAACCGGACGGACCATCCAGCATCGACCTAGGCACCAGAAACAACAACAGCCAACCAGCCCTGTCAACCCTGCAAAGTCATCCTTCCTAACATCTGAGGGCTTGTTCCAAAATTGGGAGAGGTGTCTCACAGACTAGCCAAGCAACAGCCTGACATAGTCATACTCACGGAATCATACCTTACAGATCATGTCCCAGACATCACCATCACCATCCCTGGGTATGTCCTGTCCCACCAGCAGGATAGAGCCAGCAGAGGTGAAGACACAGTGATATACAGTCAGGAGGGAGTCCTCAGCATTGACTCCAGCCCCCATGAAGTCTCATGGCATCAGGTCAAACATGGGCGAGGAAATCTCCTGCTGATTACCACGTACCGCGCTCTCCTCAGCTGATGAATCAGTGCTGCTGCATGTTGAGCAGCACTTGGAGGAAGGGATGAGGGTAGAAAGGGCACAGAATGTACTTTGGGTGGGGTCTTCAATGACCATCACCAAGACTGGCTCGGTAGCACCATCACAGACTGAGCTAGCCGAGTCCTAAGGGACATAGCCGCTAGGCGGGGCCTGCAGCAGGGGGTGAAGGAACCAACAAGAGGGAAAAGCATACTTGACCTCATTCTCACCAACTTGCCTGCCGCAGATGCGTCTGTCCATGACAGTATTGGTAGGAGTGACCACCGCGCAGCCCTTATAGAGAGAAAGTCTCACCTTCACATTGAGGATACCATCCATCATGTTGTGTGACATTACCACCGTGCTAAATGAGATACATTTCGAACAGATCAAGAAACTCAAGACTAGGCACCCATGAGGCACTGTGGGCTGCAGCAGAATTGTACTCAACCACAATCAGTAACCACATGGACCGGAATATCCCCCACTCTACCATTACCACCAAGCCAGGGGATCAACCCTGGTGCAATGAAGAATGCAGAAGGGCATGCCAGGAGCAGCACCAGGCATACCTAAAAATGAGGTGTAAACCTGGTGAAGCTACAACAAAGGACTATTTGTATGCCAAACAGCAAAAGCAGCAAGTGTAGTCAGAGCTAAGCGATTACACCGCCAACGCTTCTCGCTTCTCGGCCTCTTGGCTAAGATCAAGTGTAGTGTTGCAGGGGCGACACCATGGTCCTGCCATGGCAAGGTCGGGATGGAAGGGCGAAAACCAATCGCAATCCGAATTCATACCGTGGGTTACCTATCACCGTCCGAGTCACGGTGAACCACAGCGACGAAGGAGGATCACCTATGGATCGGGGCTTCTTCACCAGGAGGATCCTGTTGAAGGCGTGCGGCTTCCAAGCTACGGAGATCTTCACCCTGCACGACTCCCGCAAAGGTGGTTATTTTGACGTCACGTTCAAGCAAGTGGCAGACTGCGTCCGGCTCCTGAGGGTGTTCGAGGAGAAGAGAGACCTGCCGGAGATGAAGATCCTGACGGCGGAGCCGCACTTTTCTCTGCCGTTGCAACGGGAACGTGAGGTGATGGTGCATGTGTACAACCCCTTCGTCCCTGTCGCCGACGTGGTCACCTTCCTCACCAGGTACTTCGATAAGGTGGGGAGCGGCACTGAGATTCGAGACGACTTGGGGATCTGGACAGGCAAACGCCTGTTTAAGGTCACGCTAAAGACCGATGGTAAGGGAGCCATTTTCCACCCTCCTTCCAGTTTCGCAATCGGGGGAAACCGTGGCTACCTGGTCTACGCTGGGCAACCCAAGCATTGCCGCTCATGCGGCAAGGCTGGTCATGTGGCGGCCAACTGCAGCGCCTCCCTCTGCAAGATCTGCAAACAGGAAGGGCACCAGACAAAAGACTGCAAACAGGCCAAGTGCTGCAACCTGTGTGGCGAGGCAAGTCACCTCTACAGGACCTGCCCCAAACGCTGCCGTACTTACGCACAGGCAGCCAAAGCCGACCACGGGGAAGCAGAAGAAATGTTCCGTGTCACTCCAACCACCAAGGCCCCCAGGGAGCTCAACGGGACAAAGGAGGACACAGAGAGAGACAAGGTGGAGAAAGAGATTGAGGCAACAGAGAGCCAATCAACAGCACTACCCCCTGAACCTTCCAGTCCTCAGGACAGCGAATCAATGGAGGAGGAGGCAGCAGTGGAAAAGCAGCAGGGGGAGTGGCGGACGGTGAAGAACAAGAAAAGTAAGAGGGAGCGAAGAAGAAGCAAAGGCGTTTCCCAGAGAAGCGGCAAGAGGCGTCTCCCATCCGACACGGATGACAAGGGCAGCAGCTCTTCGGATGAGGAAGTGCCAGAGCGGCACCGACAGAAGAGGCGGCAAAGCTCCAGGGCGTTGGAGGACGAGACACCCGAGCTCCAGAAAATTGGAGACAACAAGGAGACCAGCGCACCCCAACTTGGCCTGCAACCTGAGGAGGCCAGTGCACCACAGCCCCTGGAATCTGGGAGCAGTGAGGCAATCATCGCACCCCAGCTCCAGGAAGCCGGGAACAGCAACCCCCCAGAGGGGGTGAGTTTTGGAGAAACTTCTCCAGCAAAGGTCATCTCAAAATCCGCTCACTACGTGAACCTCCAGATGCCACTGGAGCAGAACACGGCCAAGGAGATCTACCTCAGCCCATCCAAAGTGAAGGAATTTGAGCTCACTACGGGTATGAAGGAGCAGACTAAAGGTCTGGGACTCTCAGAGACAGTGGGTTTGGTAGGAGAATAAATGCTTTAAAATGGGTTTAAAGATTGTATCCATAAATGTGCGTAGCATTAAATCTACTACGCGATGTGTTGCGACCTTGGACTACCTAGCCAAGGTCAAAGCTGACCTGTTGTTTCTGCAGGAGTGTGCGATACCGCACCTCAGCTCCTACAGGCAATGGTCACGATGGTGGTCCCACGGGCCATCGATCTGGTCGGGCGGAAACGACTCTCGTTCCTCCGGCCTGGGTATTCTGCTGCGGGGAGGCAACTTCACCGTCTCCGAGGTCAAGGAGGTGGTGGGCGGGCGACTCCTGGTAGCAGACGTAATGTACAAGAACGCTCCACTCCGGTTAATTAACGTGTACGGCCCGGCACAAGGGGCTGAGCGGCTGGAGGTTTTTCAGCAGCTCCCACTGCTGCTGGCGACCTCCAGGCCGGTCATTCTGGGCGGGGACTTCAACTGCATCATCGATGCGGCTGGACGATCCGGCAGGGCCGGAAGCAGATTGGACGCTACGTCCAGATCCCTGATGGAAACAGTTAAGGATGCCAAGCTGCACGACGTCTTCAGCAACCCTGCAGACGGAGCGCAGCGTAGATACACCTGGTCGCGGCCAGACGGGTCCATTCGTTCCAGGATAGACTTCCTGTTTGTGTCCCGTGCATTCACAGTCAGATCCACCGACGTCAAGCCGGTGTTCTTCTCTGACCACTGCCTCCTACTGGCGGACTGCCACTTGGAGGAAGACCTGAGGGTGGGCAGGGGGGCATGGAAGCTAAATGTGCAACTGCTGACCCCAGAGAACATTGAGGAGCTCAAGAGGGATTACAAAGGTTGGAGAACCGTGAAACCCCTCTTTGAGTCCCTGACACACTGGTGGGAAGTGATCAAGGGAAGCATCAAGAGGTTTTTCATCCGCAAAGGCACCCAGAAAGCTAGAAAGGAACAGAGGGAAATGTCCCGACTCCAGGAAAAGATGCAGAATCTGCTCCGGCTGCAGTCGATGGGGGTCGATGTCAAGGAGGAGCTCCAAGAGGTGAAGGGCCAGCAAGCCTCGCACTTTGCCTCGGAGGCCTCCAAGATCATCTTCCGTTCCAGAGTCCGATCCGTGGAGCAGGATGAGACGTGCTCACGTTTCTTCTTCCAAAAGGTACACAGAGAGCGCTCTGTGATCAGCAGCCTGAAGGAAGAAGACGGCTCAGTAAAGTCATCACGGTCCGACATTCTGAGGATCAGCAAATCCTTTTATGCCGGACTGTATGACGTGAAGCCCACGGACAGCACGGCCTCCCAGTCCTTCCTGTCCTCTATCACGGAGGTCCTAGACCACAGTACGCGGGAGAGCCTAGACAAACCGCTAACTCCTGACGAACTGACTAAGGCCCTCGAGTCCTTCGAGAAGAGTAAAACCCCCGGAAGCGACGGCCTGCCGGCGGAGTTGTATTCGGCTCTGTGGGACTTGATCGGCCCAGACCTGCTAGAAGTGTACGAGAGTATGCTCCTGGCCGGCAGCATGTCAGAATCCATGAGGAAAGGCATCATCACCCTCATCTACAAGCACAAGGGGGAAAGGGAGGAAATTAGGAATTGGCGACCCATTTCACTGTTGAATATGGACTATAAGATTCTGTCCAAGGTCATTGCCAACCGGGTCAAATCCGCTCTGGAATTGGTGATTCACCCTGACCAGACCTGCTCTGTGCCAGGCAGGAAGATCTCTGACAGCCTGGCGCTGCTCAGGGATACGATTGCCTATGTACAGGACAGGGGTGTGGATACCTGCCTCATCAGCTTGGATCAGGAGAAGGCCTTTGACAGAATATCGCACACCTACATGGGGGATGTGCTCTCCAAAATGGGCTTTGGGGAGGGAATTCGAAATTGGATCCAACTGCTCTACACTAACATCAGTAGCGCAGTCTCAATCAATGGGTGGGAAACAGATAGCTTTCCGATTAAATCTGGAGTCAGGCAGGGCTGCCCTCTCTCGCCTGTCCTTTTTGTGTGCTGCATAGAACCCTTTGCCGAGTCCATCAGGAAGGATCCGGGCATAAGAGGAGTGACGATCCCAGGCAGTGGAGGCACTCAGGTAAAAGCCTCCCTGTACATGGACGACGTCGCCGTCTTCTGCTCGGATCCGCTGTCGGTGCGCAGACTGATGCACGTCTGCGACCAGTTCGAACTGGCCTCGGGAGCCAAGGTAAATCGTGGGAAGAGCGAGGCCATGTTCTTTGGGAACTGGGCTGACCGATCCTTTGTCCCCTTCACTGTCAGGGCTGACGGCCTGAAGGTGCTGGGGATATGGTTCGGAGGGACCGGGGCATGCGTTAGAAACTGGAAGGAGCGAGTGGCTATGGTGAAAAGGAAACTGGGCATGTGGGAGCGACGCTCCCTCTCCATTGCGGGTAAGAACCTGGTCATCAGGTGTGAGGTACTCTCGCTGTTGCTGTACGTGGCGCAGGTCTGGCCCATTCCATACTCCTGCGCGATGGCGATCACTCGAGCCATCTTCCGCTTTATCTGGAGGTCGAAAATGGATCGTGTCTGCAGGGACGCGATGTACAAGCCTCTAGATAAAGGGGGAAAAAACGTGCCCAACATCGCCCTCATACTGATGGCCACCTTTGTGTGTGGCTGCATCAAGCGGTGCGTAGACCCTCAGTACGCAAACACCAAGTGTCACTACGTGCTGAGGTTCTACCTGGCCCCGGTGTTGCGAAGGATGGGTCTGGCCACGCTGCCGCGGAACGCTCCAAGTAGTTGGACCGTGCCGTACCACCTGTCCCTGGTGGAAAAATTTATGCAGAAAAACACCTTTGACCACAAGTCCATCAGGCAGTGGTCAGCACGTAACGTCCTAGAGGCCCTGAGGGATAAGGAGAGGGTGGACCCTGTGGGATGGTTCCCCGAGCAGACTGTCAAAGTCATTTGGCAGAATGCCTCATCGCCAGAACTTTCCAACAAGCACCAAGACGTAGCTTGGCTGGTGGTGAGAAAGGCCCTCCCCGTCAGATCCTTCCTACACGCCAGGAGTCTCACCCCCTCTGCACGATGCCCTCGAGGTGGCTGTGGTGGGGAAGAGACCGTTGTTCACCTCCTTGTGGATTGTGCCTTTGCAAAGAAAGTCTGGAGAGAGATGCAGTGGTTGCTGTCGAGGTTCATCCCGAGCAGTTCTGTGACACAGGACTCTGTGCTCTACGGGCTGTTCCCAGGGACACACACCGAGACAAACATCAACTGCAGCTGGAGGATCATCAACTCGGTGAAAGACGCGCTTTGGTCTGCCCGAAACTTGTTGGTCTTCCAGCACAAAGAGTTGTCCCCGACCGATTGTTGCGGACTGGCACAATCCAAAGTCCAGGACTACGTGCTGAGGGACGCACTAAAGCTTGGGGCAGCTGCCGCAAAGGCGCAATGGGGAAGGGTCGCTGTCTAAGACCTTTCTACCACAGCGCACCGAGAGACTGGGAACTGTTTAGAGCCCCTCGGGCTGTACAGATCAAAATGAAAGGCTGTAAATGATTGTAATATTGTTTGTACTGATGCACCTGGTGATACATTTTGTAAAAGTTTAACCTGGATTGTACCCTTGCAATGTTGTTTTTGAAATGGTTTTGAATGTGACTGAAGATTTTTTATGAATAAAGTATATTTTTACAAAAAAAAAAAGATTACACCGCCAACGGATCAGATCTAAGTTCTGCAGTCCTGCCACATCCAGTCGCGAATCATGGTAGACAATTAAACAACTCACTGAAGGAGGAGGCTTCACAAATATCCCCATCCTCAATGATGGAGCAGCCCAGCACATCAGTGCAAAAGATAGGGCTGAAGCATTCGCAACAATCTTCAGCCAGAAGTGCCAAGTGGATGATCCATCTCAATCTCTTCTGGAGGTCCCCAGCATCACAGGTGCCAGTCTTCAGCCAATTCAGTTCACTCCACGTGAAATCAAGAAACGGCTGAAGGCACTGGATACTGCAAAGACTATGGACCCTGACAATATTCTAGCAGTAGTACTCCAGAACTTGCCATTCCTCTAGCCCAGCTGCTCCAGTACAGCTACAACACTAGCATCTACCCGGCAATGTGGAAAATTGCCCAGGTATGTCCCGTACACAAAAAGCAGAACAAATCCAACCCGGCCAATTACCACTCCATCAGTCTACTCTCGAGCATCAGTAAAATGATGGAAGGGGTCATCAACAGTGCTATCAAGCAGCACCTGCTTAGCCATAAACTGCTCACTGACACTTGATTTGAGTTCTGCCAGTGTCACTCAGCTTCTGACCTCATTACAGCCTTGGTTCAAACATGGACAAAAGAGCTGAAATGCAGAGGTGAGGTGAGACTGATTGCCCTTGGCATCAAGGCAGCATTTGATCGAGTGTGGCATCAAGGAGCCCTAGCGAAACTAGAGTCAATGGGAGTCAGGGGGAAAACCCACGACCACGACCATCTAGAAGGACATGGGCAACTAATTCATGGAAGCACCACTCACCTGGAAGTTCCCCTCCAGCTCCAACAACACTCAAGAAGCTTGACACCATCCAAGACAAAGCAGCCCGCTCGATTGGCACCACATCCACAAACATTCACTTCCTCCACCACCGCTGAACAGTGGCAGCAGTGAGTACCATCTACAAGATGCACTGCAGAAACTCACCAAGGCTCCTTGTTCAGCACCTTCCAAACCCACAACCACAAACATCTAGAAGGACAAGGACAGCAAACACATGGAAACACCACCACCTGGAAGTTCCCTTCCAAGCCACTCACCCTCCTGACTTGGAAATATATCGTCGTTCCTTCACTGCTGCTGGGTCAAAATCCTGGAACTCCCTCCCTAACAGCACTGGGGATGTACCTACTCCACATGGACTGCAGCAGTTCAAAAAGGCAGCTCATCACCACCTTCTCAAGGACAATTAGGGCTGGGCAATAAATGTTTGCCAAGCCAGCGACACCCACATCCCGTAAGTGAATTTTTAAAATAAATAAATAAATGCTGGCTTAGTCAGCAAAGCTCACATCCCTTGAATGAATAAAAAAACACTTAATTTTATTTCCTCTCAGTATTGCTCCTGAGGTCTGCCCAATGTGGCTACTGGATGAGTTGGCATGAACTGTGTAAGGTAAAGGGTGGTGGGTGGGAGTGCATGGGTTGGCATGAATTGGCACTAAGTTGGTAAAGGAGCTATAAAGTGCCATGGGGGTGAGTGGGGGTCACAGATTGACATGGAGGGTGTGAAGGGCCATGGGGGCTGGGTAGAGAAGCATAGATTGGCATGGAGGTTATAAGGGGCCATGGGGTGGGTAGAGGACATAATTTGGCATGGAGGGTATGAGGGGTCATGGGGGTAGGTAGAGGGACATAGTCTGGCATTGAGAGCATGAAGTGGGATGAGCAATAGGTGGACGGACAAGACGTGACATGAGTTTGCATGAATGGGTCATAGGAAGTATATTGGGGTGAGCGGGTGTGAAGGGTGAGGCCTAGAGGGCCTTACTGTTTTTATTATAACTGGGACGAACTCCCAGAGCACTGAGAAGGGCCTTTTAACCAGCCCTCCTTGGCACTCAGCAGCCCCTGTGACTACGTCTGCACTGTTTCAAGGGACGGCAGGCCCATCTCAAGTTAGCACCCACCCCTATGCCCCCCCGATCCAGAACCAAAATCCAGCCATTTGGGGAAGTTTCTCGTGACTCAGGAGTGAAAATTCAGCTCTTAATCTGTCATCAGAGCTCAATCCTTTGAGACTCTATTATTCTGGTGAATTTGATGCAATAAATGCAGTATTTAAACAAAATAAGTAACAAGTTTAACAAATATTATCAGTTTTGTTCAGTTCCATTATTTGTAATAATTTATGATAGAGTTGTTTGTACTTTTTACAATTCAGTTCATACAGAAAACTACACAGAATGTACAACACAGCAACCAACCTTTCTGCTCAAATTGTCTACGTTAATGTCTTGCTACATGCAAGCCCCCACCCATCCCTTTACATGTAACCCTACCTGGATACCCTCCTATTTCTTTCTCCCTCGTGTTATTCAAGCTTATGTGGCGACCTTTCAGAATGCACAAAACCAAACAGAGAATTATCAACCTGTTATTTTAGTTGACATTTTCAATTTTGTCTACAAGGCCAATAGCTCCTACTTTGTTTCTGTAGTGTCATGCTAAACACATTCAGCAAGTAACTCCTGACGTACAGAAATTACACATTACATCAACATTGTTCATATACACATTCGGGCTCTTAAATTAAAGACCATCTCAATCTGACTAGCAAAATGTGTTGATTATATCTGGCATAGCAGCAATCACTTCTCCGCACTCCATGATATCATTCCACAAAAATATGCACTTAATAGCCCACCTATACTAAGCAGTTCCAAAATATAAATCAGGGATAACAAGCTACAAATATAAGCCACAAATAAATGTATGAATATCTCACTGTCTAGCTTATAAGATCATTTGGCACTTAAAAAGAATATACTTCATCTTTAATTGCCGCATATTGCAAAGTAGAACAAACATTTCTCATTCAAATAATGTGCTTATTCTCATGCGCTTATTCAAATAAGCTAGAAATAACCAATAGATCTATTTCTTCGATATGAGTAATAGGTTTGCACTTTGAATTTCTATGTATCCTGATGGAGAATAAAATTATATGATAATATGCCTTTATGCTTAGCTTAGTCATATTGACCAAATAAAAGAAGATAAGAAAAGCTGCAATGGGGAGAGAGGTTTGAAGTTGGTGGTGACAGGAAAGTATCTGAGTCATGGTAATAGATTTTCACCTTATTTGTCTGAGCGAGGATCTGCCATAGAGAACTGCCTATTCCTTATAGAACCCCACTGAGCTTCATTCTATTACACTGGACAAGCTACTCCGCCAGATTACTACCCGTGCAATGAAGATGAAAATATATCCTATGATGGTGCTGATTTCAGGTCCTCTATTTGTCCACATTAAGTGATGAAATATTCTCATCTATCTACTTTCTTTTGTTGAGTCACTGAGGTGAAAAACCCATCATCCAGAGCAACACTAATTCTGAAAGAAGTAAAAAAGAGCTAAATCACCAGAGAGTGGATAAGTACCAACAATGGCAGCCTTCCATCTCATAAGACAATGGTTCATGTCATGGTTGTCATATCTGTATTAAGTATCACCTGTTGTGGTTCAGGAGCACTGCTCTGGTATGACAGTCTCTGCTGCATTTGCTTTAGAGGAAGACAGTGGGGTGAGAAAGTGCACTAAATCACTGACCTGTCTTTTCTCTGGGCCCTCTTCTCAACCAGCTGAGCTTTTCATTTCTGCTCACCTCTTCCAATGCCCTTCTAAACAGTCAGCCTCTAGATGTCACAGCCATCAACCACTGTCTCCCAAGTGTCAGTATCAATGTCCGCCATCTTCATATTTCACTTGCAAGTACTTTTGTAACAGGGGAATGAACACCCAAGAGGTCATGACTCAGTGGCCAGTTCACCAAACAGAAGGTCTTTGGGTATACAGCCATCCTCCATCCGATGAGCATGGCAAAGTCAGCACAGGTGTCATAGGCTTGGCAATCAGTGTATGCTGATGGACTTATCACACTCCAGGACCTTTGAGTTGGTGACCTTGTCCTACCAAGAGATGCCAAGGATATGTCTGAGACAGCAAAGGTGGAAACTGTTCAGCCTATTCTCCTGCCTAGCATATGGTATCCAGGTCTTACCACTGTAGAGGAGTGCACTGAGGACACAGGCTTGGTAAACTTGCAGTTTGGTGTTCTCAGTCAGGTTGTTCTTGTTCCACCTTCTCTTACTCAGCTTGGGCATAACAACTGCAGCTTTTGTGATGCGTGTGTTGATTTCAGGATCAAGTGACAGATTGCTGGTGATTGTAGAGCCTAAATATGTGAAGCTATCAACAATCTCCAGGGACATATTGTCAATGCTGATAGATGGCGCTGTGGCAATATCCTGGACTATGACATTTGTCTTCCTGATGCTGATGATCAAACCAAACTCTACAGTCGTGAGAGAGTCTGCCCATTTACCACTGCAGGTGTCCCTCGGTGTGGAATGTTAGCACAGCATTGTCAGCGTAGAGCAACTCTCTGATGAGGACTTGGCATGTCTTTGTCTTGGATCTCAGGCGAGCAAAGTTGAACAGCTTTCCATCAGTTCTGGTTTTTAAGTAGACACCCTCTGCAGATAACCTGAAAGCATATGATAGCAGTAAAAAGAAGAATATGCCAAAGTGTTGGTGACAGAATAGTACCAAACTTGTGATTTAAAAGTGTACCAATTGTAAATGTAAGGGAAAGCTGAGGGAGGTAAGGAGTTGCACAGTTTTGATATCCTGGGAAAGAATGAGTTACAGTAGATATTAAAATTACCTCATTAGACAATGAGCTTCCTCTCATATCCTGTCAAGTATAAGAGTTAGAAGAGTGTCCTTCAAAGATGCAAGTTACAGAGCAACATTGGCAAGGCATTGGAGCTGGTCCATAAGACGATGGGCTGAATTTTCCCCCCATCGGGGGGGTTGTGCGGGGGCCGGCAGGAGCGAGCATGAACCAGATCGGCGCCCCCAATTGGGTGTGCGCCGTCATTTTACATGGGTGGGCCAATTAAGGCCCACCTAGCGTGATGCACACCCAGAAGCGCTGTGCACTCCCTGTGCGGGCTGGGGGATTCCCTGAGTCGGGGCCTGCGCTCTTTTGTGCGCAGAAATCTCCCTGGGGCATGGAGGTACCTCAGGGAGATTAGTGTAAGTCTTGAAAAATGTAATAAAGGGCAAAAAAATTTAAGGACATGTCCTCTCATGTGAAACTGTCACATGAGCTGGGACATGTCCATTAATTTTATTCAAAAAATTTTATTCAATTAATAAACCCTTCATGAAACCTCATCCTGCCCGTCGATGAAGTTCCATGAAAAATGCGAAGGCCGCCTGGGCTCTTCACCTGCTCGCCAACCTTAAGGTTGGATGGGCAGCATTCGTAACAGCTTCAATTACTTTGTTAATGGCCTTTATAGGCCTTTGACAGTTTGGTGGGCGTGCAGTTGACACGGCTGCGCGCCCGCTGAACTGACAATCTAAATGACGCGTGATGACGTCGGGACGCCCGCCTGACATCACCGTGCATCGTTTTATGCGTCGGCGAGCAGGCCCCACCCCCGCTCGCCGACGGGAAAATTCTTCGCCATAAGACATTGGAACCCATTGAGTCTGCTCCACCATTCAATGAGATCATGGCTGATCTGATAATCCTCAACTCCATTTTCCTGCCTTTTCCCCAGAACACTTGATTCCCTTACTGATTAAAAACCTGTCTATCTCAGCCTTGAATATACTGAGCGACCCAGCCTCTACAACCCTCCACGGTAAAGAATTCCACATATTGACTACCCTCTGAGAGCAGAAATTCCTCCTCATCTCTGTTTTAAATGGGTGACCCCTTACTCTGAGATTATGCTCTCTGGTCCTAGACTCTCCCACAAGGGGAAACAACCTCTCAGCATCTACCCTGTCAAGCCCCCTAAGAATCTTATATGTTTCAATAAGGTCGCCTCTCATTCTTCTAAACTCGAATGGGCAAGTACAGGCCCAACTGACTCAACCTCTCCTCATAAAAAAATCCCCCCATCCCCGGGATCAAACTAGTGAACCTTCTCTGAACTGCCTCCAATGCCAGTATATCTTTCCTTAGACAAGAGGACCAAAACTGTTCACAGTATTCTAGGTGTGGTCTAACTAGTGCCTTGTATAGTTTTAGCAATACTTCCTTATCTTTATACTCCATTCCCTTTGAAATAAAGGCCAACATTCCATTTGCCTTACCTATTACCTGCTGAACTTGTATGCTAGCTTGTTGGGATTTATGCACAAAGACCACCAAATCCCTCTGTGCTGCAGCTTTCTTCAGTCTTTCTCCATTTAAGTAATAGTCAGCTCCTCTTTTCTTCCTGCCAAAGTGCATAACCTCACACTTTCCCACATTATATTCCATCTGCCACATTTTTGCCCACTCACTTAACCTGTCTATATCCCTCTGTAGACTCTTTGTGTCATCCTGACCACTTGCCTTCCCACCTATTTTTGTGTCATCTGCAAACTTGGAGATAGTACATTCATTTCCCTCATCCAAGTCATAAATATATATTTTAAATAATTGCGGCTCCAGCATTGATCCCTGTGGCACTCCACAAGTTACAGGTTGCCATCCTGAAAATGCACCCCTCGTATCCCAACCTTCTGTCGTCTATTCGTTAGCCAGTCCTCTATACATGCTAATGTACTACCCCCAAAACCTTATCTTATGAAGTAGCCTTATGTGTGGTACCTTATCGAATGCCTTTTGGAAATCCAAATATATTACATCTACTGGTTCCCCTTTATCTATCAGGTCATCTGCCTGTTAGATCTGTTCACCACATTCAGTATGACACAAGACAACCAGGAAAGGAAAAGAGAAAAATATAATCTTTTTTCCAAAACATAAAAGATACATCTACCAACTTTCAGAAAATTAACCTATTTTCTTAAGCAAAACAGCATTGCTGAAATCTTGATTTCTATACAGAATCACAGAACCTTTACAGTGGTATTATACTCTGGCAATAATATCCTGTCATAATTTCCACAGCACTATTTCTTTTCCCTTTTAATCGCATGAATTGCTGCAGTTTAATGGATTTTACCCACCAATGTACACATTATTTTTCTCTTTTTTTAGCTTTAACTGAGACAAAAAGCCCTAAGGTGGTTTAATTGGAACTTGAACTTTAACATGACCATGAGCAATTCCAAACATGACTGAATTAAAATCAATTACATAATATGTTGTGCATTGCTGTGATACTGGTTTCTGTATTTTCACAGAAAGCTTATTTTACAAGTTTAATTCATCTTGTCAAGTGGTACGTCAATTTGAGTAGTCAGGTATGCATTGCATTCAGATGAAACTGAGCAATGCATCATATTAACATTCCTTCATCTTAACAAGTTCTAAACAAGGTACCTTGATGGCTTATCATAAATCCAAGGATGTTCTCACCATATCATGTTTTGCCACTTGATAAAAAAAGCTCTGCAAAGAGCAGTAAAGGATGTAATAAAATAAAAAAGATTCTTGCAGTTTTTGTTGTTCAATTTTAGATAAATTTATTAATTAGTTTTTAAATGACTTCAGCCAGCTGTACACTTAAAGGTATCCATTATTTCTATGTTAGCAATGAAAAAATCCATTTAACTGGCCAGACCTACTGTCTATTCAGTGATTAACATATGCCCTAAATATGTTTTCATTTTCTATGTCTATACTTTTGTTCAGGAGTTGATTAAACAAAATAAAGATTTTTTTGTTGAAGTAGTTCAGCTGAAACAACAACATATGTAGATTGATAGACTGTGGTAGCGACAACCTAACCTCTCTGATTACTGAGGCATTGGGAAAATCTATTTCAGTTATGAAAGTCCATCTGAGAGAAATATACATGCGGAATGATAATTCAAATTTTAAGACCTGTTAAACTCCCAGTTGGTTGTATATTTCTAAGAAACGTTGTTGTGTGAAGAATTTCCCATGGCTATAACATATATCTCTGGTTCCTTAGCTTTAGTTCTGGCTGAGATCAAATATCTTGTGGACTGGAAATTCGTATTCTCTTCACATTGCTTTGTGAAGGGTAGGTCTTGAAGTCAATGGAAAAATCAGGGGAGATGTAAAACGAGCTGTCAACTCACTGTCATCCATTTTATTCTATCACACAAGGGTCTAAAGATCACTTCATCCAAATTTCCATAACTTAACAAACATAAAATATGTTCTTACCTTTTATATATTTTAACACCTTGTTTTTGAATGTTGATTTATGCTGTGAAACACCGCCCATCAGGAGCTAATATTGAGAAATTGCATGTATAATTTTAATGGAATGAAAAATGGGCTGGTTCTGTAACAAGTAGGTGAACACCCTGCCAGACGGCTGCCCAAGAAGGGAAAGGAAAATTTACCACTGCACCCCTTGCCTTAAAACCCATATTTCATGAGAATTTTTATGATGTTATTAATTGAGTTGGAGCTTAGTACCTTAGTGACTCCACCGTTAGAGTACTGAATGCAATGTTAGGCTCCACACTATGGAGAGGATATTTAGGTAATGGAAAGGGCACAGACTGACTGGCATGCTACCTGGAATGAAAACATAGAAATACAAAGAAAGACTTGGAAAAATTGGAGCTGTTTTCATTACAACCAAAAAAAAAGTGATTTGATAGAGCTTTTTAAAATTATTAAAAGATGGGACAAAATAAATGAAAACAAACATTGGTTCAGAATTCTAGAATGAGGGGATATACATATACTCTCTGCTGGTTGGAGTCATACCTCCCACAAAGGAAGATGGAGGTCAATTATCTCAATTCCAGGACATCACAGCAGGAGTTCCTTAGGGTTGTGTCCTAGGTCAGAAGTGGGTATGTTCGCAGATGACTGCACAATGTTCAGCATGATTCACAACTCCTCAGCTACTGAAGCAGTCTGTGTCCATATGCAGCAAGATCTGGAAAACTTTCAGGCTTGGGCTAATAAGTGGCAAGAATCATTCGGTCACACAACTGCTAGGCAATGACCATTTCTAACAAGAAAGAATCCAACGATCTCCCCTTGACATTCAGTGGAATTACCATCGCTGAGTGCTCCACTATCAACATCCTGGAGGTTACCATTGACCCAATACTGAATTGGACCAGCTATATGAATACTGTGGCTATAAAAGCAGGTCAGAGACTCGGAATTCAGCGACAAGTAACTCACCACCTGATGCTCCAAAGCCTTCCACCATATACAAGGCACAAGTGTAATGGAATACTCTCCACTTGCTTGGATAAGTGCAGCTCCAACAGCACTCAAGAAGCTTGACACCATCCAGGACAAAGCAGCCCACTTGATTGGCAACCCATCCAACACAATAAACACTCCCTCAACCACTGATATACAGTGGCAGCAGTGTGTACCATCTACAAGATGCACTGCAGCAACTCACCAAGGCTCCTTTGACAGCACCTTCCAAATCTGTGACCTCTACCACCAAGACAATGGCAGCAAGTGAACATCACCACTTGCAAGTGCCCATCCAAGACACACACTATCTTGACTTGGAGCTATATTGCCATTCCTTCACTGCCACTGGGTCAAAATCCTGGAACTCCCTTCCTAACAGCACTGTAGGTGTTTCAATACTACATGGGCTCAGCATCTCCTTCTCAAGGACAATTAGGGATGGGCAATAAATACTGCCTTAGCCAGCAACATGCACATCCTCGGGAGAAAGTGCCTGGACAATCAGATTTTTGGGGGGAGGGGCGGGGGGTGGGGGGTGGTGGTGGTGGGGCAGGTGGTGGTGCTGGTGGCGCTGGTTGGCAGGTGTTACCTGGAGTCAGGCCTGCTGCCCCTGGAAAGAGCATGGAGGCAGCTATTGGGGCTGCCGTGTGAGGAAGCGAGCTGTGCGAAAAACGCACCTTGGTAATCCAGGACCTTGTCCCAACTTTAAAAAAAAATGTCCCTCCAGCCCTCACTTTATATGCTCCCACTTTATATGCCCCATCCATGTCAACCCATGCCAACCTATGCCCCTCTACCCACACTCATGGCCCTTTATAGTGCATATACCAACTCATGCCAACCCAAGCCCCCATGCCCACTACTCTTTGTCCTTGCATCCTCCATGCCAACTCACCCAAGATCCACCATTGGTGGATCTCAGGACCCGTGCTGAAATTAAATGAAATGAAGTTCTTAAGTGCCTATTGATGAATTCACTCTTTAAAAAAAAACACTCTGATTTTTTTTTAAAAACCCATTCACTACAATTATTTTCCTTCAACTATTTAATGCCTTTTCAAAACAAGTATTTGCATTCATAGCTCTACTTCAAAGACTTTATAAGCACTTGACGCTGTCAGTCAAACCATGAACTGACAGGCACCCCACTGTGATAATGATAGGTTGTGGAATCAGACATGCAGCACAAAACCTGTAATGATATCCCTCAGGCTTAGGGCAACAGGCACAGCAAAATAGTGAGCACCATTTTTTTTAAACTGGAGACAGTTTTTTTTCCAAAAAATTAAAGGCCAGGAGTTTAAATGCCTTGACAGCTTGACAGTTCTCATCAGCTTGACAGTTCCAATGAGTTTATCTACATTATATGCATATTCTTGTCTACTTTTAACAACTCCAAAGGGCACATGACTTTTCCCAATGGACACAAATGGCATCACACCTCTCCCAAAGGGCACCCGATCTCTCCCAAAGGGCAAGTACCTCTCCCAAAGGTGTCCCTGCACCTATACGAAAGAGTACCCTACCTCTCCACAGAACTCTGGCAGCTTTAGACCTTCTCCTGAAAACCATAAGTCGTGTTTGGACAACCCACTAGTGAAAATTGTTCCTGACTGAAGGCAGCTGCACTTTAGCATGTGCAGCTGCTTCCCTGAACCACAGTTGCACAAACCAGAAGCCACCCCTATTTTCCCCTGGCAAAAATGCTGGACACCAGATTCGGAGCAGGAATTCTGGTTTTGGGTCTTCGATGCCATTTTGGATAAGCCAGAAACACTTTCTGTCGTGGCACAAATTCAGGCCTATGACCTAAAACGTAATAGAGATTTTAGTGACCCAGAAACTTTTATCTGTCTCATGTTTTAATTAATAGAATGGCTTTCTAAATTTGTATGTTTAGTATTCGCAGTAGCAATCAGTCAGTCAACAAGTGTTTGTTTTCTTGGTAATGGAGTGCTATTGTATACCATCAAATTAGCTAAGAGTTTGGTGTAGGGGACAACTGGCTCTTGTCCTGTCACTCTGACAGGCACCTGATGCAGCCAAAAGGACCTGTCTAGTCATCTCACTGGTGGATAATAAACGAGGGCTATCAAAGGACTGAAAGGAATTCAGCTTTTGTCTAAAATAACATTTTCCATACATTATTAATGCTGTGATGATGAAGGGATTAAAATGGTGAATCCACTTCCTCAAGCCAGCTGTTTTTTCATATGGCAGACATTGCAAGAATGAACATCAATATCCTGCTGACTTCTTTTTTAAAAAGTAAAATTAATATATTTTAATAACAAGAGCCTGAATTCTCAAAACTGGGAATTTGGCTATGTACTGCATCATAATTGAATTTTTTTGTTACGGCTAAAAGGGATTTAGTCCAAGACATGAGTCTTTGAAACACAGACACATAATGGCTAAATCCCCTGTCTCTGTTTTCTTATTTTAATATTATTGACTAATGGATCCTTGACATTTGCCTGTGGGTTCTTGAATATCTCAGTGTGCTAAAGTATTTCACAGTCCACCAATCTGTCCAACACATGGTCTTTCCAGTCCCTATCAGGCTCTAAGATCAAATACTTTTCTAATTGTAAGTCAGTATATGTTTCTGGGATGGTTGTCAGTGAGCTTCAAGAAATTCAATTCACTAAATTCAATCAAGCAATTCTTACTGAAATCACAAACCACAAAAGCAAAACAAAAGTAGTTTATCAATATTGCCGGAACTGCCTTAGACTCACTCCCAGCTTTGTATATTATTTTCTTTAACCCTCTGAGCGCAACACAGATTCCAGGTGCAACCAAACGGTAGAGCTGTTGGCAGAGCCAATTTAGGCACATAAAAATGCATTAAAGAATCTTCAAAGTCAGGGCTTTTAACTGGCTGAAAAGACAATCTTTAAAGTTATGTTTCACTCTATAAAAACCTAGGCTTAGAATATAGTGCAGGTGCCAATCCCTGTGCCTAAATTGGTAGGCCTGAGGCACACCCATTATTAAGCCTTGGATCTCATTTAACAAGATTGGCAAGCTGCAGATACCTCCTGGGAATCCTCAGGTCAATCACTGGTGAAAATTTCAAATTTGGGCTCTTGTGTCACTGGCAACATAGCTTAAGTTGAGCCTGGTAGGAATGAAGGCACTTAGGAGAGAGAGCAGAAGGAGTTGGTGGAGTGATCAGGAGAGGAGGTAGATGATCAGAAGGGGGTCAAGTGGGAGCTGGCAATGGTCTCCAGGACCTGCAATACCAAGAGCAGCATTCCTGCACCTCCTTACTCTACATTCAGCCAAGCATTTTTTACAATTACCTTTTTGATGGCAGACACCAGCAGTCACATTAAGACCATGTAGATGATGTTTTCTAAATGCAGCTGACACATGTTACGGCCAGTCCCCAGGTGAGGTCCCACAATTTTTTATGATCCCGGACGAGAGACCCCAAATTTTTATGCTCCCAGGTGAGGAGCGATGAACTGGCTCCCTTTCTTTATTCAGCCCCCTCGGTTGGTCACAATAAGGTTAATTTAAAAAGGATCCCTTCCCTTGTGGATACCTTTTTCCCAGCCCAAATGTATTTATGTTTTAAAAGGAGCCAATTTAACCAGGCTGTCTTGAGTCAAAGAAATAATTTTTATTAGTTACTAAATGCAAGGAAAAATAATAAAAATGCAACACACATACCCACAGATTAGAAATGAAAAATTGAGTCAAAAATAAAAGTTAAAAAGACATATGAATCAGTCCTTTGACTTGCTTGTGAGGAGCAAATGGTGAAATGTTGCAGCCATTAAGTTGGGTTGATTACAGTAGTATTGACTTTGGTAGTTGAGTAGTTGATTTGGAGATTCTTGGCTCTGCGGGTTAGCTGAACGGAGTTGTCCTGTTTCCTTTTCGACTGTGGCCTTGCTGATTTGTGACTTGCTTCCAGCAATCAGAGAGAGATTTTTTTGTATCCTTCCAAGCGCAGGGATGCCCACTTGGTGCTCTTCAGCTATGACCTTTACATCACACACACCGGAACAGAACACCAGACTAGCATACAGAGCTAGGGTTGCAGTTGGCTTTTTTAAAATCTAGGGTTGCCGTTGGTCTTTCCTTGTGTGTTCCTGGAAGGGAAAAAACAAACATGTCTTTCACCCAGATCTGTTTCTTTTTAACTCAGCTCATGTCCACAGTCTGGGATATTATTCAACAGGAGATGGTTTCAGCTGAGATGGTAATCATTTTCCATTATCTCCACAACCACAGGAGATAACAGTTCAGTTTGCATTGTATCTTTATTTTTGAAGTGCCTCTGTCTGAAGTAGGCCGTTTCACACCTTTTAGGTGTGACATTCTATTCTCTCTGAACTAGTTGGTCAAGTAATCCACATAGGAATTTTCCAGCAAGTGGTTACCTTAAAGTCTCAGCCAGCTGTTGCTTTTATGCCCTTTTATTAAAAGACACATATCTTACTTAAAAATTCAATACGTCCATAAGTAATTCGGGTATAGGATCCGTGGTGATGACACTTCCCCACATGACGAATTAAATGAGATTCATTCTTATTTCATTACAAAAGGAGAGAAAAAAAATTAAATATAAAACAACAAACACACTCACACACACATTCATTCTTCTAGCTTTGGTCAATATTATCTTTTTAGTTCTAACCAGGTATCTTCAAGTTCTGGACAGGGTGTCTGCAATCACATTTGATTTCCCAGCAATGTGGGTGATTTTTAGGTGGTACAGTTGGAGAAGCAACCTCCAACAGAATAACCTGGCATTCTGTGTCCTAAATTTTTCCACTAAAGTTAACGGGTTGTGGTCAGTATAGACTGTGGACTCCCTGTATCCATTTCAGACATATATCTCAAAGTGTTTGAGAACCAGTAACAAACCAAGGGTTTCCTTCTTTACTGTGGAGTAACGTTTCTGATATTTGTTTAAATTTTCGGAGAGGTACCCGACTGGTTTCTCTATCCCTGATTCATCTTCCTGGAGGAGGATAGCCCCTTTCCTATGTCACACGCATTAATGACTACTTTAAATGTTTGGTTAAAGTTCGGACATGCAAGCATAGGCTCGCCTACTAAAATAGCTTTCAGCCTTTCGAAAGCTGTCTGACATTTCTCAGTCCATACTACCTTTGCTTGTTTCGGTAGTGGGTCTGTCTGCGGGGCGGCTACTGTGCTGAAGTTTGGGATGAACTTGCGGTAGAACCCACACATCCCCAAGTACCTCATGATTTCCCGTTTCGTTGTGGGAATGGGGGACTGTGCTACTGCTTGTACCTTTGCAGCCCTGGGCAGTACTTGTCCTTGACCCACTACATGGGCTGGATTTTACCGTCGGTGAGCGGGGGCGGGGCCCACTTGCTGACGCATAAAATGACACATGGTGACTTCGGGCGAAACTCCCTACGTCACCATGCCCCATTTAAATTTTCAGGAAGGTGGGGGCACAGCAAAATTAACTGCGCACCCGCCAGCCTGTCAATGGCCAATTGAGGCCATTGACAGAGCAGTTAAAGTAATTAGTGGACCTGCATGTCCAACCTTAAGGTTGGCGGGCAGGCCAGGAGCCTTGGCGCGAACTAGAAAAAAGATGAAACCTCATCCACCGGCGGGATGAAGTTTCATGTTGGGTCTTAAAAATTTTAATAAAGTTTTTTTGGAAATTATGAACATGTCCCAACTCATGTGACTCATTGTCACATGAGGGGAACATGTCCCAACTCATGTGACTCATTGTCACATGAGGGGAACTGTTAGCGAAATTTTATTTTTCTATTTTGAGCTTTTTCACATTTAGAGCCGATCTCCCTGCCTGAGGCTACACTTAGCCTCAGGGAGATGAGTGCGCTCTTTCGTCTGCATGCGCAAAAGGGCGCACTCTCGATTTTAAGAATCCCCACCCGCCCGCACAGGGAGCGCATAGCGCTTCCCTGCAGACATCACGCTGGGCGGGCCTTAATTGGCCCACCCATGTAAAGTGGCGCCACGCCTCCAATTGGGGGCGCCGATCGGAAGTGCGTCCACACACGCCCACCCATCAACTTCCCCCCCAACAAGGGGAAAATTCAGCCACATGTCTTAGATAGGTCACCTGAACCTTAGCGAACTCACTCTTTACGAAATTGACCACTAGGTCAGCTGACTGTACTTTCTGGACAAGGGCTTTCAGTTGCTCTAAATGGGTTCCCCAGGTGTCGCTGTACACTAGGAGCCCGTCTAGGTACACTACGCAATTGGATAAGCCCCCAACTACCTGGTTCATCAGCCTTTGAAAGGTGGCTGGGGCATTTTGGAATTCAAATGGCATGAATCGACACATGTATAACCCATCCAGAGTTATGAAGGCAGAAATTTCCTTTGTGCAGGCAGTCAAGGGAGCCTGCCAGTATTCCTTGAGTAAATCTATCTTTGTAATGTAGGCTGCTTTACCTACTCTATCTATGCAGTCTTCCAGCCAGGGTACCGGATAGGAATTGGCTCAGGCCACTGCATTAACTTTTTGGTAGTCAATGCAGATCCTTGTGGAGCCGCCCGGCTTGGCCATGAGCATAACTGGGGAGCTCCAGCTACTGTTGCTGGTCTCTATTAGTTGCTGCTGCAGCATGTAGCTAAGCTCCTCCCGAACCTGGGCCAACTTTTCTGGGCCTAGATGATAGGGATATTGCCTTATTGGAGGGGCCTGTCCCATATCCACTTCGTGTACGGCTAGTGTGTTGCAGCCTGGCTTGTCTCTGCATAAGCCTTTAAATATATTGAGCAGCCTCGTCAAGTCTGCTCACTGTTCAGCACTTAGGTGGGTGAATAGGAGTCTAAGTTCGCTAGAATCTAAATGTTGGTTAGTCAGGTAATAGGGGGTTCAATGTGGGCCTCACCCACATCTCCCTCCAATTCATCCCCACTGCTACCCTCATCCTCTAGATCTGAGGCAACGGGACAGAGAGTTACCTGCTTGTCCCCTTCTCGACTGTGATATTGCTTTATCATGTTGACATGACACAGGCTTTGCCTTTTCCCATGATCTGTGGTCTCAATTAGATAGTTTACTTCCCCGAGTTGCTTTGCTACCCTGTATAGGCCACTGAACCGGGCTTTTAAGGGTTCACCTGGTATTGGTAGGAGCATTAATACATAGTCTCCTGGCTGAAATTTTCAGTCCCTGTCATGTTTGTCAGCCTGTTTTTTTACAACCATCTGGGAGATTTTCAAGTATTCTCAGGCCACATCACAGGCTCTCATGAGTCGCTCCCGGAACACTGTTACATAGTCTAACATGGAGACTTCCTCCTGTTCTAAAAACCTCTCCTTGATTAGTTTCAGAGGCCCTTGCACTTGGTGCCCGTAAACTAATTCAAACGGAGTAAAAGCGGTGGACTCATAGGGTGAGTTCCAGGTATCGAACAGAAAGAAACCTGGTCCTTTATTCCAGTCATGGGGGTACTTGTGGCAGTACGCCCTGATCATTGTTTTTAGGGCTTGGTGGTACCGCTCTAGTGCCCCTGGGGCTGGGGGCGATACGCTGATGATTTCAGCTGGGTCACGCCCAGTTTACCCATGACTTTCTGGAATATCTTGCACATGAAATTTGAGCCCTTATCTGACTGGATGCCAGTGGGCAGACCATACCTGGTAAAGATTTGGGTCTATTCCCTCACCACTGTTTTGGCAGACATGGCTTTCAGGGGAACAGCCTCTTGGAAATAGGTAGCCACGTCCAAGATGGTAAGAATATACTGGTGGCCCCCTTTTGTTTTGGGCAGGGGCCCCACACAGTCCACTAACACCTTGTTGAATGCTTCCCTAAAATCATTGCCGCAGGTTTTACTGCAGCCTGGGGTTTTCCAACAACCTTGAAGGTGTGGCAGGTCCTGCCAAAGCTTACTACATTCCTGTGGAGGTGTGGCCAATAAAAAATGCTGGCTGATGCGGGCTTATGTTTTGCATGTACTGACATGCCCAGCCATCAGAACTTTGTGAGCTAGCCACAATATTTCCCTAATTTACCTCGGTGACACCACCAACTGTTGGATCACTGCCCACTCTTCGTTTGCAGGTCTATGAGGGGGGTCTCCATTTCCTCTTCAGCACCTCATTTTAAATGTGGTAGCATTCAGGGACTGCTTCTGCCTCAGCTTCAACGTGAGCAGTCTGAGCTAATGTTTTTAACAGTGGGTCAGCTTGCTGGGCCGCTACGAAGAAAGATCTATTTTTCCCTCCTTAGGGTTTTCCAGACTTCTGAAGAAAGTTTCAGATAACCAGACTGTAGGGTCTTCTGTCTGCAGTGCCACTTCAGCCTCCACTGACAGAGCTTGACTGACCGCACAGTCAGGGAAAATGCCAGGCACTTTCTCCTGCAGCTGTTCTGTCTCCCTGACCTCAGCTGGTTTCCCTGAGACTGCTGAGGGTGCTATTACCTCTGATCCTACCAGGTCGCTGCCGAGGAGCAGGTTGCCCCATCCACAGGCAAACTCAGGACAATTCCCACAGTCACCGGTCCTGACACAAGACTGCGCTCCAGGGCCAGGATTTTCCCCTATGGTAGGCAGCTGGGCGGAAGCAGGCTGCGTGCCGCTATTTTACATGGGCAGGCCCGCCCAGCGTAATACATGGCTGGTAGCGCTCAGCTCTACCTATGCGAGCAGGGGGAGCAGGGAGAGTTGGGGCCAGCGCTCTTTTGCACATGTGCTCGAAAGAGTACAACAAACCCCTTGAGGCACAGAGCTGCCTCGGGGAGATTGAATGGAACATGAAACAGTTTAATAAATGATGTAAAAATTTATTTAAACATGTCTCCTCATGTGACATGTTTGTAAAGGTGGGAAATTTATTTATTTATTTTATAAAAGCTTCAGGAAACCCGCGGATGAGTTTTCCTGAAAAACGCAAAGGCCACTTGGGCTTTTCGCCTGCTTGCCAACCTTAAGCTTGGACGGGCAGCTTTCTTACCTATTTTAATTAATTTCTTAATGGCCTTCCTAGGCCGTTGACATTTCAGTGGGTGTGCAGCCAACTTCAGCGCACGGCCTCCAAATGAAATATCGCGATGGTGCACGATTACATCGGGACGCACGCCCGATGTCATCGCACATCGTTTTACTCGTCGGCGTGTCGGGCCCGCCCCCGCATGCCAACCGGAAAATTCAGCTCCAGATGCATCTGGTATAAAGGGATGGGTATGTACGCTCTTTCAATCCTCTTTACCAACACCTTGGCACTTGCTGCACTTTCTAGTTGGAAAGTCATGCCTTTTCCCAGTAGTAGAGTTTAGCTGGCCCCTGTGTCCCTCATTACTATTACAGGCTTACTCGCCTCACCTTGGGGAAATATGGCCACCCTTCCTGTGGATACAAAGTCCTGTAGCTCTGAGGGATTTGTTTAACCTCATCTGCACTCTCAGGAGTGCCTCTACAGCGATTCGCAGCAGCAGTCAGAGCAATAGCCTGGTCTGCTATGCTGTCTGACTAACTCCCATTCTCTGCCCCAATAAATCCCACTGGTTTTTCCCGTAACCTACATCAATTTTCCCGGAGGTGCCCTACCTTTCGGCAGTTAAAACACACAGGCTTCTTGGCCTCACTTTTCATCTCAGGACCACCCTTTCTGTCCTGAAGAGGGCCACCAGCATTTCCCTCTCTCCAATGGGTGCTGAGTTTCCGATCACTCTCTCCACCTCTATCCTTTCCAATTGGTTGGGGTTGACTAGGGGACAGTCTCTTTTGGAACAAGGGTTTGTTAATTATAAATTGCGTGCACTTGTTTTAGTTCAATTGACTTAATATTACAATAATCAAGCTACTCCTGCATTTCTGTAGAATTGGTGTTTATTTCTGGATCACAGTTTGTGAGCTGAAAATGTCCAACATCGTCGAGCACTGGGACTAATTAATTTTCCTGAGCCCAGTAAAAGAAAACATTAACAAGTGTTGGAAATGTAAAGTAAAATCAGAAAATCTTGGAAATAAACAGTAGGTTAGGTATCATTGATAATGAGGAAAGACACAGATTAATATTTTGAATCATTCTCTCGAACCACCAACTGTGTCATGCCCAGTGAAGGCATGTCATATTCATAACTTTAAACATGGATTATATTCGGTAGAGAATTTTCTGGAACTGCCTTTTTTAAAAATGGACATTAAAGGCTACTAAATAGGTTACTTTTGCAATTTCTGCACAGATTACCTCAAGTCTCTGGAAAGTTTCTAATTGATTGACCATTGGGGTGGGGGGGGGGGGTGGGGGGGGTGCCTCCTTGAATGAACATACCAAGACAAAAATCATCTATTGTTTGTGGACTTACCCAAAACTCAAAATCTATAGACTCCTAGACTTACTGTTGCTGAGCTCAAAATGCAACAATGAGAGCTACAGAGAAACCAGTCACATTATAAATAAGTTTGAATGGCCACCATCCATTCTCCATTGTATAGCAATGGTTTCTAATTTAAATAATTCTGGGTGGACGATATAAGTATTGACCATATGATTGAAACTGCCTTCAAATAACAAATCTTTCACTTCAAGAACCAGAGAGAAAACAAGTCAGTCTGTGAACAACAGCTACAGAGAGCAGAACAGAAAGAGCAGTAACATTTACACCTTTAAAAACTAGACACTGTAACATATTAAACTTGCCAAGTTTTCAAGTCCGCCAGAACTGAAAACTGACCTCTGGGTAAGAAGACTATAAGTTCCTAACTTCATGACCTGCTGAAAATCTGTTTCTTCAAAGGAATCCTACAATAATTCTGACATACAACTCTGGCTAATGAATCCACCTATACTACCCTTCAGGAGTAGAATAACACCTTCTTTACCAGGACTATTCACTTTAATCGTATTCTTTCTCGAGTGCGTGTGCATGTACATGTGTATGCGCGCCGACTAAGTGATGTAGAGTTAGACTTTTCGGGATGAATCAGTGAATAAATAATCCTCTTTATTTAAACTCATGAAAAGCATGTTGCCCATACATTTGACCATACACTCAGAGGTTAAGAAACACAAACTTCTTCCTTTCCAAAAGCACACTGGTCACAGACAATAAGGGAAAGGAGTGGGGTTTCAGTTCCCTCTCATTCTTTCTGTAATAATTGTTCAAGGGTTATATATGTTTCAAGTCTGCTGAGTATAGCAAAGGCAGCATGAAAAGCAGTAAAAAGAAATAGGGGAAAATTATACCTAAAAACAGAGCAGTAAAGCAACCAAAATTGCAGAAGAAACTGAACTGCTGATTTACTGCTAGATTTCTACCCATTCCAATTTTTGAAGCTCGATTTAGAGAGCTGGGGATCTCACCAGAAACAGGAGGGGTATCATTAATACATGCAAATTGAGGTCAAATTACAGTGTCAGGATCTCAAGCTGCTGCTGACTTGTTGCACAATCATCTCCCTGGAAGACTCAGACAAGTAGGGGCCCAGGACCATGTCTAGCTGACTGTAGATTCAATAACTTGCACTGGACTTACCACCTTTGGAAAGTGCCTTCTTCCTTATGGGGCAGCTGCTCCCTTTAAGTGCCAGCCACCCTGTTGGATTTCTTGCCCTCCCAATTGTCAAGTTGCCTATAAGGAACCTGTTTAGTGTTAGCTGTATTCAAATGGGACCTATCCACAAAATTTGGTCAGGCCTCCGACCAACTTTATCAGGAAGGGGGGCAGAGGGCATGACCCACAGCCCACCCAATAAAGTCACCATGTGAAAATTGGCCGTATATGATGGGACGTCTTGCCTCGGCCCATGAGATGTCACGGACCATCAACAATTTTCACAGAATTTTTTAAAATCCCTTCTGTGGCCATCTGAGAATGTGCTGAATGCAAAGTATAACAGACTAAAGTCAGACCCAGCAGCTCCAGCACCAATAAAGGTGCTGACCAGTTGCATTTATTTTTCTGCAAACAGTTATAACTATATGAAGGTCCACTTATACGAGGCGGGAGGTGGACTATTTGTGGTCTTTGTGTCAAAATTTGCTCTGTCAGCAGCCATATTAATGGTGCTTTTAACTGCAGCAGCAGAACAGGCCAAAATCAAGCACTGGCAGGTAGGACTGGGGAAACAGAACCTCTTGCTGTTTCTGCTTTGTTTGTATCTCCTGAACCACAATGATTGCAACATTTGCCATTTAACACACAGAGCATCTTTTATCATTGATTAGTAACAATTATATTTTTCCTTACAACTCTGAGATGGTCTAACAAAATTGGAGTCAATGGAAATCAGGGGAGATTCAAATGGGACCTATCCACAAAATTTGGTCAGGCCTCCGACCAACTTTATCAGGAAGGGGGGCAGAGGGCATGACCCACAGCCCACCCAATAAATTCACCATGTGATCTCCACTGGTTGAAGTCAAATCTAGCACAAAAGAAGATGGCTGTGGTTATTGGAGGTCAATCATGCCAGTTCCAGGACAGCACTGCAGGAGTTCCTCAGGGTAGTGTTCTCAGCCCAACCATCTTCAACTGCTTCATCAATAATCTTCCTTCCATTATAAGGTCAGAAATGGGGATATTTGCTGATGATTGCATAATGTTCAGCACCATTCATGACTCCTCAGATGCTGAAGTAGTCCATGACCAAATGCAGCAGGACATGGACAATATCCAGGCTTGGGCTGACAAGTGGCAATTAACACTCGTGCCACATAAGAGCCAGGCAATGACCTCTCCAACAAGAGAGAATCTAACAGTCACCCCTTGACATTCAATGGCATTACCATCTCTGAATCCCCCGCTATCAACATCCTGGGGGTTATCAAAAGTGAACTGGACTAGCCATAGCTGATTGGCCCGGATTTTGGGAAGAGTGTCCTGCAATCAGCATTGTGGTAAAGCAGTCTAGGAAGAGTGTCCTGCAGTCAGTTCTAGTTGAAAATAACAAGAGTGACATCACAAGACAGCATGAGAGAGCAGCAGAGAGACCCGAACCAGCATGAGTGTGGGGAAGCTTCAAAAAGTGATGTCAACACAAAGGTGAGAGCTGATTGGTGAGTAACGGGTAAGTGTTTTTCTCCAGTTTCAAATAGATTAAGTTAAGGAAAGGTAAGAGTTCTAGTTTTTATTTAAAGTACGTAAATGATTTAACGTTCTTTTATTGTATTTAACTTAAAGTAAGGATTTTTTTTTCAACTAGAGGCACGGCAAGGCAGCTTGGTCCCATGTTATGTATCGCCTGCAACATGTGGGAAGTCCCAGATGCTCTTTGCGCTCTGACCGACCACACATGCAGGAAGTGCCACCAGCTGCAGCGGCTTGAGCTCCAAGATTCGGAGCTTGAGCAGCAGCTGGAGGCACTGAGGTGCATCCACAAGGCTGAGAGTTTCGTGGATAGCACGTTTTTAGATGTGGTCACCCCACATCTTACTGAAGTGCAGACAGAGAGGGAATGGATGACCATCAGTCAGAAGAAAGGTATCAGGCAGATAGTCAGGAAATCCCCAGGGTGCATCTCGCTCGAGAACTGTTTTTCTGTGTTGGACAACAGTGAGAGTGACGGTTCCTCTGGGGAGTGCAGCCATGCTCATGGCACTATGAGTGGCTCAGCTCCACAGCGAGGGAGGAAAAAGAGGGGAAGAGCAATAGTGGTAGGAGACTCGATAGTAGGGGGAACATACAGGCGTTTCTGTGACCGTAGATGTGATTCCAGGATGGTATGTTGCCTCCCTGGTGCCAGGGTCAAGAATGTCATTGAACGGCTGCAGGGCATTCTAATGGTGGAGGGCAAACAGACAGAGATCATGGTACATATTGGTACCAACGACATAGGTAGAAAGAGGGATGAGGTCCTGCAAGCAGAATTTAGGGAGCTAAGAAGCAGATTAAAAAACAGGACCTCAAAGGTAGTAATCTCTGGATTACTTCTGGTGCCACGTGCCAGTGAGTATAGAAATAGGAGGTTAGTCCAGATGAATGCACCTGAACCGGAATGGGACCAACATCCTTGCGGGGAGGTTTGCTAATGCTGTTGGCGGGAAGTTTAAACTAACTTGGCAGGGTGATGGGATCCTGAGAGGAGGTTCAGCAGGGGGAGATGCACAGCCAAAATTAGAAGAGAGAGCAAGTGAGTCTGGAAGGCATAGAAATTATAGGCCAGTTAAGGCACAAGGGAATTTGGCAAGGTTGAATGTTATTTATTTTAATACAAGGAGTCTGATGAATAAGGCAGATGAGTTGAGGGCACAAATTAACACATGGAAGTATGATGTCATTGCTGTCACAGAGACATGGTTGAGAGAGGGGCAGGATTGGCAGTTCAATATTCCAGGATACAGGGTCTTCAGGCGAGACAAGGAAGGAGGTAAAAGAGGAGAGGGTATCGCAATATTGATCAAAGAATCAATTACAGCAGTAAGGAGGGATGACATCTTAGAAGGCTTCTCAAATGAAGCCATATGGGTAGAACTTAAAAACAAAAAAGGAGCTATCACATTCCTGGGAGTGTACTATAGGCCCCCAAACAGTCAGAGGGAAATAGAAGAGCAGATATGTAGGCAAATTTCAGAGAAAATAATAGGGTAGTAATAGAGGGGGATTTCAACTTCCTCAACATTAACCAGGTTAGCCATTGCGTGATAGGTTTAGAGAGAGCCGAATTCTTAAAATGCATCCAGGAGAGCTTTTTAAGCCAGTATGTAGAAGGTCCTACAAGAGAGGGGGGGCGGTCCTGGACTTAATTTTAGGGAATGAAGCTGGGCAAGTGGTAGAGGTATCAGTGGGGAGCATTTTGCAGATAGTGATCATAAATCTGTTAGATTCAAGGTTGTTATGGAAAAGGACAAGGATGGGCCAGAAATCAGAGTTCTAAATTAGGGGAAGGCCAATTTTAATAAGATCAGATATGATTTAGCCAGAGTGGACCGTGAGTAGCTACTTTTAGGTAAATCCGCATCAGAGCAGTGGGATTCATTCAAGAAGGAAATAGGGAGAGTACAGGGCCAACATATTCCAGTAAAGATAAAGGGTGCAACCAACAAATCCCTGGGTGTCGAGGGATAAACAGGATTGGATAAAGAGAAAAAGGGAGGCTTATGGCAGATACCGAGGGCTCAAAACAGCGGAAGCTCTAGAGGAGAATAGAATGTATAGAGGGGAACTTAAAAAGGAAATTAGGAGAACAAAAGGGGGGCATGAAAAAACATTGGCAGGTAAAATAAAGGAAAATATAAGTTATTTTACAAGTACATTAAGAGTAAGAGGATAACTAGGAAAAGAGTAGGGCCCATTAAGGACCATAGTGGTAATTTGTGTGTGGAGCCAGAAGACGTAGGTAGGGTTCTAAATGAATACTTTGTGTTGGCATTCACAAGTGAGAGGGATGACGTGGATATGGAAATCAGGCAGAAGGACTGTGATATAATTAAAGAAATTAGCATAGAAAGGGAGGAGGTTCTAAGTGGTCTGGCAGACTTAAAAGTAGATAAATCTCCAGGCCTGGATGAAATATATCCCAAGCTGTTGAGTGAGGCAAAGGAGGAGATAGCAGGGGCACTGGCAATGATTTTCAATACCTCCCTGGCCACAGGAGAGGTGCCAGAGGACTGGAGGAGAGCCAATGTGGTACCGTTATTCAAGAAGGGAGGAAAGGATAAACCAAGGATCGACAGGCCCGTCAGTCTAACCTCAGTGGTGGGGAAACTATTGGAAGCAATTCTGAGGGACAGAATTAATCTACACTTGGAGAGGCAGGGATTAAACAAGGACAGACAGCATGGTTTTGTTAAGGGGAGGTCATGTCTGACCAATTTGATTGAATTTTTCAAAGAAGTAATCAGGTGTGTAGATGAGGGCAATGCATTTGACATAGTCTACTTGGACTTCAGCAAGGCTTTTGATAAGGTCCCGCATGGGAGACTGATAACGAAGGTAAGAGCCCATGGGATCTGAGGCAATTTGGCAAATTGGATCCAAAATTGGCTGAGTGGCAGGAAGCAGAGGGTGACAGTCGAAGGGTGTGTTGTGACTGGATGCCTGTGTCCAGTGGGGTTCCACAGGGATCGATGTTGGATCCCTTGCTGTTTGTGCTTTATATAAACGATTTAGACTTGAATGTAGAAGGGTTGATCAGTAAGTTCGTGGATGACACGAAAATTGGTGGGGTGGTAAATAGTGAGGAGGATAGCCTTAGATTACAGCAGGATATAGACTGGTCAGATGGGCTGATCAGTGGCAAATGGAATTTAATCTGGATAAGTGTGAGGTGATGCACTTAGGCAGGACAAACAAGACACGGGAATACACGATGAATGGTAGGACCCTGGGGAGTACTAAGGATCAGAGGGACCTTGGCGTGCATGTCCACAGGTCCCTTAAGGTAGTGGGACAGGTAGATAAGGTGGTCAAGAAGGCATATGGGATACTTGCCTTTATTAGCCGAGGCATAGAATATAAGAGCAGGGAGGTTATGCTGAAACAGTATAAAATGCTGCTTAGGCCACAGCTAGAGTATTGTGTGGAGTTCTGGAATCCGCATTATAGGAAGGATGTGATTGCACTAGAGAGAGTGCAGAGGAGATTTACCAGGATGTTGCCTGGACTGGAGAGTTTTAGTTATGAGGAGAGATTGGATAGACTGGGGTTATTTTCCCTGGAGCAGAGGAGATTGAGGGGGGACATGATTGGGGTGTGTAAAACTATGAGGGGCATAGATAGGGTAGACAGGAAGGAACTTTTCCCCTTGGTGGAGGGATCAATAACCAGGGGGCATAGATTTAAGGTAAGGGGCAGGAAGTTTAGAGGGGATATAAGCAAGAATTCTTTCACCCAGAGGGTGGTGGGAATCTGGAACTCACTGCCTGAAAGGGTGTTAGAGGCAGAAACCCTCATAACATTTAAGAAGTATTTGGATGTGCACTTGCAATGCCATGGCATACAAGGCTATGGGCCTAGTGCTGGAAAATGGGATTAGAATAGTCAGGTACTTGTTTGACCAACACAGACTCGATGGGCCGAAGGGCCTTTTTCTGTGCTGTAGACCTCTATGACTCTATATTAATACTGTGGCTACAAGGGCAGGTCAGAGGCTAGTAATCCTGCGACGGCTAACTCACCACCTGACTCCCCTAAGCCTATCCACCATCTGCAAGGCACAGGTCAGGAGCGTGAAGGAATCTTCTTCATTTGCCTGGATGAGTGCAGCTCCAACAACACTCAAGAAGCTTGACACCATCCAGGACAAGGCAGCCTGCTTGATTGGCACCACATCCACAAACATTCATTCCTTCCACCACTGCCGAACAGTGGTACCATCTACAAGATACATTGCAGGAATTCATCAAGGCTCCTTAGGCAGCACCTTCCAAACCCATGACCACTACCATCTAGAAGGACAAGGGCAGCAGACACATGGGAACACCACCACCTGGAAGTTCCCCTCCAAGCCACTCACCCTCCTGACTTGGAAATATGTCACCATTCCTTCATTGCCACTGGGTCAAAATCCTGGAACTCCCTCCCTAGCAGCACTGTGGATGTACCTACACCACATAGGCTGCAGCAGTTCAAGAAGGCAGCTCACCACCACCTTCTCAAGGGCAATTAGGGATGGGTAATAAATGCTGGCCTAGCCAGTGACACCCACATCCCGTAAGTGAATACAAAAAAACTCGAGTTCAAAAAATCTAGCCTGTCATATCATCTCAGGTATGCTTATTTTGACAATTTGTATTATTAATGAAAACCCACCATATAATTCTTGTATATACCACATAACAAGCAGTAGACGTGTATACTAAGTATATCTATCTAATGAACACGATGATTCATGACTGTTGACATTGCTCGAGTGTTATTGCTGATTGATTAAGTTTATTCAACAAATGCCCAATAAATGTCATCAATTAGTGATACGGCAGCTGAAGATATTGTGTGGTAATATGTTACTATCTATTTTCCTCTACCAGAATGTAGAATGTAGAGAGGAGTGAAAATATTTTCCTCTCATCTAATCAATAAAACTGCTTAAGGACTAAAAATAAGAACTATTGACAACTAACAGATTATGTTTTGTGAAAACATATGCTGAAAATTAAAGGGTCACCACTTTCATAAAAGAAAAGATTTGCTTTACATTCATTTATGTTTCCAAAAATACAACATGACAACATGCAAATAACATCAAAGTACATTATTGCATCACTTCAGTGTGATATTATCAAGAGAGCAAGTTTTGTTTGCCCTTTTCTCTCTCAAACAAAATAGGTGTTAAGCAAATTTAAATGAACCAACTTATCCTTTAATAAACTGAAACAACTCTTCTGATACAGCACTGAATTATATTTTTAGGGAGTTTCAAAAGTAAACATAATTCTAATCTCTTGTCAGAAAGGATCCTGTTATTCCCTGGAACATTTAATAAAGGAAAAGTGTTCTTACGTATCATTAATATGAGCATTTAGATTATTTATGCAGTGTGATTTTCTGCTTCACATCATTGAGACCAATTTTTATTATCTTCCAGCAACAATTTTGCAAGAAAGCTTTTAATATCTTGAGTAAAATGTCATTGTCTGTTAAATTTTCAAACGATCATTATGTCACCAGATCAGGGTGGGCTCATAAATGAAGTTAATTATGATCTTGAAAGAAAAATCCAGGCAACGGAAGATATGATTCGAATGTAAACATAATTAAATCTACTCAGTGTCAAATATTCCTCGAAATTTGTGTGTTTAAAGTAGAATTCATTAATATTCTGTTGCGCGTCTTTGTCACAGCAGTGATTCGTAAAACACACAAAAAGTCATTGAGTATGCACCCTTACTGAAGACATTCTAAACCAATGTACGCAATGAAAATTACTTTTGTTAGATGGATAGCTGGATCATGGGAAAAACTGCAAACTTTTTTTTGTATGTTGTAAAAGCACACTTCAGACTATGGAGACAACTGCCTGAGGCTGAACCTTGCTGCCATGTTTGACTCTGAGATGAGCTTCTGACCACATATCCCCATTATCAATAAGGCCACAAATTATACCTCTGTAACAATTCCCAATTTTGATCCCACTACGGAAACCCTCACCCATGAATTTGTTACCTCTCGACTTGACTACGCCAAAATGCTCCTAACCCAGCATCCCACCCTTCACCCTTTGTAAACTTGAGGTTATCCAAAACTTTGTTGCCCATGTCCTAATTGCACAAAATCCATTTTGCCCATCACTCCTGTGCTCACTGACTGACAGTAGTTTCTGGTTAAGTAACACTTCGGTTTTAAAATTCTCATCCTCATTATCAGTTTCCTTCATGGCCTTACCCTTCCTGCAGCCCCACAATCCTCCAAGATATCTGCGCTTGTCTGCTTCCGGCTGCTTGCGCATTCTGGTTTTAATTCTTCCACCATTATTCTTTTTCTCAAAAATATACTTTTTTCATAAAATTTGTAACCATACATTACATAACAGTTCAAGTTTGACATTACATAAAGTGCAGTACAGATTGGTTTCTTTCAATACAATATGTGAGGTGCTTCACTAACTTGCCATTACAGGTTATATTTAAAATGTACATTTACATTTCATGTCAAACATTCTCTGGTATATTTGGCTCAAAGGGTTTTACAGGTTTCCAGCCCCTGAGTATACTGTGGCAGTGGCCTTTCCCCATTGAGCATTTGATTTGGCTACCCCAAGCTTTAGTGCATCTCTTTCCAGGACTGCTTTGCACTGAAACTCCATGCGCACAGGAGGGTCCTGACAGGGAGGGCCCTTCTCACCACTGCTATGTCTTGGTGATTGTTTGGGAGTTCTAGTGATGAGGCATTCTGCCAAATTAATTTGACAGTCTGCTCAGGGAACCACTCCCTCAGGGTCTCAAAGACGTTACCTGTGGACCACTGCCAAAGGTGTTTTTCCAAATAAATGTTTCTACGGGGCGTAGGCGGTACTGCAAGTTCCAACTGAATGGAGCATTCCACAGCAACATGGCCAGACACGTTCTTCACAACACGGGAACCTCAGCACGTCATGTCATTTGAAGCTGTATTTTCAAAGCAGGGTTGTGTAGTAATCTGATGTGTAATATACCTTTAAGACAAATGTTATAATGTAAGATCACATGATCTCGGTACCCAATACCAGAGTAGTGCGGGCTACCTCTGTAGTCAGTAATCTTGAGTTAGAATCTGAAGAGTAAAGACAGAGTTTTCAGTTGTAAGCACACAAGTGTAGCTGTTGAGTTCCTTTTGTAAATAAACAGAATGTGTTTCTTCTAAGACCCATCTACTGATCTCCTCTGCCTTGGTACCAACTTGGTCACCCCGAAACAAGTGTGCAACCCAGATCCTTTAGCCCCAACAAACGAGGGCACTGGATCCAACAGGTTGGGAAACCGACACTTGAATGAAATCCAGGTCCCAACCACATGCTCAAGTTGGGTTGCTGTTGCAATGATATGTTTAAATTCAAATGGCCTAATTGGCCAGGAGGCAAGCTCAGCACCCATCCTACAGTACTATATTATGGCAATCTAGATTGCACAAATCAGTATTCATTGAGCTTATGAACTCAACTTGCGCAGTTGAGTTTAGCTTTAACAACACCATGTATGCCCGAGTATATGGTGTAGCCATGGGATCCCCTTTAGGCCCAGCTCTCACAAACATATTTGTTGGATTCCATGGGAAACGTGTCTTCGATGGAATGACACGTAAACTCCTACCCTTCACATATTTCCAATATGTGGATGATACAATTACTATATTTAAATCCACAGCTGCATGTAATAATTTCCTTGCATGTCTTAATGGGCTCCATCCTGTGCTCAAATTCACCTTTGAAAAGGAGCAGTCAAATGAACTCCCCTTCCATGACGTACAGTTGAGAAACCTGCCGGGGGTTCTCTACCACGGTCTATTGCAAGCCTACCTTCACTGGTCAATACACACGTCGGGATTCTTACAGTTCCATGTGCTATAAGATTGGCCTTATCTGCAACCTGTAAATATGCCCAAGCCTTTTGCTTACCATGCAAGCTTGATGCTGAAAAAGGGTGCATCAAATACACCCTGCAGAACAATGGCTACCTTGATGAGATCATTTTGCACTGTATATCACGCAAACTCATGAACGGGCCTAAGGCTATCACTTTCAGCCCTGAAAAGTGCCCGGTCTAACTCAGGTTAGCCTGGAAAGGAAAGGTGTCTCAAAAATTTGAGCAACAGGTGAAGCTAGCTGTTTCACGCTGCTACTATGCAATAGCATCACAAGTGGTATTCACCACTGACAGGATGCTGCTGTTAAGTCAAAAAGATGTTCTGTCTATCACACAAATGAGTAATGTGGTATATGAATTTCAGTGCCAGTGTGATGCTAGGTATGTAGGCCATACATCCCAAAGATTAATGGATCGTAACAAACAGCATGTCCTTTCTGCTGTTCACAATGGGCAAGGTACAGACCGTACACAACCAGCCCATGCTTGCAAAACTCAAAACACAGTGTCCAACATTAAATGTGATTTTGCAATTGGACAACATTTGCTAAATAATCCCCAGTGTGCTAAAAATTACGTTGACAACCAATTTAAGATTCAGTCAGGCTCGCAATGTGGCACATTTGCATGTACTGGAAGCTACATATTTAATACATAGGGCCCTGTTCTTTGCAGGCAGAAAGAACATGTACACACATTGCACCTGTTTCAGCTAAACAAAATAAGTGATAAGGTATAAGGTAACCAATCATCGGTTCATTCCTCAGGGCGATGCCTTGACTAATCAGAGTCAAGATGCCTGGTTTAAATTTTCAAACAATGCTTGGCAGTTGCCTGTCAGTCACAATTAACTGGTGCTTTCTCCATGCCTCTACCAAGCTGAGTCCACTTGCCAACTGATCAGCACGTACAAACAAAGTTGCTGTTTCCCCGACGTTGGTATTCTGGCAGATGTCCTGATGAGTGCAAGATGAAAAGTGTCGACAAAATGTATTTTTTCGGGAATACTCAAGAAAAGCTTTAATTGGCTCTGTGGCAAACCCAACAGCCATTCACTAACGTGCGCCAAACTTTTCGGGTTCACCAAAATAAAGTTCAAAAATTTAATTCTGAACCAGACAGGCCCCTTAACAAGCTCCTTAAAGAGCTTAAGGAGTCGTTAATTGATGGTGAGTGGGTTTCTCATTCCTTACCCCCCCCCAAACTGACCCTTTGAAAATTGCAAACTATCTCGGAGGCATAAGGATCCTGAGACAATGCCAGAACCATGTTTTTCAAATCCTGCCCACACTAGTCCCAAGCCCGCTGCCCTTTGAAAATCAAGCCCTTAGTGTTTGTGTCACACAAAGACGACCATCAGTACAAGGGTGACATTGGGTATGTTTTCTTCCCTTTATCTAGGCATTTTTACATCGTGCCCCTGCACACACGTTCCATTTTTGATCTCTAGATAAAGCAAAAGTCAGTTCAGGCTCACCGCCATGGCTCAAGGGCAGGGTATAGACCAGACCTGTGCCATGTAGAGTGGCTAGAGTGCCTCACATCTGGTGACCTGGTTCTCACCCACAATGAACCATGGGCATTGCTCCCACATGCCCAGTTTCTGTTTCACCTTAGCAAATGCTCCCTCCAGTTCTGACACATATCCTCAGCCCCTTCAGGTAGTCTGACCTGACAGTGAAGGGTTTGCCATTGGCAGTCATGCTGGAGGCCTGGAGCTCCTGAATTCCCTTCCGAAAACTCTCTGTCTCTCTAGCTCACTTTCCTCCTTTAAGATGCTCCTTAAAACTTGCCTCTGTGGCCAAGCTTTTGGTCATCTGCTGTAATAAATCCTTAGGTGGCAAATTTTGCTTTATAATACTATTGTAATGCACCTTTGGGTGTTGACAAAGCCACAGTTTCTGTTTGCTCCATACAAAATGTGTGCTCTCTCTGTAAGGCCTTTTACAACCAAATTAAATCCAGACATCCTACTCCAGGTTAGGCAAGAGCCAAGGCTTAGAAATGGTTGGGTATTTGTGCTGGGAGATGGAATTGAAGTAGAAGATCAACCATGATCTTGTTAATGGTGGAGCAGACTCAAAATGGCCTTTCCCAGCTCCTATCTCTTATGTTCATAATATATAGATGTACTGCTTGTGTTTATCCAGCTAAGAAGGCAAAATTCACCAAGCACTGGTAAATTTCTTGTGTGTTCAGTAAGCACCACCTTAGCCATTACTAACTTGCAAGGTTAACTGGGGCCACTTAGGCAGAATTCAAGCTCCAAAGGGCTGGTCTACCCCTCCAATGCTCATTAATAAGCCAGATAGTCAATCATTTGATGCTCTGGACTTGCCTGAATCAAATATTGGATTGGCCAGCCTGCCATTGAGAACTGACTTGATTCCATTTGTTACGACTGGTGCCTGGGTGAGGTTGTACAATTTGTTATGATCCCGGACGAGATACCTCAATTTTGTTATGCTCCCAGGTGAGAAGGAATCAGCTGGCTCCCCTTCTTTATTCAACCTCTCAGTTGGTCTCAAGAGATTTAATTTAAAAGGGATCCCTTCCCTCTTGGATTCCTTTTCCCAGTCCAAGTGTATTTATGTTTTAGAAGAAGCCAATTTAACCAGGCTTTCTTGAGTCAAAGAAAGAGAAAGTTTACTAGTTACTAAAAACCCAAGAAAAAATCATAAAAATGCAACACACATACACACAGATCAGAAATGAGAAGCTGAGTCCAAAAATAAAAGTTAAGAAGATATATGAATCAGCCTTTGGCTTGTCCTTGAGGAGTAGTTGATGAAACATTGCGGTTGTTAAGTTGGGTGATTATGGTAGAGCTGACTTTGGCAGTTGAGTAGTTGGTTTGGAGACACTTGGTTCTGCAAGTTAGCTGAAGAAGTTGTCCTGTTTCTTTTTCGACTATGGCTTTGTTGACTTGCCTCCAGCCAAAGAGAGAGAGATACTTTTACCTGCAAGCTGCAGGAATGTCTAGTTGATGTTCTTCTGCTGTGACCTTCACAGCACGCTCTAGCACACTGCATCAAGAACATACAGATCAGGTTTGCAGCTGTTTTTTTAACCCATTCCCTTGTGCATTCCTGGAAGGGGAAGAAACAAACATACCTTTTGCCCAGAATCTGCTTTCTTTCAACTCAGACCATTTCCACATTCTGAGATATAACTCAACAGGAGATGGTTTCTGCTGAGATGTAGTAATCAGTCTCCATTATCTCCACAACCACAGGAGATTAAAGTTCAGTCTTTTGCATTGCATCTCTCCCTTTCAGATGTCTCTGTCTGAAGTAGGCCTTGATACCTTTTTTCAGGTGTGATATTCCATGTTCTCTCTGGATTAGTTAGCCAAAAAGTGATTACTTTACATTCTCAGCCAGCTTTTACTTGTAGGTCTTTTTTAAAACACACTTAAAAAGGTCAATATGTCCGAAAGTAATTCAGGGTTGTGATCCGCTGTCGTGACACAATCTGCTGTCCCAGGCATGTCATCTTAGAACTACTGTGACCCAGAAGGTGAGCCATTTGACTCACTTGATCATCTCTGAAGAAGATAATTATGAATTGGCCATTAGACAATGCAGATTTAAGATCTTGGTAAATGTTCAGGAAGTACCTCATCAGTGGGGTAAGAGGGAATAAAGCTGATGGATATGTGGTGCTGAATGGTGTCTGAGGGCAGAATCAACAGTATCAAATACAGTAGATACTACAAGACTTGACCCCTCTGAATAAAAATAATCAATGATACAAGTTGACTTGCTGATGGATTGGCACGGAACCACAGAGTACAGAAACAAAGGGCTGAATTTTATGACCGGAGGTGGGGGGGGGGGGGGGGGGGCGCAGTGGCCCTGCAAAACCCAGCATATAAACCAGGGTTGAGCCAGCTTCTACATGGTTACACAGCCATTTTACAGCCATCGGGCCATTAATTGGATTGAGGTGGGATTTTCAGCCCATCTGGGAGAAAGTCCCGCCTCTGAGAGTTGCCAACCAATCAAAAGGCTGGCAGCCCTCCGGTCTCAGCAGTGCCACTGGTGCAGTGGCCACTGCTGGAACTTCAGGCAGTCTACAAGGAAGAGGAGCCTATGGATAAAGATAAATCCAGGATCTCACTGTGAGGGAGCTGGGGGTACCTGGGTTGACAGGATGGGGTGGGGGAGCACAATAGCGGAATTACTTAGCAGGGGGCCTCCTTTGGGCATAGGGTGCACAAACAGGAAGGGCCCCCTCAGCCAGTAAATAATAGGCCACCAGGTGAAACCTGGAGGATTGAACACATGGCATTGCCTTCCCCGCTGCAGGTAAAATCACAGTGGCAGTGATATGAGGCCCTTGAGTGGGCCTCAATTCATCTGTGGGCAAGCAGGTCACCTAATGTGGGTAAATACCCATGGGGGTGGTAGGCTAAGGGTATGGTACTGCCACTTTGGTGCCCAATTTTACACCCAACCCCCCCCCCACCGCCTAAGGGAAGGGAGACATAAAATTCTGGCCATAATAGTTTTAAGTATCTACATATTGCTGGGTGCAAATTTGTATCCTTAAACCTCTGGGCGATACAATAAATTAAGGCCAAGGCATATAAAGAAAAGTCTCCTTGGCTCATTGTCACATGCCTCCTTTCAGCTGACTGCAAAGTAAAGTTGTTGAGGTCTAGGGGCAAATCATCCAACCTCATAATGTCAGCAGATGCAGTGACTATTGAGATCTGAACAGGGAGAAACAGGAGGAAATGAAGTTCATGTTCTCATTGTGTTTTTAAAGGGCTACTGGTTCTATTTAAAATACACTTATCCGTCAAACCTCATGTAAGGAATTGAAACGGTTGACCTATGAAAGGTCAGTGTACTAAAATGAATTTTTATGACCACAATTGAATTCTGAAATAATGACAAATGATGCTGATGTGATCATTAATGGACTCTGCAAATATACACGTTTAGCAATTCCCTGATAAAAACAAATTTTAAATAATAATATATGCTTTAATAGTGTTTAGAAGTTGACCTTAATGCAAAGTGATTTATTTAATATCAGCCTGTTACTGTGTTTTGTTTCTGTAGAAATAATAATCTGATATTAAAATTGTGTAAAGGCAAAATAGTCTATAACCCGATCCTATAATCTTAAATTTTTATTAATACCACAAGTACCAGCTCCAGATTAATCACAAAATCTCCCTGTCACACAAATAATGAAAATTACTGATATGTTCTCCTGCTGTGGCCAATCAATTGTTCCACCTGTCACTCATTTTAAGTGTCTCAAAACTAACTTAAAAGCAGTTCAGCAGCAAAAAAGGGGTGACTTTTACTAATCTAAAAGATCCAGACAATGAACATAACCCCCTAAGGCAACACTGAATGTAAATGTATTGCAGCATGCTTGTCGTTATTGTTCTGCAAAATACAAGTGTATTTTGTTACTTATAAATCAGTTCACCTCTCATTGTCAGAAGCATTGCTGTGACACAAAGAATTTCGAAATTGCTTCTTACGTAAACGACTTATTAAATGTAAGCATAATTGTACAGTATCTGTATTTATGGATTCCACTGGTTTACAACAAGACTATGAGGCACCATGGAGTAAAAATTTTAGATAACTTTTTTCAGTGACTACGCTACATGATTTATTTTACAATATCCTTTTCCAATAAAAATAATGATTCACCATAATGATTCAGGTGAGCTTTCAGCGGCATGATCCAAAGGTTAGTCCGGGACACAGAGGTGATCAGGCATAGGACAAAGACGAGCCAGACAGCAATAGCCTTCTGTTGTTTTGTGAAGCCAAGCTGAGCACTCCTGCTACTGCACAACAAACTGCACTCCTGTACATTTTAGGGCCTTTTTTTGAGAGAAGTTGCCAGTGGTCCCTTTAAGGGCTGCTGGTTAGGCTGCTTGTCACTAAAAAGTACTAGTTAGAGCTAGCACAGTGCAAGCTTTGACTAGGTGAAACAAATTTAACCTTCCAAAAGGAGACCTGTGTTCATTTCAGGTGGCCACCAGGGATGCCTATATAAAAAAAATGCCTCAACCATTTTAGCAGTGGCTCAAATGTTATGCAGATTAAGTGCAGGCTTCTGCCCTGCTAAATTAGGTATCATTGCATGATTTCCGGCCTATAAGTTGGATGCAAAAGCATTGAATTTAGTCCTATTATATTAACAAATTTTCAGACATTTTGTTTTGCAATTTAACAAGAAAGCAACAATTTAGAAATGAAGGGCCCAGATTTTGGCTACTGAGGTGAGTAGCTCAAATTGGGAAATTTCCCGACTCGCCAGACCCACCTCAGTGAAAAGTATTCTGGTACACATATTTTTCACTCCGGTGGTGTGGGTGCAGGATGGAGTCGGTCCCACTGACCCAGGAAGAAAAATGTTGTATCATCAAAAGAATTTATGTGTTTCCTTTTACTGCCCATGATCAGTGTTTCTGTATGTAAGTGGGTGTGCTATCTTACCCTCAGAGTAACTGCCCCAATTTAAATAATTCCAGCAGCAAGATTTTTGTGAATTTGAAGAATTATCACACACTTGCCCTGGAGGTTTAAAATTTGACATCTCAATCACTTTATTGACCCGTACTCTCAATCACACAAAGATTAGATACAGGGGAGGGAAAGAAATAATACAATTAAATGTATGATTGATTGTATTAGTCTCTCTTTCATGGCAGGCCTGTGGTTTCTTAGATGAGTTGGTGCCTTAGTTGAAGTGAAGGTCTCGTACAGCGAGGATTTTCAGTAATCTGAGAAGCCCCTTGTAATCAACTTTCCAAGAGGTTGGTTCTCAGTTGAATTTGAAGTTGGAACAGGTTAGGGAGAATCCTTCTCCCACTTTGAAGATATTGCTGTTTCTCATCTTGGCTAACTGGAAGTCTTGCCGTCGGTTGATGGCTTCAGGTGAAATCTCTCTCCATAACAGCTTTTTGCTGTTTTAAAAGCAGGCAACAAAAATTCTGTCTCACCATGTGACCTGTTAGAAGCTCAAGGTCCTTTTCCAAATAAGGTGGATGGCCAGGTCTATTATACATCTTGTGTGATGACTTTCATAACTTGAGAATTTGAGACAGCTAGTGTCTTTGTATCTGAATGGCCCATTCAATTTGAAATTACCCTTTTGAATTAGTTTCAGGAAAGGTAATGAGTCAATATCAGTCTGGACAGTTCCTTTTGTTCCCTCTTGAGACAGGGGGTGTTTCAATCCACAAGAGAAATTAGGAGATCCTCGGGCTGCCATCTTTTTGTAGCCTTTAGTAGTTTTTACAAATATAAAGTATTGACCTAAACTTCATAATATACTGGGACATGACAGTAGGTGGGCAAGTACTAAGGCGGGCTGGTTAGCAGGCATTTCTCAGTTCTCTGGGAATTTTTCCCAGTTGGGTTAGAAGTTGTTAGGCCCTTTAGCCCTCACCACTCACACTCCCTCAGCCTCCCACCCTCCCCCATGGCCCCTCAATCATGCCAGCTCAATACTAACTCATGTCCAGACCTCCCCCCTCACCATGGCCTCTCATATCATCCATGTTACCTCCATAGCCATTCACCCACTAACTACCATGGACAGACCTCAGTAGCTAAATAAAGATGGAAAAAAGACTTTTGATAATCTAATACAGCTCTCACTCATACACACTTGATAATGAAAAAACTCCGATTCATAAGACCTATTCAAAGTTTTTAAGTCTCCTCATGGTTAATCTCTTAAATCAAACATCAATTTTACTAACCACATCAAAGACATCTGATCCTCTAATAGCCTCTTTAAGCTGTCAATCAATCTGTGAATTCAGAACCCACTACTGAGATAATTGTAGTTTTTGAAACTCAGCTGAACATTCGTAATGGCATAATAATAGCCCCTTGGAGAAACATCAACAAAGAGCTCTGTTGAAATTGTACAAACAAATGGTATTTTTTTTCCAAATCTATGCCTGTCAATCAAAGCAGTTCAACAGAGATTTTTTTTAAACTTTCACTGTCAGCTGCAGCCTTTTTTTATTTAAAGAGCAGGGGACTTTAAACATTTCAGATCATGACAGTTATATACACCTTATCCACTCTACAAAAATGTTTACATCTACTCCATCAATTCATGACTCCCACACTGCAGGTTAAGGCTCTTGCAATAGCCAAAATGTGGTCTGTTTGAATTCTCAACCAATTTGAAATGGACCACCAGATTAATTATTCACACCTGTGCAAATCACACCCTGCCCCCTTACCCCTACTGGCAAAAATGTCTTCAGCTGGAAATGAAGGGACAGTACTTCCAAATCCGGGTCCTGCCTGCCATTTTAAAGGTCCATGGAGTCTTCCTGGCTCCCCATAAATCTGGCTTGAAATGTAATAACATAGATTTAATCTTCTATGTTTTGCACTGTACTTTCATATATTTACATTCTAGACTATGTGTATTCATAATCTGCACACATTTACACAATAATCTACACACATATTTACACTATAATCTAAATATGTATTGTAATCCAAATGCATTTATACTACAATCTATATACATTGTGATCTATGTAGTTTATAGGTTTACCTGCAAACATATTGGAATCTACATATAGTAATGCATTTTCCAAGCAGTAGACACTCAAAATTTTCTTAGGATATTTCATAGATAATTGAAAATCCTTCAACTGGCTAGTAGAAATCAAGGAAGGTATCCAACAAGAGAAAGCTGTGCAGCATTCTTCCAAAATTTACTGGCAATTTTATTTTCAAATCCAATTTTTAATTGAAAGGGAACATACACTAATTTTTTTTTCCAATTGTTGAATATTAAATCTGATCATTTTTCATACCAAGAGAACTTTTGTTACTCCCAGGAGACAGAAATTTCCTTATTTCACAGTGACTGTATTGTTACTGAGAGCAATTCTGCCTGTATTAAGTAATACTACATTTTTATATCTCTCTTCAGGAATGTTTTCCAGCACACATTCAAGTCGATGTGGAACAGCAACAGGCATCATTTCTTCCTCCCATCCTCCAAACCATCCATCCCCTGTGCACAATATGCAAGGGAGCCCCCACAATCCACAGACACAGCTACCCCAACTCCCTGTGGTAGAAGAGGGAAATGAGAGGTAGGTGAATGTTAGATTAAGACATAATTTGCTACTTTTATTTATATCAATACTTGGTTTACATCTGATATTAGAAGTTAATTGTCATAAAGTTTTTAATGAAGTTTTTGTGCTCCATTAAATGAAAATAACTTGCTGGATAGCTTGGCCATTTGAGCACTGGTCGTGGGTCAATTGCTGACAGGGTCCACTCAGCCTATCATCTTTCCAAGGTGATCTTTTTTTTAAAATTCTTTCACAGGATCTCTCCACTTTCTTCCAATTTCATTTTAATATAAAACCGCCAACAAAATGCAATTGTTGTATTAACAGTGACAACATTTAGACCATGTAAATCATTTAGACCATGTAAATCGTTGCCCCAGATCTTCCAATCGGGATCGGAAAACCTATTTCCGACCCCGATCAGACTAAAAATACAGTTACCTTGCTCCAATTTTTCTGAGGGATCCTTCATATCTGAACCAGTGCAGAAAACCTCGTAGGGAGCAGCGCAGGGGATCCGCGCAGATGCCATGCCCCCTTTTTACAGCACTAGCTGCCGTATTCCTGTATGTTAAAAGTTCCAATGTCTCAAAGGTGCTTTGAAAACAGCTATGAAAAGCAAGTGTGTAAGGGAGTAGGGGAAGTAAGGGTGGCTGGTGAGTAGACTGGTAGGTGGTGAGGTGCATAGGGTGTTAGGTGGGTAGTTTGGTGAGGTGGGTTCGTGGGTAGGGTGGCAGATGAATAGGGTGGGCAAGGTAATTGGGTAAGGGTGGCAAGTGAGTACAGTGGTAGGTGGGTAGATTGGTGAGGTGGTGAGGTGGGTAGGTGGGTGAGTGGGTAGGGCAGCTGGTGGATAGATGGGTAAATGGGTCGGGGGAGTTGGGTCAGATCAGAGGCTGGGGATAGTCAGATGGTAGGGGCTAGTCAGGTCGAATCAGGGGGGTCAAGGGGGCAGGAATTGGGAGGTGAGGGCTACTCAGGTCAGGTAGGGGGGGCCGGGTATGTCATCAGAGGTGTAGTTGGGAGGGTCAATGTGAGTGATTGGGAGGTCAGTTGTATAGTTACCTAGGTGGGTGTTAGACCAGGCCCTGTTTAACATTTCCTGGGTAACTATCCAGGTAAATAAGTGGAACTTTCTGAAGTTTCCAACTCTAATTCAGAGTTGGATACTTTTTTGGGGAGCAGAATTGCCCGTCAGAAGTTCAGACTTAAATAAAAGCAAAATACTGTGAACTCTGGAAGTCTGAAATAGAAACAGAAAGTGCTGGAATAACTCAGCAGGTCTGGCATCATCTGTGGAGAGAGAAACAGAGTTAACATTTCGAGTCTGTATGACTCTTCTTCAGAGCATTATTATTATGGAAGTTCAAACTTGCTGGGCAATTCCCACAGAGTCCTTGCAATGGGACTTCCGAAGAATCCTGTAAGCTCATCTTAGGGGTATGCCCAGTCTCTGACTATCCGGAGACCGGAAGGTCTGGGCCAAAATGTTAGGCCTCAGGATGGGCAACAAATGCTGGCATTGCCAGCATTGTGTTTTGTGCCTCAAAGTAATGCAGAGATGACACACAGGTTTCTATTTCTAAACAGAAGCCTCTTATACACCACTTTAAAATGTCTGCACCTATGCTTACGGCTTCTTGCTTCAGTTTAGCTTCTGTTTTTTTTTATTTATTCATGCATGGCTGGCTAGGCCACCATTTTATTGGCAATCCTAAATTGCCCTTGAAAAGGGTGAGGTGAGCCTCCTTCTTGAACACATGCAGTCCATGTAGTGCAGGTATACCACAGTGCTTTTGGGGAGGGGTTTCCAGAATTTTGACTCTGACAATGAAGGAATGGCAATATTGTTCCAAGTCAGGATGGTGTGTGACTTTGAGGGGAGCATGTAGGTGGTGGTGTTCCCATGCATCTGCTATCATTGTCCTTCTAGGTAGTAGAGGTCATGGGTTTGGAAGGTACTGTGAAAGAAGCCTTGGTGAATTGCTGCAGTGAAGTGGGTGTTGGCAGTGGAAAGAGTGGATATTTAAGGTGATGAATGGAGTGCCAATCAAGCAGGCTGCTTTGCCCTGGATGGTGTCGTCATCCAAGCAATTGGAGAGTATTCCCTAAAACTCCTGACTTGTGAGTAAAATGAATATAATATTAGGATAGTGAAATAAAAACAGGAATGCATGCCACACCAGTTATAGTATTTTCCCTTGGATAATCTATACGTAAGTAATGAAATGGGGACCAACACTGCCCCACATTAGCAGTTGTAAGATTGACTTCCATGGGCTCTTTCTCTTTTTTTGTCAAACAGAAATTTAAGGAGGTCAGTTGACTAAGTATTATAGTTGACTCATTTCCAACAGATATCAGATAACTTATTTTGCAGTGGCCCAAAAAGTTCCTGTAAGTAAAGATCATGTGTTTAATAATAAAACCCGAACATAAAAAGGGTTGGATTATTACACAGATATGTACCCACTATGGGATGCCTGTGATCTGTGGAATACCATATTAGTACAACCATGAAAATGTGAGGCACTGCTCTGAGCATAAACTCTTACTCAACTGGAGTGCAAATTGTAGAATCAAGCATGGAGGTCAGCATGTCTGCTTTCAATTTTCAGGCCATTAAGCAAAAGTTGGGAGATAATTCAAGCTCATAGAACAGAGCAGCTTCCATAGGCAGACCTGTGTTTCCTATAAAACAAATCCTATATTTTTTATGTGAATAGGAGCATGTGAGACTACGTTACAGAATCACCACTTACCCTTTTACACATGGGTTCAGGCAAAACACAACATGGGCCCAACTTCAGCCAAGCCCATCCAGCGGGTATGGGGCAGATAAGGGGTTAAAACAGTGTCTAGGGCTCTGCACACCATTCTCACACCATGTTATTTATCTCAGACTCAGGTAAGCAAGCTTCAAATTAAAATGATGTCCAACCCACTAAAATCACTGATATCTGATTTTCCATGAGAGCTTCAGCTTCAAGATTTTTACTTCAAAACTTTTATTGCCATGCAACCTTTAGTTCATCCATGCCAGTGTTACCTCTAGACTTGACCATTCCAATGTTCCCCAGGGCAGCCCCTCATCTTCCACCCTCATAAGCTTGAGCTCATCGAAACTCTATTCTCATATTTTAACTCAGGTGAAACCCCATTCACCCATATGCTCACTAACCTACATTGGCTCACAATCCAGCAACATCTCAATTTTAAAATTCTCATCCTTGTTTTCCAATCCCTCAATGGCCTCACCCATTTCCCATCTCTGTAACCTTCTTCAGCCCTACAATTCTCTGAGATATCCGTGGTCATCCAATTCGAGCCTCTTGTGCATCTTATTTTAATTGCTGTGCCATTGGCAGTCATGCTTTCAGCTTCCTAAACCCAAAGCTCTGGAATTCCCTCCCTGAGGCCGGGATTTTCCGGCCCCGTCATGGTCAAGGTGGCTCCCCAGCCAGAAGTCCATTAACTTGCAGCAGGAGCGGAAGATCCCAGCAGCAGGCGGGTGTAGAAAATCCTGCCCTAAATCTCTCCCTTAAAACCTACCTCTTTGACCAAGCATTTGGTCAACCACCCGTTTAATATCTCCTATTGTGTTTCAGTTTCAAATTTAGTTAGATAATGCTCCTGTGAAGCAACTTAGTTGGGACATTTTCACACATTTTTTTCTCCCTTTGGGGAATAGTGGGGAGGTGGTGGGAGGATTCCCGAGCTGATTATCAGCCCATTGAACCACATCATGAACACTCCTTCTCTGGCCAACAAGTCCTAATGTGGGACTTGAACCCAGAGCTTCTGGCCCAGAGCTAGGGACACTACCACTGCCCCACAAGATTTCCATTTTTACTACATTAAAAACACTATATAAAGGCAAGTTGTTGTTTGGTCAGATGACTCTATTTGCTAAGAACGACATTCTTGCTTCTTTTCTCTGGAGAAAGACTTTGAGGAGAAGGAGCAACAGCAGCCTCAACAAACACCCTCAACACCACCAGGGCCTCTCAGAAGACAGCTGGTGGGGGTCACAGCAACTACAAACAGAAAGCCATACCTCATGCAGAGGCCTAGAGGCCAACATTTCCCTTCTTAGACCTCTGAGGAGCAATGTTGGAAGCGGCTGTGTTTCTCCAAGCAGTCTGTCACTGACCTCTACTGTCTGCTGGACCAGAGGGATAACGCTACATCAGTGACACTCAAAGTCATCGAACTCCTGAATTTTTTATGCCTCTGGATCCTTTCAGTCTGCTGCAGGCAGCATCAACCATATCTCTCATTTGTAAACTACCCTATCAAAGTCACCATCTGAGTCCTTTGCACCAGAACTCATGTGCAACCTTGCCTTCCAATGAACTAGCACTGCGCAACCCTTTCTCCCTGCCCTGTCTGCCCAACATACCATCATTTTCAATGGTTTCAGCCCCACCACTGGCATCAATGATAGCAAGTACCTTTTCCTCCATTGAATGAGGGCATGCATCCATGCCTGTGCCTTGGTGGTCAGTTCCCGCTAACTGTAGTTGTGCACCACCTTGTCCTGCAAGAGATAGGAAAGTGTATCAATGAGGGCAGTGCAATGTGTTTGGATGATGTACCTGTCATAGGTAAATATCTGGCAATATATAAAAGCTGTGAGATGTGCGTGTGAGGGTCTAGTAAAGCTATGAATGTGAAGTAAGAGTCGTGGTTGATAGAGATTGTGAATGAAAGAGGCTGGTGAATGGAGCAGTGTGTGATTTTAGTGGTTCATTTACGAGGATGCAGCATTTGAAGATGTATTTGTGTCAAACCACTACAAAGTCTATAAAAAGGGATGAAACCAAACGGGGCTTGTGCCAAAATTGGGAGAACTGTCCCACAGACTAGCAACAGTCTGACATGGTCGTATTCACTGATTTATACCCTATAGACCCAGACACCACCGTCACCATCCCTAGGTATGCCCTGACCCACTGGCAGGATAGACTCAGCAGAGGTGGTGGCACAGTGGTATAGAGTCAGGCGAGTTGCCCTGTAAGTCCTCAGCATTGACTCCAAACCCCATAAAGTCTCATGGCATCAAGTCAAACATGGGCTAGAAAACCAGCTGCTAATTATCACCTACTGCCCCCCCACCCAACCTCTTCAGCTGATAAATCACTACCCTTCATGTTGAACATCAATTGGAAGAACCACTGTGGGTGGCAACAGCACAGAATATGCTCTGGGTGGGGGTCTTTGATGTCTGTCACCAAGAGTGGCTCGGTAGAACCACTACTGACCGTGCTGGCTGAGTCCTGAAAGACATAGCTGTTAGACTGGGTCTGCGGCAGGTGGTGAGGGAACCAACAAGAGGGAGATATCTACTTGACCTCATCCTCACCAATCTACCTGTCGCAGATTCATCTGCTGACAGTATTAGTAGGAATGCGCACTGCACAGTCCTTGTGGAGACAAAGTCCCATCTTCACATTGAGGATATCCTCCATCATGTGTGGCACTACCATCGTGCTAAATGGAATTGGTTTCGAAAAGATCTATCAACTCAAAACCCGGCATTCATGAGGCGCTGTATGCCATCAGCAGCAGCAGAATTGTACTCAACCACAATCTGTAACTTCATGGCGCAGCGTATCTCCCACTCTACCATTACCACCAAGCCAAGGGATCATCCCTGGCTCAATGAAGAGTGCAGTACGGCATGCCAGGAATTTAGAAGAGTAAGAGACAATTTAATTGAAACCTTTAAGATCCTGAGGAGTCCTGACAGGGTGGATGTGGAGAGAATGTTTCCTCTTGTGGAAGAATCTAGAACTAGGGCTCACTGTTTAAAAATAAGGGGTCACTCATTTAATACAGAGATGAGGAGATGTTTCTTCTCTCAGAGGGTTCTGAGTCTTTGGAACTCTTCCCCAAAAGGCGGTGGGAGCAGTGTCTTTGAATATTTTTAAGGTAGTGCTAGATGGATTCTTGATTAACAACCTGGTGAAAGATTATTGGGGATAGGCAGGAATATGGGATTGAGGTTACATTCAGATCAGCCATGTATGATCTTAATGAATGGCAGAGCAACCTACTGCTGCTCCTAATCCGTATGTTCGTATTTTCACATGAATATTCGTATGACCCATCTCGGCTCCTCCTGAGGTCCCCAGCATCACAGATGCCAGACTTCAGCCAGAGGGCTTCTCTCCTCCTGTCCACCTCCTGCATCAAGGTCTTTAGTGCTGCATTACAAATCTTGGAGCAAGCTCTCTGCCCTGTTGTACCATATTCATACTTCTTGCAGGTCAGACACTCTTTTCCAGCCACTCCCAGCACCTACTGCAGTCAGAATGCATCTCCCCTTTAACAAGTCATTGCTGGCTTTAATTGGTTCGGGCTAGCTTTAAGTGGTGCTTGCTTTGCACAAACTTCGGCCTCTTGCTGAGGTGTGCTGCCACTCAGCAGAATGTTGAATTCTGGACATCACACTTCTGCTATTTATATTAGTTGGCAGCGTGAGGTTTGCATGCTGCCTGTGTCGCAATGAACTCCCATTGCAATTCCAATGCCCATTTTCCAGCCTTGTCCAATTTTTCTCTGAAAGCCGATTTGAATTTACATCTGATGTGACGATCTCTTTAATGCTTCATTAACAAGGATTTTCATCTATCCGCACTGTGCCCAACATACATACATCATCAATAATTTGCAGGTAACAGCATTCATAATATATTTGTCTATTTAACATTTCATATGAAAAATCAGAGATTTTACAGTTTGAAGCAAGGTGGGACTCTGTTTCTGTTATAATTTGCATTTCTTCTGTCATGACTGCCCCTAAACCAGCTGCTAGGAAGTCTGCAAAAGCTGTACACTGTGGTTCCATTTCTAATTTTCATTTCTTCTTCTGCATGGAACTAACAGCCTTTGTTCAACACATCCCTTGAAAGCCCAGCAAACATTGACCACTGATCAAATGGGGAACTTTAGGAATGAATGCATCTGATTTTTTTTCTTTACCATTTGTGGGACCATCTGATTGCTTTAATGTTATGTAGGTTCATAACTAGCTGTAGTTTCATTATAATATTCTATCTTCATATTGTTCAGAAATAGTTTAGGTATTTGTACAAACATGTAAAACATTTGTTTTTTAATGTTTGAACTATGTAGCAATCATCTGGTGATCAGGTCATTACAACAACTAGCCAACAAAACCTTCGAATCTGTCTTGTTTCCAGTAAACAATTAGAGCACTTTTGTGAAGAAGTGGTAATTCCAGCACAAGCTGATGTTATCTCCACACTGCTGTAAATGTCAGGTGTAAGGGCCTGGAGCCCTGAAAGATCAATATTGTAACATAGTTACAGTTTCAGGCAGGGTACTACCTTCAGTATTCCCTTAAAGCATTTCTAACAAGCCTGCATTCCATTGTTGATAATGAGTCCAGTTCCTTCTTGAAACCCATTGGCCCAGATCTTCTGGTCTCTGGATCTTCAGACACTGGACATACAACCCAAGGTGCGCGTAAGGACTCTGCAGAAGTCCTGACACACTGGCCTCTGTGGGAATTGCCGGGAACTTCCAACGGGCAAGTCCATTGCTCCCCGCGACCATCCGTGAGTGTCTCCGACTCTGAGCTGGAGTTGGAAACTTCGGACAGTTCCACAATACTTACCTGAATAGTTACCCAGGAAATGCTAAACAGAAAAATTCTAGTCTAACTCCTGGGTAACTACAGGACTGACCGCCCCCGCCCTCCCCCCCACTCCACCTCAACTCACGACTAACCGCCACCCGATTATCCCCCCAATTCCTCCCGATTACCATCTCGAACAAGCCAACCCCCGACCATCTGACTACCCTCCCAACCAAACCTGACTACCCCTCCTGAACTGACCCAACAACCCCCCCGACCCACCTACTACCTCACCCATCTATCCTCACCCGCCTACCACCTACCCACCTAGCACCCTACCCACTTACCACTTAACTCACCCACCTACCCATCTTACCACCCTACCCATTCACTCATTCATCCATTCAGCCATTCACTAACATTCACAGTGGACTTTTAAACTTACCATATGGCAGCTAGTGTCTTGTCTTCCTCCAATTCGACAGCATTGTGATGGAGTTCTCTGATGGACACTGAGCTCCGCATTTCTGGAGAAGCCGGGGTCGGAAGACCTGGCAAGAAATGTGGAGCAGCATCGGGGTAGACAAAGGTTTGAGCGGATATGCAATCCAATGATGTTTGCTGCCCCACAGAAGACCCTGGCCATTGAGATTTCTTGTTCTGTATATTGAACATCCTTTTAATTAAAAAATGTTTCTCTTGTACTTCCTATTTTGTTTTCCTTCACAGAATCACAGAATCCTTACAGTGCAGAAGGAGGCATTTGGCCCATCAAGTCTGCACTGGCTCTTTGAAAGAGTGTTCTACCAAGTCCCACCCCCATGCTTTATCCCTGTAACCTTGCACATTCTTTCTTTTCAGTTAGCAATCCAATTACCTTCTGAATACCTCAATGGAACCTGCCTCCACCACCCTCTCAGAAAGTTCATTCCAGATTCCAACCACCCTCTAGATGAAAAAATTTTTCCTCATGTCACTTTTACTCCTTTTGCCAATTATTTTGAATCTGTGCCCCCTATTTGACAGAATCACAGTGCAGAAGAGGCCCTTCGGCCCATTGAGTCTGCACCGACATGTGAGAAACACCTGACCTACCTACCTAATCCCATTTACCAGAACTTGGCCCATTAGCCTTGAATGTTATGACGTGCCAAGTGTTCATCCAGGTACTTTTTAAAGGATGTGAGGCAACCCACCTCCACCACCCTCCCAGGCAGTGCATTCCAGACCGTCACCACCCTCTGGGTAAAAAAGTTTTTCCTCACATCCCCCCTAAACCTCCTGCCCCTCACCTTGAACTTATGTCCCCTTGTGACTGACCCTTCAACTAAGGGGAACAGCTGCTCCCTATCCACCCTGTCCATGCCACTCATAATCTTGTACACCTCGATCAGGTCGCCCCTTAGACTTCTCTGCTCCAACGAAAACAACCCAAGTTTATACAACCTCTCTTCATAACTTAAACGTTTCATCCCAGGCAACATCCTGGTGTATCTCCTCTGCACCCCCTCCAGTGCAATCACACCCTTCCTATGTCTTGATGCTCTCTTGAGTGGGAACAGTTTCTCACTATGTACCCTGTCCGTACCCCTCAGGATCTTGAATGGCTCTATCAAGTGTCTCCTCAGCCTTCTTTTCTCCAAGGAAAACAATCCAACCTCTCCAATCTATCCTCATGGCTACAGTTCTTTATCCCTGGAATCTTTCTTCTAAATCTCCTCTGTACTCTCTCCAATGCCTTCACATCCTTCCTCAAGTATGGCACCTAGAACTGGAAGCAGTACTCCAGATGAGGCCTAACTAGCATCTTATACAAGTTCAACATGACCTCCTTACTCTTGTACTCAATGCTACTATTGGCAAAGCCTAAGATACTATATATTTTATTAATTGCTCTCTCAATATGCCCTGCCATCTTTAATGACTTATCTACATATACACTGAGGTACCTCTGTTCCTGCTCCTCATTTAGAGTTTCTCCCTTTATTTTACACTGTCTCTCCATATTCTTCCTGCCAAAGTTCATCACCTCACGCTTCTCTGTATTGAGGTTCATCTGCCACTTGTCTGCCCAATCCAGCAACATGTCTAGGTCCTTTTGAAGTTCCTCATCACAGTTGACAATGTTTCCAATCTTCGTCTCACCTGCAAATTTTGAAATCATGCCCTGCACACGACAGTCTAGATCATTAATATATATCAGGAAGAGCAAGGATCCCAACACTGACCACTGGGGAACTCCACTACAAACCTCATCCAATCTGAAAAAGAACTATTTATCACTACTCTCTGCTTCATGTCACTCAGCCACTTTTTACCCAAGTGCCTACTTTCCCTTTTATCCCATGAGCTAGAATTTTGCTCAAAAGTCTGTTGTGTGCCACTGTATCAAATGCCTTTTGAAAATCCATATACACCACATCAACAGCATTGTCCTTATCAATCTTCTCTGTTACCTCCTCAAACTCCAGCAAGTTAGTTAAACATGATTTTCCCTTAATGAATCCATGCTAGCTTTCATTAATTATCCTGCTCTTGTCTGAGTAGCTATTAATATTGTCCTGAACTGTAATTTCCACAAGTTTCCCCACCTAAGTCATACTGACTGCTCTGTAGTTGCCAGCTTTATCCTTGCACCCCTTTTTTGAATAAGGGTGTAATGTTCGCAATTCTCCAGTCCTCTGGCACCTCCCCTGTGTCTAAGGAAGACTGGAAGATTATCACTAGTGCCTCTGCAATTTCCACTCTCACTTCCCTCAGTACCTTCAGATGTGTCTCATCCAGTCCTGGTACCTTATCTGTTTTAAGTAAAAATAGCCTTTCTAACACCTCCTCCTTCTCAATTGTAAATTCTTCAAGTACACCAGTTACCTCCTCTCTCACCTCGGCCTGGGTAGCATCTTCTTCCGTTGTAAAGACAGATGCAAAGTTCTTGTTTAATACCTCTGCTATTTCTCCTGCCTCCACATGCAAGTCCCTTTTTTAATCCCTAATCGACCCTAGTGTCTCTTTTTACCACCCTTTTATTATTTATATGCTTATAGAGGACCCTTTTATGTTAGTTGCCGGTCTCTTTTCATGCTCTTTCCTTGCTTTTCTTATTAGTTCTTTCACTTCCCTTCTAATCCTTCTGTATTCAGCCTGATTCTCCCTTGTTTTTTCTACATGACAGCTGTCGTACGTGCACTTCTTCCTTTTCATCTTCACCTCTATCTCTCTTGGCATCCAGGGCGTTCTGGATTTATTTGTCCTACCTTTCCCCTTCAAGGGAATATTGCCTGCAACACTATTCCTTTGAAGGTGGCCCATTGTTTGGCCACCGTCTTTACTGCCAACATTTAATTCCAACTCACATGACACAAATGCATTCTCATCCCATCGATGTTGGCTTTTCCCCAGTTAATTATCCCTGCTTTGGATTGTTTCTTGTCCTTTTCCATGATTAACCTAAACCTGATGATACAATGGTCACTGTCCCCTAAATGCTCTCCCACTGATATTTGATGCACTAGGGCCAACTCATTCCTCAGAACCAGGTCCAACATTGCCTGCCCTTTCGTTGGATTGGAAACATACTTCTGCAGAAAATTATCTTGAATGCATTCCAGGAACTCTTGCTCATCTTGTCCCTTTGCACTATTCCTATCCCAGTCTATATTTGGATAATTGAAGTCTTCCATTATAACCACTCTATAATTCTTGCACCTCTCTGTAATTTCTTTGCAAATTTGTTTCTCCACATGTGTTGCACTAGTTGGTGGTCTATATACTATACTGATCAAGGTTATTGCACTTTTCCCATTCCCTAACTTTGGCCAGAGAGATTCCATCCTTCTCTCTCCCTTACTGTACTGCCATCTTTAATCAATATTGCCACTACCCCCCACCCCTCCTTTTCATCCTTTCCTGTCTCTCCTAAACACCTTGTACCCAGGAATATTTAACACCCAGTCTGCCCTCCTTTGAGCCAGGTCTCTGTTACAACAATAATATAATAATTCCATTTGTCAACCAGTGCCTGTAGTTCACCAATCTTATTATCCGCACTCCGTGCATTCACGTACACGCACATTAGCCCTGATTTAGGCTTTTTTACTTTCCCCCTTACTCTGACCCCATCTAATGGCTTACTATTGCCTACTCTAACTCAATCAAAGTCTCCAAGTATTCTGTTTACCTAGATTCTACTGTCTGGTATGTCCTCATTATCAGTTGTTGCTTCTCTACTTCCCACTGCCAATGCTTCTCCTCTCTGCTCTGAATTTCCCCTCAGGTCACCATCACCCTGCCAATCTAATTTAAACCCTCCCCAACAGCACTAGCAAACCTCCTGTGAGGACATTAGTCCCAGTCTTGTTAAGGTGTAACCCGTCCTTCTTGTACAGATCCCACCTGCTCCAGATCTGGTCCCAATGCCTCAGGAATCTAAAGCCCTCCCTCCTACTCCATTTCTCCAGCCACATGTTGAACCATTCAGTCATCCTATTCTTATGCTTACTTGCATGTGGCACTGGGAGTAATCCTGAGATTTCTGCTCTTGAGGTCCTGCTTTTTACTTACCTTCCTAACTCCCTAAAATCTGTTTTCAGGGCCTCATCCCTTTTCCTACCTATGTCATTGGTCCCAATGTGGACCACAACCTCTGGCTGTTCACCCTCCCTCAAAAGAATGTCCTGCAGCCACACTGACATCCTTGACCCTGGCACTAGGGAGGCAACATACCATCGTGGAGTCACGTCTATGGCCGCAGAAACACCTGTCTGCTCCCCTAACTATGGAATCCCCTACTATATAGCTCTTCCACTCTTCCTCCTCCCTTCCTGTGCAGCTGAGCCACCCATGGTGGCACAAACTTACAGTCCCCTGAGGAATCATCTCGCTCACCAGCACCCAAAATGGAAAAGCAGTTAGGGAGTGCGAGAGCCTCAGGGGATTCCTGCACTACCTGCCTGTTTCCCTTAGATACACCTGTGTCCACCCATTCCCTCTCTGCCTGACTACTTATTAGCTACAGTGTGACTGCCTCTCTAACTGTGCTATCTACGTAATCCTCAGCCTTGCAGATGTACCACAGTGACTCCAGTTACCGCTCGAGTTCCACAACCTGGAACTCAAGTTTCTGCAGCTGGTAACGCTTCCTGCAGATGTAGTCAGTGAGGGCACTTTGTGCCTGCATAACTTCCCACATCCCACAGGATGCACATTCCACATGGCCAAGCTGCACTGACATACCTTAAACTTTATATAAAGTGTTTACTACAGTATGGTATCATGTAATAACTCACTTGTCACTCACCAATCATCTCCTCTTTGCCAGGTCTGGAAAGGCCTAGACTTAACAGCCAATCAACTTACAGGACTCCTGTGTTGTCACTTTTAGATTTTTTTTCTCCACTTGCGCTGTTTTCAATCTCCTGACTGCATTTCGTCTCACGCTGTTTTCAATCTCCTGACTGTCACTCAACTCATACTGTTTTCAATCTCCCGACTGCCTCTCCACTTGCGCTGTTTTCAATCTCCCGACTGCCTTTCCTCTCACGCTGTTTTCAGACCCCCGGCTTAATTTGTAAATATGGTACCTTGTGCTTACACTCTGTGTACAGCAAGGAAGCCAATTTGGATCCCTTTGTCCAAACATTTCAGAATTTTAAATACTCCTCTTTTATCCCCTCTCAGTCTCCTCTTTTCGATAAAGAAAAGGCTCAAGTTGTGGGAGAGATCAATCCATCCTCATGTGTCATTCACTTAAGTTTTATGATCAAACATCTTGCACTCTCATTTAACAATTCAATACCCTTTTTTTTAAATAGGGAAACCAAATCTGACCACAGTACTCTAGGATAAAAGCAAAAAACTGCGGATGCTGGAAATCCAAAACAAAAATAAAAATACCTGGAAAAACTCAGCAGGTCTGACAGCATCTGCACAGAGGAACACAGTTAACATTTCGAGTCCATATGACTCTTCAACAGAACTAAGGAAAAATAGAAAAGAGGTGAAATATAAGCTGGTTTAAGGGGGGGTGGGACAGGTAGAGCTGGATAGAGGGCCAGTGATAGGTGGAGATAGACAAAAGATGTCATAGACAAAAGAACAAAGAGGTGTTGAAGGTGGTGATATTATCTAAGGAATGTGCTAATAGGTGACATTAAGCGTAGAAAGCAGGACGAGCAAATACAGATAGCCCTAGTGGGGGTGGGGTGGGGGGGAAGGGATCTAAATAGGCTAAAAGGTAGAGATAAAACAGTGGATGGAAATACATTTAAAAATAATGGAAATAGGTGGGAAAAGAAAAATCTATATAAATTATTGGAAAAAAGGGGGATCGGAAAGGGCTCTAGGTATGGTCTCAACAAGGCCAAATGCAGTTTGAAAATGACCTCTCTGGATTTATGTGTTATGTCCCTTGCTCTGCATTCCAAAACATTGTTAACAGCATGGTAAATTTGCGCTGATGGTTTTAGTGACTAAAACCCCAAGATTTTTCGTCTACACTGATACCTCAAGTAATTCCCTTTTAGCACATATCCAAATCAACCATCCCTAGTAACCATACATTTCCATGCTTTAAACTGCACCTACAATTTCTTCACCGACTGAACAATCTCGTCACAATCCTTTTGAATTTGTACACTTTGATAATCATTATTTGCCACTGCCCCTACTTTGGTATTATCTGCAAATGTGGATAATTTGGATACAATTTCTTCCTCTAGATCATATATAAAAAACATGAATAACAATGGCCCAGTACTGAAGCATATGACACTCCACTGGTAACTGTCTGCTAACCAAATAATTGTCTCCATGCATTGCACCTTAATTTCTTTCAAATAACCATTTGCCAGATCATTGTAATTCATTTCCATCTATCCCCTGCACTTGAATTAATGCTGTAGCTTACCATGTGTGATGGTGCCAAATGCCTTCCTGACTGTCTTCTATCTACTAGGTCTGCCATCAAAGAAATAGTCAAGCATAACCTCCAGCTCTTAAAGCCATGCTAACTGTCTTGAATTAGCTTATTCTGCTCTAGATGCTGCCATATATTACTCCTCATAGTACGTTCAAACACTTTTCTAACTGTAGAAGTTAAGCTTACAGATCTATACTTAGCGCATCCTTCATGCCTTATTTGAAGATGGGAGTCATATTTGCAATTTTCCAAACCTTTTTGGCCCAAGTTGTGTGAACTGCAAAATGCCCTCTGTCCATTATGTCAGTTGAGTCATTAACCCAATTATTTGAACATACTCTAATATCATCCAATGCAATTTTGCCCCACATAGAATTTATTGCTTTGAAAAGAACACTTAGTACAGGCCTGGGACTGATTGCTGCAAGGGAAAGAATTCAGATTCCAGAATTAACCCTTCAATGGTCCCAGCAGGACATTGTTCTGTAGATTATTTGATTGTATGATGCAGATACTCCTGTTAATCCACCTGGGTATCATTAGACCACCTGAGCACAGAGCATGGAGGAAAATTAGGTGAGGAGAATATTACACTAGCAAGATCCATCAATCCATTGTGTTCTGCCCCTGGGCTAGTCCTAACTCAAAGTTTCTGACATGAGATTCTTGATCCACTTACTAGGGAAGAGTAGCTGATGTGGTTTCGCATTGCCTTTTTCATGGTTTTTATCTTTGGAGTACCTTCTAGATGGCCAGCAACCAAGTTTAAGGAAGCACACCTATCCGTCACAATGGAGCATTGAGGGAAGGAGGCACTCACAGCAAGTATCCCTGCTCAACATCAAGCCAGTATTCAGAGCCAGTGCTCAACTCAATAGGGCTGTCTAGAATGGGGCCCAAACCACAACTCTTTCTTCAGGCCCAAGTGTTCTCCTGCATGTCAGTCCAGTATTTAAAGACTATTTTCTAATTTTTACTTGTCAAAGCTGTCTAGAGTAGGACTCAAACTCTTTACCTACTGACTCAGAGGTGGGAATGCAACCACGGAAACAAACGATCACTCCACTCAATGTGGCCACCCCTTGCTTTTCCATCCATTAACTTAAAAGACCAAAATATTGACAGGCTCCATTATTGGCCCAGAAACAGTAGAAGTATCTGCCCTTATATTGTGATACTTGCCACTACAACCTGTAACTCGTTCCTGTAAAGATACTGAAGGACATTGCCAGCTTTAAAGATAACCTGGATTCAGAAAGTGTTGATGTGTAGTTTTTGGCAGCATTGTAAATAGCCTTTTGAAGAAGTTGTTTAGATGAATTCTAAATTCTAAATTTACACACATTTACATTTTAGTACTTCAGCAAAAACTTTGTAAACTGATGGAATAAATCAGGATTTTTTTGAGTTTGGTGATGGATGTTCACTTATGATTGAATTTAGATTGATGGACTAATATCTTCAGGGGAAAGATACATTCCAAGCACACTGCATTCTGGTTAATTTTCATCAAAATACCTTGATAGTACTTCACATGACCACTGCTTTGTAGAACCAGATATGCACCCTACCAAAATTTTTTTCCAGACATCATGCTGTCAGCATATGTAAGAATTAGTTAATTTGAAAAATTTATGGGAAAAAGTTGCAACACTTCTTAAAATATATTTCACTGTACCTCTTGCACCAACATGTTTTTGGATGTACTGATATGGCAACCATTATTCATGAAGGTGCTTTGACTGTATTTTACATATGTCATACTGGATCACTTTAATCAATGGTGTACCCATTGAACCATCAACACATAGCTAGAAAAGGAAAACCTTAAATAAGTAACAATATGTAATTTGCTACTAATAGTATCTTGAAGCCTCAGTGAAATTCCCCAGTTTTTGTTTAATTCTTAAAATGAAAGGATTATGTAAGTAATACAGATCAGGAAGAAAGACTGGGTGATATTTCTCATGTGACCAATGTATTTAATGCCAATATGAGGTTTGTGAAGCTAAAAATGCATTCAATTGTTTTCTTCTCTTGTGGGATTTTGTGTTCTGTCATTCAGGAGGTTACAGAAACAGGGACATCCTTTTTTTTTTATTCATTCAGGGATGAAGGCTTCACTGGCTGGACCAGCATTTATTGTCCATCTGTTGTCCACCTTAAGAAGGTGGTGGTGAGCTGTCTTCTTGAACAACTCAGTCCATGTGGAGTAGGTGCACCCACACTGCTGTTAGGAAGGGAGCTCCAGATTTGACCCAGTGACAGTGAAGGAATGGCGATATATTTCCAAGTCAGGATGGTGAGTGACTTGGAGGGGAACTTCCAGGTGGTGATGTTCCCATCTATCTGCTGCCCTTGTCCTTCTAGATGGTAGTAGCCGTGGGTTTGGAAGGTGCTGCCTATGGAGCCTTGGTGAGTTCCTGCAGTGCACCTTGTAGATGGTACACACAGCTGTTACTGTGCTTCGGTGGTGGAGGGACCGAATGTTTATGGATGTGGTGCCACCTTCCAAATCCACAACCACTACCATGTCGGTGTGGACTGCAGCATTTCAAGAAAGCAGCTCACCACCACCTTCTCAAAGACAACTAGGGATGGGAAATAAATGCTGGCCCAGCCAGCGAAGCCCACATCCTGTAAATTAATTTTTAAAAATCAAGCAGTCTGCTTTGTCCTGGATGGTGTCAAGCTTCTTCAGTGTTATGTTTGTAGGTGGCATATCAATTGCTGCCATAGAGAATGTATTCAGAATTATTTTTTCCAGTATTATGTGAGTCTTGCTTTCTAAATGTGGATGGCTTTACATAGTTAAAAGAGCCCTTCAAGTAAGCTGACCCAACCAACCATCTCAGTGTTCAAGTTTCAAAACAATTTACTGAACTCAGTTTGGCTTTTAGGGAGTAAAGTAGTCACCCACGCCACAAAGTGTAATGTGTCTTATTATTTTCGTACTTTCCTGAAGCTTATAACTTAAGCGTTAGACAACCTTCTAACTACCTCCACCCCCAGAAAAAGATCTTCAGAGGTCTAAGCTAATAACTATTTCAGTATTCAATGGGCTCAGAAATCAGCAGCTCTTATCTCAGTCAATTAGCACACTACAGTCAGTAATGGTGCTGAGAATGATCTGTCTGTCACTGATACTCTGAATTGTTCATCAGAATAAGTCCAAGGCAGTGCTTGCACAGATGTCCTTAAAGGACAGTTTCAGCATTTCTGGGCTGGAAGTAATTGAACTGCAGCACTGCTGGACAGTCAAAGTGCAGTTTCCTAAGCTCAACCAACTTTTAGATTTGTGATCATAGATTGAAGGATCTGGTTCAGATGGGTTCCCAAAAAAGGAAAATTGTTCATACTATAATTTTTTGGGTGGCAACATCAATCAAATGATTAAAAGAGAGCAAGGTGTGGTTTCCTGGTCAGCCTGATATACCATGTCTTGATTTTTCTCAATAATCACAAAGAGGGGAGCAAGCTTAGTGGCTTAACAAAGTTTTAGCATTCCTTTCTGTCATGACTATTGCATACAATGGTCTATGTTGTCTTTTGGATGTGGTGTTTCAGAAAGGAATTCAGTCACTATTCTCCTTGGTATTGTTCAGAACTATTAGGTTACATGTGTGTAGTGTTACTCAAACCTGTGTAATTTTTGTGGGTTATTTTTATTTTGAAAGCTGTAAACAAGCCAGATAAAATGTTTCAGGGTTCCAAAAGCATGAACCATCAATTATTGTGTGCAATCTTCAGTATTTAAAAATGCACTTGGAAAAGCTACTCATGTCTGGCAAGGGAAAACATCTTTTATGCCAGGTGAATTCACATTCCCAATGATGTGAGCCCTGAATCAAAGTAGAGATTCTCTTGGTTCACTGGAGCACTTGCAATTAAAACAGAACTATTCACAGTTTATCTTAACCTGTTGCAACCCAAAATGAGTTTCTGATTGGGAAAGGGTGTGAAATGAAGAACTCTCAGAAGAATCACAGTAATAGGATAAAACATGTTGGTAGAGCTAGTAACACCAAGAAATTAAGAACAACAGATGGTAGCACTGTGCTGTACCTAGTGTTTGCACCAGTGCTGTTGTTTTCCATGAGCACCTCATTTTGAGAAGTGCCTCCCATTGTTCTGTGGCAAAACCAATGTTCTTCACTCTTGCTCTTAGCATTTCACCATAACCTAGCCAGCAATATAAAACAGTTGCTATGGTGATGTTAGCACTGCATTGTAAAATAATTTGTGTAACTGTCAGCTTTAAAGGATTATAGTTTAATGTCTTTAATTTTTCTAAAGTATTTTCCTAAACTGGGTTAATCCCATCAAAGTGAATTTCTTCTGCACTTTTTAATATAATTTATTTATTCAAACATTGAATTCCTGCAACTGAAGAATAGAGTGAGCTAAAAACAAATGAAATAGGTATAACAAAAGTTCAATTCAACCAAAGTTTAAACCAATATTCAGGACTTAGTTATTTCTCTTTTCACTTTAGTGGTAACCCACTATCTTTTACTTCCTCGTGAGTCAGAAGTTTTTAAAATCCATCTATTAAATCCATATTCATGTTCATTTCTGGAACTTTATTATTTGTATAAAACCCATAAGGTTATATTTAAGGGTGAAAGTTAGGTCAAAAGACTCTGGTTGCATATCTATGGTCTATTGTCACCTCTTCAAGCTCTTCTATAGCTGATTAAGATCTGTTTCTCCAGTGAATTGCCTTGGGAAATTTAATGGATTAAAAATGTTCTATAAATGCACGTTGTTGTTTATGTAACAGTAGCATCATTGGCATCATCGTCATTAGTGCTCACTTGCCAGGCAGTTTTCATGATCCATTCATTTCATCAGTGAGTTAGGCTTATTTGAAATCAAAGGCAGGCTACAAGGATGCTCTTTCATCATGCCAAGGAAATTCTTATGATACCTTTGGGAAGAAGCAGAGAACAGATGCAATGAGACTCATGTACCTACCAGAAATTTATATAGAATGCTCTTTGCACCTTGAAGCAGTTCTTCAAATTCCCACAGATCAAGAGGCACTTGACTGTTTAGCTCCTCCCCACCAAGGTTTCCAAGATTAATGCCATCTGATGCAAGTTCAAGCTACATGGCAATATAAAAAGGCCTAGCTAAGGAGGCGGAAGCCAAACTAAAAACAAGGCCAGATCAGCATGCAAACACTGGCCAGATGATGCCACTGCAAAAACAATAGTACAATAAGGAAGACTGATGCATCCAGCTTTCATCCAAGAGACATTCAGAAACAACTATCCACACAGTACCAAGCAACTTAAACACAATCCTCTTCACTTACCTAGCTAATATCAGGGCACATGCTTTGCTATACTGCTTCCTTTTTCTACACAATCAAAAATAAACATCTGGATAAAATTGAAATAGAATGTAACCGATTTATTCACTTGCTCACTGTCACATGTCAATTATGTTTGCATAGTTTCCCATGATAGGTCCTCTCAGTGCTCATGTATTTTATGCAATCTCTAACTCACAACCAGTGTATAATTCTAATTTCATTGGTTTTCGAGTTTCAGTAGGTTTTACATGAGATTCTGATAGCCTTCTATTTCCTTGTGCTGGTTTTGAGTTTGCTCTACAACTAATTCAGTCACTTTCTGACACACCCACTGTTACCTGCTGGGAAGGCTTAATATGTAATTTGCCCTGAGAAATAATAGCCTTATGAATGCCATTCTCTGGCCATGCTGCTGCTGCTGGGCTTTCCTTCAGCGTACCTTGTGATCTGCATGGGAGCAGATTTGTGGACAGCAACAAATAATGTGAATCTCAGCCTCAAGGTTCTCTCAACCTAATCCTGGAACTTGTTGAAAACAGTTAAGAGAATATTTTGTAGATCAGAAGCTTTGATCTCTGTAGTGGTATTTTGAGATTCATGACAGTTAAACCCAATGTGTTTAGAACCATATCATTGGAAGCTGCAGCACAGGTGCCTCTCAAATTACCAGATACAGTCCAGAAAAGCTTCCCTACAAAGCTGCTTTTTTCTAAATGGCAGTAAAAAAGTAACAGGTTGTGAGGAAACACTTTGTATCATATGTACTTAGACCAGTTTTTTGATAGATAGATTACCTTGGTAAATCTCCTGAGGTCTGACATCTCCTTCCTTATTTAAAGCCTTGTTCTTTTGGGTTTAGCTGGTAGCACTTACCCTGTCAACTCTTCTCTCCAAGATTCATTCAACCGTTCTTCTGGGAGGAGTGTGCAAATACTAAAGAGGGCAATCTTTCTTCACCTCACTTTATAAATAAGACTTCAAGATCCCTGAATCTGGATATGCAGGGACAGAACAAGCAAACATTTTCCAGGAGTACTGTGGTACCATACCCCTTCCCTTCTTCTGTAGTTTGGGATGTAGTCTGTTAAATAGCAGTTGCAGAATTTCTGGGAGATTGGTTGAGCAAAAATAAACGGGACATTTTCCCAAATTGCACCCAGGAGAAATGTTTGCACTACAAGCTTGTAGATTGTAGGAACCATGTGGTGATTTCCCAAAACTCATTTCAGCCAGGAATTTTAAAGCCAACAGACTAATGAAACCAACTGTGCATATCTTTGTTCTCCCCAGTAGTGCCAATGGTATAATGGTTTGGTGCATCCACAATTCTCCACATGGTGAATTTCCAGTCTCACCTTCTCATCACAGGTAATGCTGGATAGAAGACGAACATTTCCCCACAGAGAGGGCGCAAAATATAAGATCAGACACTCCTTAGAATTCAGACATGGACTGGTAAAGTCAGGGGCCTGAGGGGAGAAAAATAAAAGTGAGCAAAGATTGTTATTAAAATACAAAACTTAAAAAGAAAACTTTATGGTACAGATTGGAATTTAAATATTTACACATAAGTATGAACACCTACTCCACATCATCCAATAAAATATACTTTGAGTGTAATGCTACTTAAGCTGTGATTACAGTGCCAGTATTAAGTGCACCCACATGAGACGCAGCACAGGCCAGAAGCAATGTAAAGTTACCTCTACCCCAGCTGCAACAATGCACAATGATCATATCAATCTCATCCCACAAAGTACAATTCCTGATCCACAGTAATTTAGTTCCAAGCACTTTTAATCATAGTTGGCATATTCTCTCCCAGACTGAAGTAGCACAAAATCCCTCTGTCGGAGGGAGCACACAAACCTCCAAACAACCCACCTGCCCAATGCTTCAAGCACCATTTACCCCACATGTGGCAGAGACTGCAGATCACACATTGGACTTATCAACCATCTCAGAACCCATCAAATCGGAGTGGGAACAAATCATCCTTGATCCCAAGGGGCAGCCTAAGAAGGAGGAGGAAGAAATTGAATTGACGAGATTGAAAGAGATGATAATACAGGAAGGACTAAAGTATAAAAGCTCAAAGTCTACCACTAACTGATAGATAGTTGCACTTTTAAGGATAATTTCTGGTCCTATCCACATCTACTGCAAGAACTGTTCATACTTTGAGATGAGGCTACATGTAAGCATGTTGAAAATATAGAGATTCTAAACTGTCAGAAGATTGGGGTATGAGAACACATCTGATGTAAATATCAATGTATCTGCTTCCAATGTGGCTGCAATTCATCCAATGTAGCTTCCAATTCAACTGGCAGTACTACAAACTGAACAGGAAAAATGGTTAAAGGGCAATTCAAACAATTCACTATTCCACCATTGTTCAGTCACATGAATCTGAACACCATGCTGACATAAGAAACACAATTTTCTCCTAACAGTGGAGGGACAGAGGGGAGCAATCTATGAGCATTTTGAAACAACATCCATATGGTGTCAACTGCTATTGACTGTTCTTTTTAGCAGCAGTATGTTTGCAGTTTTCCAGTGGAAAATTCTGATAACTGGAGAAACTCAAATGTAGATTGAAAGCTGTCCAACATACCCATTTTATAAGGCAAGTGGGACTATTAATAATGGCTATAGTCACCAATGTCAGCAAGCCAGGAACTCAGTAAGTAATTCATGAACTATTTTAAATGCCATAAAGTACTACTAAATGAAACCATTCTTTTGTAGTACAAAATGACTTGCAATTGTTTCCCAGATGCTAAAGCTAATGCGAAATCGTCAGGGCTGTGTGCTCTATTTTTCATATCTTTGGACTTTTTGAGTGCACTAAAGACACCCCATGATTCTTTTTAAAGTTCATCTTAAGCAGGCATTAGGCCCCTCATAAATAGGGGATAAATTTGTAAAGTGAAAATGTCAATTTATCTCATTATGCCATTTCTGATTTGTCCGACAGATTTGCAGCCTCAGCTCCTTCCCCTCATCACATCAGTCCCAGGAGAATTGCAGCACCTCCACCCTTGATGCACAGAAGGACACCACAGCCACCCCAAATACAGCAGTTTTCAGGATCCCACCTCAAACCCTACCCACCAATCACAGCCTCTTCAGCACAACCCAGCAGCATCCATGTCCAAGGTAAGAAATAAGGAACACTAACAGCAAAAATACAGCCAAATCCACACTGGAAATCCTGCTGATCGATGCAAAATTCTGCGATGCCCTATTGTAAACTGTTTACAATTTCCCATTTTCCTCAAGTGGTCAAAAATGACAAAACTCAACTCTGCAAAGTTCAAATCTATTTACATGTAACTTTTTTCCTGTTCTTGCAAAGTTCTTAACTGTTGAAATTCCAACTTAGGACTTCTTAACTAGAATTAGTTAAACTTTTTTTAAATGAATTATTTAAAACCTCAAATAGGGAAATTTATTTGAATGCAGAACAGGAGATACAAGCTAGGATTTTCCTTCCCTTATGCAATCCACAGAAGAAGATTGGTGAGTCAGGTATTTTCCCTTCCTGAGGCCATCAGCGCTGACCCCAGTGAATTTTCCACGGTCACGCATATTAACATATTTTCAGTAGGTAATTGGTGGTGTTACTGCCTGTATTCAGGAGCTCGTCACTGAAAGGGGCCAGAAATGGCAGCTGCAACGGTATTTGGAAGCAGCTTAAAACATCAGACAGTGTTGAGTAGGGAACTGATTTTGCTGTCTCCTTGCAGATTCAGTGAAAAGGAACATGGGACTGACAACCCCGGGTATCTCTACTTATTTAACTTACTGCTTTTGGATAGCACTGAGTTAATGCAGAGTTGGTCACCACAATGCAAACTGTCATCTCACGAGACAGGAGGCTGCCACCAAGTGCTTTTGAATATTTTTTTTTTAGAATGTTGAATTCCTGGTTCCAGAAATAAAGTTCAGCATTACTGAAACAGTAATGACAGAAAATGTAGATGAGGGCAGCTGGAAACAGGCAGAATGTTGCAATGCTTGATACAGGCCTTTTCTTAGAAAAACAAAGAAATGGCTAGGAAAAATCACCCCTTCATGGCACAGATTTATTTCTTTACAAACACACTGGGCACTGTTCAGAATGTGGACAGGAAGGGAGTGTGCTGTCCCAGAAATGGATGAGTAACCTGGGCAGTCCAGGAGGAGGTCCAGCTGATCGTAGTGGCCGGATCCGATGTACATCAATTTTCCAGGAATCCCTTCTGAACCCAGCTATATCCACTGCCTGGCCCACAGGAGGAAACAGGAGTTTAGTGGCAGAAGGCCTCAGCAGAGAGACTGTGGGAATAGTCCATGGCTGTCAATTGACTCTAGATGCAATCAGGAGAAGGTGGAGCTTGTAGTCAGGGGAAGAACTCTCTAGCCACAATTGAGGGAAGTGGCAGAACTCAAGGCAAGGGAGAACAGAGACTTCCTTTTGAGGCCCAGAGGAGGACTCCTACTCCTCCTAGCCCACAAGGAAATCTTAAAGCAAATTTTTCAGATTTAACCTGCTAGGCCACAATCTAGTTGTCAGCAAGACTGGCCCAATGAGTAATCCATAACTGCTCCCTGATGATATCATCCGACCCAATCCATGTATTTTAAAAAGGGCTGCGTTTTCTCTCTTTGAATATCCTGCTCGCTTTTTTTGTATTTTTTAAAGAACAAAAGGGCAGGGTAAGATCAAGACACTCCAGGCAAATACCAGCAACAGTAACTGGTCTCATTTTAACTGCCCTCCTGCCCAGTTTCTGCCAGATGGAGAAGTTAAAATTGAGTCCACAATGCAGTGATCAATTAAACATTCCATCATGCAACTTGGATGTTAATATGACAACAATTAAGCAAAGTTCCCTGTGTAAGGAACATAACTTTCTATTTTTCTTTATTTCTGTGGGACTGTGGTTTTAAAAATTGGACTGTGACTTTAAAAACTACCATAGCTGAAGTTGAAAGACATGTTCGCTAGAACAGGATGAGGAATATACAGTGTTGCTATCTCCTGGAACAGAGTGTGCCAGATTGGACAAAATGGTGCCAGAAAGAGGTCCTGAACTAAGGGGAATTGACTAGCAACAACATTTTAATTGGCTCCTGATCAGGTGAACAAAGTTTTGTGTGACAGCAATGAGCAGAGAGATCTTAGCCTACAAAGAGAACACACCTAAAACCTCTCTCTCCTGTGTGTGTAAGATTCTAGTAAATCTATAAGGCTAGCTAGCTCGCTTTTTCTTCATACTTCTGTAATTTGCTCTCTCGGAAAAAACCCCTATCAAGAGGAAAAGGGGAAAATCATCAGTAGAGACATTGAAAAGCAAGTTTTCAACCAGTGAACTACAGACTTAAAGTGCTGGAAAACATTTTGTGTCATTAACAATGAACCGCAAGGAATTTGGGAAGACATCAATCAAAATCAACCCATCTAATCCTGTACTCCGGATTGGTGCTGTTGAGCTGTTTTATCTCACCCTTAAAATCCATGTTTTGTATGTATTATGTGCGTGTGTGTGTTTGTGTATAGGGGTTAAGAAGGGGTTGGGTTTAAGTTATAGATTTAAAAGTTAGCTGTTCATATTTCTTTCTTTTGCCGCCGTTAAAAGACAATTTGTTTAATAAACAATTATTTACTTGTTAAGTTTACAAACCTGGTGCTCATATTCAGTTAACCTAAATTAAACAGTTAGGTAGAATTGGGCAATTTGATGGTCTGATCAAACTTTTCACATTTGTCGCGGCTCGGGGAACAGTGAGACATGATATTACAGCGCTCTATCCTCAGTGAATTGTGACAGCTGTACTAATCTTATTTCCCTCCTCCCCCCCACCTTAAGTGACTTTTGGGACTCTGAGCACTTCTGGAGGTCATCAATATAAGATAGTCACTAAGAAATCAAATAGGGAATTCAGAAGAAACCTCTTTACCTAGAGTGTGATGACAATGTGGAACTTGCTATCACATGGCAAATAGTTTAAATACATATAAGAGGAAACTAGATAAGCATATGAGGGAGGAGGGAATAGAGGGTTATGCTGATACGGTTAGATGAGGAAGGTGGGAATAGGCACAAGTGAGGCATAAAAGCTGGCATTGACTAGTTTGGGTCAAATGGCCAGGTCTGTGGTGTATATTCTATGTAATTCTCTCTCCACTTCCTCAGTTGTTCCTCATGCACTCCTTTCCTCAAGATTGTCACTCCCAACTTCTATGCTGTTCCATCCACAAACCACTCCTCACTACTTTTTAACCCTCCTGTCTTTCTTGTTTTCCCCTCCCCAGCCATTATGATCCATTTCAGCTTTTTTTAACAACAACATGTGCTCAATGGCTCAAATGACCTCCTTCTGTGCTGTTGATGACTATGACTCTGTTCTTCTTCAGTGCAGTCAATTTCTATTCAGATTCCTCTCATCATGCTCTGATCTGTTGTAAAATTAGTTGCTCATCCTCTGACCCTTTTTCTGAACTCACGGATTTCCAACAGTCTTTCTCCCGCTCCTTTCAATAATTTTCTAAGTCCGTCAGCCAATAATATCCACTCCTACTGATGAACTTATTCTGCATCAACTTCCCTCAGGTAACATGGCTTCAATATAAACAATTTCCATGCTATTGCAGTGCAATTTCAATCTTCTCCATGCTACATAAAATTTGAGTCTGGAATCATCAAGTTATAATTTCCTGAGTTACTTCCTCTTCTCTTTCATGCCTATCAAACTTGATGGTGCACTCTACTATAGGCCTTGGCACTTTACTTTGGATTCTCATATTAAAAGAAATTGTTGATTTAGCTCTTGTCAATTTAAGTAAAATTGGCCTAGTGTACTTACAGCTGTACCAGATTTTGACCCATTATTAGTCAATGGGTGGAAAATCGAGCCCACATAAATATCTCAGAGAAAGCCAAAATATGTGATTCGAGAAATTGCTGTTACTGGCATTAGCGAATGAATGCATAATACATTTGTATGACATTCCTCTGTTTTCTATTTCCATACAGACTTTGACCCAAGCAGATTAACACCATTAAAATAGCAACATAGGATATCATATGAATGCATTAAATACATTAATCTGCTGATATGACCACAATCATTTCGGGCCTGTTATAGTTTCAAACATTATTGCATTGGGCCTTTTTTCAGAGGCTAATGTTGCCATGAGCTTGCCTTCACAGACTGTAAACCTTGCTATCAATTTCAAAGTTGCCAAAGCACACCGATCTTGCCTTCATGCTGGGACAGACACGTTTTCTGAATTTACAACATTGCTGAGACGCAGAGCAGGATTTTCCACATCATTTATGCCACTTTAGTGGCATTAATGAGGCAGATGAGAATGATGTTGAATAAAGAGACATTCCAAAACCTAAGGGCAGATGTTCCTCTGCCTTACATCCCTATTTATCTCATACCTGCTCAGGCAGGGATCACGCTAGGTGCCATTCTGATGGTTCAACACCACCTGCACCCTCTCCTGGATTTCCAAGCACATATTATATTATAATAAGGCGGAAATAAAGGGATGATGTCACCTGACATATTTCCCATAATTTGCAACAGCAACGTTCGCTGCAAGGATACCAATGCATTCCTGGTGTAAGAAGTGGAGAAACTGAAGGGCTGAATAAAGGGGAAAGGGAAGAGCGAAATGAACTGGAAATTGAAAGCAGTGAAGAGGAAAGGCAGGAGAGAGGAAAATTGATAGTAACGAAATGAAAAATGAAACATTCATTGAGGGAACATGGTGAGGAGAAGAAATGGATGGCAATGAAAAGAAAATGGATACGGTGAAATGAATGGAAAGGAAATGGATGGCATTGAAGGATAGAGGAAAGGGATATAAGTTCAAAGCTGAGCTTTGGATGAAAGGGCAAGAAACTGAGAATGGCACTTTGAGATGGGGGGTAAAGAAGAGTGACAATATTAACAGTGTGCTGATAGCTTAATGAGTTTAGGAGAAGCATGGGAGAAGAATATCAGGTTTAATTAAAGGGGAGAGAGCAAAGAATGTCATTTTGTGTGTGTTATGATGATATAAAGGCACCAATCACTCATAAGGGATTGTGCAAACATGTTGTGGATTCAGTTATTAATTCTAGGTTCAAAGAACATATATACATGGACAGAAAGGCTGAGGACATCAGAGCTGCAGAGCTGTGTGTGTGTTCTGCTTCAGGACGAAGTAAAACTGAGACCGGATTACCTGACATACTTCCCTTCGAGTAACCTCATGCTGATATCCCTCAAAGGCATATTACAACATCCTCCTTTCTTTTTAAAGATATTTTCCCACCTTCCAACGAAGTGCAACTATTTACAATACAAGTTCATGTTTAGTCAGCATTACATGAGTGCATAGAACTGATGAATCTATGAGTCTTTAAAGTGTAAAGGTAACCTGCTGGTACGCGCAGATCTTGTGTTGGTAACCTTGTCTTCAGGAATCTTTAATTGCTCACAGTGATCTGGGGTTGTCATTCTTGTATGTTGTGCCTAGTTTCATTTGGGATCTAGCCCTAGATGCAATAGGACTGTACAGTGGTTGAGGAGCTGGAATGGGCCTGATTTGTCCTTGGTTATGTCTCACTGTTGCGCCTTTATGTGTAATGACTTCATAGGACTTCCGAAAAAACCCTTGTCACCTCAGCTGGTTGCCACATACCTTCTGTGGGATACTGGATGTATCCCAACTGTAAACTTAGCAATTCTGTACCTGTATTTTTATCATGCATGTTGCTCATCTTCTCTTGCAGTTTTAAAAGTTGTTCTCTAGTTTCTGAGAGAGTAGAATGAGTAAGAGTAGGTAAATTGATATGCACTGGTCTGTCAGACATAAGCTCTGCCGGTGATGGAGTATTTGCACTTAAAGGTGCCGCTCTCAGATACAACATTGCAATATGCAGATCTTGCTTGGCCTGTCTACATTTGAGAATTAGAGATTTCACGATGCAAATTATTCTTCCAGCTAGGCCATTAGATCCAGGATAATGAGGAGAAGTTGTAGTGTGATCGATATTCCACTTCTCACACACATCCTGAAATGGCTTACCAATAAACTGCGGACCATTATCCATAGTGGTCTTTCTAGGCACACCAAATAAACTGAAAATAGCACATAGAGTGTATGCAACAGTTGTGCTTGACATATTATGCGATTGTCAAATAATGGGATACTTGGTAAAGTAATCAACATTGACGATAAACTTAGTGCCATGGACACGAAAGAGTTCGGATGTGATTTTGGACCAAGGATGGGTAGGAACTTTGTGTTCAATGAGTGCTTCTTTGTGCTGATTTGGCATATGCTCCTGACATGCCTCGCACTTCTTGATGATGACTTCAATATCATTGTTGAGACCCAGCAAATAGACTGTCTCTCTTGCAAGTCTTCTTGTCTGATCCATGCCCATGCATCAGTGATGAAGTTGTTGAAGAATATCGGGTCGCAAAGATTCCAGTATGATAACCTGCGTGCCTTTAAAAATGACTCCCCGGGAGATGCCTTGCTCATCCCAATAAGGTCAAAATGGTCTCACGTGTTCTTGGATATACTGAATTGAATCAGGCCATTCTTCAATAACAGTTTTCCACAGTTTCTGTAGTGTAAAATCTTTCACCACTTCTTCTTATAGCTGTTGGTATTTGCGTTGTGCAAAATATACCAGACCAGTGGACAGACTTGCGTTCTACTGCAACTGTAGTGTTGCAGCTCACTTGAGACTGCTAATAATGTCAAAATATTCTGGAAATTTTAAATTTGGTAATGAACTGAGGTGATAGGATTAGTTTCTGAGGTTGACCTGCTGTATGAGGTCTGACTAATTCCGTGGATTGTCACTAGTGTCAGTTCACGACATGCTGGTAGACTTGTGATTGCCAAGCCTTTAGTCTCCATGATGTAGAACATCTGTGGCACCCAGGAGGATTAACTATACTTGCACTCTAGGACTATGGATCCTACACACAGAATTAGTGAACTGTTGTACACTGAAGGTTGCACAGTTGTAGGTTTTGCCACGACTTTCCATGTCTGTGGATACATGTCTTTCAGAATTAACAGAGGTAGTATGTTGGCACTTGCCCCTGCGTCAATCTTGGCCAATAATGAGTAATTACCAACTGTCTTAGGGAAGATAATTCGAATCTTGGCAAACACTTTGGACGGTGTCTGTGTTTTCCATGAGATTGATGATGTGAAACATGTTTTCATTGTTCTTTGTCTCATCGTGCACATCATCGTCATTTTCTGGTTTGTCAATCACCTCATGTATTTGTTTCTTATGCGATACCGGATGGTTATTTTTACTGCTTGAAGGTACACATTGTATATGGTCTGTTTGGATCAATGCATGTCTCTATGTGGTTGCATCAACCTTTGTGCTAGTGCACTGCTGCTGCCAATGGCCTTTTCTGCCACATGCCTTGCAGTATTGATGGAAAGCTGAGCATTCCCCTTGGTGCATGTAGATGCCAACTCCTTCCACATATCTTGTTAGGTTTAAGTGTTTTTATAAGTGTCTCATCATCTAGGGCCCGTAAGCTTGATCAAGCTGCGAGGATCACTTCGTAATTAGGTCCATCTTTGAGTAGTTCTTTGATGCTATAAGTTTTGGGCTTGTCTAGCAGAACTCTCTGGAATGCTTCCAAGGGAGTGGATGTGATCACCAACGCATGAATTCTGTCTGCTAGCTCTGCGTTTGAGAAATCACAGTATCTGCATCAGCTGATGGAGTGGTCTATGCATTCTGTGGGCTGTTGTTGAAATAACATGAACCCTGGGCAATGAATATGGAAGTTTAGCCTGATTCTGAACTGGTCCTCCAATGTAGTCCATAGCTTTTAGGGATCCTTTAGCCCTTCTGCGTTAATCCTGATGTGTTCAGCCTATGTAGACCTTCATTTCCAATTGCTAGGTGAATTTTTACAGCTTGCTTTTCTGGTTCAGATACATCTGAATCAAGAAGCCATAGCTGTCTACACTGTTTAAACATTTTGAATGCTTTTCCGAAACTCCGCTTGTTATAATTGCAACCTTCTCCGGCCCAATTTTTAGTTTTGTTTTCCATTCAGTTGACTCTCCCTCACTCAGTGTCAACCCAGCCCACAACCTGATCACTCACCTTTCCCGACTGAGCTAACCTGGTGCTGATAATCTCAACACAGCTTACTCACAATGAGGGATCCATCTGCTTATCAGCTTTTTATTTGAGCTTGCTGTGCAGTCACCACGCTGCAGTTTCAACACTCTGTGATGCTGCAACTCTGTTGTGGTCAGACCAAAACATTGAGGGTCATCTCATGCCATGTAGCATGATCTAAGACTGTTCACCATATCGTACCTGTACTTGATCTTGCTGCCAGGCTGAGCACTATGTTATTCAGAAGAAACCAAGACTGCACACCATGTTCTGCGTGTTATAATGACAAAAGGGCACCAATCGCTCATAAAGGATTGTGCAAATATGCTGTAGGTTAATTTATTAATTCATGTGAACATATACACATATAGAGAAAGCTTGAGGACATCAGAGCTGCAGGGCTGTGTCTGTGTGCCCCGCTCCAGGCTGAAGTGAAACTGAGACTGCATCACATGACACACTTCCCTTAAAGCGATGGCATGCTATTATATCCCTTAAAGGCATATTACAACAGGTGGGAGTACAGTTGAATTGAGGAGGGAGGAGAAAAGTCTGAGGTTTAATTGTTGAGCTGTAGTATGAGCTAGTCAGAGGATGAGAAAGTGCAACTGTGGGAGAGTTGGGTGTTGGCTGCAGTGTCTTCTCCAACTACAACTAGAAGGATAGGGTGCTTCTGTGAACCAGAACAAAGGGGATTCAGATGTCACTATTTTTCCTTCTGTTGAAATTAAAAATCTATTAGTTGTGAAACATAAATTTTCTAAATTAATCAGAATCCATCACTTGAATTCAAAAATTCAAAAAATTTCAGACCACAGACCCCACCCCCCAGAACAACACCATCAATTTTCAACATCTTCATTTTCCCCAGATTGACAAGCTGGCCGGATTCTGGGTGGGACAATTAGCAAGAGAAAGCTGCAGCAGCGGGCCAGTGGGGTTGGTCTCCAGCAGTCCGGGTTGGTGAGGGCTTCAACAGACCAAGGAGACAAAGAAAGGCCATGATGAGCAGAGGGTTGGTTGAAGGGCTGGAGAAGCACCCTGCTTCTGTTGGGTCTCAAGCAGTGCTCTAGAAAAAGAACTTCCCTGCTGAAGCTGGCTGCTCTTGTGGGCAGGATTTTCCCCTCAGAGGCAGGAGTAGGGAAGCAGATTCAGTTTCGGGTCACGGACACACCTCTGTTGCCAGCCTACCAAGAAGCAGGATTTTCCGGTCAGGGCCTCAATTGGTCTGAAGACGCGTCTGCTGTCCAGTTAGGCAGACCTGAGGTGGGATCAAAGACAGGTTGACTCCAGAGTGGGCATGGTTAAAAGGCTCCTGTCATTTTGTCCCGATTCAGGACAAGAGTATTGGACCCAATATATTTGTTTCTCAAAATTCTAGATATCAAAAAGCAAAATGATATAATCGTTGATTAATAGTATAACATAAAAAAACTGAAGATTGATATATCCTAGGAAGAAGAGAAAGTATGTCATTCAACCACAATTCATAGGCCAAAAGTGAAGCAAGGCAAAAGCGATAATACTTTCTGATTCAAAGGATGGGATATCCATTCTTTACTTGAAGTGAAAATATAAGGCTGAAGGCATATTGATTGTCGAGTCACAAACTGAAACCATTTTCTTCTTTGAGAGCTAGATACAGGGAGAATAAATTCAAAACTTTTAAGTTATCAAAGGCTAAGTGCAATACAGGGAGAATTTGAATTTGAATCTGTTATATTCAAAGGGGCAAAACCATTTTAAAACTCTTCCTGCCTCACGTGATTCTCGCCTCCTTGCAGCTGGTCTGATACCAGAGGTGTGTCCGTGACCCGAAACTGAATCTGCTTCCCTACTCCTGCCTCTGAGGGGAAAATCTCTACCACCTTGCTTAAAATTTAAAAACTTACTGGAGACGAGCTCTTTGTGAGTAGACAATGAGCTCCTTAATTAGCTCCTTAATAGGAACAGGGCCTCTTTGGAGCCTGTTCCCACCCCTGCCCTTGAGAAAAGAGGAGAGGGTGAAAACAGAGATGGGAATTCTGGCAGCATGGCTTGGTGGTCAATTTTTTCTTGATCCCACCTCCATTCCCACCTGATTGGGGCTGGATTTAACCCAACCCATCCATTCTGCTGCTGGGCTTCCCAAGTCCGGTGAAATCCATCCAGAACCAAGTAGAAATTAAATATTATAATTGCAGCACTGTATAACGGGTTAATATAGTAAAGAGATAGTGATGTGCATCATGATGTAACAGTGACATAAGCAGTCATGTGCTAGAGACTCTGTAGAGCAAATGGAATAGGCTGTACTCAGGAAAGATGCACTTACCTTCTAGCCTATCCTCTATATAGTGTTAATAAAGCAGTTTTGATGTAACCTACCTGAGTCAGACCGAGTTACTCATGATTAGAGGGAAACCTTCCCATTATAGATTAGGCCACAAGACAAACCAGAAAACATGGTAGCAGCGGTGACACCAATCTAACAATGGTTTAGTGCCATTGACAGAACACCCATGGCGAGAAACTGGAAAAAAACTTCTTCGTAGCAAGAATTTGCGGAGGCACCTTGGTGAGAGGCCCACTGAGAATCGGTAGTGACATTAGCATCAGTCCAGCAGTCATTGCGCCTTCTGCAGTCATTCGAAAATCTCGAAGGTCCACAGAGAGACCAGCATTGGGAGTTGTGGAAACAAAATTTCCTGACCTATCAAGCTGCGTCGGGAATGTATGCCAAAGAGGAGCATAAGCAGGTTAGTTTATTCCTCTACACAGTGGGGCTTGTCGCCGACAATGTCCTCTTGCGACAGGGAGTAGAAGAGACCTCTGCAGACTTCAAAACTGTCCTAAAAGCGTTGATGCATATTTTGGCCTAAAACGGAACTTTGTAATTTATCAAGTGCTAGCAGGCCAAATTTAAGGGAGCTAAATCAGGCGACAATCTGTCGCGATACCAAGGCATTGAATGACTCCATTCATCGGGTAGGCCCAAGAACGGCAGCCGTGCCCATTCAAAAGACAGCCAAAATAAGCAAAAGGGCAGGAAACCCCACAGCAGCCACCTTGAGGTGCTTATTCTGCAAGGCAAAGAAGCAGCACCAAAGTAAGATTGCCCAGCAAGGGGCATAGTGTTTCCAATGCAGAAAGACAGGACACTTCAAACTGTTCTGTAAATCTAACAATTTCAATAAAGGAAGAAGGCAAGAGAACATCTATGAAATGCAGAAAATTCAAAAAAATTGGAAATAACAAAAGCCATGAAACTAAAGGGTCATGAACAAGACATTTGGTCAGTCACTGTGGCAGTTGAAGGCCTTAACACGGACTTCAAAATTGACACTGGAGCTGGCCTTGTGAAACTAGCTAATCATCCAGAGCAGCTCAAGATAATATCCTTCCTGCCATCAACATTAAATTGCAAGGTCCAGGTGGCACAAATCTTCCAGTAAAAGGTCAAATAACCACCACAAGGGGTGACAGATTGTTGAGACCCTCTTTGTCATCTCCAATCAGAGCATATCTTTAGTGAGTGGAGATGTTTGTGTACAACCAGGCATTCTGGAGGAAACAGCTGATGACCTACAGCAGGAAAACTAGATGCCTCTCATGGAGGAACTTGCAAAATCAGGTGTGGAACAGACAACTTTCCATCCAACAGCAGCTGGTGAGGTTTATTCTTTGATCAGTTATTCATTCTCCATTACAGTGACACCGTCCACTAGACCTCAGGAGGAAATTGAGATTGTGAGCCTTTCAGTTCTTTTTGAAGATAGGCCGGAATGAGAAGACACTAGCAGACAGTGACCATCCGAAAGAGGACCTCCTGGATCTAGGTTGGCTCTTTCCTGAAGAAGGTTATGAGAAAGAAGCTGTTGTAACACTGAGTGATCCTGTGGAAGATGAGGTCCTAGAGGTTGATATGCTATTTGAATCTACTACTGAAGCACATGAAGTCTCTGTTGTTTTGTTTTTGAGTAGTCAGCTGTGTTACTGTCGAAGAGCAGAATTTGTATCTTTGTCCCACTGAACCCACCAATGAGATGCATTGTACATCATTGGTTGGCCATAGAGAGTTGTCCAGGGAGAACCAAATGCTTAATTCCAAAAAACATCACACTGCCAGAGAGATACTGCCTGTTAGATTGGATGAAAGTAAGTTGATGCCCACACTTCAACCTCATCAGAAAATCTTCTTTCTGTTAATGTTGGCCTCAGTGCAGATGCAGAGGCCAGATCTTCAGAGCTTCTATGGTTGAAGACTCCGACACAACAACTTTGTCTAGATTTACTTCTGGAGATTCATTCCATTGCTGGAAATGTTATTGTCTTATCTTTTTATGCTGTCACAGTCATCCCATTGCCTACAGTGGAGCAATATCACACTGAAGTAGGTGTGACAATGTTACCACAGCCCACAGAAACTGAAAGTCGTTTCAGAAGTGTTGTCGGGAAATCATAGCTTATTCACTTCCTGCAATGTCCACAGGAATTTTGTCATTATGCTTCTTATACTCCAGGAGGTTACAGAAGTTTGAAAAAGTAATGTAAATAGTTTAAGAAATAGTTTAACATTGTTATTAAAGAAGTTGACATCATACTTGGGGGACATGTAGTACAATGGATTAATAGTTATGGTAATGAGATAGAGATGTGTATCATGATGTAACAGTGACATCAGGAGTCATGTGCTGACATCAGGAGTCTGTAGAGCAGTTGGAATAGTTTGTACTCAAGAAAGATATACTTACCTTCTAACCTATCCTCTATATAGTGTTAATAAAGTAGTTTTGAAGTTACCTACCTGAGTCAGACCTGAGTTACTTCTGAGTAGAGGAACCTTCCCAGTATAGATTAAGCCACGAGACAAACCACAAAACAATAAAGTGCCCCACCTCTCTGAGACAGAAAGATATGCAGACATACACAATTTTAAATTTTGCTGAGGCTCTTTAAGTTAAGTTCCCCGACCTATCACGGAGGGCGGGCAGAATGACACATCCATTCTCTCAAAGGAAGGACATCAAATAAAGGAGACATAACACAGATTAGGAAAACTCACCAACACTAGAATTTTTGAGGCTGCAACAACCACAGGAATGGAGATGAGACCTGAAGGTCCTGCTGTGGGATCTGAGGGGCTGCAGTGAGGTGAGCTCTCCCAAGGAGAGGAGGAAGAGGACAACTTCTGCAGGCAGGCAGGTGTTGATGAAAGTGACCAAGGAAGTCAGTAGCAGAAGTGTGGTCCCTCCAGCCGGGAGACTGTGCGCCAAAAGATCTAGGAGCTCAGGAGGGAAGGAAAGGTGAGTGACATAACACTTTCAGGTGTCAAGCCCTCAGCATTCATCTGCAAAGCACTCCTCAGGACAACACAACTTTCAGATCTACTCATTCCTCTCTTGAGGCACCTCCCCACTTCCCAATCTGAGTAGCCAACATTTACTAAATTCTCTTCTTTGCCCTCTCACACTGCTGCTTCACAGTCACTCTCCTCAAATGTTGCCCTTTCCTCCTCTCCACACTAGCCATTACGAACACTCATAACTCTTTGCCTTCCCTCCTTACAGGAGACCATAGCACATAACTCAGTGAGAGGCAGAGGCCTGGGGAGTGGTGAGTGAGGGGGTGGGGGAGGGGGGTAGGGGAGGGGGAGGTCCTCGAGTGACAGACACCTTGTCAGCCAATGACAATGTCTGCCCACCTAATCTTCAACGAGCTGTTGTTCCAGGAAGCTGCAGATGTTAGCAGCGACCAGCCATGAGAGCCTCAGCCTTGAAACACTGGTGCTCAGACATGTTGAGTGAGCTGACCCTTGACCTGTAGACCCTGTGTTGGGGGGGGTCTCCCTTCCTTCCAGCTGGATATTAGTGTCCATCCTCTCTGCTCTGTGGAGGGGCATGTGGCTGAGGAGAAGGCAGCTGGTGCTACTGTTGGTGTTGCTCCTACTGCTGCTGGTGTTGCCTTTCCTCTCTTCCTTCATCAGAGGTGCAATGTAAAGCTACATAAGCTGCTGTCAAGACATGATGAGGCCTAGCAGCAGGGAAATAAAGCTGAAGGAGGTGAAGCACTAGACCAGTGAAGTACCTTCCAAGAAGTTGGCATTCACCTGTCAGGCAGTGATCATACTCACTCTGAGAGAAGAAGTACTTCAAACAGCAGCCCCTCATCTCACCATAGCTGGGGCTCTTCGGTGTAACTGATCAAAGTCTTCACATCTTGTCAGTTTCACTAAAGAAGCCCTTCCTGCTGTTCACTCACCTCAGTGACTCTGGCAAATTGCTGATAGGTCAGGAAACAGGTGCCTTGGCTGTTAAATCCAGAAATGATGATTAAAACTGTACTTAATTGGCTTTTTAAGTATCTTAATCAGTGTCCTGACAGGTCTAAGGGGGTTCTTCACTCGCCTCAGAACCTACCCCAATGAAACCTGAAAGAGAGTGGGTTGATGTCAGAATCCTGACCCCCAACATCACCTTTACGTAATTTAACTTCCCATACAATTGCCTGGGAAAATGGGGCCTACAGGAGTGGATTACAAGGTAAGAGGGCATAAAATGGTTAGGGAAGGCAAGGGTTGGTGTGCAATTCACCTTCCCAATGCCATGGAATTTTATCAGCAAAACATGTGGAGCACCAGGTAAGAGAGAAGGATGCCAGGTTTATGGGTACTGCACTGAAGGTTTTAGTCCATGAGGTTAAGAGGAGGAGAGAGACCATTTTGTCCATGAGGGGCCGGGGACACCTCCAGGTGGAATGGTTCCGGTGTCCAGGAGATCAGCTCACCGCATCTCTCTGCAAAGAGCTGGCAGCAGGAAAGAAATTCAGTGACCTCATACGGGTTACCAATGTCAGTGAATGTATCTTCACATCACATCACTTACCCACCACATCACCAACCTCTAACGTTTCTCAATACTCCACACTCCTATCAGCAATCCAAAGGAGTCAGGACTGAGGCCTATCATTCATATGTCTCACACCCTCACACATCTTCCAGCTTCAGACACACCTCTAGCTACTTCCACATACCTTCGGCTGTTCAGCTACGATAGGCACATCATCCAAGTACAACATAATCACTGACATTCTTCCCTGTTCCTTACAGGAGAGGTCATACATAATCGCTGGGAGCAGTGCCAAGCTGGTGATGGCTCGGGCAGGGGGAGGTGCAGGTACATGTACATCTCCTGAGCCTGACGGAGGAGATAGTGCACCATATTCCTTTTGCTGTGAACATTAAAAATTACAATAACTTTTCTGCCTTATGCTCCTTCTCAACTCCCATCTCACCTGCTATCTAACTTAAAGTGCAAGCTGCAGATGGTGTGAACATGGACCTCTTGTTTTCCCCTCCAGCCCTTCCCTCGCCCAACCACCCTCTTCCATTTTTCTACCTCAGACACCCAAGAACTACTGCCCACCCAGCCACAGCAGCCTCAGTAGGAAGGGTCCGAGAAACACAACATTACTGATGAAGAAGCACCTTCATTTGACCTGACATTGCAGCTACAAGTTCAAATACTGGCACTGCCCAAACTTAATAGGGTAGTATAGAGTTGGGCTCTGTACCTGGTGTGTCACTGGGCACAAGTGGGCTGCAGCCAAGCCTGGAGGGGAAAGGATAGTTCGTGTGCCAGGTCCCTGGAGGCTGAAGTTGCACATGAGTTATACTGCAGGAGATTTGGATGAGGATTTCAATGGAACGGCATACAGGAGAACACTTCTGAGCATTCACACTGAGATGCTGGGATCATTAGCAGGCCTACATAGCAGCCTGTCAAGGAGCATGGAGGACTCCAGCTCCACTGGGGCCAACGGTATCACAAAGAGCTCGGGGTTCATCCTTTTAGTTGGAAAGCTGGGGATAACTCCATGACAGCATTTGTGGACCCAATTGTGATGCAGCAGCTGGTAGCCACAGTCTCAGCTTCTGTTGCAGCACAAACGGAGGCCATCCAACATTTCAGTGCTGTAGTGGAAGCTCAGGAGCAGGTCATGAGAACAATGCTTGGCACCATGCAGGCTCAGACTGCTGCCATCTTGGCTGCACCAAGATGCTAAAAGCGGCATGCAGGCTTACCACAGCACTCTAGCAATTTGTCCCACAACCAATTACCAGAATTGCTGAGGCTTCAGCCCATAAGAATGGCAGGAGCTCCATGGAGCCACAGAGCAGCTGTCCACCTCACAGGATAACAGCATTCATGGCCCCATCACTGCCAACCAGCCAGTGCACTTTCTGTTCCCTGCCATCTATCCAGCTGAGATTGCTGCTTTCCATGAGCAAGGTGGTGCAATCTGAGTTGGGCTCCCAAAGCCCAGAATTGCTCAAGGTCATCCTGCAAGGCTCCCGCAGTGAAAGTCAACAGCTTTCCATCAGCCATGCTGCAACCACTAGGGTAGCCCTGAGCAGGAGCACTGGACTAGACAAAGGTACCTGCAGATAGGGCACAAAGGAAATGCACAAACATGAATAGTTCATTCATGTTTGTGTTGTTGGATTAAGATATCATCATGAGGCTTTTGTTGGTGGTTTTAATTGCAGGATTTTGGCCAAGAGGATGCTGTGATGGGACATTGCCGGTGTATAAGAAGGTGAGGAATAATGGAACGGTAGTGCTGAAGGGATGACGACCAAAGGGAATCAGAGTCTAAGTAAATGCTCACAGATAGCAGTCCAGAGTGAAGAGGTCCAGATGCCTCCCCCTTATCCTCCCCCTCTTCCTCCTCCAGAAGTGGCTCTGTATGCCTGATGGCAGTGGCTGTACCCTCACAAATTGGAGGTTGCTGAGGATGCAACGGACCAACACTGATACACACTCCAGTTAGTGTTGTTAGGCTCCCCACTGAGCAGTCTAGGCAGCAGCACCATTGCTTAAGAATGCCAGTGGTTTGTTCCACAGTGTTTCTGATGGCAGCATGGCTCTCATTGTGCAACCATTGACCTCATGGTCAGGTGGAGGAGGGCAGGATCATCAGCCATATGTACACTGGTATCCTTCATTTCCAAGCAGCCAATCACTGGTCCATGGCGATCTGAAGCTGGCAAGAGTGGCAAACTACATCAGGATGAAGGCATCATGTCTGTTGCCAGAACAGCAATCATTCACCAACATGATGGTTTATGGTCACACGCCAACTAGACATTCATGGAGTGGAACCCTTTACAATTCCAGTACACTTCCCCATTGACATATGAGGTCCACAGAGGCACTTGCGTGCAATTGATGGCACCTTGCACCAGTGGGAATCCTGATATCCTGACAAGTCACAGGCCTTTCATCCTGCTTTTCTTTGTTTATAGAGAAAATGACGAGCTCACCTTTCCTCACATACAGAGCCTCTGTCACCTTTCAGACGTGATGGTGGATGGCGTCCTGGGATATGTAAACAATGTCACCTGCTCCTGCCTGAAAGGATCTGGTTGCTTAGAAGTTTAGAGCGATGGTGAGCTTGACCGCCACTGGCAGTGCTGTCCTTGCCCTGCTATGAAGCTGCAGGTCCTGTTAAAGGATGTAGCACAGTTCTTGGTGAATCTTAGGTGTTCCAGGCATTGATCCGGGCTACTATCCAGGTGATGGTAAGTGAAGTACTCCCTGAAAACCCTTGGTGGGCATGGCATTCTGTAGCGCTCTCCTGCTTCTGTACAGAGCTTCCCTTCTCTACAGCCTCTGCTCCATTTCCCAGGGACACTGCACCTACAACCCCCATAACTGTTGCAGTCTTTATTTGGACAGGTGATAAACTTGTCTGCCTTCCCCATATGGGCACAGCAACATTACTAAATCCAGCAACTCACCACAACACTTCTGTAAACACTCCACAATTCTTGCATTAACTCTGCCAGAGCAAAACAGAGTCAAAAGCATCTCACCTGTGAGCTTACTTATTGTTTCATGGGATGTGGGCATCACTGGCAAGGCCAGCACTTGTTGCCCATCCATTGCCATAATTGGATGAGACAACTAAGGATAATTGATCTGTTAAATAGCACTAGTTGGGGGTGGAACTGTATGTGACTTGAACAGGCATTCACCGGACTTTTGTGGTTTCCAGAACATGTGTCCAATCAGCTGGAATGGCTATTTGATGTCAAGATCTGCCCATTGCGAAGTTTTGTGGCACAGACATGGCTCGCCCACAGTAGCACTCTACTCAGCATGAGGCCATGCTGTAAGTGGCCAGAAGAGCAGCAGGCACCATTTTTTCACATCAGAAGCAGCGACGTTAGGGAACTCAGTTTCACGGCTTATTACTCTATAAACAGAATTTAAGTGATTTTTAAAATACTAAAACCAAGAGATTTGATAATACCTGAACGATGCTGAAGTTACTGCTTATGTGGCCTGGCCTGGATAACTTGTAATGTAATTGCATATCAATTTTGATACAATGGTAAATTCTTTATTTATTTTATAATCAGTAGTTGAATTTTAGTCATTTACCCACTTCATGAAAACTATGACCCTAAGTAAGTACAAAATTCTCATTCCTGTGCACAGCAGTTCTAACAATTTTGAGCTTAGAAAGATATATGCCTTTCTATAGTTTATTAGTTTCGAGTTGAGCTTCACCACTCAGGCATGGAGAAAAATTTTAATCATCCTTCGTTGTTTCATCTCAATGCATTAAAAAGAGCACAATGGTGCTGCTTCATCAGTTTTGGTTTATTTCATAATATCAGGTGGCTGTGGGAAGCCAGTTCTTACAGTCACCATCTCCTGCAGTTCACTACCTTGCTGTTCCAGCTTGTTTAGAATGATTTAAAGAGCTGTAGCCATGGTCACTGAACTTTCAGCTCAATCTGGTACCAAACAATAGTGACATTTATCTATCTCAATGTGCAGTCTTAAACTTGTCAGTTTAGTTTAAATTGGCTGTACCAGGCGAGAACAGTTCCATAGCCAACATGCCTTTTCAACAAAGAGCAGTAAACAGTTTCCCTGCTGAAGACTGGATGTCTTGGAAGCTTATGTGAATCTCCAAGTGTTAGTGCTTAAATAGCAAGCAGTCATGAAATCAGTCCAAGATTGACTGTCCTATGTACTCCATAAACTACTTGTGTTTTGCAGCTGTGTTTTCTTCATAAGAAGAATAAAAGGCTTTCAAATGATCATAATGTCTTTCTAAAGGCATTACTCATGGACTTTTAGGCCTCATCTCACATTTTCATGCAGTAACTCTGAACATTGCAGCAACATTTCTGTACTTTACAAATAAATCTAGCCAAAAGCTGAGAATTAGAGATTTTTCTTCAATCTTCTCCATTGTCTGTTGCACTTAGCATAAGAACATAGTGAAAACAATGTTTGCTGTTGCCATCATCTTATTTTCTTTTGAATTTGAATATTCCAAAGCAAGCATTTTCAGCTCAACAGTTTAGGCGTTAATTGAGATTCTTTTAAGAAAACATTTAAAATCACTTTGAAATGTTTTCTTTTTCAATTTTTATCAGAGTTATAGCATCCGGATGTTAACTCATGAACCTTATTTCTTGTATATGCTTGCCAACCTCACCATTCCATACCAACCCAAACTGTATATGTAGAAGCTGTTCAGTAGAAGTTTATAAATCTCTCACATTGTACCTGTCATTGCTTTAGTCCTCCCTGACTGTTGACATCTAATTCTACTCACCAGATTGTGCCCTTTTTGCCATTTCCCAAACCAGATAAGTGCATTTCAATTTTTTATTTTATAAAATGTATTTCTTTCCCCTGCCCAATGAATTTTGTGTCCCACACTTTTCAGCTTTCTCTTGGCACATAATTTTGTTTACAGTTTCCCTGGCTTTCCTGTATGCTCCAGCCCCAATGTTCCTCCTTCTATTCCTCCTTCTTTGCATTCACTCAAAATCCAGCACTGCCTCTTGCTCTATATTGTTGCTGTTTGGTCCACCATTCCCACTTCCAATGACTGCTACTGCAAGGCTTTCACTCCAAACTCTGGTTCCATTAATCTTCAGGACTTTCTACTGTTACAAGTCGTATTCTGTTGTTGCAAGTCCATTCCAAATATTGCCCCTGAAGAAATATCAACTCAGCTTCTTGCTAACATCCTACTTTGTGTTCCAACCATCCACCCTTACTCCACTTCAGGCCTTTTCACTGTTGCAGGTCCTATTTCAAAAATTACTGCACTATTCCATTACTTATAGTTTACCCATTAATCAGGTTATTGGAGCTAGGAGACCCATGATGGAAAGAAGAAATGATGAGGTACTGATACAAGGGATGGACAATATGGAAGCTGGATGGGGTAAGGGTATGGAAATGAATGGGGGGCAGGGCAAATGGAAAATAGAGGAGTGAGAGGCAATGGTGAGTGTTGGGGGAATGGAAAGTGATGGGGTAACAGAGAGGAGAGAACAGTGCTGCCAGCTGTAGGGGGGACTAAAAGGCAATGACAGCAAAAATAGTAATTTTAACAACAATGACAAAGTAATTCCATTAAAAGTAATGTAAACAGCTGTCACTTCGAGTGACTTCAGTTATTACTAAGCATTGCAAGCGTGACAAAATTTTTAAAAATAGATAGAAGTAAGTGTGGCACAGAAAGTGTGCACAGTTGTAAGAAGTTTCATTTTTGACAATATATATAGATAACTACGGAGTTGGAATCATAGCAACCATAAAAATTATATCAATTCATGCAAGCTAGTAGCAGGACATGCATGTGAATGGTAACTAAACCCAGGGCATGATAAAGAATCTGAGGGTTCTTTATAGTTTTGATGGAAAGAACATTGGAGCCTGTACCATCACTATTCATAGCTCCAGACCACAACATTCATGTAAAAAGTGCATTTTGCCACAGCATCTCTGACTCCCCAAGTGATCTGTAACACACCACTGCAGCCAACATACAGAGTGGAGGTGGGTAATAGAATTATATAATGGGAACAAGGGTGTGTGAATTAGCACACATTGAAGAAAGTGACATGCAATAATAATAAAGTGAATCTATGGAAGAATACACAGTATGATGGGATGATCAAACGATGAATAATAGGTGACACAACGATTGGAATCTTGTTGAGGCATCGGGGATGTTGCCTGCTGGCTGGAGAGACTATGGGAGACTCACATTGCCTTTTTTGGGAAGGCCCACCAAACCACAAGCCAGTCAGGCAGTGGCGAGGCCACCAACAGACCATCCACTGGAATCAAGAACCCAGGGTGGAAGTTTCACCTACTGAGAGCTGCTGGCCAATTAGAGACCAACAGCTCGTGTTCAGCAGCGCCACGGGGCGGCAGTGGCTACTGCTGGAAAAATAATTACCGGAGTCCCAGGATTGCAGAATGACCCAAGCCACAGGGAAGTAATAAAAATAAAAATAGCTGGAAAAACTCAGCAGGTCTGACAGCATCTGCGGAGAGGAATACAGTTAACGTTTTGAGTCCGTATGACTCTTCATCAGAACGGGGAAGTAATGTTTGGGGTGGGGAGGGGACGGGGTTCATGTGGTTGGGATCATGGGAGAAGAGCATTGGGGAGTTGGCAGCAAGTGCAAGAGGGTGGCTTCCAGCAGGGTCTCCCCTTCCTGATGTTGAGTGCCTCAATCAGGCACTGAGTGCCTTTGATTGAGCATCCCCCAAGCCCCCTACCCTCAGAGGTGACAATCTGACCACATGGTTTTAGCTGCCTTGCATGCCCCATGGCAACAGACCTGCCTGTATCTGGCTTAACACCAGTGGCAGTGGGATGAGATCCTTAAGTAGTCATTAATTGGCAACTTAAGGGCCTCAATACTGGATGGGGGTGTGACAGTAAACCATGGGCCTTCCCACCAGAACTTAATTCTGACGGAAACAGGAAAGCATCGGGATTCCATTAGGCCACCATCCTGCTTCATTGCATGCCCTTTCCGCCTCCAAGCTCACCACCAGCAGCGCAGAAGATTCTGCCTATGGGGCTACTAAGAAGCACCATCCAAGAAAGCAGGGCGCCAGGTGTGTGAACTGGAAGAGTATCACACCGCACAATAGATATGCAGTGAAAGAGTTGCAAATCCATTTATACCATATTGCTTTCTTTGGCTTCCCTGCACTCAAGGTGAATATATCCACCTAGGAGTTGAAAGCCACCTTTCATTCTGTCTGGATTCCCATATCACATCTGGTCCAAAATAATTATGAATGCTCTATTGGATCCCTCACCGCATCTGAAATACTTCATCCACAACCTTCTGCCTATTGTACTACCTTATTTTCTCTCCCTACCCAGCACTTCACACCTGACACCAAGGATGGCAGCTGCTGTCCCTTGCAACCTCATTTTCTCACAGCTCCCACCCAAAACCCAAAAGAAAAAGAACAATGAGGAGAAAGAAGCAACAAACATGGGAAAGTTAAAGAGACTATAACAGTAGAGGAACAGATAAAAATGCAGAAATTCAAACATGATAAAAATGAGCAAGAACAATACCACATTATATAAATTTTTGTCTTCACCAGTAATCTGAGAGAACACATTGCCTGCCTGTTTTAGAATCTACCCAATTGTCATTTAATTGAATTCAATAGAATAAAATTTGGAATGGTCCTATACAGATGAGCCATCTAGTCTGCCGCATTGTTGCCCATGTGGTGAAGGTAAACATTTACCACCACCACTCCACCAGCCCACATATGACACAGGAGATCAACTAATCATATAACTGGAGGGGCATATGTGCACAAATTACCTAACCATCACATCATACTTTTTGCATCACATTTCTCTGACCCAATGAGTTATATGGAAACTTATTCTAAGAAAATTTCTTGCTGCTAATTGGGTCATAAATAAATTTCTTCCAACAGTTTTTTTTAAGTAAAAGGTAGTCATTCGGATTGTTCAGAGAAACCTTACGAATGACAGAAAATACCATATTAACACCAGAGTCTGAAGGTCAGGAGCCTATGTCTTGAAAGCTGCCTTAATAAGCATACTTAAAAAAAAGACAGAAAGAAAGCCAGATGAAAGCTAGATGTTTAAGGCCCAATTATACCCCAGCCTGCCTGGTGTGAGTAAGGCAGATGAGAAGTTAAAATGGCAGTCAGGCACTACCCACTGTGTTCCTGACTTGATTGTGTCCATTGCCACCTTAACTCCAAGATTTTTGACAGTATTGGGGCTACCCACCACAGGCAGGCAGGGGCCTCAAGAATATTTAAATATTGGGATGACATCATTTGGATCCCAGTGCCACTGCCAATCACAGCATTGATAGTCTGTGCCCGCACCACAAGTGAAAGTTGACAACAAGCAGGACCGTGGCCAGAAGAAGCCCAGGGACCTGAGAGGTTTTATGTTTTGCAGGGTTACTTATTGGTGAAGGGCAGGAGGAGTCCTTCTCCAGGCTACTCACCTTTGGCCTCTTCTGTTCCAGACTTCCCATCCCCCTCTCCCAGTCACGATTGTCTCCAGGTCCCCCCTGTTAAATTAACTTAGGTCAGGGACCATATTCCGATAGATGCCACTTAAAGTACCACCTTTTGTCCTTCCTGCTGGATTTGGGCAGGAGTTAGACTTCAATCAATTTAATGAGGACTGCAAGTTAAAATAGCCCAACCCTCATGCCAGCACCACTGATCGGCAATTCCCACCTTCCCCAGCCTCTGCCCCTCATGCTCCTGCTCCAAGATAAGGTAAAGTCTCTAATTCTAAATTCTGACCCTGGTTCCTGCAATAGCAAAAGCCTGATGCCCACGGTGTAAAAGCACTTAAACTTGCACCAGGAACCCAATTTCTGAGAGTGCAGGGATCATTTGAAAGCGCTGTATTATTTAATCAGGATACTTTGCTGTTTCCACAAAATAGGATGTTCCAGCAAAGCATGGGAATGAACCTCAGAAGGGAGCAGAAGGATTATCCCCTACCCTGGAGTATAATGTGGGAAAATGTGATGTAATAGACAGTTTAAAGGTCCTCAAAGGTCCCCAAAGTCACCTGTGAACATTGTATTTGTATATGTATGTAAATATTGGAGTAGGTAATTGAATTGAAGAATAACCAAGCAGCAAAGCCTTTTTACTTAAAAAAGAAAAAGTTAGTTTATTTCACTCTATTGCTCTGGAAGTTACCTAAGAAAAGGTAAAGTTGCTAACACATATATACACAAAGCTTAGTTTAAAATGAAGGTTAAACAATACTTATAAATGTAAATCAAGATTAGTCCATATTTGGTGCAGGCCTGATTTTTTTAAAGTCAAGGTGTTGCGTTATCTGGTGAAGATCTTGAGGCTGTAGCGTTGTCTCTGCAGCTGTGTTGGTTTCCACTGTTGAATTGCCAGAGGTTGCTTAGTAAGCAGAATCAAGACTTACAGAGAGGAAAGGAGGTTCCTGACTTCTGTTCTGTAGGTGTGGCACTTTTAGCTGTCTAATTACTTCACAGCAGACTGGTAGCTATTTTTAGATCTCTCCCTGGGTTAAAAGCTTTTCATAAAAACAAAAAACTGCGGATGCTGGAAATCCAAAACAAGTTCTGTTGAAGGGTCATGAGGACTCGAAACATCAACTCTTTTCTTCTCCGCCGATGCTGCCAGACCTGCTGAGTTTTTCCAGGTAATTCTGTTTTTGTTTTAAAAGCTTTTCATGATAGTTCTCTGTGGGTCTGAATCTACAGGTTGAATTTTCCTGTTATATCTTTAGTGAAGAGCCAAAGTGGCCATGTGATCTGGACAAAATGCCAAGACATCTTCCAAGTGAGGCAAGTAGTAATCCCATTTAGCAATCCAAAATCCCCTTATCAGATGCAGTGTTCAGAAGGGTCTGGGATTTTCACACCTTCAGGGAAAGCCATTGTCTCTTTGAGGACTCATTAAATTTCAAAGTCTTTTCATGTCTGGGTATGTCTGCTTGTCATCCACTTGGAGCCTTCCGGAAGCTTGACAACATTGCAGTTGTAAAGTCAGGTGACCTGTAACAGCCATCTTAATGTTCAACAGTGTCCCTTTTAAAGAGGGCATACATGTTTTTAAAATTTTGTAATGTTCTCATGTCTGCTCAGCATGACAATGGCCTTGTCCACTTTGGCAGGTAGAATAGAAAGGCAACATATTATTTAAGTGGAGAGAGATTACAGAACTCTGTGGTACAGAGGGATCCTGTACATGAATCACAAAAAGTTAGTATGCAATTACAGCAAGTGATTAGGAAGGCAGATGGGATGTCGTTGTTTATTGCAAGGGAATAGATTATAAAAGGAGGAATATTTTGTTACAGTTTACAAGGTGTTGGTGAGACCACATCTAGAGTACTGTGTACACTTTTGGTCTCCTTATTTAAGAAAGAATATAATTGGTTGGACAGGTTGGGCCTGTATCCACTGGAGTTTAGAAGATTGAGAGGTGATCTTATTGAAACATATAAGACTTTCAGGGGACTAAACAGGGTGGATGCTGAAAGAATGTTTCCCCTTGTGGGAGAGACTAGAACTGGGGGACACAGTTTAAAAATAATGGGTCTCCCATTTAAGATGGAGATGAGGCAAATTTTTTTCTCTCAGAGGATTATTAGTCTGTGGAATTCTCTTCTGTGGAGAGTAATGGAGGCAGCATTTTTAAGGCTGAGCTAGATAGTTTCTTGACTGACAAAGGGAGTCAAAGGGTATAGGGGATAGACAGGAAAGTACAGGCCACCATCAGATCAGCCATGATCTTATCCAATAACAGAGCAGGCTTGAAGAGCCAAATGGCCTACTCCTGCTCCTAATTCAGATGCTCATATGTATGTTTGTATGTACCCCTGTCTCCAACCCTCACCCACTTGAACACCCACACCTTTCCCTCCTCACCCTTTGTCCTACTGTCTCTCTCCAACTCCACACCCACCTACTCTAGATTGCCATGCTTTTCCCCCTCCACAACTCTCTAAATCCTTTCACCACTGTTATTAGTTGTCTTTGGCTTTTCCTGCTCTGTTGTGTCAGATCTTGGCACTTGCATTCCCAACCATCCTGACTCTCCAAGCTGTTCCAAAGTAATTTTTTCTGCCTGTCACTATTCCTGACACTTGCCCTTCCCCACATGTTGCTGCTCTGGCATCTAAGCCACATCAAGTGCCAGTGCATCTCTCCTCCTCTGCAGACCTGCCCTCAACGACAAAATCTCCTATTACTTTGTGAGACCCCCAAATCACTGGCTTCTGGTAGTCCCTCCCTCCCCCAGCCATCTATTATCCTTTATATTGTCACTCCCACTCATTCCAAACCTTAACACACCATCTTCAAGTGCTATCAGATTCTTCAACCTCCTCCTAACTCTTCCACACCCCTTCATCCAACCAGGTTCTCCCATACCCCACAGCCCCATCCCCAGATCCAAACAACACAAAACAACATGACTTCCACAATCCAGAAACCCCCACCCTATTATTACATCAACACCAACATATTATTCCCAGATTTCAGAATACAACGCTATTGCTTCCATATCCTACACTTCAATCCCAAAATGCTTAAACCCCAGCAACATTCTCCCACTACCACCACACCACAACACCCACTCCTTACTTCTTCTATACTTTGGAATTTCACCCAATACTTTCACATTGCAAATCCATTCCAGACACATTCACATCCATTGGGATGTGTGTTTTGAAAATTCAGATACTCGCTACACATGATTTTCCAAAGAAAAATGACCAGAAGACCATTTACACTGCACACCCAAACCAAATTTCCAAAGCATGAGGCCTGCTACCAGGTGTTTGAAGTAATTGTCCCAATTTTGATATTTATAGTAATGACTGGAACATTGGAAAGGTGTTTGTTTTATATTCTAATACATTGTGTGTTAAAATTTAACATTGTTCAGAACCTTCCAGTTCTGTATCATATGTAGGGTGGGATTAGCTCAAGGATGGAGAGAGCATGTGGGGGTGCTGTTTTATGGTGTGGAAACCCAGCCCTGATCAGCACTTTTTTCCTCCATATTCTGTCCATAGGCAATCAGATTGAAAGGCTGGCTGGTTGTCAAGTAATAAGCCTTCAACACCAGGTCACAGCGGGGGAGCAGAGAGGGGAGGAAGGAGGGAGGGAGCAGAGACCATGGGAGGGAAATCAGAAGGGTGAGGAAGGGTGGAGATAGGAGTCCTTGGGTGGGAGTGTAATTGTAAGAGTTAGGAAGGAAGTTCGAATTGGAGGTCAAAGGGGAGATCAGAGACCTTGTGGGGGAGACTGGAAGAGTTGAGTGGAAGATCAGAAGGGTCAGGCAGGGGAGATCAGAAGAGTCAAAGGGGTGTCTGATTGCAGGGGTTGAAAGCAGCTAAACTGGATCCAGCATCTAAGTGGAAAGCACATGCCTCCTAGATCCAGCAGCCCAAGCCTCCGTTTAGCCGATGGGTTTCCTGAGCCCTGAGAAACCCAGCTGGATAGGGTTAAATTTAAAATGGTGGTTTAATCTAAACTGCATAGCACATTATAATATTTAAATGAAATACAGGGCATAAATTATAAAGGGAATCGGTGAGACCACATCTGAAGTAATGTGTACAGTACTGGTCTCCTTATTTCAGGAAAGATGTAAATGCATTGGAAGCAGTTCAGAGAAGGTTTACCAGATTAATACCTGGAATGAGCAGGCTGTCTTATGAGAAAAGGCTGGACAGGCTAGGCTAGACTTCTGGAGTTTAGAAGAGTAACTTGATAGGTGACCTGATTGAAACATATAACATCCTGAGTGGACTTGACATGGTGGATGTGGAAAGCATGTTTCCTCTGATGGGAGAATCTAGAACTAGGGGCTACTATTTAAAATTAAGGAGTCACTCATTTAAGACAGAGATGAGGAAAACCTTTTTCTCTCAGAGGGTTGTGAGACATTGGAATTCTCTTCCTCAAAAGGTGGTTGAGGCAGAGGCTTTGACTATCCTTAAGTCAGAGATAGATAAATTCTTGATAAGCAAGGGGGTGAAAGGTTATTGGGGTAGGCAAGAATGTGATGTTGAGGTTAAAATTAAATCAGTCATGATCTTATTGAATGGTGGAGCAGGTTCAAAGGGCCTTGTGACCTACTCCCACTCCTAATTAATATGTTCGTATGTTTGTATGTAGACCAAGGGAACCATGTTCGTATGATCCTATATCTGTTTCCTTGTAAGTGGGTTGGTTGCCCAGAGCCACCCCACCCCAGCTAATCCCCCACTGTCATCCTGCCTTTGTTAAAACTGAAAGCCCGTGTCTTATGAGCAGCTTTCAGATTTTTACATTTTTGTATGCCACCCGACCCTTTTGGAGGTTACTATTCGCCACATAGATTGCAAACCTGCAACATAATCCTTTGTGGTGTGTCTTTTATAGTTTTACAAATTCTATCACATATGGCAGCCTTTTATGCTGCAGATTCTGCTGATATTGAAATGTAGCAGATCATTTGGCTTGTGCCGGTTCAAATGCATCAATTACTTTCTACACAAAAAGCACGTCATTGTAAGCATTTCTTAAGTGTCTGTTCAGAATACTGTAGTAATTTAAATTTGCATTTCGGAATATTTAAATTAAATAAATGAGTGCCCTAACGGTTCAGTTAGAAAATGCATTTCCAAATTTAAGCTGAATTATATACACCAGGACATCATAAGAATTGGTTAGGAATTGCCGATATATATGACAAAAATATGTTCTTATCTGAAATCTTAAGCATATATTAAAGTAAGATTGCACATATAAACTTTAAAAAGAAAGTTGCAATATTTTTTATTTTGTTCTACAATTGAAGTTTCTGCCCTGCTTTTGTCAATCAAGATCACCAACACCCCCCTCCAGCCCCATTCAGTTTCCAGTGTTTCTGCAGATTGCTGATATTTTCTCCAGACTTTAATTATATGATTATAAGTCAATAAAAAGCACTAACGTTATATAAGCAAAAACCAGCTTGAAATCTAAACTGTCTCGCCATCCCTTCCAAATTTGTCTTGCTTGTTTTCTCCAAGTTGGGGGTTGGAAAAATTGGAGTCTTTCCCTGACAAGTCATGTTCAGTTTTATCTCCATCTCCATCTTTCCTAATTTCCCAGAGGGGAGAACATTTTTGTGTGTTTCCCTGTTTGTTTTATTGAGTTATTTCTAATTAAGGATATATATTTAAGACAGCTTATCCACTAACAATCCAATGCTTCTCTTCACCAACCCTACGCCCCACTGCAGCTGTGAACTCAAGACTGATTGACAACTTAAACTGTCAACATTTCAGACTCGTTCAGTGATCGTCTATATATGTATTCAATAAATGTTTCATTTTAATATCTTGGGACTAAATAGATTTAAAATGTTTTATTCTCAAAATTATTCTTATAACAGTACAATCGATGTTGATAAAGAACTCAATTTAAAAGGTAATAATATGCACTCAGAAAGATGTATAAACTGTTTTAGGTCTCCTTAAATGTAAGAATATAAGAACAGAAGAAATAGGAATAGGCTATGTGGTCCCTCGAACCTACTTCACCAGCCAATAAAATTATGGCTGATCTGTTGTGGCCTTAATTCTACTCTCCTGCCTGTCCCCCATAACCCTTGACTCTCCTGTCAATCAAAAATCTAACTCATCATTGAATATATTCAATGACCCACTCCCCACTAATCTCTGGGGAAGAGAGTTCCGAACATTAATGACCCTTTGAGCGAAGAAATTCCTCCTCATCTCCATCTTATATAGGAGACTTCTTATTTTGAAACTATGCCCCCTAGTTTCAGATTCCCCTACAAGGAGAAGCATCCCCTCAGCATCTACCCTGTCAAGCCCCGTCAGAATACTGTGTGTTTCAATAAGATCACCTCTCATTCTTCAAAACTCCAATGAGTATAGGTCCATCCTAATCAACCTTTCCTCAGGGGACAATTCCTTCATCCCAGAAATCAGCCTAGTGAATCTTCTCTGAACTGTTTCCAATGCAAGCATACTCCTCCTCAAGTAAGGTGACCAAAACTTTACACAGTACTCTGGGTGTGGTCTCACCGATGCCCTGTAGGGTTGTAGCAAGATTTCCCTACCTTTATATTCCAACCCCCTTGCAATAAAGGCCACCATTCCATTTGTCTTCTTAATTAATTGCTGTACTTGCATGCTGACTTTTTGTGATTCATGAGCAAGGACACCCAGGTCCCTTTGTACCACAGCATTCTTTGGCCAGAATCTTCCATTCTGGAGTCTAAGTTCTTTGGCAGGCGCAGAAGTGAGAGTGATTTCTGTTGAGGGGTGAGGGTTCAGGTTCTGGGCACCATATTTAAGGGGCACCCAGACAGACTGTACTATCCCTTCTGCCTTTAACCCGCCTTTAAAGTCCCGAGAACATGTTTGCTAAAGTTCATCCTGCCGTTAGGCCTCATGCCAATTTACGTTCCCTCGCTCACCAAGTTTCATGCTGCTGGCGGGTCTGGAGATTCCACTTTTTGTACTTTCCTCACAACTTTCTTTCTTATCTATATTTATATTGTCAACAAATTTGGCTACAGTACAGTTGGTCCCTTCATCCAAGTCATTAATATAGATCGTAAATAGTTGAGGCCCCAGCACTGATTCCTGCTGCACTCCACTAGATAGTTTGCCAATCTGGAAATGACCATTTATCTCGACTCCATTTCCTGTTAGTTAGTCATTCCTCTATCCATGCTAATATATCACCCCAACACCATAAGCTTACCTCTCTTCAAACATGACCAACTTCACTAATACAGAACTAATCACCCCCATGCTCTCACTGAGGAGCCATGCTCAGAGGGAGCACAGGTCAGAGAATCAAGATTATTCCCAATCTGGGTATACTAATTTTATGGAAACAATAACTTTTTAAATTTTTGAATCCATTAATTCATTCTTTGAAATGAACCCAGAGTATGTGACAGATACTTGAACTGTTGGGTGCAAAAGGCACTGTAGACAGCTCTTTGGCAGTAATCACATACACTTAAAACTGAGTCATTAATATTGAATTTTCTGGCCCACTGATTGACTCTCTGTCAGATGTTAGCTGATGTTATTCAAATTTATTGCTGAAAAGGTGGAAATTAGCTTCTTGGCACATAAAAATGAATATGATGTGTTACACTGGTGGCAGTAAAGAGGTGAAAATTGGCAGTGAAGGAGAACCTGCACACAGGACAGCATGTTTCAGTAAAGTTGAACTGTTTGTACTGCTGAAACAGTACATTGGGTTCACTCATGCTTGGTTTGGCACTGTTGCAGCTTTGACAACAGAAGACCATTGAAAACCTAGGCCATCTTCATATACAACATTTGAAAAGTTTCTAAACCAATGGGAATCTTCTAAATAACTTGAGGTATGTAGTGAAATTAAAGAGTGCATTTTTGGGGCTTTGCTTGCGAGACAGAGCATCAATGATTGCTGATGTGTCTCAGGAAATAAACTTTGAGTTCTCACCGTACCTGATTTTCTGACCAGGGATTTTCTAGTTTTAAAGCCCATAATGAATTTACCTTGACCAAGCCTCTTGCTGGCCTAGATCTCTCCTACCACATTTGTTTCCTAGCATGGGTCTTCCTGCCAGACCTGTCAAGAGCTCTGCGCATGGAAAATTATTCCCCAGTGACAATGTGCCATACAGTTTCTATGGAGCAGTATGTTGCAAAAGGGGAGCAATGCTATGTAATAACTTTTCAAGTATGACCTTTCCAAGTATAACGCACAAGGCCAATTCCTCGTATAAAGAAATAAAGAGCACAAGCACACATATATGTCAATGTACCTATGTTTACCTACTGATATTACTACACATCATTTGTTCCCAATAAACCTGAGACACTGCTTTCACTTGCCCAAAGATTTTTTTTTTAATGATAATCCTGTATTTTAAGAAAATCACCCCTGGTTCACCACATTTCATATATCAGGACCTTCAAGGCATTGCTGCTAAATGCAAGAAACCTCCCCATAGCCATTATTACACAAGTTCTATATGTATGCCACACCACCACCTCCACACAACTGTAATAACTTGTACAGATGAGATATTAAACCAAGACCTTTGCCCTCTCAGGTAGTTATGAAAGATCCCATAGTATCATTCAAAGAAGGGCAAGTGTTCCTACCAATGTCCCTGAACCAACAACACTTAAACAGACTAACTGAATGTGTATGTCATTGATCTTTGTGGCACCTTGCTGCATGTAAATTGCTCAATTCCTTATATTACAATAGTGACTACACAAAAAAATGATGTTGTTTGGTGCAAAGTGCTTTGGGATGTTCTAAGGACATGAAAGGCACTATACAAATGCAGGTTCAATCTTCCTTTCTCATTATGGGATTGGAGAATCCCTTTAGGAGCTGCTGGCTTGCTCTGCTTTTTGATTGCCAGCCAATTAGCTTGTAAACTTGATTCCCTGCACATGGTGGAAACCCAGAAAATGAGGCAAGGGCAAGATCCTCCCTACTTACGTGTCAAGAGTACCCATGCCAATATGCAGTATTATGATGGCCCAGTTTTCCTGGACTTGCACCATTGTGACCTAAAAGTAAGCCGATAATAATCGTGAGAAAAAAGCTCTGAAATGAAGAAGCATCCACGTGTCCTCAAAATATTAGTTGGTCAAAAAGAAAATTTGCCAAGCACTTCAAACTCTGGGGAGAATGCTCCAGCGTGACAAATAGGACAAAGTGTCCTCTTAGAGCAACACCTCCACTTATTAAGCCATTCAGTAGGGGGAATTGGATGCTGTGCCACTCAATACCTTGTCACAAACTGTTTACTTGTTATGACACAGCAGATGATGTGTGCCAAGCAGATCGAATCCACGAGGGAAACTCAATCCCGCTATCATAGCGGTTTTCAATTTATATTTATTTTGAGATGCATGCACTGAATTCAGTAGTAATAAGTCCACCAAGACTTTAGAGATTTTTTTTTTAAAACTCAAATTAAAATATTTATTAACAAATGAAAAGATTTCAAGCACACACATAGCTCTACAAATTATTGCTATAAGAACTCCTAAAATCCCTAATTAACCTGTCTCCCAGTTACACCCCCTTTAAGGCAACAGTCCAAAAATAGATTTTAGATTTTAAACAGATCCAGCAAATTAACACAATACCCTGGACAGTGGAATTCAAAATGGCTCTCTGCAGCTTCAGTTTCTGTGGACAGCAGGTTTATGCACAAATTCTGGAGGCTTCAGACACTTCTGTTAGGCCTTACAATACCTACCCCTGACACATTGCCTCATTCTCCTTTTTATAAGTTTCACCCTTTTTAATTGTGTAAATTCCATTGTTTCAATATGTCTTTGGAACTTTACCTTCCTTATTATATAAATCTTTTCATGATGCTACTATTCTCATTAACCTCTTTGAAATCCAAATCCCCCTTCATCTATCTAAAAATGCAAAATCCCTTTACACCTTACATGCTAAGACCCCAACCATGTTTACTCATTAGCATATTAAAGACGCTTCTACACCTTACTTCTTTTGATAACTTCAACTTGCAGTCTGCTTAGCTATAAAATGTAATGAAGTCGTAGACAGAGACAGAACAACGCAACCCCCCCATAAACTTGCTTTACAATAAAGCAGAAAAATATTAGAAAATTATTATACCTTCATGACATTGCTACATATATATTGCGTCAAACACTAGAATTTGCCAGCAATTGTTTTGCTCAAACAACAATTGGAAAAGACACAATAGAAAGAAAAAAGATCATGTACCCCTGATCTGACTTAGTGTCAGTCAATCACTTGCCTAGTCAGAGTTAGAGTCATCATTGCCTTCAGGGTGGATATCTCGCCTCTGAGAGCTGCTGGCCAATCAGAGGCAGGCAACTGTCCGGTATTGGCAACGCCACCAGTTGTAGTAGTCACTGCCAGTACTACAGTAGGCCCAGGCTACAGGATCATCACTGGAGTGAACGTAGACCCTGGTGTGCTCACCTTATCTATCAGAAAGGCCCCAGTGAGGGGGAGTAGGGGGTTTATGATTTTGGGCAGGCGGGGGTCTTCACCTGTGGACAGCCCATGTCTCCTGTGGATCTCTCCACTGGGCATGGGCTGCCAAAGTAGAAGAGACCATCCCTGGCCAGAACACTATAGATATCTCCCCTGTTCGTCTTTGCAGTAGTGTCATGGGATCTTTTGTATCCAGCTGAATGGGAAGGCAGGACTTCAGTTTAACATTTCATCTGAAATACTGTACCTTCAACAGTGCCGTGTTCCCTCAGTACAACATTGGAGTGTCAGCCTTGATTTTTATGCTCAAGTCCTAGGGTGAAACTTGAGCCCACAAACTACTGATGTAGAGGTGACACTGACAACAATTGAGCCATGGTTAGATAAGAGCATAAAAAATAGGAACAGGGAGTAAACCATTTGGCCCCTTGAGCCTGCTCTACCATTGAATAAGTTCATGGCTGATCTTTTGTGTTTCAATTTCCACATTCCCATCTAACCCCGATAACCTTAGATCCCCTTGCCTAAAAAGAATCTATCTGCCTCTGCCTTAAAAATATTCAATGACCCCGCCTCCACCACCTTATGAGGCAGAGAATTACAAAGTCGCAAAACCCTCTGAGAGAAAAAACTTCTCCTCATCTCAGTCCTAAAAGGGCGTACCCTAATTGTAGTTTTGGACTCACCCACAAGAGGAAATATCCTTTCAACTCCACCTTGTCAAGGCCGTTCAGGATCTTGTATATTTCAATCAATCACCCCTCACTCTTCTAAACTCAAGTGAAACAAACCCAATCTGTCCAACCTTTCCTCATAAGACAACCGACTCATTCCAGGTATCAATCTAGTAAACTTCCTTTGAACCGCCTCCAATGCATTTACATCCTTCCTTAAATAAGGAAACCAAAACTGCACACAGTATTTGAGCTGTGGTCTCACCAATGCCCTGTATTACTAAAGCATAACATCCTTACTTTGATGTTCAATCCCTCTCGTAATAAAGGATAGCATTCCATTAGCCTTCTTAATTACTTGCTGCATACCTGCATACTAACTTTTTGTGACTCATGTACTAGAACACTTAGATCCCTCTGCACCTGAGAATTATGTAGCATTCTCCATTTAAGTAATACTCTGCTTTTTTGTTCTTCCTGCCAAAGTGAACAACTTCACATTTCCCACATTAAACTCCATTTTCCAGACCTTTGCCCACTGACTCAACCTATCTATACCCATCTGCAACCTCCTCATGTCATCTTAACAACATACTTTCCTACCTACCTTTGTGTCATCTGCAAATTTAGCTCACATGTCTTCACTCCCCTCATCTAAGTCATTGATGTAAATCATAAAAAGTTGAGGCCCCAGTACAGACCCCTGTGGGAATCCACTCATCACATCCTGCCAATCAGAAAAAGACCCATTTATGCATACTCTCTGCTTTCTGCCAGCCAGCCAATCTTCTATCTATGATTATATGTTACCCTCTACACCAGATACTTTTATTTCCCATGATAATCTTTGATGTGGCACCTTATCAAATGCCTTCTGGAAATCCAAGTACAGTATGTCTGCAGGCTCCCTTTTATCCACTGTGCATGTTACTCCTTCAAAAAACTCCAATAAATTGGCTAAACATAATTTTCCTTTCACAATGACGACTCTTCACTATTGCCTTGAGCTCTTCTAAGTGCCCAGCTGTAACTTCCTTAATGATCAATTCTAATAACTTCCCTACGACAGACATCAAGCTAACTGGCCCATAGTTTCCTGTTCCTGTCTCCCTCCCTTCATTAATAGAGGGGTTATATTTGCTACTTTCCAATCTGATGGAACCTTTCCAGAATCTAGCAAATTTTGAAAAATTAACACCAGCCTCTAACCTCATTAGCCAACTCTTTTAAGACCCTAGAATGTAGTCCTTCGGGACCCGGAGACTTGCCAGCCTGCAGCCCCATCAATTTGCTCAGTACCGTTTCCCTAGTGTTTCAATTTCACCAAGTTCCTTTCTTCCATTCACCTCCTGATTTGCAGCTATTATGGAATGTTTTTTGTATCCTCTACAGTGAACACAGAAGCAAAATATTTGTTCATTTCTTCTGCCATTTCCTTACTATTTACTATTAACTCCCCACTGTCACTCTCTGGAGGATCAACACTCACTTTTACTTCACTCATTTACTTTTTTCCTTTTTAAATACCTGTAGAAACTCTTGCCATCCATTTTTACATTTCTAGCTAGCTTCCTCTTATTCTCTAATTTCTTGCTCCTAATTAACCTTTTCGTCATTCTCTGCCGTTCTTTATATTCTGTCCCATCATTTGTCTTGCCACTCATCTTTACGGAGTTATATGCTTTTTCCTTAATTTTGATGCTTTCCTTAATATCTTCAGTTAGCCATAGATGGTGGGTCCTCCCCTTAGAATTTTTCTTTATAGTAGGAATGTACTTATTCTGAATACTCTGAAATATTCCCATAAATGTCTGCCACTGCTTCTCTATTGATCTATCCTCTAGCCTAGTTTCCTAGTTCGCTTCAGCTAGCTCAGTTTTCATCCCCACATAGTTGCCCTTACTTAAGTTTAAGCTATTAGTCTCAGACCCGCTCTTCTCCCTTTCAAATTGAATGTAAAATTCAATCATATTGTGGTTGCTGATACCATTAATTAACCCTGTCATGTTACACAATACCAAGCCTAATATAACCTGCTCTCTGGTTGGTTCCAGAACATGCTGCTCTAAGAAACTATCTCAAAACCATTCTAAGAGCTCCTCATCCAGGATATTACTGCCAATCTGATTTTTCCAGTTTACGGGCTGAACTTTGCTGTCGGCGAGCAGGGGGCAGGGCCTGCTCACCGATGTGTAAAATGACACGGGATGGTGGCGGGCAGAACCCCTAATGTCATCCCGCCCCATTCAAATTTTCAGGAAGGCAGGGGCGCAGCAAAATCAGCTGTGCACCCACCGACCTGTCAATGACCAATTGAGGCCATTGAAAGGATCATTTAAACAATTAAAGGACCTGCCCATCCAACCTTAAGGTTGGCGGGCAGGCCAGGAGCCCCAGCAGGCAAAAGAAAAAACACGAAACCTCATCCAGCGGTGGGATGAGGTTTCATGTAGGGATTTAAAAAGTTTAATAAATTTATAATATAAATTATGAACATGTCCCATCTCATGTGACATTGTCACATGAGGGGGACATGTTAGGGAATTTTTTTTTTTCTAATTTTCATATTTTTAGAAGTGTAAGCGATTTCCCTGAGGCAGCACTTAGCCTCACACTGGGCGGGCCTTAATTGGCCCGCCCATGTAAAATGGCGGCAAGGCACGCTTCTCTGTCGGGGATCGACTCCCCACCCACCGGAGATTGGGTCGGGCCCGCCTGCCTGGCAGGCAGAAAATTCTGCCCTACGTGTAGATTAAAATCATCCATGATTATTGCCGCCCCTTTAACAAGCACACAATATTTTCTCTTGAATACTTTGTCCTACACTATGGCTATTGTTAGGGGGCCTATAGACCACTCCCACTAATGACTTATTTCCCTTACTATTCCTCATCCCCACCCAAACCGATTCTACGTCCTGATCTCCTGAACCAAGGTCATCTCTAACTATTGCACCAATGCCCTCTTTGATTAACAGTGCTACCTCTCCACCTTTACCTAGCTGCCAATTTTTCTTGAATGTCATGTACCTTTCAATATTAAGGATCCAGTTTTTGTCATCCTGCAGCCATGTCTCCGTAATTGCTATCAGATCATATTTATTTACTTTAATGTGGGCCAGCAATTTATTTACTTTGTAAGCCACGTGCATTCAGATAGAGAGCCTTCAGTTTTGTCTTTTTGTTACCTTTGTAATATCTAGTTTTGACTGCTGATGTATTCTTAGGTATTTTCTCTCTGTCCCTTCCTGCCATTCTCCGACCATCATTTCTCATATTACTATTTTGCTCTCCTGTCTTGACTCTACACCTTGAATTTCCAAATCTACCCAAGCTTGATCCCTTACCCCACTTGTTTAGTTTAAAGCCCTCTCTACTTCCCTAGTTATGCGATTTGCGAGGTTGACACCATAATGTGCATTAAAAATCTTTTGGGCTTTTTAAAGGCTAATAAAGTGTTGCCTCAATGAGCTTATCACTTTCATTTTTCAGCTTTTAATGGTTGCTGACTTGTACAATTCATATCTTTCCAAGCACCCACCACCGCCTCCCCAAATGCCGGTCAGACTCTATATTTAACCAGGGATAATCTTGCGTAAATCTCATAGTGTTAGACCAACTTGAAATTGGTAAGTACAAAACAAAACACTCCAAAGGTTTGTGTGTTAAAGTTGCAGAAATTTAAAAACACAGGCAAAATAACAATATGGAAACAAGAGCTAGAGAACAAGATTTGATGCATTCGGCGGAATCATCCCAAATTTGCACAAAGTGTGGGAGCAGGAAATAAGACATTTTACCCACCAGCTGCAAAGGTGGGTTTTCGTGCCATGTCATCCCATTCCTGGTGTGTCCTGCCTCATTAATAATGCATGCAAGGAAAACACACCAGATCACTGGCGGGCTGGCTCGGATTTGCCCGCCATGCCATGACCACAGTGCTTCCTTGCTCCGGGTGCCATATTTAAAACGCACCAAAGTGCATGTCTATTTCATGCCTTCAGACCAGGTGACAGATGGCCCTGAAAGCAAAGAAGTTGGCAACCCCCAAATTTAGTGAAGCCTCTCTGGGGCGCTTGCTGGATGCAATGGAAGGCTGCAGTGGAAGACCGCAGCGATGTCCTCTATCTCTGCTCTGGCCACAGGAGGTCCACCAGAGTCACAAACCTGGCCTGAGAGGCAGTGACAGTGGCAGCCAGCGCCACCGGAACACAGAGGAGGTCAGCCATCCAGTGTAGGAAGAGGATGAATGCTCTTATCCATTCCGCCAGGGTAAGTCAACCATCTCATCACTCTCAATTCACGCATTCACAAACACATCACACATCCACAGGGATCTCACACTTCTTACACTCTCACACACATCCTCCCATCTCCATCAGGCTCATATCCTCTGGAGCTCGCATCGTCATCCCGTCCAGGCTCCACTCACCACACAAACATTCCACACATGCCATGTGTCCTGCTCATACTCTCTCCATCTGTTTTCATGCTGGAGAAGATGGCTCACAACAGCAGGGCGAGGTCCCAGACCAGGGGTTATGTGCTCCACATTAAGCCCCTCGCTCACTTTGAGGAGTATGCCATCGCGCTGACTGGTGAGGATGTGGACTGTGCCTGCGGCGATGGCGAGGTCGGCGGCGAATACCCACGTGAGGGTCCTGCACCACATCATTCCTCTCTCAACGCAACTGTGAGTTCTCTCTCTCCTGCTTTTGGCTCTGCTGACATGCACTAATTACCTCTACTTTGGGTCACAAGGAGCTCTGCCAAGTGACCGATACCCTCAGCCAGCCAGTCCCTCAGCTACATCTAGGCCCTCTCCTCCAGCCAAGAGGAACCTCCTCCATTGAAGAGTTGGAAACAAGCAGCCTGGAAGACCTGTTACAGCGCTTACCCAGGCACTCCACCCGCGCAGAGACACATACCTCAGTGGGACTTAGATCTAGAGCAGGCACGGGTTCACAATTTGGTGGTCACTGCACGGTCACATGTCCACAGCTGGAGGAGGCATGTTCAGCCGAGCTCCATGGCACTCAGAGGACTGCTGCAGAACAGGCATCTGTGAGGTCCGAGTCAGATGATGAGCCTCTGGATTCAGCCTTCCAACTCATCCTGGAGAGTCAGCGGAAGGCGGGGGAACATCACACCAAGCTGTTGGAAGCCCTCAACAGAGTGGCACGCGAGTCAGAGGAGTGTGTCCGCCTACTCTCCGATGAAGTAGTGCCCACATGTGTGCGTATGGATGTCTCCATGGAAAGGATGGCAGATGCCACAGAGACCCTGGTCCAGCAGAACGCCAAGATGCGTAGAGACCTGCACTCTGTCGCGGTAACCATAGGTAAGTTCCTGCTGTGGCAACGCAAGAGGGAAACAGGGCACCTCGACATCCCTCCAGGTGCTCCTTCCCCTCAAGGAGTCAGGCCGGAGCCCTTGAACACCCAAAAGGAGGAGGAGCAGCAACTGGACACCCCTGGGTCATCCACTCAGGAACCTTAGAGGCTGTCCATTCCCTCTGAGTCCCCTTTAGCTGTGACCCCCTGAGTCTCATCCTCTGTCTCTGCAGAGGGAGCAGCTGGCCCACAGGACAGCCAAAGAAAGCCAGGGCCCCCAAGGCCTCAGCACACCAGAGGATGCATGCTCAAGTCATCAGAGGCAACAGGGCCAGCACAGGCTGTCTCCACCATTGCTCCAAATGTCAGGCCAGCAACTAGAAGAATTGGTAGGCCTAGAAAAGTTAAGAAATTCTGATCAGAAGGGGTTGCATGGGTAAACATATTTTGTCATTTTGTAACCCAAAATATATTTGCTTTCACTGAATAATGTGTAATATTCACCAGGACTTTCCCCTTGGCGATTTGGGGGCAGGGCCCGCTCACCGAGGGAAAAATGACGTCGGGAGGAACCCCTGACGTCATCCCGGTCCATTTAAATCTTCAGGAAGGCGGGCGGACAGCGAAATCAGCTGTCCGCCCGCCGACCTGTCAATGGCCAATTAAGGCTTGTTAAAGACCTGCCCGTCCAAGCTTAAGGCTGGTGGGCAGGCCAGGAGCCCCAGTGGGCTCCAGATTATTCATGAAACTTCATCCACTGGCGGGATGAAGTTTCATGTCCATTTTTTAAAAATTTAATAAAATTTATGTGTTTCTTATTAACATGTCCCATCTCGTGTGACATTGTCACATGAGGGGGACATGTTAATAATTTTAATATTTCTCTATTTTTTGACTTTTCTTACCTGTCAGTAAACTCCCTGAGACAGGACTTTGCCTCAGGGAGCAATGCGTTCTTTTGCACGCATGCACGAAAGAGCGCACTTTGACAGTTGGGGACTCCCTCCTCTCCTCCCCCCCAGCCTCCAACACAGGAAGCGTATAGCGCTTCCTGTCGGGCAGGCCGCTGGATGGGCCTTAATTGGCCCGCCACTCAAAATGGCGGCAGGCCCCGTTTCAGCGGTGGGGGTTGGCTGCCCATCCACCGCCAAGCCGGTGGGGCCCACTCGCCCACCAAGGGCAAAATTCTGCTCATTGTCTTTCAGCTTCATTTACAGGCTTTGTGAGTCCTCCCACTGCTTTTCCACCACCACCCCTGCCACCCCACTCACTAGCTGTTCAGCTGCACGCAGACCCCCTCTTTTGCTCGCCATCCTTTCCCCTCCCCTAGTCACCCATGTCCTTTCCCCCAATCACTGTCAATGCCTCTGGCATCACCTTTCATCTCCCCATGGTCACCTACCAACCCGAACCCTTTTCCTTCCAGGATGTCCAGTTGAATCTCCATGTCCCCTAACTTCCTATGAATCCCACCCCCATCCACATTGACCTCCCTGACCTGCTCCTTCCCACCCCCAGGGTCCGTGTCTGCCTCTGAATCCCCACCATCCACCCTCACCATCCCTTCTACTACTACCATCACACCCTCACCCTTCCGGCTCTCTTGCCCCTCATTCACCCTTTCATTCTCATCATTACCTCCTACCACGCCCACCATCAGATTGCTCCCCAGGAGGAAGTTATTGACTCCACAGACCCCCTCTTTGCACGTTCACCTGGACATTCCACCCCCACCCTTACTCCCTCCTCCATCATTACTCCCTCCTCCACCCTCACTCCCTCCTCCACCCAGACACCTTCCTTTCGCTGGACTCCCCTCCCCTCCAAACTCTTTCCTCATTCCCCGGACTCCTTCCCCACTCTGTACTCCATCCCCCTCCTGAACTCCTTCCTTTACACCTTCCTCCCCCCTTACACCTACCTCCCCATTTGCCGCATTCTCCCCTATTACACCTCCTCTCCCCTCCCAACCTCACCCCTTCCTGACACCTTCGTTACCCCCCACAACCTCACCCCCTCCAACACCTTCATCCTCCCCTCCCAACCTCAGCTTCCCATCCCATCCCCCCCCCCTCCCTGTACACCTTCCTCTCCCCGTCAAACTTAAACCTTCCTCTCCCACTCACAGCTAGACCTTCCTGTCCCCCCGTCATCACCAATCATCCGTAGCAGCCCATGGCCAAGACCATGATGTTCCAATGCAGACTGCAGACATCAATGGAGACCTCCCACCTCTGGGAGGTGCTTCACGGTGGAGCCATGTCCATGAGAATCCACCCAATATGCGATGCATGTGTTCCTCCAGGGTCCAATAGCTGTAGGCCTCCGGCACCTTATGTTCCTCGGATGTCCATGATCTGAGCATGGCCTTAATGGTAAATCCCAACTTCTGTAATGTCACACTAGTCCGGACGTGTTCTGTTCTGGTGTATTTTTCTGCCAGTGTAATGATAAATCTGACATGGGGGACGATTCCGGTCGAGCCTCACTTTGCATCCCATTAGCGGGATGCAAAGCGGTTTCATGCCAATCTCCAGCAGGATTGGCGTTCTGCCATGGCAGACACCATCAGAGGATCCCACTGTGCTTTCACACCAGTATGAAACCAATTTTTGGCCTTCTCGCCATATTGTTCCCCCTTGCCCGCCATGACGCCTGAAAATTCCAGCTATAATTTCAGACATGGTGGTTAGCTAAATGCACATGGCGGAATTTAATGGGGCCCTTGGGAATGGGTTGGGAGGCAGGAGGTCCATACAATCATGTGGGATGTGCAGGAATGGAGTAGCCTTCTCAATATCATGGAATTCTCACAGTGGCAGGGGAGGTGGAGGACAGCCTCCCACCCAGAGGCCAATTGGCACACTTAAATGACTAATTAGGACCACTGAAGGGCTTCTTTCTAGTCACTGGTGGCAGCCTTCCCCCTACCCTCACAAATCAACCCCCCCATCCCCCCTCCCCCACAATTGCTTGAATGGTCCCGGCGATCCAAACTCCGCTTACCTTATTTCACGGACGAGATCCATGATGCTTCTGCTGGCTGTGTGTTGCCCTCGCATTGGGCCACCTATCCCAGTGATGCTGCTGAGATTGATGTGCTATCAGATGATTGGCCAGCAGATCTTAGAGGCGGGATCTCACTCCTTAAAGAGACAGGAGCCCTAATGGCAGCTCATTAGCTGCAACAGAAACTGGTTGGAGCTCCCCAAAGTGGCCAAGACAGATTGTCCCCAGATTTCTGGCATGCCGCCAGGGCACCACCGCAGCAACAAAATCCTGCCTGGTGAATTCCTCTTCTATGAAAAACTGGTATACAATTCTTTCAGGCTGCAAAGTTGTTCCAGCACTGGCATTCTCTGAGTCATTATCATCACCTGGCCTTCCCTGGTGGATGAACTGCACCCTCTTCAAGGTTACACATATTTGGATAGTGAGATTGTGGATTTTTTTTTATTCATTCACAGGACATGGGCTTCGCTGGATGGGCCAGCATTTTTGCCCATCCCTAGTTGCCCTTGAGAAGGTGGTGGTGAGCTGCCTTCTTGAACCGCTGCAATCCATGTGGTGTAGGTACACCCACAGTGCTGTTAGGAAGGGAGTTCCAGGATTTTGACCCAGCAACAGTGAAGGAATGGCGATATATTTCCAAGTCAGGATGGTGAGTGACTTGGAGGGGAACTTCCAGGTTGTGGTGTTCCCATCTATCCGCTGCCCTTGTCCTTCTAGATGGTAGTGGTCGTGGATTTAGAAGGTGCTGTCGAAGGAGCCTTGGTGAATTCTTACAGTGCATCTTTGTAAATTGGTACACACTGCTGTGTCGGTGGTGGAGGGAGTGAATGTTTGTGGATGTGATTGCTTTGTCCAGGATGGTGTCAACCTTCTTGAGTGTTGTGGGAACTGCACTCATCCAGGCAAGTGGGGAATATTCCATCACACTCCTGACTTGTGCCTTGTGGATGGTGGACAGCCATTGGGGAGTCAGGAGGTGAGTTACTCGTCGCATGATTCCTAGCCTCTGATCTGCTCGTGTAGCCACAGTATTTATATGGCTAGTCCAGTTCAGTTTCTGGTCAATGGTAACCCCCAGGATGTTGATAGTGAGGGATTCAGTGATGGTAATGCTATTGACCCTCGAGGGGCGATGGTTGGATTCTGTCTTGTTGGAGATGGTCATTGCCTGGCAGTTGTGTGGCGCAAATGTTACTTTCCACTTGTCAGCCCAAGCCTGGATATTGTCCAGTTCTTGCTGCTTTTGGATATGGACTGCTTCAGTATCTGAGGAGTCGTGAATGGTGCTGAACATTGTGCAAGCATCAGCCACTTCTGCCCTTATGATGGAAGGAAGGTCATTGATGAAGCAGCTGACAATGGTTGGACCGAGGACACTACCTTGAGGAACTCCTGCAGTGATGTCCTGAAGCTGAGGTGACTGACCTCCAACAACCACAACCATTGTGATGCATCTGTATACTCTGCTTTGACTGTTGCAGTGGCTTGGAAGGAGCCTAAGACATAAAAGTTCAGGACAAAGCAACCTTTTCTGATGGTGCTGTATATGTATTGGAAGCTGTTTGGAGGCCACATTGCTCCAGATGCACAACTCTTTCAATTCTTCCCTGAAAAACCACATCCTGTGAAGGAGTATAAAGAGATAGACTTCAGTGAGGAGAGTGGGGCTGTAATGAGAGAGACTTCATCAGGAAGTCACTGAATCAGAGGGAGATGGGAGAAGAAGCAGCAGATAGGTGGACCTGCTTGGGACCTGCGGAGGAACGCAGATTCAGCTTCTAGTGCCCGCTGAGTTTGGCTTTAAGCCAATTGGTTGGTGAATCTGTATGGAGCTGGAATTTAGAAAAATGTAAACTTTTAGATAACCCTAAAGTATCTACCTTATAAGTAACTAAGAAATACTAGCAGAACGTAAGTAAGAAACTAATGAGTCCATTATTTCTTTTATTCTTAACTGGTATCGTTTATTGGATTACCAAAGTTTAAATTAATACAGTAAGTGGAGTAAGAGGAAGAATTAATTTAATTCAAAATTAATTAAGAAAATAATTAATTAGTTACTTCATTAAGATACAATAAGGATGGCAGCGCAGGGCAGGATGTTGGAGCTCCTGAATGCCAGTGTGATCCAGGGCAAACATGTCTGGAGTAAGTGTCTGCAGCTTGAGGAGCTTTGGCTCAGAGGCTATTTTAGATCTAGTATTATGTAATGAAAAAGGGTGAATTAATAATCTCATTATAAAGGAGCCTTTAGGGAAAAGCGACCATGATATAAAATTTTACATGAAGTTTGGAAGTGATGTAGTTCAGTCCAAAACTGGAGTCATTAATCTAAACAAAGGAAACTACCAAGGTATGAGGGGCAAGCTGGCTGAGGTAGATTGAGGAACTACATTAAAAGGTATGATGGTAGACAAACAATGGCTATTCTAAAGGATGTGATAACTGGGCATTTAGAAAACAATAGTAGGATTGGGCAGAGTCAACATGGATTTATGAAAGGGAAATCATGTTTGACAAACTTGTTGGAGTTTTTTGAGGATGTTACTAACAGAATAGATAAGGGAGAGCCAGTGGATATGGTGTATTTGGATTTTCAGAAGGCTTTTGATAAGGTCCCACACAAGAGGTTAGTAAGCAAAATTAGAGCACATGGGGGTAATATACTAGCATGGATTGAGGATTGATTATTGGACAGAAACAGAGAGTAGGGATAAATGTATTGTTCCCAGGTTGGCAGGCTGTGACAAGTGGAGTACCACAAGGATCAGTGCTTGGATCCCAGCTATTCACAATCTATATCAATGATTTGGATGTGGGGACCAAATGTAATATTTCCAAGTTTGCTGATGACACAAAACTTTATGGGAATGAAAGTTGTGAGAAGGAAGCAAAGAGGCTTCAAGGGGATTTAGACAGGCTAAGTAAGTGGGCAAGAACATGGCAGATGGAATATAATGTGGAAAAGTGTGAAGTTATCCACTTTGGTAGGAAAAATAGAAATGCAGAGTATTTCTTAAATGGGGAGAGATCATGAAGTGTTGATGTCCAAAGGGACCTGGGAGTTCTTGTTCATAAGTCACTGAAAGCAAACATGCAGGTGCAACAAGCAATTAGGAAGGCAAATGCAAGTCTTGCTGCAGCTGTGTAGCGCCTTGGTGAGATTACACCTGGGGTAATGTGTGCCATTTCAGTCTCCTTACTTAAGGAAGAATATACTGGCCATAGAGGGGGTGCAACGAAGGTTGACCAGGCTAATCATGGGATGGCAGGATTGTCCAATGAAGAGAGACTGAAGAGACTGGGCCTGTATTCTCTAGAGTTTAGAAGAATGAGATGTGACCTCATGGAAGTGTACAAAATTCTTACAAGACTTGACAGGGTAGGTGCAGGACGAATGTTTCCCCTGGTTGGGGGGGTGCGGGGGGGTGTCTAGAACCAGGGGACAGAGTCTCAGGATAAGAGATAGACCATTTAGGACCCAGATGAGGAGGAATTTCTTCAGTCAGGGAGCTGTGAATTTTTGCAATTCTCTACCCCGGAGGGCTGGGTAGGTTTAATCATCAAAGCAGAGGTTGATAGATTTCTAGATGCCAGTGACATCAAGGGATATGGGGATAATGCGGGAGCATGGCATTGAGGGAGAAGATCAGCCGTGATCTAGTTGAATGGTGGAGCAGTCTCAAGAGGCTGAATGGCCTTCTCCTGCTCCTATGTTCCTATTCTCTTCAGACATCTATGTTGTTCATGGAGGCTTTGGATAATCCTTTGGTGCAAGAGAACCCCCCTCACATCACTTCTCTCATCCTTTTCTTTCACCTCCAAAAACATGCAGGAACTTCTCAAAGTGCAGCTAAAGTGCTCAAACTACATTTCCATGAGATGCACTATACAAGTGCATGTTGTTGTTTATAACATATTTCTGGAATGCCACTATTTATGGGCAGGCTACGTATACAGCCCTAACCCATTGGAAAGAGTAGGATTTCATTACAATGCTGCTTTAAATCTAATCTACATAAGATTGCGCAATAAAAAAGATACTGTCACGCATTATAGCGATAATTTAATGTTCCCAGCATGAAACTTCTTCCACTAGGAATATGATTTTGAAAAGTTATGCCTTAAGTTAAAGTTATTCCTCTTATGCCTCCCAGTTGTAATTTTGCACCTGTGGCATAAGAAGCCTAGAAGCCAGAAGGTGTACTCCAACAGACAAGATAAAGCATTACAGTTGACAGGCACTGTTTATCACACCCTGGTCACAAACCCAAGGGATTCTAAATGAAGATAATTATTTCATAAGACCATTCAAAATATCTATGACAGTATGCTGTCTGGTAACCCTCTGATCAACAATGACCTGACAATGTTGCACTTTGGCCAAACACAACTGGTGAAACTGGTTGGCTTTGCACATAACTAAGAAATCAGTTGGCCTCCTACTTCTAATAGCCCTTAGGGGTACCCATTCAGAGCTCTCTTGAGTTTTCTGAAGGTCATTCTGTAGAGTTTATGAGGCCAACATCCAGTTCCTTTGAGAATTCACAATTTTAGAACACAAATAATGTTACAGACTATTGCATTCTTTAAACAGCATTCTCTGATTAATGAAATATTTATTTTTATAGTGTATGCAAAAATAAACAGCCCATATGCAAAATATTGCTCTTCCTGGCTACTTTCTCAAGTTGAAGCTCTTTGTCATCTTGAATGTTGAGCCGAGCTTCAAACCCCATTACCTATCCATCACCAAAGTCATCTTCTTCCATCTCTGCAATACAGCCTACTTCTGCCCCAATTGCACCCCAACTACTGCTGAAACACTGATCCATACTTACGTAACTTCTAAACATGACTTCTTCAATGATACCTGAGCTGCACCCTGCACAAACTTCAACCCGTCAAAAAATACACTGCCCAAATTCTCTTTTTATGTCAAATGCTGCTCATGCTGTTGTACCTGACCTTTCACTGAGTCCCTATTATCCAACGCAGCTGAATAGAAAAATTCTTCTCTGCGCACTCCACTACAACCACCTCCAGCCCTACGTCATGATCTGCGTTGTTCAACCTGTAAGATTTCGGGATTCGGGACCACAGGTACCTAAATAGGCAGTCGTCTAGTCATAAGTAGTTTTAAGATGGTTTATTGAGTTTATGAACAAACAACAGTTTAGATATGATACATTAACTAATTAGACAGAAAAAATATACAACCCGTGACAGATGCGATTTCCTGGTTCGAGATGGCAGACAAGTAGTTGACACAGAACGTGTTGATCTCAACATCCTCCTCCTTCTCGTCCATTTTAAGAAGGTGGGTAGCAATGAGTACTGCAACCTCCCCAACACCTCAGCAGTATACAATCCCTCAGCAGGAACTCTCCGGTACCTCTGCCCCCTACCACCAGTATATATATGCTTTTGGGGGGCTGGTAGCTTACCCAGTGTCAATCATCTATCTAACTATTTCAACCAATAGATACAGGACAGGTAATCAAAATGTCAGGGGAGTTACCACCCACCTTATGCGTCACCCTACTCGATGTCAGCTTTTTAATTTACATCTTGCTGAGGGTCATATCCTGGTCCTTTCTAAACACTTGCATAGATAAGGGGGTTCAGAAGACAGTATTTTATCAGCTTAGGAATATCAACATCCTCTTTCCAGAGAGAGAATCAATGCTGTTTAGCTAACCTTATAAAATACAGAAAATACCTCAATTTCTTACAAGCCTACAGAACATAAATTTTTGTATCTTAGGAAAAGGAAATTAGTCAGAAGCCCCTTAAAAACTGATAATGTTGGAATCATCAATGAAAACAAGGAAATGGCAGACATGTTGAATAATTATTCTGTGTCAATAATAATTGTACAGGAAGAGGTCAGCATACCAAGGAAACTATTAATGAATCAGGGAAAAGGCACCAACAACATTAATATAAGAGAGATTACACTAATGGAGAAATTAATGACACTCAGAAGTGACAAACTACCAGGACCAGATGGTTTCCACCTATGGTTTTAATAGAAGTAGGTGAGACACTGCAAATGTCTTCCATTATCTTCCAAAGCGCTCTTGATTCAGGAACTGTTCCTTTATATTGGAAAATTATGCATTTCACATTGCAAATGTCTTCCATTATCTTCCAAAGTGCTCTTGATTCAGGAACTGCTCCTTTATATTGGAAAATTATGCATTTCACATCCCTATTTAAAACATGACAGAAAGATACCAGAAAATTATAGACTAGTTAGCCTAACACCTGTTGTTGGGAAATCCCTAGAGTCTATAATTAAGGATAGGGTGTCTGAACACCTTGAAAATGTTCAGATAATCAGAGAAAGATAGCATAGATTTGTAAAGAATAGGTCATGTTTGATGAACTGATTGATTTTTTTGAAGAGGTTTCTGAAGTAATGGAAGGGGAAGGTCTCTGGATGTTATATATATGGACTTCCTGAAGACAAATGATAAAGTCCCCCATAAGGGACTGTTTGCTAAAGTTGAAACTCCTGGAGTTAAAGGCAAATTATTGACCTGGTCAGGAAATTGGCCCAGCAGAGAAAGTAGATAATGGGCAAGTACTCTAATTGGCAGGATGTGACAAGCAATCTCCCATGGGGATCTGTGTTGTAGCTTCAACTATTCACCATATTCATTAACAACTTAGATGATGGGATAGAAGACCCCATATTCAAATTTGCCAATGCCAAAAAGATAGACAGTATAGTAAGCAATGCAGATGGAAGCATAAAATTACAATGAGATATTCATAGATTAAATGAATGGGAAAAACAGTGTAAACAGATTTCAACATAAGTAAATTTGAGGTCATCCACAGTGGACCTAAGAAAGACAGAACAGGGTACTTTCTAAATAGTGAAAAGCTAAAAACAATGAAGGTCCAAAGAGACTTGGGAGTCCAGCTACACAGATCATTAAAATGTCAAAAAACATAGCATTTTCAAAATATTTTTGACCACATCGAACTCCAGTGCCTTCCTTTCTCCTTCGCAGTATTTCTCCTTTGCTACTTCATACACAGTTTTCAAAACTGTAATGTATTCCTCGTTAATCCTCTTATGTGAAGCTTTAATAGTTTTGGAGTCAGTCAGGTGTATTGTGCAAGGACTGGAAATAGCCTGAAACCTGGATATACCACCTGGATTTCATTGCCATTTTAATTTGATGCCTTATTTGTGCAAGAGCCTCCAACTACTCGCAATAAGGTCCCGAGTATCAGAGGGGGCATGACCAGGGGATATGGAGTCTCAGTCCAGGGATCTCTATGTTTTCTGTCCAGGAATCTCCCAGCAGGCTGGTATGACGATGGAAAGCAGGCGTAAAGCAGATAACTTGCGAACCAGCATGGTGGGTCTAAGCTGGAAGAATTAAGCCTGGAACTTGGACACCTGAAAATCTTAAAACTGTTTGAACAAATATTTGACTCCTTTATGAAGAACACCAGGTGCAGAGCTTTCCAATAGAGTGCATTCAATGAAACAGGCCACATGGCCAAATCCCCGGAAGTGCACTCCTGTTGCATGAAGCTCTGCATCTGGTGTTCTTCATAAAAGAACCAAACGTGTCTGTTATTTGAGGTAAGGGGCTGAATATTACAGAGTGCTCCACACCAGCCCACCCCACAGCCATAATGCGCTGCAGGTGGGCTAAATTGTCTGACAGTGAGACTTCCACCCCTCACTGCAGAGGAAGTCCCGCCCTTAAGAGCTCACACAATCTGATTGGCCAGCAGCTCCATCAGTCCCAGGAGCACCAAGAGTGCATTAGTGATCGCTGCTGGAACAGCAAGAGGAGGAGGAAGAAAGCCTATTGGTCCCAGAGCCGGATAAGTCTTGGGCAGGGAGTGTTTGGGCAGGTCAGGAAGTGGGGCAGGAGGTAGGTTTAAGGCTGTGGGCATAGGAAGGCTGTTGGAAGAGAGGGGTTACTAACTTAGAAGGGCCACCGTCCAATCAGCAAATGGCAGCCCCTCCTTCCTGCCCTTTGAAGAACTTATTTTTTTTTAAAAACAGGCTGCCCATTCCCACCCAATTGCCCACACCAAACATTTTTTGGTATGGGAAGCTTATTATCAAGGTCAATTGGCTTGGTAACAAGCCTAATTGACCCTTGATTATCTATTTAAATATGGCAGGTGGGCTGCCAATTTTGGTGCCCACCCCCCATACTATGGCAGTGGGTGGGAAGGTGGTGGGGGTGGGCACCTGCCCCCAACCGCCAAAAACATCCACGGCAGGAGCACGTAAAATACAACCCAAGGAAGAGCAAAACAAAGGACATGAGGTCCTGTGGTAGGATGGTTCCAGATGGAACGAACACAAAAGGCAGAATCTTGTGCTTTTCCCCATGGTGGGCTTGGTGACACAAGGGTATTTAATCAGGTGGGAGGGTGGGGACTCCATCATCTTCCCACCTTGATGCCAATTAAGCCCATGCAGGAAGGCTCCTGGACTGCCTTCCCACCCCACCACAAATTGAGGACCTTAAGTGGGCAATTAATTGACATCTCAAGGCCTCATCCCGCCACTGCTGGTATTAATACAGCAGTGGGCAGGTGGCTTCCTATGCAGGGAGCACACCACGCAAACCCTGGTGTGTTTGCTTGAAGGCTCTTAGCTTTAGGAGCTGCCCTTTGTTGTTCAAAGGTGGTTAGTGCCTGAATGAGGAACCTGACATTCGGAAGGAGGGTGCCCACTAAGGGCTACACCCCCTGCCCTTGCTGCCAACCCCCATCCCTTTCCTCTCCATGACCCCCTTCCCACCATAACTCACCTGTGCCTGGGTCCCTCCTCGATCTGAGGCCTCAGGTGGGTGTCGTACCAGCAGCAGCTACTGCCTCCCTGGTGGCACTACTGAGCACAGAAAAGCTGTAGATCTCTGATTGGCTAGCAGTTCTTGGCGGGTGGCTCTTCAGCCCTTGGGGTCCTTGATCCTGGGGGAAGGACTGCCGCTGGCCTGTCAAGTGCCTGAGTGATATAAGATGGGACAGATCTTCCCAGAAAGAGGCAACGCAGAGGTCTCACCAGCTCACCATTCTGCGGCCAGGCCCCCGTCGCCTCCACAAGATTCCACCCAAAGACAGCAAAAATAAAGGAGTGGGGAGAGAGCCTAAAAATGACAGAACTTAACAGACAGAAATAGTCAGTTAGTTAAAGCAAGAGAGAGAAATAAAAACAAAACACTTTTAACAAAGATAATTGTAAGTGAGAATTAGGAATAAGAGGAAATCTGCAACAAAGTGCTTTAAAAAATAAAAATAAAAGTATTATCATGCAGTTCACTGTATATCTTTAGACAAAAATAACACACTGTGGCGTTCTAATCCAGAAAGCCAGTTAGTGAAGGATAGAAGTGGAGTCAATCTTCACACAATGTTAATTACGGAGTTGGACATTACATTCACTACATCACAAGCATCCTAATCCAAACAGCTTCAAGTCTGTGTGTCTTTATCAGGGCCAAATGAATCCCCATTTAATGCCCAACCCCTTCAAAGAACTAAACAGAATTAAATAGCAATTAACAGATTCTCCTTTATCTCTAAATACAAATTAGAGTTTATATGTGCAGCTAAAATTGCAAAATAATTAAATCTAAACCTCCATATTCTGTACAAAGCATTACATTGTAAGGCACACTTCTTCTAGAACCCCTAACAATTTCTTTGTACATGAATTTCTTTTTGTAAAATAAATAGACAGTTGATGACTTGCATCCATCCCTTAAATTGTAGAAATTTCCTTTCTCCCCAGTATTTTTTTCAATCATCAAGGTCAATCCATAACCTTTGTTCACTCACTTTTCAGAGAGTGTACATTACCGCACATTGAATGATTATCTACATAACATTCAATGGGGTATACTATCTTCTATATGCCTATTGTACAGAAACTACTTAAAAATATTTGAGAAATAGAAACCTATATCCACTATCACCACGAGAGCTAGTGTTTCAGCAGCCAAAGTACTTTTAAAAATCCTTTTTATATTCTTAGCCTCTGCAAACTAAAGGACAGCATTTCTCATTTCCACCGATTAGAAATATGAAACCAGTTACACAAGAGTGCCCATCAGGAAGGTCAGCATGTGACACATCACTAAGAATGACTAGTTCATGGCTTTGTGGTCACCTAAGGATAGAGACTTAAGTGTGCATTCTCCAGGTTTATGTTTTTCAAACGTTTTATCTGCCCTTAAAACATTCTCAATTTTAGAGGCTTTTATTGAAGTACTTGATCCCAACACAGCAGAACTAGCATCTGGTCTAGTCTCAGTGCCCAACCAGGAAAGGCAATATCAAATAAAGGATGCAGTGGAAACAGCATGCGATAGAGCTAAACAATCTCACAACCAATGGATCAGATCAAAGCTCTGCAGTCCTGTTACATCCCGTTGTGAATGATGGTGGACAATTAAACAACTAAACAGAGGAGGAGGTGGCTCCACAAATATCCCTAAATGATGGGGGAGCCCATCAGTGCAAAGGACAGGGCTGGGGCACTTGCACCATCTTGGCCTCCTCCTAAATTCCCAACACCACAGATGCTAGTCTTCAGCCAATTTGACTCACTCTACATGATATCACGAAATGACTGCAGGCACTGGATGCTGCAAAACCTATGGGCTCTGACAACATTTCAGCTGTGGTACTGAAAACCTTTGTTCCAGAATTAGCTGTGCCCCTAGCTAAGCTGTTCCAGCACATCTGCAACACTGGCATCTAACCAACAATGTGGAAAATTGCCCAGAGATGACCTGTCCACAAAAAGCAGGACAAAGCCAATCTGGACAATTACCGTCCCATTGGTCTGCTCTCAATCATCAGCAAAGTGATGGAAGGTGTTGTTGACAGTGCTAACAAGCAGCACTTACACAGTAATAACCTGCCCCCTGACGCTTAGTTTGGGTTGTGCCAGGGTCACTTGGCTCCTAACCTCATTAAAAACTTGGGACGGAATCATCTGTTCTGAAGACTAAGGGGAGAACTTTCTCCCCGTCGGGGGGGTTGTGCGGGGGAGGGTCGGGGCGGGCGCAGACCCGATCAGTGCCCCCAATCGAGTCCGCACCGCCATTTTATGTGGGCGGGCCAATTAAGGCCCACCCAGCGTGACGCTCACCTGGAAGCGTTGAGTGCTCCCTGGGCGGGCGAGGGGGTGTTCCCTGTGTTGGGGCCTGCACTCTTTTGCGCACATGCACTCGAAAGAGCGCAGAAATCTCCCTGAGGCACAGAGGTGCCTCAGGGAGATTAGTTTAAGTTTTAAAAATCTAAGTAAAGAAAAGAAAATATTTTAAGATATGTCCCCTCATGTGACAGTGTCACATGAGCTGGGACATGTAAATGAATTTTTACAAAAATTTATTCAATTTATAAACATTTCATGAAACCTCACCCCGCCCAAGGATGAGGTTCCATGAAAAATGTGAAGGCTGCCAACCTCAAGGTTGGATGGGCAGCTCAGTTTATCAGTTTAATTAGTTTTTAAATGGCCTTAATAGGCCTTTGACAGTTTGGCAGGCGTGCAGCCGAATCGTCTGCGCGCCCACTGAACTGAAAATCTAAATGACGCGCGGTGATGTCGGGACGCACACCCGACGTCACCCCGCGTCATTTTACCCCTTGGTGAGCGGGCCCCGCTTCTGTTCGCTGAGCCGAAAAATCTGGCCTAAGACCAGTGGCGGGAGTAGAAGTTGGAATGACCTGTGCTGGAGAGCAGGGCAACTGAACACAAAAGATCGTGCACTGTTCAGCTCATTAATTATGCATTTGCAAGGAGCACGTCAAATCTTGTAGCAGGGTGGGCAAGAAGTGGCTCACCCCGCCGTTACCTCCTAGGTTCCAATGTCCGACCGCCATATTTAGATGGCACCCAGACAGTCATTCACTCTTCCACCCTGCTCCTTGGCAACCTCCTTCCCCCCCACCCCAGGTCCTACCTCAGTCTCACTCTTCCCTGTTGCAAGCCTTGGCGCAACTTGTGCTACGGGTAGCCAATATCTCGCAGTAACGGTGCATAAGGAAGGTGAAAGCAACGTCCATTGACCTCAAAGTCCAGGAAGAAGTCTACCTCGCCAGGTGCACACCACTTACGTACAGTTATTAAAGTGAACATATTAAATTCGCACTGGATTAATTTGGAAGGGGAAAAAGATTCTGGTGTGTTTGCCTTTTAATGAGTATTTATGAGATGCAAATGGACTTCTCAACAAAGCTCCGCAGGACACTCGACCCACCTTTAAGCTGCCAGAAAGTTGAAAGAACAAGATTCCAATCTAGTTTCCTGCCATCAGGAAACTGATTTTTGGCCTCCTGCCTAATTTTTTCTCCCCTGCCCGTCACGATTCCCATTGCTGGTGGAAACAGAAGATTCCATCCTTGATCCAAATATGGACAAAAGAGCTGTGTTTGAGAGATGATGTGAAGGTGACTGCCGTTGACATTAACGCAACATGTGATTGAGTGTGGCATCCAAGAGCCCTGGCAAAATTGAAGTCAATGGTAATCAGGGGAAAGCTCACCACTGGTTTGAGTCATACCTAGCACAAAGCAAGGTATGTGGTTGTAGTTGGTAAAGGCCAAATCTAGGAGCACAGGAACATAGGAGCAGGAGTAGGCCAATCAGCCCATTGAGCCTGCTCCACCATCCAGAAGGATCATGGCTGACCATCCACTTCAATGCCTTTTTCCCACATGGTCCCCATATCCCTTTATGTCACTGGTATTTAGAAATCTGTCAATCTCTGCTTTAAACATACCCAGTGACTGAGCTTCCACAGTCCTCTGGGGTAGGGAATTCCAAAGATTCACATCCTCCCAAGTAAAACAAATTCTCCTCATCTCGGTCCCAAGTGGACTTCCCCTTATTTTGAAATTCTAGTGAGTCTAAAACCAAGGGACGTAATTTCAGGATAAGAGGTAGGCCGTTTAAGACTAAGATGAGGAGGAATTTCTTCACTCAGAGGATGGCGAATCTTTGGAATTCTCTACCCCAGAGGTCTGTGAAAGCTCAATCACTGAGTATGTTCAAGACAAAATCGATATATTTCTGGAGACTAATGGTATCAAGGGACATGGAGATTGTCACTTTCCTGTACGCTGAGGTAGATGATTAGCAATGGTATAATAGAATGGCAGAGCAGGCTATATGGGCTGAATGGCCTACTCCTGTTCCTACGTTCCTACTGTGGCTACAAGAACAGGTCAGAGGCTAGGAATTCTGTGCTGAGTAACTCACTTCCTGACTCCATAAAGCCTGTCCACCATCTACAAGGCACAGGTCAGGAATATGATAGAATAATTTCCACTTGCCTGGGTGACTGCAATCCCAACAACACTCAAGAAGTTCAACACCATCCAGGGCAAAGCAGCTCACTTGATCAGCACCCCATCCACCACCTTAAACATTCACTCCCTCCACCACTGCAGCACAGTGGCAGCATTGTACACCATATACATGATGCACTGCAGCAAATCGCCAATCCACCTTTAACAGCACCTTCCAAACCCGTGAACTGTACCAGCTAGAAGGACAAGGTCAGCAGACACATGGGAATACCACCACTTGCAAGTCCCCCTTCACTATCCTGACTTGGAATTGTATCGCCATACCTTCACTGTCGCTGGGTCAAAAACCTGGAACTTCTTCCCTAACAGCACTGTGGGTGTACCTACACCATATGGACTGCAGTGGTTCAAGAAGATGGCTTACCACCACCTTCTCAAGGGCAATTAGGGATTGGCAACAAATGCTGGCCTAGCCAGTGATTCTCTTGTCCCTTGAAAGAATAAAAATCTACAATTGTAAAAGATGCAGGAGCATAGGAGTATATGTACACAAATCGTTGAAGCTGGCAGGGCACGTTCAGAAAGCAATTAGTAAAGGAGATGGGAACCCGGTCTTTATAAATTGATGCATACAGTACAAAGCAAAGAAGTTATGGTGAACCTTTAGAAAACACTGGTTCGGTCTCACCCGGAGTATTGTGTCCAATTTTGGCCACCACATTTTAGGAAGGAAGTAAAGGCATTAGAGTGGGTGCAGAGTGGGTATGACGAGTAACTCACCTACTGAGTCCCCAAAGCTTGTCCACCATCTACAAGGCACAAGTCAGAAATGTGATAGAATACTCCCCACTTGCCTGGATGAGTGCAGCTCCCACAATACTCAAGAAACTTCACACCATCCAGGACAAAGCACCCTGCTTGATTGGCACCACACCCACAAAACATTCACTCCCTCCACCGCCGACACACAAAAGCAGAAATGTGTACCATCTACAAGAATCACTGCAGGAATTCACCAAGGCTCCTTAGACAACGTCTTCCAAACCCACGACCACTACCATCTAGAAGGACAAGGGCAGCAGATAGATGGGAACACCATCACCTGGAATTTCCCCTCCAAGTCACTCACCATCTGACTTGGAAATATATCACCGTTCCTTCACTGTCGCTGGGTCAAAATCCTGGAACTCCCTAACAGCACTGTAGGTGAACCTACACCACATGGACTGCAGCGGTTCAAGAAAGCAGCTCACCACCACGTTCTCAAGGGCAACTAGGGATGAGCAATAAATGCTGGCCCAGCCAATGAAGCACACATCCCGTGAATGAATAAAATAAAAATAAAAATTTTCCGAGCATGGTTCCAGGGATGACAGACTTCAATTACGAGGATAGATTGGCGAAGTTGGTGCTGTTCTCCTTAGAGAAGAGAAAGCTGAGACGAGATTTGATAGAGGTGTTCAAAATCATAAAGGCTCTGGACATAGTAGAGGGAGAAACAGTTCACATTGATGGAAGACTCAAGAACCAGAGCACACTGATTTAAGGTGATTGGCAAAAGAACCAGAGGCGACACGAGGATTTTTATTTTTTTTACACACAGCCAGTGTTTTGGATCAGGAATGCACAGCCTGAGAGCATGGTGGTGACAGATTCAATCATGGCTTTCAAAAGGGAATTGATTATTATCTGAAAAGATGAAAATTTGCAGGGCTAAGGGGAAAAGGTGGGGGAGTGGGACTAGCTGAGTTACTCTTACAGAGAGCTAACATGGTCACGATGGGCTGAATGGCCTCCTCTGTGCAGTAACCACTTTCTGATTCAATGGCACATTTGATTAGTTTCCACATTTTTGATTCTGCATCTTCTGCTTCTTTGGACGGTTTTAGAAAAACTTCTCTCTGAAAAGTGTCATCCTGCAGAAGTGCAGCTTTTATATCATTTAAAATCCATTCCTATGAAAATATAGCCAAAAAAGCTAAAAAAATTTTCAAGATTACTTTTTTTGCTATGCACAAAAAATGTCAAGAATCAACAAAGGCTTTGCAGTCCTGATCAAGGGTCTCGCAGACCACATTTGGCTGAAGGCTGTAGTTTGGACACTGCCCTCAAAGGTACATAAAGGGAGACACACCCGGGATAAAGAGAAAAAGTAGTGAGAATGAGAAAGAAACAGAAAGATATCTAAAGCTGAGTCAGGGAATGACAGGTGATATGTCTGTAACACCTGTGTAGGTGGTGAAGAGATGCTTGCTTACATGATCATTCTTGAAGGCTTGCATGTATAATTAAAATTAATACAGAAATAAAAAAGACAGCATAAACAAACTCAGAAATTTATTATAGATTTAAGTAAATTCCATTGCTTCTATATTAAACACAACCAGAAATCTGCAATTGAATTGTCTTTTCATCATTGTGAAAATTTTAATCTAAACTTTATTGTCCATCATTAATTAATGGTAACATACAAAATGGTAAAAATGTACTCATGTTGTGCAAAAACTCTGAATTACATTGGATTTTGTTACGATCTCCATAGAGACCAATAACTTTAAAAAAAGAATTTCCAGTTGCTAGCTGAAAGAATGACATGGCAAGATTTCATGTTTTAAAACTTTCACTGTAACAAATGACGAAAAGCAATATTGACTAAACACTGTTTTCTCTTTTGTAGACAACTTATTCTGTAAACTACAGAGAGGAACGTTCCTCATTTATACTTACTGCACGTCGCACTTCCAATGGAATTACAAAACTTATAGCGAGCAGTTCAGAGCTTCTCCCAGCTTCCAATGTGTTCTTGTTTCATTGAGTAGTAACTTCAAGTGGCCATCTCCAAGCACTTTCTTCAGTTTGTACAGCAATGGATTGGGTGCAGCAGTAAAGCCTGTTCCAATGATTCCTTTTCCCCTTGGCCATGCTAGAACAAATCTTCCAGAATCCATAGATGGCGATAGGATGTGTCCCTTCAACTAGAGACCATCTCCCTCCTGCTTCCGGCTATCCTAGCTCATAAAGTCAAGTAGTCTCTTCTCTTTGCTTACCACACAAAACCTTTGTCTATGATAGTCATTGATTTCTAGGGAAATCTGTAACCTGATCTCAAAATGGCTTCCTCTGCCCTCTTGCCTTGGCAATGTGAAATAATTAACTATGTATCTAGGTAAAAATGCTAATTAGCTTTCCTTGACCCCCAACTCCCTTTCATCATAGAAGTTAATGGACAGTTTACAACACAACTGCTTATAACCCGGTACCTTCAACACCTTTATGGGACTTTGGGAGACTCTGCATTGAGAGCCTATGCATTATAAAATCAGAGACTGCTATTATTGTTTCCAAGCATAAATACCTTGTACTTATTTTCTCAGAAAAAAAATTAAGCCTTCCTTTGATCTCTAACAGTCAAACCACCGAGACTTACTTTCAGGAAGACTGCAGAACAGATCACATGACCCACTTCATTTACCCACATTTAAGCTACAATCCCAAAATATAGTAATGTTATAAACCATATAAATGTAACAAAACAATTAAGGCAGAACAAAAGCATTGATTATACCAGAAGAATAGGGAGAGGGAGCATTTTGTTTTCTCATTCATTTGTTCAATATAGCTGTTGTTGAAATCGTTAAAGCATTTTGTATTCTTGCCTTCAAACTGGACATGATATGGGACATGATACCATTTCTTCCACATTATTAGGTTTCTTGATGCTAGGCTATGATTGATTGCATAGGACAATATTGCAGGATTCTCTGAATTGTGAATAGGAAGTTGTAGAAGGGTGCAAACATGTAGAATGAGCACAAGGCAATGTGAAAGATGTGTTCAGTATGTGTTCCGATTGGCCCTGCCAGCTGGCTTGGCTTCGAGAGAAGCAGTTTTCTCCTGTAATAGGACTCAGCTGTAACCTTTTGCAAAGCAGTCCAGTTCCAGCAAGTGTAGTACTTAATTCATTGTAATTTTCTGCTGAACATTGGGAACATCTGCCTTTAGTCATGTGCAAAGAAGTGTTGTCTCTAAAGTTGACCAGCACTTTTTTCCATTCAGACATAGAGAATGCAATATTTTCAATATGTCATTTTGTAATTGTCGCTCATAATGTCATAAAATAAATTGACTTCACTTACACTACAGTGATTCTCCCTATTTGAGTTGAGCACTGGACAGAGTTAAAAAACTGATTTTGTCCAAGTTATTTGTGAATACCTGAAAATGCACTTTAGATCACTTTAAGTTTTGATTCATTTGCCCATCACTCATGCAAAGAGTGGCAAAATGCCAGTTTTGATATGTCCAAAACTACTTTCCAAGCTCCACCATCTTGGCTAACCTGCTGACATTACAGTTTACATTTCTTTTTTAATACTTGGCAGCTACTGGAAGAATGACAAGCTTTCACTATCTAGGGGCAGCTTTCTCTCTTTGCCTGATTGTGAGGAAAGTTGTAACAACCTTCAGAGTTTAGTGGATGAATTTCGTAAGTAACACAACAAAAAGAAAATTCTACAATTAAGCTAGGTTATCTAATTGTTTTGTTTCTCCTTATAGGTTATTATGGCCAGCTACAGACTTTCTACCCTCCCCAGTATAATGAAACTTCTAGAAATATATGCCAAGCTAGTCCTCGCAATATGGTGCCTTCATTTGAAGACTGTCTACTTCCCACAACTGTCGGACAAGCTGGATTTGATGCCTTCCACAGAGCACTGTCTGCTCATCCCAGTTTTCCAGGTAAATATCTGTTTATTTTTACGAAATGCAAGAATACCACCGTTCCCCCATTCTCTAATGAACCATAAAAATGTAATGACGTAAAGAGGAAATTTTCAAGCTGCAGTTACTAAACTATCTTCAATGCTAGGGCCAGGACTTGTGATTGCAGTTGACCATAGGAAAAGGATCAAAGATGAAAGATCACTTTAAAAAGCACCATTAGTGATGTCTGATGGTTTAAAATGTTTCCTTAATGGAAAAGAGGGAAGTTCAAGGGAGGTGAACTTTACCTCTAAAATTTGGTTACAGGGGTACATTTTCAGGAAACTTAGAGAAAGTCATCTGCCCAGGGGGTGGGGTGGAGCATTGTATTATTGCATGGTGTGGGTTAAAATGTTTAATGAAATGGGGGGAATTAAAGGAATGGTGAATTAAAGATTGAAACACTTAAGCAGTTTCAAAATATGAAAAACCATTGATAATAAGAATACAGTTTTGTACCTTGTAACAATTTTGATTTGAAAATTAGATGGTTGTCCAGTTCCTGTACAATTTTTCAACTGCAATGTTATAATTTTCATAATGTGAGCAAATTTAACATCATTAACAGCTACATCAGCATTCACATTATTATTTTAAACTGAGAAACTTTTTTTTCCCCCCAAGTGTTTAAGTGTTCAAGCTGAATAACCATGTCAACACCTGTTCAGGAGATGTCTAAATCATCTAATGAAAATATTACTGTCATTTCATTCTTATACTTTGTTTATTTTTCATTTTACAAAATCAGACAGAAAGCCAAATGTGACAAAGGCCATTGAAAAGAAAACTAAAGATGATTGGAACTGCATTAATATGGTTGTAATATAAACAAATGGTTCCAAATGCATCATGAAATGGCAAAGAAACTCAAGCTGGTTATACTTTCCTATGGTGTTCTGGGATTTTGACAATTTTTCCACGCAAAGGATTTGGAAAAACAGTGACTTTTAAACGCTAATTCTTTAAACAGCATTCAGAGCAGCTTCCACTCTGCCACCCTAACTTTGCAGGAATTTGGTAAACAAAATTCCCACTGCATTTCTGATAAAATCACTATGGTGGAATGGAAGTGAAAGCAAATCCAAGAAGATTATGGACCAAAGTGTTTCCCACAAGTTTAAGGGAGATTGAAACACTGAAACAAAAGATGTTTAATCTGCTACTGACTAGATACTGAGGTGGTTTTCACCAACATGGGAACAAGAGTAGGCCATTTATGCCAATTTGCATAGGGTTAAACAGACTAGAGAATTAAATGTGTGGCTCAAAGTATGGTATAGGAAGAAGGGGTTTCAATTCATGGTGAATCAGTACTCAGGGAAGAGTCAGCTAATCCAATGGGATGGGCTCCACTTGAACAGGGCTAGGACCAGCGTCCTGGCCAATCATATAAGTAGGGCTGTGGACAGGGCTTTAAACTAGCCAAGTGGTGGGGGGGTGGGGGGGGTGTGGGGGGGGTGCATAGGGTGGTTGCAGTCGGATTGGGTGAAGGGAGATTTAGAAATCGATGAGAAATATCCAGACATCACAACTGTATAATGATGTGGGTAAAGCCAAGCGGAGTGAGACAGAGAGTTTAACAAAAATTGTACATCAGCGAATAAGGCATTACAGGAAGTAGAAGTAAAAACTGAAATTAAAGATTCTTTATCAAAATGAATTTCCTCTAGCTCCAGTTTTGTAAGACAGTAAATTTATGCACAAATGCTGGAGGCTTCGTTTAAGGCTATTTCACACGCCTGTTAAATCTTACATGGCCTTCTGACACATAACCTTTCATTCTCCTTCATATATGTTTCTCTCTTTTTTATATGTAAATTCTGTTGTTCCATTTGTCTTTGAAACTGCATCTTCCATATAACATAAAACTTTAATCTTGCCAATATATTAAAAATAACCTTTGGGAAAAATAAACACAGCCCTTAGCCTTGCTTATCTGCCTAGTTATAAACAGACTAAGATCCCTTTGAAATGAGCTGGACAGAGTAGATAGGGAGAAGCTGTTCCTGCTCGTAAAATGATCAAGAACGAGAAGGCACAGATTTAAAGTGATTTTTAAAGGAAGCAAATATGACGTGAGAAAAAACTTCTTCACACAAGTGGTTCAGATCTGGAATGCACTGCTTGGAAGTGTGGCTGAGGCAGGTTCAATCGAGGCATTCAAGAGGGCATTATTTTAAAAGAAACGATGTGCAGGGGCACTAGGAAAAAGCAGGGCAATGGCACTAGGTCACAATGCTCATTTGGAGAGCCAGTGCAGACATGATGGGCTGAAAGGCCTCCTTCTGCACCATTAAAGTTCTGTGATTCTGTGAAATCCAAATATCCCTTCATTTATCTAAAAATGCAAATTCCCTTCACACCTTACATGCTAAGCCAGCATCCATATTTACTCATTAGCATGTCAAGCATTGAGCTTCTTTTGGTGATTTAAAGCTTGTAGCCTGCTTGACTACAAAATGTAATTAAATCACACACAGGCCCAACTAAACCTAGTTCACAATAAACCAGAAAAATACGCAAAAAAAATGTTAGTTTCATGACAAAGGCAAATGGCATGTTGGCCTTCATTGCAAGGGGTTTTGGAGTACAAGAACAAAGAAGCACTGCTACAGTTGTACAAGATTTGGGTGAGACTACATCTAGAATACTGTCTGCTGAGTTTTACTCTCCACATTTATGAAAGGATATACTCGCATTGGAGGCAGTGCAGCAAAGGTTCACTAAATTGGTCCCTGGGACGAATGGGTTGTCCTATGATGAGAGGCTAAGTCAATTGGGCTTCTATTCTCTGGAGTTTAGAAGAATCAGAGGCCGTTTCATTGAAACATACAAAATTCTGAATGGACTTGATAAGGTAAACACTGAGAGATAGTTTCCGCTGGTCGGGGAATCTAAAACACGGGGGCACAGTCTCAGGATAAGGAACCGATCATTTAGGACAGGGATGAAAAAAAATTACTTTACTCAAAGGGTTGTGAATCTCGGGGTAGAATTTTTCACTTGGCGTGCGGGCGCAAGCAAGTGTGAAATAACGCATGATGATGTTGGGCGAGCGTCCCGATGCTATCGTGCACTCGCGCGATATTTCAGTCAGCGAGCGCGCGCGAGAGTCGGCAGTGCGCCCACCAACAATTAAAAGGCCTATTAAGGCCATTAAGGTATTAATCAACTATGATTTTTCACTGCCCGTCTGGTATATGTATTGGCGACTGATTCTGATGTGTGGGCTTTTTTCCCCACGGTTTTTATGATCTTTATTTTTGGCATTTAAATTCTTCAACTCCCTGGGGCAGCTCTCCGCCTTCATGGAACTTTCTGTGAGCACTCCCCCACACCCACTTCAGCGCTCGCTCTCCTCCCGCCCCCACCTTGACAGTGCTGGCTGGCCATTAATTGATGAAATCACGGCTGGAGCCAATCACGGTTGAGGGTCCACCCCCACCCCCCCTCCCCCCCCCCCCCCCCACCCCCACCCCCCGGCTGCTCCTGGGCCCAGCAACCGCAGGCACCCGCAAAACTAAAAATCCTGCCCCTGGGAATCCCCAACCTGGAGGGTTGTGGATGCTCCATCATTGAATACATTTAAGGCTGGGATGGACAGACTTTTGGCCTCTCAGGGAATTAAAAGTTATGGGGAGTGGGCAAGAAAATGGACTGATAGCCCAAGGTCAGCCACGATCACATTGAATGGCTTGGCGCCTGGTCCACTCCTGCTCCTGTTTCTTGTATTCTTATGTTCTAGTGTTTAGCCCGTTAAGCCTGCTCTGCCGTTACTCAATGAGATCATGGCTGATCTGTGACTTTTGGTCTTTGCCCCAATCCCTTAGTACATCTGGTTTCACAAAAATCTATTGACTTCACATTTAAAATTTACCATTGATCTTGCACTAATTGTAGTTTGTAGAAGAGAGTTCAAAATTTCGACCAGGCTTTGTGTATCAAAATGTCTCCTTATCTCACACCTGAAAAGTCTGTCACTAAGTTTTAGACTATGCCCCCTAATCCTAGACTCCCCAACCAGTAGAAATAGTTTCTCTCTAACTGTCTTATCTGTTCCCCTTAATAACTTGAAAACTTGGACCAAATCAACCATTAACGTTCTATATTCCAGGGAATACAACCTTGGTTTTTATAACCCCACTCATAACTTAACCCATGGAAGGATCCCCTCAGGCCTAGGCCTATGGCAAGTTTGGTTGGGCGGGTGGTATTTAATCAGGTAGGAGAGCGGCAGGTGGGGACCCCACCATCTTCTTGCCTGCACCATAATTAGGTCCGTGGCAAGACAACCTATTGGTGGCCTTTCTGCCCTGCTACCAATTGACTTCCTTTAGTGCGCAATTAATGCCCACTTAAGGGCCTCATCCCACAGCTGCTGGTATTGGCTTGACATATGGGGAGCACAACAAGCAACCCCTGGCATGTTTGCTTGCAGCCTCCCAGGTAGGGTCCCCTCGTTCAAAATTACTCAGTGCCTGATTGAGGATGGCCCCTTGAAAATCACTTTCTTGCCTTTGCTGCTGATCCCCCCTAACTACTCCTGCCCCATGACCACCACCTCTTAACTCCTTTCCCACCATCACTCACCTCTGCCTGAGTCCCTTTTTGATCTGAGCCCTTGGGTGGGCTTCATATTGGCAGGAGCCACTGCCTCCCCGGTGGTGCTGCCAAGTACAGAAGAGCTGCCAGCCTCTGATTGGCCAGCAGCTCTCGGTGGGCAGGACTTCCACACTGCCCATGGTCCTTGAACCCCGGGGAAGGTGCCTCAAGTACCTGAGTGACACAAAATGCAGTGGGCCTTCCCTAAAAGAGGTGATACAGGGGTCTCGATGGCTCTCTAGCTGGCAGCCAAGATCCTGGTCGCCTGCAAGAGATTTCATCCCAGGTTTCATTCCAGTAAATATATAGTGCACATCCTCAAATGCTTTTGTAAGTTGTGGTGCTCAGAACTGCTCAGCGTACTCCAGTTGTAGGATTTTTCGAATGGTGCAGTTTCCCACACCGCCACCCAAAGAGGCAGTGGGGAATGCATCCAGCCAATCACATCACCCATGCAGCCATGGAGCATTAATTGGCTAGAGGTGGAATCCCACCACTCACTTGGGAGGAAGTCCCACCTCAGAGAGCTGCTGGACAATCTGATTGGCCAGCAGCTCTATAGTCCTAGCAACGCCATCTTGAGCGGTGTCAACTACTGGGATTACAAACAGTCCCAGAAATCGAAGTACTGGAGCTCTCAGAACCGGGTAGGTACGTGATCTCGTGTTGGGAACGGGAGGCAAGGCCTCAGTGGTGGGTGTCGTGCTGGCAAGACCAGGCTTGGAGGGAGCACTCAGGGGTATATAACTTGGGGAAAGGGTGTCTGTTCTAGAAAGGGGACCACCCCTATTCCCCCTTTCCCCATCCTCGGCCTGAGCAGGCATCTCCCGCCCCGTCGCTGACCTTCATTGAATGGCCGAAATCAGGCAGGAAGTGGCTTTTAAGTGGCCAATAATTGGCCATTTAAGGGCTTCAATTGGGGCGAATGCAGACGGACTGCCCTAGGCCTCATCCCCAAAACTACGAAGAAGTCAGGGGTGGGCGTGAAAGTGGCAGGAAGGCCACCCAAGCAATTTTACAGACCCCCCCTCACCTTCAAACTTGTTGGCAGGAAACCATGAAATTCTGCCCAGGGTATTGTCTCACCAGGGCTTTGTATGTTTGAAGCTTGACTTCTACCCCCTTGTATTCTCTAGATAAAAGGTCAGCGTTTCATGAGCCTTTTTGATTTTTTCTGTACTTGTCTATGACAGCTTAGTTAGCTACATAACTGGACACACCCTTCTCCACGACTCCCTTAAGCCTCTTTGGAACTCCACTGTTTCTATTTTTTCACCATTTAGAAAGGGCCCTATTTCTATCCTTTTTAGGTCAAAATGGATGACATCACACTTGTCTATGCTGAAACCCATTTGTTTTGTCCAATAAGAAATTAATTAATCTGACTCTGTATTCATTATCACCTCACACCCAATGTGCAATGAAGTCCCTGGACCTGGTTACTTGGCAGCAATCATCTTGTAGGCTTTACTTAGCTTTGACCAAGGAGTGATAAAAGATAAAGACATAGGCAGTCAGTCAGGCTTTAAAACAGAAGGCTCCAAGGACAAACATTTGGCAAGCTCAGAAACAGAAAGCAAGAGGGTAGTTAGGAGTTGTTCTAATTCAAGTCAAGCAAGGTAGCCTGCTGATGTGTAAAAGTCTAGCATGATCATTATTTTTTAATATTACAGAAAAACAATTTGCACTGATTAAATCTGATGATGTCTTGTTCTGAATGTCCACTTGTTCTGACATAAGCTTAACAATTCATTTCTCGCTTCATTGGACCCTGTGTTTTCTGCCCACCATTGAATATATTGGATAGATACGTGGCAGGTATATGGGAAATTGATTGGTATATTCAATTCATTATCCAACAAAAAATTTCTGTTGTTACACCCCTGGACTATGCTAATATTCAAGTAGATATTGGACAGTGTGAATCTCTCCCAGCTCTATAGGGGATCTTAAAGTGTGCCACTGCATACAAGCATGCAGCTAAGGCATGTCCCTAAATTCATAATACCCACATTGCATTGTCATGTCCTGAATCGATTCCAATTCACTCCCATTGTGTAGAATTGTAGTCTATTTAATTAATTTATATCATAAACTTCTGGACAAAATCATTCAACATACTGTCTTATTCAACCCTATTTTTATTTTCATCACCATGAAAGCAAACCAACTGTGATATTCTACCTCAAAATGCCAGAATATTTTAGAAATCTAATCTCTTATGTGTGAAATGTAACTTATTAATCATTTTCTGTTTTGTTCAGGCTCAAATGCTGTAAGATTAAATGGATTGTGGTACAAGGGTTTGCCAACTGGCAATTTTTTTAATCTGAATTAGATAAAAATTCTGATGAAGCATAATCCTGACTGAAGCGGAACATTTCTTGGCAGACTAGTTACACATTTATCAGGATGCAATTGTACCAGAACAAGAGTTAAGTTTGGAGATATGCCAGATACTTTTTTACAGCTTTAACTTCCACTCACATTCAAATACCAATATTATATATATATTTGTCTTTTTTAATAAAAGAGTTGTTAAGTAAGCAAAAACTCTATGCACAAGCAATGTTCTCTCTAATTTCCCTTTGTTGTGCACAGGCAGTTTCTTGCAATGCTTAGCCCCTTAAGGTTAGCACAGCTTAAAGGGACAACTGCTTGTGCGTGACCTGTTTGTCCCATGTGGTGCACATGTCCAATTGCTGTGCTGCCATGCACCTGCACAACTTAGAGGGAAGGTTGATACCAAGATTACAAAGCATAGGCAGATTGCCCATCCCTAATTACCCTTGAGAAGGTGATGATGAGCCACCTTCTTGAGCCACTGCAGGCCATGTCTCAAGGTGCTTTTTTCTATAGTGGTTTGATACAACTGAATAGCTTGCTAGGCCATTTCAGAGTGTAGTTAAGAGTCAACAATATTGCTGTGGACCTGGAGACACGTGTAGGCCAGACCAGGTAGGGATGGCAGAATTCTCCCCGAAAGGGCAGACTTCCCCCACTTAAGCCACTAAAATGATTCCTACGTCTCCATGAGGTCGATCTCCAGATATTTTTTAAATGATAGAAGAGCACATCGGACATCGTTCTGGTTTTAAATGATAAAGCCAGTTTATTAATTGAACAATGTACAGGCAAATATAGAGCATCTATACACATATAATAAATAACTATCAAAATTCTATCATCTATCTTCTCAAAGGGGACAGCATCAAAAAGAATGTGAATTTAAATATTAACTGAATCTCTATATGCTACTGTTATGTACACAGCTCCTCTTTTCTTGCATTTTTGCACATTTGTGGGGAGCCATCTAAAATCTATGTACCTCTCTATTTGTTTAATTCAGAAATGACTGTCATCTGGTCATTCCTTTTTATAACTCTTAAGCTGTTGCCAAGAAACACCATTCATAACTTCCAGTTGCAATCAAGAGAAACATGGTCTACTTCTAACTGAATCAATTACAAAGTCCATCTATATTTGAAAATCATATGTAAGGCATCTCTCAAGCCTGCTACCAAGGAGACTACAACAATCTTTACAACACATATAATAGGTTGAGGCTGTGAGGTGACTTTTTAAAATCTCATGTTTTGTGCCTGATTTTAAATGAAAAACAATCAGACAAAATTAAGACAGAAGTGCTTCATATTTGTCACAGATATCACCGTGGCCAAGCACCTGTTAGAAGCTTCCCATTTACTCACTGGAAAGTGAGGAAATGCCTGAGGCACACTGGAGGTGGAAACGTCCCAGATTCGCACAAAGTGCAGTAGCAGGAGGGACAAAGGATGTTTTACCCGCCGGCCGCAATGACAGTTTTTCATACCGTATCATCCCAATCCCACCTCATTAATCATGCATTCCTGGGAAACATGTTGTTTCGATGGCAGGCGGCCTCTGATTCGCCTGCCACGCCATCACCTTGCCGCTTCATCACAGCGGGTGTCATATTTAAAGTGCAGCTGCGCGCACACCTCTCAGTGCTTCCAGCCCAGCACTACTGCACAAAAGGCATGGCCCCGAAAGGCAAGAAGACTGCAGCCCCCCCCGCCACACCCTCCGGTTTAGTGATGTGTCCTTGAACGCCTTTTAGACGCCGTGCAGGCCCAACGTGATGTCCTCTTCCCCTGCTCTGGCCACAGGAGGGGCAATATTACCAATCCAGCTTGGGAGGCGGTGGCAATGGTGGTCAGTGCCAACACCTTGCAAAAGAGGACAGCCAGCCAGTGCCAAAAGAGGATGAATGGTCTTATCCGTTCCACCAGGATAAGTCACTCTTCTCATCACTCTCAACTCACACACTCACAAATCCCGTCACACATCCACAAGGATCTCAGACCTCAAGGGACAACACCACTAATTCTCACACACACCTTCACATCTACATCATGCTCATGTCCTCTCGAGCTCGTGTCCTCATCCCGTCCATGGCTCCACTCACCACATAAACATTCCATGCAGTGCCATGCATCCTGCTCACACTGTCTCCAACTGTTTTCATGCAGGAGAAGCTGGCTCACATCAGCAGTAAGAGGTCTCTGACCGGGGGTGGGAGTGGCCCACATTAGACCCCTCATTCACTTTGCCCATCGCACTGACTGTTGAGGATGTGAACCATGCCTTCGGCAACGGTGAGGTTGACAGGGAACACCCACATGAGGATCCTGCACCACATCATCCCTTTCTCAATGCAAATGTGAGTGCTCTCTCTCTCTCTCCTGCTTTTGACACTGCTGCCATGCACTAATTATTTCTACTTTGGTTCACAGGGAGCTCTGCCAAGTGACCAACACCCTCAGCCAGCTCAACTCCATCGAGGTCCTCCAGCCAAGAGATTACCTTCTCCATTAAAGAGCTGGAAATAAGCAGCCTGGAAGACCCATCACAGCGCTTACCCACACCCTGCACAAGCGCAGTGACACACACCTCTGTGGGGCCTAGACCTAGAGCAGGCTCGAGTTCACAATTTGATGGTCACCGCATGGACACATGTCCGCAGCAGGAGGAGGCAAGTTCAGCCAAGCTCCCGGCTCTCAGAGGACTGCTGGGGAAGAGGCATCTGTGAGGTCCGAGTCAGATGACGAGTCTCTGGACTCTGCCTTCCAGCTCATCCTGGAGAGTCAGCAGAAAGCGGGGAAACATCATGCAGAGTTGTTGGAAGCCCTCAACAGAGTGGCACACGAGTCAGAGGAGTGCGCCGCCTGCTCTCTGAAGTGCTGCCCACATGTACACATATGGAGGCCTCCATGGGAAGGATGGCAAACACCATGGAGATCCTGGTCCAGCAGAACGTAGAGATGCGCGGAGACCTGCACCCCATCGTGGTAGCCATGGCTGAGTTCCTGTAGTGGCAACGCGAGAGGGAAATGGGTCAGCTCAACTTCCCTCCAAGTGCTCCTTCCCCTCAAGAAGTCAGGCTGGGGCCCTTGGGCACCCAATGGGAGGAGGAGCAGCAGCTGGACACCCCTGGGACATCTATTCAGGAACCTCAGAGGCAGTCCTATCCCTCCAAGTACCCTTTGCCTGTGACCCCCCTCAACCTTGTCCTCTGTCACCGCAGAGGGAGCAGCTGGACCACAGGAGAACAGCCAAAGCAAACTGGGGCCCTTAAGGTTATGGCCCTCCAGAGGACCAAGGCCAAGGTCATCAGAGACAACAGGGCCAACCATTGCACAGTCTGTCTCCACCCCTGCTGTAGATTCAGGGCATGACTGAAAAGAAGTGGTAGGCCTAGAAAAGTTAAGAATTTCTGATCACAAGTGGTTACACGGGTGAACACATTTTTTCACTTTGTAGTCTGAAAATATATTAACTTTCACTGAATAATGTGCAATGGTGTCTTTCAGCTTCATTTATAGGCGTCGCAAGTCATCCCCCTGCATTCCCCACCAACACCACCACCCCCACCCCACCAATAGCAGTTCAGCTGCACGCAGCCAGCCCACAGGTGATCCTGGAGGGAGAAGTGTGTGTGTGGCAGGGCCTTTCAGAGCCTCATACAAGCACTCTCCCACGCATGTGGATCCTTCCCCCATCATACTCACTCAATGTCCCGAGCATTTTCAATGCTGCCTGCTGGGGTTCATTTTCAGTTGTCCATCTGAACTGACCTGCATCTCGGCCCACCCAATGACCACACTCCCTTGCAGCACCTGTGCCCACCCACCAGGAGTCTTCTTTCACTTTCTGATTTGCAAGCATGGTGCATTTAACATTCTTCTTCAGGTTTCCCCGTACTTTTCCCTCCCCCAGTCACCCATGTCCTTTCCCCCATCACTGTCGAACCCCCTGGCATCATCTTCTACCTCCCCACCATCACCTACTAGCCACTTTTCTTTCAGAGATGTCCAGGTGAATGTGCACGTTTCCTACCTTCCTGAAAATCCAACCCCCTCCACATTAACCTCCCTGACCTCCTCCTTCCCAACCCCAGGGTCCGAGGCTGCCTCCAAATCCCCATCAACCACCCTCGCCATCCCTTCAACTGATACCGTTGGAGACTCACCATCCCACCCTACCGCCTCATTCCGCCCTGTCATTCTCACCATTCCCTCCTACCACACCTACCCTCAGTTTTCTCCCCAGGAGGCAGTCATCAACTCCACAGACCCCATCTTTGCATGTTCATCTGGACATCCCCACTCCGGACTTCATCCCCCCCCCCTCCTTGAAACTCCTTCAGTCCTTGGAACTCCTTTCCCACCCCGGACTCCTCCACACCCAGACTCCTTCCCCCGCTTACTCCTTCCCCTGCTTATTCCTTCCCCCTTCCTGACTCCTTCCCCCAGTCTTACTTCTTCTTCCACCCTTACTCTTTCTGCTCTCCAGACTCTTTCCTCCAGCCTTACTCCTTCCTCGACCCTTACTCCTTCTTCCACCCTTATTGCTTCCCCTGCCCTTACTCCTTCCCCTCTCTGGACTCCTTCCTCCCCCTGGACTCTTTCCTCCCCCTGGACTCCTTCCCCTCTCTGCACTCCTTCCTCCCTCCGAACTCCTTCAATTACACCTTCCTTCCCCCTTACACCTACCTCCCCAGCCGCCGTATTCTCCCCATCATCCCCTCCTCCCTCGCACTCCCTCTCCCCCAACCTCACCCCCCCAACATTTTTGTTCTCCCCCAAACTCACCCCCCAGATACCTTTGTTTCCCCTCCACCAACGTCTCCCCCACAACACCTTCATTCCCCACCTCACAACTTCACCCACTCCCCAACACACCTTCCTCTCCCACCCCATAACCTCTTCCTCTCCACCCCTTTAAGGACTACCCATAACAGACCATGACTAAGGCACTGAAATCCCAAAGCAGACCCTCAGTAACGACTTTCCACCTTCTGTGAGCTGCTTCGCAGTGGAGCCATGCCCATCAGAATCCACCCAGCATGCGACGGACGTTCCTCCAGGGTCATTGCTGTTGGGCTCCATCATCCTCTGCTCCTCGGATTTTCGCGATGTGAGCAAGGCCCTGATGGTAAGTCCCGACTTCTGCAGGTCACGCTTGTCAAGACGTGTTCTGCATTGGCATGTTTTCCCGCCGACGTGAGCTGTAAATTTGACGTGGGCCGATGATTCCAGTTACCTCGGCTTTTAATGACATGCAGATGTATTAAAATGAAGCTCCCGACCTCCGACAGTGGGAAACGTGGCACGCCATTGACGGATGGAACAGATGACTGCAAACTGGTTTCACGATGTCATGAAATCAATTTTTTGACATTCCCGCCATATTGTCTGCTCACGCCCGCCATGATGCCCGATGCCAGTGGGCACCGAAAATTCCACCCTCAGTCATTCCTGTAATCCTAACAGTTTGCTCTGGGGTCATGGAATCCTGGAAGCAACTCTTTTGCTCATCTTCTCAACTGAGGGAGAAACAATTTGAGGAGACACAAAGAAAGAAAGAGATAAAAAAGACAAAGATAAAATAAATGACTAAATGAAAATGCTATTTAATAACAATATATTGGAAGGGATTGGGTACATTAAAACCATTGTGTAATTCCTCTTCCCTCCCACATTCTGATATATTTTCAATTTTCAGTTTTTGTTTTAAATTCTTAAACTATTCCATAGACACAGCTGACCAGCTCCCAAGCCGCTGACTGTGGCTCTCTGGAACCAGCTGCTGAGGATGAATTTTAAAAAAGCATCTGAGGGCAACTCAGCTACCGATTTTTGCTTGGCGACATAGTATATTGCAGTCTGCTGCCACTGTATATGTTGAGGATCTCGATGTAGACCTCAAGGGATCTGGCTCTGTACTATCTATACTAAGTAAGATATTGAGACGACAAGGGTTCTGTTCGAATACAAGTATCTGAAGTTTATTACTAGCAACAACAATGTACAGCTCTGCGCAGGCCTTGATCTGGCCTGGGTCCTAACAGTTACACAGACTGATCATTTGACTACATGCCTGACTCTTAAGGTGTACATAGAGTCTTGCTGATACAGGGTCACAGGCAGTAGTGAGCATCTGCAATAGAGAGCACAGGCAATAGTCAGCATCTAACATGGAGGCTGTACTTTTATCTTCCAGCCTCACATACAGTGATGTCACAGTGTTGCCACTATGCAGCTTCTTAAAGGTACATGTCATTGTCTGCATTGGCAGGCTTATCACAACATCCCTCTTTTCCCTTTTGATAAAAGAAAAACTTCATTAGAACAAACATAACAGTGAATATCAGGCATAACAAGATTGAGTCATGTATAGAGTCTTTACACATGAAGATAACACTTTGGTGAGCGTACAACATGACCATATCTTGTTCTTGTGTAGTTTTCAAGCTGTTGTGTTATGTCCTATGGTTGGGAATTCCCAGTTTATGTTTCTTAGTTGTTCACTGTGGGATCATCTCGTCTTATAGTGTTGGTACTTGTGTGGTCCCTTGTGACTGAAATAACACTCTGCGTGTGTGAGTCATCATCAGTCTGATCCCTCTGTGGTTCAGCATGCGCCATGCGAATGTGCTGACAATTCCTTCCAAGGATCTGTCCGTTTGGCATCTCAACCTGTGTGCACTTTTGCAGTACCATTCCTTGTACACACGTCTTTGTGTGGTGATCCGGTATGCGCATACTTTGACTTACATTTGACTGTGTTAACGGTGTTGCCCTCTGGTCGTGCTGCTGGGACATCCTCTCCCTCTGTTCCAATAGAATATCATGAGCTTCCATCTGGATTGGGAGTAAATGGGACGGGAGAGTGGTACAGACTTGTCTCCCAAACATTAAATTGGCGGGTGAGGGCAGACTGTCTGCCTGTGGTGCAGCACGAAGGTTGAGAATGGCAAACCTGAAGTCCTGCTTGGTTGCCTCACACTTTAGAAGTGTCACTTTGACCATCTTGATGGCCCATTCTGCTAACCTGTTGGACTGAGGGTAGTGCGGGGAAAATGTGACGTGTTTTACACCCCATTTTGTGCACATGTCCTGGAAGGGTTGTCCTGTATATTAAAGACCATTGTCTGAGATGATGGTTTGAGGCACACCAAACATGCTGAAAATCGCAGTGAGTGTGTCAGCAACCATAAAGCTGGTTGTGTCCTTGATCTGGAAACGAAAGGGAATTTCATAAAATACTCAGTCACCAAGATGTAATCTTCACCGTCAAGACGGAATAAATCAGTGGCTATTTTCGACCATGGGACAGAGGGAATTTCATGTGGTAACAATGGTTCTCTGCCCTGCTGTGGTTGGTGCACCTGGCAGGTATGGCATGTCTGTGTCAATTTGTCAATGTCCTTGTTAACTCCTGGCCAATAAACCAATTCTCTGGCAAGACGTTTTGTTCATTCTGCGCCCATGTGTCTGGCATGTGGGTGATTTAACATGGTTTGACGCGTTGCCTGAGGTATGAGGACTTGTTTGCCTTTAAATATAATGCTTCTGGAGATGCCAAGATCATCTTTGTAGTGCCAGAATGACCTGATACTTTCATGAACATCCTTGATTGATCGGGCCAGCCAGCAATAATGACTTGCTTCAGCTGTTGTAGCTTTGGGTCTTCTTAGGTGGCATGTTGTATCATTCCGGCTTGACCTTGGCCGGAGTGCATCAAGTCAACATGGAGTTTGTCTTCCACCTCATATTCGATATTGTCCACTTGGAGGTCTAGAAGCACATCTGTGTTGTTGGCCTGGCTGAGTAACTGACTCAGGGTGTCAGAGATTTCCATTTTAGAGCCTGGTTTATATTGGACATCAAGGTCGTAACCCGGAATCTTCATGAGTAGACGCTGGAGCCATGGTGGCACACTGGTGAGGGATTTCTGGCAAATCATCTCCAGCAGCTTGTGGTGTGTTTGGACTGTGAAGTATTTTCCAAACAGATATGGAAATGTTGGATACCAAATACTAACATAAGAGTTTCACATTCACTGTTAGAGTAATTGGCTCATGCAGTGGTGAGAGTCTTTGAGCCAAAAGCAACAGGCTTGTCATCCTGTAGTGAGCACGCATCAAGACCCTGGAGAGAGAGAATGTTCCAGAGGGGTCAAGGATGGAATCTCTCTGGGCAGAGATAAGGAATGAAAAAGGTGCAATAACATTGATCAGTGTAGTATATAGACCACCAACTAGTGTAAGGGATGTAGAGAAACCAATCTGCAAAGAAATTATAGAGAGGTGCAAGAATTATAGAGTAATTACAATGGAGGACTTCAATTATCCAAATATAGACTGGGATCAGAATAGTGCAAAGGGACAAGAGGAGAAAGAGTTCCTGGAATGTGTTCAAGATCATTTTCTGCAGCAGTATGCTTCCAGTCCAATGAGAGGACATGCACTTTTGGACCTGGTTCTGGGGAATGAGTTGGACCAAGTGGATCACATATCAGTGGGGCAGTGCGACAACACAGTTGGCCACAGAAAAGGACAAGGAACAATCCAGAGCAGGGACAATTAACTGGGGGAAAGCCAACTTTGATGGGATGAGAATGCATCTGAACCATGTGAGTTGGAATCAAGTGTTGGCAGAAAAGACAGTGGCTGATCAATGGTCTGCCTTCAAAGAAAAAGTATTGCAGGCAATGTCAAGGTATATTCCCGTGAAAGATAAAGGTAAAACAAATAAATCCAGGGTGCCCTAGCTGCCAAGAGAGATAGAGGCGAGGATGAAAATGAAGAAGTGCGTGTACGACAGATGTCAGGTAGAAAATACAATGGAGAATCAGGTTGAATATAGAAGGACCAGAGGGGAAGTGAAAAAAACTAATAATAAAAGCAAGGTGAGAGCATGAAAAGAGACTGGCAGCTAATGTATAAGGGAATCCCAATGTCTTCTATAAGCATATAAATAATAAAAAGGTGGTAAAAGAAAGAGTAGGGCTGATATAAAAGGGAACTTGCACGTGGAGGCTGGAGAAATAGCAGAGGTGTTGAATGAGTACTTTGCCTGTCTTTACAAAGGAAGAAGGTGCTACCCAGGCCGAGGTGAGAGAGGAAGTAACTGGTACACTCAAAGAATTTACAATTGAGAAGGAGGTGTTAAAAAGGCTATCATTACTTAAAATTGATATGGTACCAGGACCGGTGAGATGCATCCAAGGGGTACTGAGGGAAGTGAGAGTTGAAATTGCAGAGGCACTAGCGATAACCTTCCAGTCTTCCTTAGACACAAGGGTAGTGTCAGAGGACTGAAGAATTGCGAATGTTACACCCTCGTTCAAAAAGTAGTGCAAGGATAAAGCCAGCAACTAAAGACCAGTCAATTTGACTTCAGTGGTAGGGAAACTTCTAGAAACTACAGTTCGGGACAAAATCAGTAGTCACATAGATGAGTGCAGGATAGTTAAGGAAAGCCAGCATGGATTCATGAAGGGAAAATCATGTTCAACTAACTTGCTGGAGTTTTTTGAGGAGGTAACAGAGAAGGTTGATAAGGGAAACGTTGCTGATGTAGTGTACATGGATTTTCAAAAGGTATTCGATGCCACAAAACAAACTTGTAAGCAAAATTCTAGCTCATGGAATAAAAATAGAGTAGGCACTTGGAAAATGAAGAAATTGGCTGAGTGACAGGAAACAAAGAGTAGTGGTTAATGGATGTTTTTCAGATTGGGGGAAGGTTTGTAGTAGAGTTCCCCAGGGGTCAATGTTGGGACCCTTTGAATTGCTCTTCCTAATACATATTAATGACAAGGCCGTGGTTTTCAGGGCATGATTTCAAAATTTGCAGATGATACAAAGATTGGAAACGTTGTCAACTGTGATAAGGATAGTCTTGAACTTCAAAAGGACATAGACATGTTGGTGAATTGGGCAGACAAGTGGCAGATGAAGTTCAAACCAGAGAAGTGTGAGGTGATTAATTTTGTCAGGAAGAATATGGAAAGACAGTGTAAAATAAAGGAAGAAACTCTAAATGAGGTGCATGAACAAAGGGACCTCAGTGTACATGTACATAAGTCATTGAAGATTATAGGGCATGTTGAGCGAGCAGTTAATAAAGCATATAGTATCTTAGGCTTTATTATTAGAGGCATTGAGTACAAGAGTAAAGAGGTCATGTTGAACTTGTATAAGACACTAGTGAGGCCTCATTTGGAGTACTGGGTCCAGTTCTGGGCGCCATACTTAAGGAAGGATGTGAAGGCATTGGAAAGAGTACAGAGAAGATTCACAAGAATAATTCCAGAGATGAAGAACTGTAGCTATGAGGATAGATTGGAGAGATTGGAATTGTTTTCCTTGGAGAAAAGAAGATTGAGAGGAGACTTGATAGAAGTATTCAAGATCCTGAGGGGTATGGACAGGGTAAATAGCGAGAAACTGTTCCCATTCAAGGGAGCATCAAGAACGAGAGGCCACAGATTCAAAATAATTGCCAAAAGGAGTATAAGTGATGTGAGGAAAAAAAAATTTCACTCAGAGGGTGGTTGGAGTCTGGAACAAACTTTCTGAGAGGGCGGTGGCGGCAGGTTCAATCAAGGTATTCAAAAGGGAATTGGATTGCTATCTGAAAAAGAATGTGCAAGGTTACGGGGATAATGCAGGGGAGTGGGACAAGGTAGAATGCTCTTTCAGAGTGCTGGTGCAGACTCGATGGTCTGAATGGCCTACTTCTGCACCTTAAAGATTCTGTGATTCTTTTGTGACACATCAATCCCGAGCACAGTGGGTTTGGAGGGGTCATAGTATTGCAAGACACATGAGCTCAAAGACAGGGCATCCTTCAAACTCTGAAAAATGTGCTGGTGGTCTTCTTGCCCTACATATGGCATATCTTTCTTGAGCAGGTCCCTGAGTGGGGAAGCTTTGGCTGCAGAGCCCGCGATGTATGGAGATAGAAAGTTGAAAAACCCAAGACACCTTTGTGTCTCTGTGTTGTGGGGTAGGTATCTTTTGTACACTGTCTATTTTTACTGGCTCCTGTTGAATGCCTTGAGAGGAGTAGATAGAACTGAAAAAGTTGATCTGGCTCACATTGATTTGGCATTTGGCATTATTAAATACAAGGTCATGCTCTCTGGCTGCCTTCCTGAGCATGTGTAGGTTGTTATCATGTTCTGCTTTCGTTTTACGAAGGACTGCTATGTCATCTGCAATGCGCAGGCAACTGGGCACGTCTTTAATGATTGTGGTCCATGTGTTATTGAAACACGTCTTGACTCACTGAGAGCCCAAACCGCAAGTGCAAGAAACAATACCTTCTAAATGGGATATGAAAAGTAGTGAGTTCTTGTGATGTTGGTGCCGATTGGATGGACCAGTAGTCATTCTTTGCATCCAACTTCAAGAAGTACCTTGCTCCCGCAAACTTGGGATTCAGTTCCTCAAGCGTGGGGATTTTGTAAGGACATCGCTTTCATGCCATGTTGAGTCGTCACGGGTCCAGTCATAAACGTGGTGAACCATCCTTCTTTAGTATCCAGGGAATTGAATTGCACCAGTCTGTATGGTGCTTGACGTTTTGGATGATTTTATTACATACCATTGTGTCCAATTCTGCATTCAACTTTTCATGGATATGGATGCTACACTTTCTAGGTGGATCGATGCTGAGCATCGGCCTTCAGATCGTCCTGAAATCTCCGATGGTATCGAAGCGATCTGGATACATAGCTGTAAGGTCCCTTATGGAGTCAATTCTTCCTTTGGTACTGTTGAGTGCCACGATAGTGGCCTCTGCCATACCATGGAAAGTAACTATGTGCATGTCACTGCAAGCTGGCAGACCAATGATTGTTGGGCCACTGGTTTCCACAACATCAAAAATCTCCAGTGTCCACCTAGATCTTCCATATTGGCATTGTATTGTGATGGTTTCAATGCATGGGATGTCAGACCCGTTGTAGGCAGTAAGCCTGTCAGATGTTGACTGGACTGTGCCGTGCTCTTTTCCTGTATATATAGTGTTGAGAATGTGCAATGGTAAGATGTTTGCACTTGCACCAGTATCGATTGTATTGTGTACTGTCCATAGTTTTGTGGCTACTTAACGTTTACAGTTGTGAATGCTTCAGCTCTTCTGACTCCGTCCATGTGATGAGTGAGGTTGACAGCATGTAGAGCTTGGCTTGGATCTGTACATTGTGGTGTATGGGGGGGTGTGTTTCACTTCATTGATATGTTTACGTTTTGCAGGATGAGCCTTAGAACTGTTGTTTATGTCGGATTTCTGTGGAATCCTTTTTTGTCGTAAGTTTTGTACTCTGGGTTTGTCTAGTTTGTTGCGTTTGTGATACATTTTTGCTCAATGTCCCTTGATGGAACATAGTTTGCACATGTGGAAAGCTGGACACTGTCTGGGTAAGTGTGTAAGATCACACTGCATGAAGGTATTGGATGTCTTTGATGTTTTGGTTACTGGGGAAATGGTAGATTTGTGATCGAGGGCTTGAAGATGCTGCTTGCCAGTCAATAATGCCTCAAATTTTCTCCCTTTGTCCAGTAGTGCATCTATTGAGTAACCTTTGGCTTTGTCTAGCAGCGCTTTCCTGAAGGACTTGATGGGCATTGAAGTGATGACAAGCTCTATCAATCTCTCCGCAAGGTCATCGGCATTGAAGTTGCATTCAGCTCCTTGGTGCCGGCACCTGATCAATACTTTCACTTGGCTGCTGTCTGTACCACATAACTTTAAATTCACATGTTAGAGTTTAACGTGGACCTTTAATTGATCTTCGATGAGTTTGAAGATTTTATCGGGGTCCCTTTTGTCTTCATTAGATAGACTTGATGATTTTACACACATTAGCCCCTTGTTGTCAAGAGCAATTAGTAATTTGACGGCTTTTTCTCTTGTTCCTGTAGCTGATGCACTTCAAAATGTAAGCACATCTTCTGTCTAAAAAGTTGAAATTCTGCAAGATCTCCATAGTCAAACCTTTATTTGTCATTGTCGTGTTCTTGATTATTGGCTACACTGAGTGCTACACAAATGTAGTTGCTGTATGCTGTATCACTTTGAACATCAATCTGCACCTGTTGCTTTTCTGTTGTCCGTGCTTTGGCGAACAAATTCTGCAACAATATATTATAATTGGCTTATAACGTTGGTGCTGCTAAGGAGAAATGAGCCTTGTTTTTTTTGCTGTGCTGTATATTTTAAAAGTAACACTTTAGATTCTTGGCTTCATTTAATCTGGCTGCAGATAGGGAGAAAGAATTTTAAGTTGCAGATCTTTAGATTGCAGAAACGTTTGCTTTGCCTGCTGTTTCTGTTGCAGTATTGAAACTGTACAGTTTTATTCTGCTGAGTTGCTACCACACCTTGATTGACAGGGCAGGAAAGCTGGTTTTGGCCCCTAAACTGAAAAACAAAATGGCGGAACCGACCAACAGTCATGCTGAACTCTGCCAAGAGCTGTTCGAACTTGCCCCTCCTGGTCCCCTCAGCCTGGTTATCTTTTTTAAAAAACAAATTCAACACTCTAGCCTTTACTATTAGGATGAGTGGCTTATAAATAGCTGATCTCGATGTTCAGATAAATCGAAGCCTTCTACCTGAATCACTGAGTTTGGAGTGAGGTCTTCACTTGCTCCTGAACTCGGATGTCTTCTGCAACTAGTCTCTGTGCCTAATTTTGGATTCCAAGTCCATGCAGTTGAAGAACTGGACTTTTTTTTAAACAAAGCACCTGAACTAAGATTTCCTGTGAGTGACTTCCCTTAAAATGCTGTACTTACAGACTCTCTTTCCCTCGAGGTGTCTGGATTGGAGCTGGGTAAGTGGAATCACTGCAGTTTATGTTGCTGCTGAAGTAGTCTTCTGCCTTGTATTCTGGTATCTTCAGAAGTTACCTCTGCTGATGTGATATCTTTTAGGAAGTGACCACCACTGCCAGCCATGATGTGGTCTGTTGCAATCTGCTGCCACCGTAAATGTAGAGGATCTCGATGTAGACCTCAATGGATCTGTTTCTACGCTATCTGTACTCAGTAAGATATTGAGACTGATGAGGGTTCTGGTCGAACACAAGGATCTGAAGTTTATTTATAGCAACAACAATGTACAGCTCTGCACAGGCCTTGATGTGGCCTGGTCCTAACAGTTACATGGGATGATTACTTGACTATATGCCTGATTCATAAGATGTACATAGAGTCTTGCTGATACAGGGTCACAGACAGTAGTGAACATCTGCAATAGAGAGCACAGGCAAGAGTGAGCATCTAACATGAAGGATGTACTTTTTCCTCAGCCTCACGCATGGTGATGTCACAGTGATGTCACCAGCCACTTCTTAAAGATACATGTCATTGTTTGCATTGGCATGCATATAGTATCACAGCACTTGGCACCTAACTCTTCTAATTTAGGAAATAAGCAGGCTGAGTACCATGGGTATGAACTTGCACAAAGTCTTGGAGCATGGATCCCACATCCCACCATGGCATTCGATTTTTGTGTTATACAAATATTTATCTCAAGTCCAACTATCCTTGTATATGACTGTAGAAGGACGTACAAAGGCCTGAATGTTAACATCATTACAAAACGTCCACAGACCACTAGAGATTCTGTGTTAGGACCCTGGGGAGAAATCCTGCAGAATTTATCATCTAGCCTATTGGATTTGAATGAGCCCTAGTACACCCTCTAACAGTAACAGGAACATATATAGATTTATACAATCCTATAGGATGTGTTCCAAAAACCTATAAATATTTTATAGGTCCTATAGGAAAAATATAATAATGACCTACAGAATTCTTACATTTTTATATTAAAAATAATGAAGGAAAAAGTTGATGGTTTAGATTACTAATGGCTGGAAGTAGTTGAGGGGAATCTGTAGCCACCCTATATCATTTAAAATCTAATTATTTTTAGAAAAAGCACTTTTTGTGTTGGAAAATGGAAAACAACAAACTAATTTCATCAGTCAGTGGGACAATAAAGCATTCAATTGCCACAGTTACATGAGAAAAACTGAAAAAAAGACACCACTAAAGTTATCCATAAAGTTTACCTGAGCTTTGGATGCTGTGGACTTCCACTTGCTATATAGAGAGATGCACTTTGAGAGTTAAAGTTTTCACCCTTGTAGAGCTACAACACCCAGAGTGCATCACCATAATCCACATCACAAGGCAAACAATTGGAAAAGGTTGAGGGAGTTATAGTCCCTGTTGACCAATTCTCTGATATGTTTGTATGTGCCAGAATCATAGAAAATGCACAGAGGAGGCCATTCGACCCATCGTGCCTGTACCAACTCTGAAGAAGCTATCCAATTAATCCCACTGCCCTGTGAAATTTTCATTTGCAAATATTTTCCTTTTAAAAGTTACTATTGAATCTGCTTCCACCACCCTTTCAGGCCTTGTATCCCCGATCACAACAACTCACTGTTCAAAAAAATCCTCATCTATGCTACCCCCACCCCCCACCCCGCTTCCTGGTCATTTTGCTAATTTTCATAAATCTGTGTTCTCTATTTATCGGCCTTCCTACCAATGGGAACATTTTCTCCTTATCTATCCTATTAAAATCATTCATAAATTTGAAGGCCTCTATTAAATCTCCCTTTAACACCTCCCTGCTCCAAGGAGAGCAATCCAATTTCTTTAGTTGCAATGCATAACTAAAGACCCCACTCCCTGGTATCACTCTAGATAATCTCCTCTGCACCTTCTCTAAGAGAAAGAGGAAAGAGATGGGAATTAAAGTATTCACTCCTGGTCCATAGAAATCTATAGGTATACAGGAATTCTAAGCTATTAAATAAAAATTGTCTACTGTTGGCACAGGGATCAGTTGGGTGGGTGTTTATAATGTACTTTGATGTTAACTTGAGCATTGGAGCCAGAGTCAGTCAGTGGACAACAACAAAAATTATTCTTCGAAGTACTAGCTGCTGGAGATTCAATAGTGGGTTTGTCCCAAATGTAATTGTATACTCATGACAGCTTCAACATACATGGCAATAATCAGCTTTTTTAAGCTGACAGTCAAGTATCGTGTTGTCAGTGTTTCATAAGGAAGTTCATCTTTTTGCACTGGATTTTGGCGGTTGTTGGTATGACCAGATCAGTGCCAGGGTATATAACAAGAGACTATCAGAAGGACAATGCCTTCAAAGTAAAAATTATCGCATGTTAACTCACAGACAAATGTGTGGAAAGACTAAGAAAGAAAGATCACAATGGGTGACCAAAAGGTTGATCTAAGAAGAAAGTTCTAAAAAGGTCTCAAGGGAAGAGAGAAGGTAGAGAACCAGCAAGACTAAGCAATCAGGGAGTATGGCTAAACTGGCTGAAGAGGGTGGAATGGTCCCAGATTTGCAGTAAGTGCGTTATTGGGCGTGAAAAATGATGTTTTACCACCGGCCGCAATGGTGGATTTTCGCCCATGTTACCTTCCCGCCTCATAAGTTATGCAGTCGTGGGAAATACGCCATCTCGCTGGCAGCCAGCCTCCAATTTGTTACCTCTAAGCCGTTACCTCACCGCTTCCTCACTCTGGGCACCATATTTAAACTGTTGCTGCGCACATAGTTCTCGATGCTTGCAGCCCAGGGCTGCTCCAATGAAGAAGTGGACCCAAAAGCCAAGAAGAGTGCAGCCCCCCAATTCAGTTACACATCCCTGGGACATCTTTTGGACACCATGGAAGCCTGCCATGATGTCCTCCACCCTTGCTCTGGCCGCAGGAGGCACATCAATCTCACCACTCCGGCTTGGGAGGTAGTGGCAGAGGTGGTCAATGCCAATGCTGCACACAAGCGGTCGGCTATCCAGTGCAGAAAAAGAATGAATGATCTCATCCTTGCTGCCAGGGTAGGTCAACCATCCCATTACTCTCGACTCACACACTCACAAGCCCATCACACATTCACTCGTATCTCAGCAAGCTACCATGATGTACAACACCGTCTGAGGACTGTATTACAGTGATCTACCGGACCTCTCAAGGCACCGAAACCTCATTTTCAATATGCCTCTCGATTGCTCCACCAAAGTCCGTGTTGCAGCATGAGCCTCATTATATCATCACTCTGATACAGTCTGAGGGCACACGGGCATCATTGACATGTCCTCTGTGGGGCCCTTGTCTCCGAGGAGCCAATCCTGCAGCCTCTGGAAGATGTCAGGGATCTGAGACCGGCAGAGGATGTAGAAGTCGTGGATACTCCCTGGAAATCATGCGCAGACCTGCAGGATGTGCTTATGATGGTCGCACACCAGCTGAACATTCAGTGAGTGGAAGCCCTTGTGGTTGACGTAATTGACTGTTTGTTGCCATAGAGATCTAAGCGCCACGTGAGCGCAGTCGATGGCACCCTGCACCTGTGGAAAGCCTGAGACCTGCACAAATCCCAGTGCTCTTGCTTCCTGCCTTTCCCATTCGAAATGCACAAACCTCTGTGCCTTTGCAAAGGTGGTGTCTGTGACCTCCTGGAATCACTTGTGGGTGGAGGCTTGTGAGAGCCCACACAGGTCACCTGTGGAGCCCTGGAAGGAGCTACTGGCGTAAAAATTGAGCGCCACGGTCACTTTCACAGCCACTGACAGTGGATGCCCTCCATGGCGCCAAATCCTGTGGCAGGTGGCATATGCGACTAACCAGTTCCCTAGACATGCACAATCTTTGGCGACACTGGTTCTCAACCATCTGCAGGAATGACACATGCTGCCTGTAGACCCTGCGGCTGGCGAGGTGCCTATGAGCGATGGGTTGCTGTGGATCTTCAGCTGTGTGCGCAGGAGACCCACATGCACCTTCATCTTGAGGGTGATGCTCCTCCCATTGGTGAGCCAGGCACCTCCATCACATTTTCTTTTTCTTCTCTGCTCCCTGTAAGCCATGAGGCATACTGCTAAATCACCAGACTCCATAATCCTGATGTTCTCCTCCTGCAGGATCAAAGAGAGAGATGTGTGGATTTGCATATGTCTCCTAAGGACCTCTCTTGGTTAAGTCTCCGTCTCCGGCTGCATCTCAATAGCCCTTCACGCCTGCTAGAGAGTGCTGGCCACCACTTGGATGGCCAGTGTGTAGTGTGCTTCATGGGTGTCTGACCGCCTCCAACTCACCTCCACCCCACTCCACTTGATCGATTGACGGCAGCTTCAGCCACTGGACTGCATGCTGTGCTCTCAGCTCAGGCACAGGCATTCTCTTAACCTGCACTGCAAGGCTGCGCTGTTAGCTGGCACAATGAGCAATACTGTTCCAAACCTGAATAAAGACATCACAAGGGGCTGTGAGCGCCTCCACCAGTGACTGTGCCATGGCCACCTTACACAAGGGGATTCTACAAGTTGCCCAGTCAGCCAATTGTTCTACAGCCCCCTAAACACACATTAATTTGCAGTCTGTGCCCGTGGAGTGAAAGGTTCTGGAGTATTTGGTGGCACATTCATGCTTTTGTGTTGCTTGAGTGGGCAGAAATGTTTCAGAGGCCCAACTCCAAGCATGTCAGTGGAGCTGCTGCTGAACAGTCTCAGCTGTGAAAGAATGCTCACCTTGGGCAAGCTTTTCCAAGTGCATGGCCACTTCCCTCATGCTCCCCTCACCCTCCCCCCCAACACCCGAAATGTACTTGTGTACTTCCATTAGTCTGTGCTGCTTTCCCACCCGCACTGGAGCCCTTGCCCCAGCACTACACTGAAAGCCAGCTGCAAGAAAGAAGCTTGCCTGTGCCCCTCCTGAATGCACAGCACCTCTTCCTTGATATCCTACAGGTGATCCTCCCAAACACTGCGCAAGGTTGTATGCACTCACCTCCAAGTTCCCCTCGCAGTTCAGCTCGCTTGGTACACACTTTTAAAGGCAGTCGTAAGTCATATCATTTTGAAGTCATGCTGACCTGGGAGGTAAATTTGATGTGGGGGGGTTGATTCTGTCATGTGGGCACAATGGTGAGATGCAAACGCATTAAAATTAAGTTCCCGATGTTGGATGGTCGGAACCGCTGCCCGCCATTGACGGGCGGAGCGGACAATCACAAACTGGCTTCACAACGGCTTGAAACCGATTTTTGGCCTTCTCGCCATATTGTCTGCTCATGCTGCCAAACACTCCCGACGCCAGCGGGGTCGGACAATTCCGGCCTCTGTGCCCGAAGTGGACACAGGTCTATGTGTCGGTTATGTGCTGTATTACCTCAGTACATTTTCCATATTATAGCAGTCAGTGATTTTTGTTCCACTTAGGCTCCAGTAGGAATATGCTAAAGATCAGGAACTGCACTGCAGGTTCTGGACTACTCAAACAAAGCCATGGGAAAGCCAATATTTGACAAGAAGACATTAGATAGCATGCAGTCTGGCTAGCTAAATGGGAAATGTGAGGTGATGCACTTTGGTTGGAAATATAGAAACAACACCTATATCTTCAAAATAAAAACAACAGAAATGGGGTAGAAGAGCAAAGGGATCTAGCGATACAGGTAAACAAATCATTAAAAGCAGCATCACAAGTCAGCAAAGCAATTAAACATGCTAGCAAATCACTGAGGCTTTTTTTCTAGGGGTATACAATTCAAAAGTAGTAAAGTTTGATAAACTTGCATAGGACCATGGTGACTGTGACCAATACTGTCCACATTTCTGGCCCTCTATACCATAAAAAAACATTGAAACATCAGAGAACATGCATAAAAGTACCAGATGATACCAGAACTGAGAGATTACAGCTATTGGGAAAAATTGAACAGGTTGGGTGTTTTTTTCTACAGAAAAGAGAAAACTTAGAGGTGACCTGATAGGGATCTTGAAAATTATGAATGGATTGGACAGAGTAGATGTGGAGAGAATGTTTCCAGTTGTGGGAGAATCAACAACCAGGGGCCCTAAATATAAAATAGTAGATAGGAAATAGAGAAATAAGGGAAAATGTCTTCACTCGGAGAGTGGTTAGAATTTGGAACGCACTACCACAGGAAATGGTTGAGTCAAAGAGCTTAGAAAAAAAGAAAGACTTGCACTTATAAAGTGCTTTCCACAACCACCAGATGCCTCAAAGTGCTTTACAGCCAATTAAGCACTTTTTGTAGTGTAGCCACTGTTGTAATGTAGGAAATGTGGCAGCTAATTTGTGCTAAGCGAACTCCCACAAACAGCAATGTGATAATGAACAGATAGTCTGCCTAGTGTGATATTGACTGAGGGATAAACATTGACCTGATTGCCAGGGATTACTCCCCTGCTCTTCTTCAAACGTGCCATTACATCCACCCAAGCAGGCAGATGGTACCTTGGTTTAAAATTTCATCTGAAAGACATTAGATGTTTTCAAAAGGAAACCAGATATGTCAATTTGAGAAAAGGGAACAGAATGATATGCTGAAAGGCTGATATGAGGTAAATTGAATGGGAGGAAACTTGTATGCAGCATAAACACCAGCATGGGTCTGTTAGATGAATGGCCTGTTTCTGTACTGTGTACTATATTATAATGCGTAAATATCTATGACAGAAGGCAGCATTCTTGGTTTCTTCAGAAGCTCTGAAGAAGAGCCATACCGACTCAAAATGTTAATTCTGTCTTTCTCTCCACAGATGCTGTCAGACCTACTGAGTTTTACCAGTATTTTTTGTTTTTGTTTCAGATTTCCAGCATCTGCAGTATTTTGCCTTTTTCTTGGTTTCTTAGTTGTTGTTTCTCTCCTGCCCCTTCATGCAGTTCTCTTCAGAGCGTGCTTAACTTTTTCTTTCCAGTTCTGACAAAGGACTTACACCTTAAACATTAAGTTGCCTTTTTGTTTTTCAGGTGCTCATTGACCTGTTATATAATTTCAGCATTTTGTGTTTCTATTTCAAATTGTCAACATTTTCAGTTGCTTTTGCTTTCTTTTTTATCATCACAGTACTAGTTGGAAATTAAGACTTGCTCCACAGCACTGTGGCATGTGGGGAGTCACAGACACTTCACGTGGCCTGGATGAGCACGTGTGCAGGAAGTGTCACTGGCTGCAGAAACTTGAGCTCCAGGCTTTGGAACTCGAACGGCAGTTGGGGTCACTGTGGTGCACCCGTGACGCTGAGGACTACGTGGATAGCACACTTAGGGAGATGGTCACACCACAGGTTAGGAGCATGCAGGCAGAGAAGGAATGGGTGACCACCAGAAAGTCTAGGATGACCAGGAAGATAGTGCAGGAGTCCTCTGTGTCTAATTCGCTCACAAACCGGTTTTCCATTTTGGACACTGGTTCCCCAGGGGAGTGCAGCAAGAGCCAAGTTCGGCTCATCTGCATGGGCAGGAAGGAAGAAGAGTGGAAGAGGAATAGTGGTAGGGGATTCGATAATTAGAGAAACAGACTGGCGTTTCTGAAGCCATAGACGTGACTCCAGAATGATATGTTGCCTCCGTGGTGCCAGTGCCAAGGATATCACAGAGCGGCTGCAGGACATTCTTAGGGGGGAGGGTAAACAGCCAGAGGTCATGGTTCACATTGGTACTAATGACATAGGTAGAAACAGGGGTGAGGTCCTCAAGGCTGATCTTAGGGAGCTAGGTAAGACATTAAAAAAAACGGACCTCAGGAGTCATAATCTCCAGATTACTATCAGTGATATGCACTAGTGAGCATAGAAATAGGAGGTTAGAGCTGTTGAATGCATGGCTGGAGAGATGGTATAGGAGGGAAGGATTCAGATCCCTGGGGCATGGGGACCAGTTCGGTGGTTGGTGGAACCTGTACAAGCCGGACGGTTTGCACCTCATTGGGGCCAGGACTAATATCCTTGCTGAGAGGTTTGCTAGTGCTGTTCGGGAAGGTTTAAACTAGTTGGGCAGCGGGGTGGGAACCTAAGGATAGACTCAGATGGGGCAAAATCAGAAATTATAATGCAAGGCAGAAAATCAGTGAGTGAGTCTGGAAGGCAGAGGAAACAAAATATACAAAATAAAAAAGAGAGTTTGGCAGTGCGCAAGGGTATATACTTCAATGCAAAGAGTGCAGCAAATAAAGCAGATGAGCTGAAGGCCCAGATAGAAACATGGCAGTTTAATATCATAACTATTAGAGAAACAAGGCTTAAAGAGGGACGGGAATGGCAGCTCAACATTCCTGGTTACAGAGATTTCAGACGAGATAGAGAGGGGGATAAAAAGCGAGGGAGGGTGGCAATTTTGGTTAGAGAAGCAATTGCAGCATGAGGAGGGAGAATATGTTACAAAGATCATAAGTTGAGGCCACACAGATTGAGCATAGGAACAAAAAGGGGGCAGTCACACTACAGGGAGTGTATTATAAACCCCCCAAACAGTCAGTGGGAGATAGAAGAGCAAATATGTAGGCAAATTTCTGAGAAATGCAAATAACAGCAGGGCAGTAAGAGTGTGGGATTTTTATTACCCTAATATTAACTGGGATAGTTTTAGTGTGAAAGGAATGGAGGGAACAGATTCTTAAGGTGCATTCAGAAGAACCTTTTTAGCCAGTATGTAGCAAGTCCAACAAGAGAGGGCACAGTTCTGGACTTAGTTTTAGGAACTGATGCTGGGCAGATGGAAGGGGTGACAATGGGGGAGTATTTTGGTGGTAGTGATTATCATTCAGATAGTTTGAACATAATTTTGGAAAAGGACATAGGTAGAACAGGAGTTAGTTCTAATTTAGGGTCAGGCCAATTTTACTAGGCTGAGGAGTGATTTAGCAAAAGTGGACTGAAAACAGCGACTTGAGGGTAAATCAGTGTCAGAGCAGTAGGAGGCATTCAGAAGGGAGATTCAAGAGGTTCAGAGTAAGCATGCTCCCTCAAAGGAAAAGGGCAGGGCAGCCAAATCTAGAGTCTCCTGGGGAACAAAGAAATGGCGGAGGAACTGAATAGGTACTTTGCGTCAGTCTTCACAGTGGAAGACACGAGTGACACCCCCAAAGTTCAAGAGAGTCGGGGGGCAGAGGTGAGTATGGTGGCCATTACTAAGGAGAAGGTGCTAGGAAAACTGAAAGGTCTGAAGGTGGATAAATCGCCTGGACCAGATGGATTACACCCCAGAGTTCTGAAGGAGATAGCTGAAGAGATAGTGGTGATCTTTCAGGAATCACTGGAGTCAGGGAGGGTCCCAGAGGACTGGAAAATCACTAATGTAACCCCCCTGTTTAAGAAGGGAGTGAGGCAAAAGACAAAAGTCAGGCCGATTAGCCTGACCTCAGTCGTTGGTAAGATTTTAGAGTCCATTATTAAGGATGAGATTTCAGAATACTTGGAAGTGCATGGTAAAATCGGGCAAAGTCAGCATGGTTTCATCAAGGGGAGGTCATGCCTGACAAATCTGTTAGAATTCTTTGAGGAGGTAACGAGTAGGTTAGACAAAGGAGAGCCAATGGATGTTATCTACTTGGACTTCCAGAAGGCCTTTGACAAGGTGCCGCACAGGAGGCTGCTCAGTAAGATAAGAGCCCATGGTGTTAGAGGCAAGGTACTAGCATGGATAGAAGATTGGCTGTCTGGCAGGAGGCAGAGAGTGAGGATAAGGGGGTCCTTCTCAGGATGGCGGCCGGTGACTAGTGGAGTTCCGCAGGGGTCAGTGTTGGGACCACAACTTTTCACTTTATACATTCATGATCTAGATGAAGGAACTGAGGGCATCCTGGCTAAGTTTGCAGATGATACAAAGATAGGTGGAGGGACAGGTAGTATTGAAGAGGCGGGGAGGCTGCAGAAGGATTTGGACAGGTTAGGAGAATGGGCAAAGAAGTGGCAGATGGGATACAACTTGGGCAAGTGTGAGGTCATGCACTTTGGTAGGAAGAATAGAGGCATAGACTATATTCTAAATGGGGAGAGAATTCAGAAATCTGGAGTGCAAAGGGACTTGGGAGTCCTAGTCCAGGATTCTCTTAAGGTTAACTTGCAGGTTGAGTCAGTAGTTAGGAAGGCAAATGCAATGTTGGCATTTATTTCGAGAGGACTAGAATATAAAAGCAGGAATGTGCTGCTGAAGCTTTATAAGGCTCTGGTCAGACCACATTTAGAATATTGTGAGCAATTTTGGGCCCCGTATCTCAGGAAGGATGTGCTGGCCCTGGAGAGGGTCCAGAGGAGGTTCACGAGAATGATCTCTGGAATGAAAGGCTTAACATATGAGGAACGTTTGAGGACTCTGGGTCTTTACTCGATGGAGTTTAGAAGGATGAGGGGGGATCTGATTGAAACTTACAGAATACTGAAAGGCCTGGATAGCGTGGACGTGGGGAAGATGTTTCCATTAGTAGGAGAGACTAGGACCCGTGGGCACAGCCTCAGAGTAAAGGGAAGACCTATTAGAACAGAGATGAGGAGAAACTTCTTTAGCCAGAGAGTGGTGAATCTATGGAATTCATTGCCACAGATGGCTGTGGAGGACAGGTCATTGAGTGTATTTAAGCCCGAGATAGATAGGTTCTTGATTGGTAAAGGGATCAAAGGTTACTGGGAGAAGGCGGGAGAATGGAGTTGAGAAACTTATCAGCCATGATTGAATGGCGGAGCAGACACGATGGGCCGAATGGCCTAATTTCTGCTCCTACGTCTTATGGTCTTATGATATCAAGGAGCTTACAGGGTAAGATAAGGCAGGAAAGGAAAGCTTATGTCAGACACTGAGAACTCAATACTACAGAAAGCCGAGAAGAGTATAGAAAGAGGAGGGGTGAAATCAAAAAGGAAATTAGGAAAGCAAAGAGAGGGCATGAAAGAATATTGGCAACAAAATCAAGGAGAACCCAAAATTGTTTTATTAATACATTAAGGCCAGAATTTGGAGCTCATCAGGTGGGTGAGCCCGGGAGTGGCCGGGAAATGGCCTGCCACCCGCGACCAGGCCCCGGCTGCGATTTCATGCTGGCGGGCCAGTTAAGGCCCCCCCGGTGTGAAACACAGCTCCACACTGGCCAGGAAGGGCCGAGTGGGGGTGGGTGCCTTTCGGGCGCCAGATCCAATGTTGATCCGGCGGCCAGTTTAAAAGCGGCCCAGCAGCCCCTGGAAGGCTGCCATGGAAGGATGTCTCCTGTACTTTTCGCTATGGAGTCGAGTGCGGCTGGACACAGCAGGTGGGAGGGCAGGTCCGGTGAGCACTTGGGTCCTGCTTTTCTGATGAGTGCCTTGCCGTCCTCCTGGAGGTGGTGGCTGCCAGAATGGACACCCTTGTCCCCAGGGATGGGAGGAAGAGGCCACCTCACCTCACCAAGAGGGCATGGGGGGAGGTTGCAGCAACGGTGAGCAGCCATGATGTGGTGCAGCGCACCTGGGTCCAGTGCCAGAAGCGCTTCAACGACCTGCTGAGCTCAAGAAGGGTGAGTACCATGTTGGCATGAGTCAGCGTGTGAAAGTGTTGAAGTGTATCCACGCAGGCTCCGCCCCCCCCCCCCCCCACCCCGCCACCCCTGTGGAGCTCAGGGGTGCTAGCGTCTGAGTGCCAACAGTCAATGATGCCAGAGCTGGCCAAGGGGGTAAGCCCTGGCTGCTTGGACTGAGTGCCATGCGGCTCAAGGGCCACGACTCGGATATGCCCTGCCAGGTACTCCTCAGCTGGGATTGGTCAGGCTGCAATGGCACTGCAGTAGACTAATCAATGCCTCCTCTGTTGCTTCAGGAGAAGAGGCCCACAACAATATTGAAAGTTCGCAGACCCGCTAGCCTCTTAATCCTTTCCAAATACGAGCAAGATGCCCTGGACCCTGAGAGCTGGCACACGACCCTGCAATCGGGCATGGTGAGGCTGGAATGCCAGATGAAGGTAAGAGTGTAGTGCACGGAGGTGAGAATTTCAGATTGTGCTACCAGACTAATGTAGTCCCTTCATTGATGTGAGCCTCGAACCTGGAGTTCCCATTGATCATTGGAAGACGAGGGCACCATGATGCAGACCTCTATGGTCTCACCAGGGTGCCTGGCATGCACGGTGACAGTGTGATGTCTTCAGCTAATGATATGTCCTTGTTCTCCCTTTTAGGTTCACCATCAGGCTTGCTCTCTGTGGACCTCGAAGGGCCATTCCTGACACCGGAGGACCACCGAGCTTCTGTTGCACCTGCGTCACACCCGCTCTCTGAAGCAGGCACCAGCGCAGATACCAGCACCTTGGTGGGCATTAGGTCGGCAGCTAGTATCTCGGTGCACATTGGTGAGGGATTTCACACTCGCTTGAGGTGCAGGTGAAAGCAGAGTGCCCAGGGCGGCAGCAGTTGGAGGACTGCTGGGGACCAGGACAGTGCTGAGTCGAAGGCAAATAATGAGCATTAGGCGGCAGATGCTGGATGTCCAGCGAGATGTGCGGGAGGATCTGGCAGAGATTCTTGAGGGTCTGCGTGCCATGGTCTCTGTGATGGAAGAGTCCATCTGGAGCATCAGCACCGTGTTGACCCTCATGGCCGAGCGCACTGCCTCCTCCATTGAGAGAGTGGCGACTCTCATGGAGAGGCAGCTCCAGGAACAGAATCAGGGGTTCCTGGGGTTGTGCTCAAACCTGCAAGCCCTCACACAGGCAATGACCTCAGGTGGTCAGTGTCCATGTGGGAGATGGATGAGGCACCCAGTATCCCAGCTAGGTGCCCGTCCATCAATGGTGAGCAGGGAGGTCCAGAGCGACCTCACATTGGCGCACGAGCTGCCTTTGTCTCTGCAGGCTCCTCTCAGGGTGCTCCAGATGATGGCAGCAGCTCCTCCGCCCCTCTGCCAGTGACTGTGGCATCTGGTGAGGCTGCGGCGACTGGGGAGATGCCAGCCATGGCACTGGCTGCTCCCTCCCAGGCAGGGCCAGCACAGGCTCCACTGTCCAGGGGATGATCACCAAGACCATCAAGGCCAACAAGACAGCAGAGTCAGCAGGATGTCTCCAATGCCAGTGCCAGCGAGGAGGGAGCACCAAGATGTAGCACTCAAAAAGGTAAATTAAAGGCACCATGAGGGACAGGTCACAAGTGATTTTATGTTAATTTATGTTGACTTTATGTATACTGACCTGGGGTTGAAGGCCAAAAATGTTTATGTAAATATTATTGAACTGTCAGAATGAGATAAATTGTGTTTTTGTCATCATGGCCTGAGTATGCTTCACCTTTTTATTTTATTGGTGCTGGGAACACCAGTAGCAATGGTGGATGTAGGTGGCTCTGAACTTTATTGCACAGGCACTAAGTGTTCTTTGTATTCCAATGAAAGTGTCCTTTCAGACATCTGGGATGGAGGCGGCAGCCCTGGCATGTGGTTGAAGCTGATCTAGCCTAGCTGAAGGAGCATTGGATCAAAGCGTCCCTGGTGTCCCTGCCTCCCTGCAGGTTACTGAGGTCTGCCTCCAAGCATTCAGCATTCTCCTCACTGTGCTCATCTTTGGACTCACTACTGGATTCATCATGTGTGGCCTGTACAGCTGCGTCAAGATCCTCTTCCTCCAGTGGGTACCTCCTTGCCAGTGCCAGATTGTGGAGAGCGCAGCATGCAACCACTATCAGTGACACCTGCTCTGGGGCGTATTGTAGTGCACCCGCTGAACGGTCCAGGCATCGGAGGTGCAATTTGAGAAGACCTATGGTCCTCTCTACGACCCCGCCCTTGAGGAGGCATGACTTGTACTGTGACGCTTATCTGCCTCTGTTCTTGGGTGGCTGAGAGGCGTTCTGAGCCACCTCTTCAATGGATAGCCCTTGTCACCGAGAAGCCACCCATCCAGTCGGACTGAAGAGCCTCGGCACCTGGGAGTGTCTCAGGATGTAAGCGTCATGGGAGCTACCAGGGTGCCTTGCACAGAGTTGCAGAATCTGCATCCTGTGGTCACACACTATCTGCACGTTCATGGAGTGGAATCCCTTCCTGTTGACGAAGGCACCCGGCTGACCCCCTGGTGCCTTGATGGCCACGTGTACAGTCGATTGCACCCTGGACATGGGGGAACCCTGCAATCGCTGCAAAGTCTCTGGCTCGCTCAGCCTGGCTGGCCTCATCCATACGGTAAAGAATAAAGGTCAGAACCTGCCTGAACAGAGCTTCTGTCACCAGCTTGGCGCAACTGTGGACAGCTGATTGGGAGACTCCACACAGATCCCCCACTGAGCCCTGGAAAGAGCCGGGGGCATAGAGATTGAGGGCCACTGTGACCTTCAAAGCCACAGGCATGAGGTGTCCACCCACACAGTTGGAGCTGATCTCAGGCCCAATCATCTGGCAAATGAAGGTCATGGTCTCGCTTGAGAGGCGGAGCTTCCTTCAGCATTGCACCTCAGACATATTGAGGTAGCTGCATCACTGCCTGTAAACACTGGCAGCTGGATAGTGGCGTCATCTATGGCCCCTTTCGCCTTGGACTCCCTGCTTCCCCTGCGCCCCTTGTCCCTGTGCCCCTCCTTCCACAGGTCCCTCCCCTGGAAGCTGCATTGGGGCACCTGGCCTCCTCTCCCTTCTGCCCCTCCCTCCTTAGAGGAGGTGCCTCCAGGGGAGACCACAATCCCCATTACCAGGGTAAAGGAAAGCTGTCTAAAACCTGGAAGGGTCTGAATCCTCCGGGGGCCTTGCAGATACCAATAAGTTCTGAAATGAAGCCTGGAAATGCTAAGAATGAAGCCCTGAACAGAGATGAAGCTGCCAAGTACCAATAAGCAACCAGCAGCAAACTATCTCCAAAACTCCTCACTACTCACACTGGCAACGCTGCTGACCCCTTTTATCCCGCCCTTGGATGAGGTTTTTGAAAAAGCCGGCTGACCGCCTGCCTGTTTTGCCCGTGCGACAAGCGCGAAAGTGCACGGGCGAGGAAATATCACCGTCAATTGGACTATTAAGGGCCTTAAGTGGCCTCTCAATTAATGGCGGGCACAGCTCCGGCACCCGCGTGCACTCACCGGTCGAAATATCATGTGCAATTTTATGCTCAATCAGGTCGGGTGCGCGCCCATCTACGAGATGTAAAGTTCTGCCCTAAGAGTAAGCGGATAATTAAGGAAAGAGTAGGGTCCATAAAAGACCAAGGCAGAGGGTGTGCGTATGGTTCTTAATGAATAATTTGTGCCTGTCTTCACAAAAGAGGGGGACAATACAGACATTGTAGTTGAGGAGGAATGTGAAGTATTGGATGTGATAAACATAGGGAGAGAGGAAGAATTAAGGAGGTTAGTATCCTCGAAAGTGGATAGTTCACCAGGGATGGATGAAATGTGCCCCAGACTGTTAAAAGAAGCCAGGGAGGAACTTACAGAGGGTCTGACCATCATTGTCCAATCCTCACTGGATACAGGTGAGGTGCCAGAGGATTGGATGTCTGCTAATGTTGTATCTTTGTGTAAAAAGGGAGCGAGGGATACACCGAATAATTAAAGGCCAGTCAGTCTGACCTTGGTAGAGGGCAAGTTATTGGAATCAATTCCAAGGGACAGGATACACTGTCAGTTAGTAAGGCACAGATTAATCAAGGACAGTCAGCATGGATTTGTTAAGTGAAAGCAGTGTCTAACTAATTTGATTGAATTTTTTGAGTAAGTAACAAGGAGGATTGATGAGGGTAGTGCAGTTGGCGTGGTCTACATGGATTTTAGCAAGGCTTTTGATAAGGTCCCACATGGCAGGCTAGTTATGAAAATAGAAACCTATGGGATCCAGGGGAATATAGCAAGCTGGATACAAAATTGGCTCAGTGGCAGGAAACAAAGGGTAAGTGTTGATGGATGTTCTGTGACTGTAAGGCTGTTTTCAGTGGGGTTCCATAGGGCTCGGACTAGGCCCTCTGCTTTTTGAGGAATATGGTAATGATTTGGCCATAAATGTAGGGAGAATGATCAAGAAGTTTGCAGACAACACAATTAGCCGCATGGTTGTTAGCGAATAGGATTGCTGTAGACTGCAGGAAGATATCAGTGACTAGACAGGTGGCAGACAAGTGGTAAATGCAATTCAACCCAGAGAAACGTGATGTGATGCATTTGGGGAGGTCAAACAAGGTAAAGGATTACACAATAAATGGGAGAATAGTGAGAGATGTAGAGAAAGTGAGAGACCTTGGAGTGAATGTCCACAGATCCCTGAAGGTAGCAGGACAGGATGTTAGGGTGGTTAAGAAAGCACATGGAATCCTTTCATTTATTAGCAGAAGCATAGAATATAAGAGCAGTGGAGGTTATGCTAGAACTATATAAAACATTAGTTAGGCCACAGCTTGAGTACTGCATGCAGTTCTGGTCACCTCATTACAGAAAGGATGTAATTACACTAGAGTGGGTACCGAGGAGATTTGCAAGGATGTTGCCAGGGCTGGAAAATTGTAACCATGAGAAAAAATTGGATAGACTGGGGTTGGTCTCCTTTGAACAGAGGAGACCGAGGGAAGATTTGATTGAGATGTACAAAAGTGTGAAGGGCCTGGATAGAATGGATAGGAAGGACCTATTTACTTCAGAAGTGAGGTCAGTGACTAGGGAGCATAGACTTAAAGCGATTGGTAGAAAGATTAGAGAGGATATGAGGAAAGTTTTTTTTCACTCAGAGGGTTGTAGGGGTCTGGAACTCACTGCCTGAAGGAGTAGTAGAGGCAGAAACCCTCAACTCATTTAAAAAGTGTCTGGATATGCACCTCAAGTACCTTAACCTGCAGGGCTATGGACCAGTTGCTGGAAGGTGGAATTAGGCTGCGTGGCTCGTCTTTCGGCCAGCACAGACACAATGGGCCAAGTGGCCTCTTCTTCTGCCATAAGCTTTCTACAGTTCTGTGCCTTCCTGTTTTGAAATAGACTGCTAGCAACTTGCAGAACATTCACACACACCAAATGAAAGTGCAGACTCTTGTATTTAAAACATTGAAAAGATTCCTCTGTTCCATACGACACTGGTATCTAGAACAAAAATCCACAACCCCTCTCAGACACTAGAAGTGCCAGAATATCCATATTCAGGACAGGATCACCTGTACATAGGATGAGCAGACAAACATTTTGAGCGTCCAACAGAGGAGGGAAACATAAAAAGTAACACTGTCTGTAGGCGCAACCAGCTAAGAACATCTTCAGAATATAGCCCAAAAAGACACCTTTATGAGTGGGCTGATATAAAATCGAAACTAGGCCCTACTTCCACCATAGACATAATCACTATGCTCATCACAGCAAGCAGGTCATTGGTTAATAGAGAGACTGGGGCCACCATAATCACAACATTGATTTTTCTCTCATTGTCAAAAAAATCTCCAGAGCTGAATACATTAAAGCCTTTGAAAAAAGTTAGCCATCTGTCCAAACTTTGAAGCAGGAAAACAGATGTCTGCGCTGTCTTTCAATGAAAAGATTAAATAACAGAGGACAATTGACATAATCAAATCTGAATATCAATGTTGCTCAATACAGAAGAGCATATTATCCAATTGATAATGTACTCTAATGCATCTGAAGACTTTTCTATTTTCAAAATGTTGGTGAATTTAATGGTCACTTACCTTTTAAGAACAAAGCCCTATCATATATCACTGCATTAAAAATATATTTAACTTAACATACAATATTACATTATGACATGTGATGTCAGCAACACCGTTTGAACTTGCCTGTCAAATGGCTCCCGACTCCAGACTAATGTTTCCCCATGGTTCACGACATCTCTGAGCTGATGTGAACCACATCACCTCAGAAGCGAGCCCGACTCCATCAAAATTGCGAAAATGCCCACCTCTGCAATGGAGTCAGTACGGTCAGGACCACTGCGTGCGGGCTCTCTACCTGCACCATCATCCCACGCCGCTTAAAATTGCCAGTGACAGGAATGGGGCGTGAATCCTGGATTGGGTCCAGTTCGCCATATTTTTTGCCAGCCCACCACGCGCGGAGACATGAAAGTCTAGCCCCTGGTGTTTTAGGGCCCATCAACGTTTTGGACTTTACTGGACCTTCTGCATAAGAACTCAACTGGGATCTACTTGGAGCTGTGGGTCCTTGATCCCCAGATACCAAAGTTTGGAATTAGTGTGTCCTTATTCTATGCAAAGCATTAACAATATTTTTTTTCTAATTTGCAGCTTATGACTTTCAAGCAACTTCCCCTGGGGTTTTTGGTGACTCTGTACGGAATTGTCCTGAGGACAGTGGTTTTCTCCAGATTAATGCAATTGATCGTTGCCCCAGCCAGCTGTCTTCCATTTACACAGAAGGTTGAAAACAGGGCCGAACTACAAGGAGGCGTCTCCTCACATTCTTTTTTTTGTTTTGTTTTGAACCAATTCTTAAAAGTTTTGATTCTGAATGAAGTTATTCTGGTGAATTCAAACTCTGCGTCCCTACCTCTCCCAGTTGAGAGAAGCACAGTGTTCACCCCTAGTTTCCCTTTGCACACAAAGCCCAGCACCTGAGGAGAAAAGGAGAAAAGTGAAACCCAAAAGCTGTGTAAAATATGTCATGGAAGTGAAGTAGCCGTGGAATCAAGGTACTGCTAATCCACCCATAGCCACATTAAAACTACTCGAAAAGAAAAGGGAATCACGATTTATATGAATGGTCGTACATTGCTTTATAGAGTCATTGTTTATCTTTAATTAATCTGTTCTTTCCTCAAACTTGAACATTTTTAAAAAATGATGAGCTTTCACAACCAGTCTTATAGAAATGGTGCTACAGTGCTTCCAAAGCTAAGGCCATGGTACAATGGGAACTGTGTATAATGTGCACCCCAACCACCCATTTCTTTTTACAGTGGATGCCGTAAAAATGGATGATAGCACCACCTAGTGTTGAAGCAACCTGAACATTTAAAAACAGTGAAGTAGACTACTTCAAACAGGTAGCATTGCATGTGGAGAGAAGCTTCCAGAACAGATCTGTTATCTTTTTTTTTTGTTTTGTTTTTACACTATCTTCTATTTACACATGTATTACATATCTCACACTTTTTATGTATTTTTCTGATTTTTAAAAATTTCCTCACTTTTCAAATCATTAGTGTGTAAATTTACATTTTTCAGGCAAGGTTTTTTTCCAAGCACAGTAACAAAACTTAGAAGGAACAAGAATGTGGGTTTTTCCCTGATTTTTGGCATTAAACAGCCCTAGGTTTCAGCAACGGTTATACTCCCGTTCCTCTCTATTCAAAGACGTGTCGCAAAATACTTTTGCAAGTTTGTTTTATTAAAAACAGAACAAGCAAATAAAATAAAAACTAACATCCTTAGATTTGCAGTGTGTGAGTTGAATGCTATGGCTTTTACAGATACACGATGGAAATTGTAACCTAACTAAAGCCTAATACCTTTATTGCTCCAATATATGTACAGTAATGTACACACACCTGCAAATCACTGTCCAACTTAGACTAATAAAGATATTGGGCCGGATCTTGCTGGAAAAATAATGGCATGTTAACAACACATGCTGTTATTAATGTGCAAATTGGCCACCAGGTTCAGAAAAATAGGAGATTATGCCATGAGTTACGAATCCCCAGAACTTGTTGCTTGATTTACGCTACTCTCATAACCTCCCTGTTATTATTAAGAACTTGCTGGATATGCACATTAATTGCCCATTAAACTTGCCATCAAAAGTTAGGACTGGAACTGAACTGCACAAGCACCTTTTTAACCACGTGATAATTGTTAATGCAATGCCAATCAACCGTATTGTCCCAGAAAGTGATCAATTTAAACTATTCAATTCCATTCCTGCATGTTGCAAGTTATTGGTATAGATTATGAAAATGCAAAAAAAAACTACTTTTCCTTTTCTCTCTTTTCTCTCCCTACCTCAATCAATTTTTCTTTTCCTCTTTTTATTCCTCTTCCTGTTCCTAATTTGACTATAATCCGCTCTTGTTCTCCATCATTCCTTTGTTTCTTTCTCTGTCCTTAAATCTCATTGGTTAAGGAAAGAGACTTTTGGTCCTATATTTCACTAAGTGCAGCAGTGCAAACATTTTTGAGCTGCAAGGAGCAGTAAACAACCTAGCGGTGCATGCCGCGAGAATCCCCAGTCCAGCAAGTTCCAGTCCATTATGTTGTGCAGAGGACAAAATTGCACATTATCTATTTATTTTTAATTATATTGTTCTATTTCTGAAATGAAAATAAGAAATGAGGTGTAACACAGCATCCCACACACTGCACTATATTAATGAAGTACCTTGTCTGTTGGGGTATAATGCAGAGATCACAAAATGCATGAAGAAGATTGTCCAGAGGAATGAGGTAACTTCAGTTTACCCATATGATCTAATCCACTTTTGGTGTTGTTCTATCCTCTTAAACTAATCCTGTGCTCAGAATAGTACCACAACACTCTAATTTTCCACACCCTGAATGCGCGTAGTGTACAGATTATTCTAGCCTGTTCCTAGTGGGCCAAACGTTGCCACTTCCACTCTTAGAAATCAAAATGTATTAGCATAGAACAATATTCAGAGTTTTTCCCTTTATACCTCTCAAGGACTTGTTCACTTGAATATTCACAACAATTTATGCAAATTACTACATGTGTTTAGAGGGGAACAGTATTCTGATCATAGGATCACATGTATCCTGACCAAAGTCTCTTTCCCTTGATTATTATATTTTATGATCTGAAACCACCTGTTCAAGATGGTCTAGGAGCAGCCATTTTGTGTAACATGTCCACTGGTGTACCATCACAAAATTCTGCTTCAGTGACAATACAGGAATTTATTCTTACAGCCTGTTGTCCCCATTTGTAATGGAGCAGAATTTTTGGTATCACCTCAGAGAAGGCTTTACACAAAAGGCCTGTACCTAGGCTGCCAGTAACAAGCAGCCTAAAAGCATAAAATATAATCAATAGGATCACTAGAAGAAATAAGTAACTCTCCCTTCATAACGCTTATGATTGTGTGACAATTCAGTAAAATATGTTTCTCCTTTTGGATAAATGACTCAACATCCAAACAGAACTAAAGGAAACTGCCATAAAAAACCTACAAGGGGCATTGTTTAATTTCGAGAAAATTGCTTGGTTTACAGAAATTGGATAATGTCTCCGATCTTGTTGGGCTTAGATAATATTTAATGGAATGGGGCCAGATCAATATGAAAGGATTTTCAGTTTCATAAGAAGTAACTGAATAAAATATGCATAACAAGTTTGCATTGTGAGTTCTCTGTTTTATGATGGCACACAGAATGAAGGGGAGGGTAGATGCAAGGATCATAAACCCTATAATAAAGCTAAGCCTTGGGGATTTCAGTGCTGATTTTGACTTTAGTGAGAATTTTGCCATTGACAGTCTGAATTAATTGAGAAGCCTAAAGCTTGAAATCAGACACCAGAGTTGGCTGAAGTGGATGCCCAGAGTTGGCTGAAGTGGATGCCCAGAGTTGAAGTAAAGTATTGAAAGCTATTCTTCAGCATGCAGTGATGACACCACTTCACTGAGCCATTCATCAATGTGAAAATATGACTTTTATTTACACAGCCTGAAATCATGCACGCATTTGAAATGGATGACTATTTTTGTAGGAGGAAGAAAGTGGGGGCATTTTAGCCCTTGGCTTACTCACAATCAAACCTAAATATCACAATCTTTTCATATTTTATCTTGTACACAACGACAAAATTTAATCTAGCCCTTGGGTGTTGTGGGGGGAGTGGAGGGCTGGGAGGCAAGGAGGCCATCGAATTAGGAGGGTAGGCATGGTTAGAGTGCCTATGCTTTCCTGATTCCCTGCAATTCAGTCAGGGTCAGGGAAGGTTAAAGATGGTCTTCCTATCCAAAGGCCAACTGAACCTGTTAAGTGGCCTCATCCCACCAGCAGCGAGGAGGGAGGGGGTCCTACACAACTTGGGGAGGTTTCCCAATAAAAGCTGGGAGCCTCTTGGTGAATTTGGGGGGCCCTCCTGATCAGGCACCATGTAATCCATGGAGGGGCCCATTAGAGGCAAGGCAGCTCCCTCAGAAATACCCACCCCGTCTTCAAGAACCCTCCTCTGCACCTGCCTGTGGCACTGGGGAGGCTGACCCACTTATCTGGGTTGCCAGGCCTCCTCCCTGGTGTCTGCCCCTGGCCCACTCCAGTCCCAGCATTGGCCACAGCACCCAGTCGTACTGCTGGAACTGCAGTGTTGCTGACCCTCTGATTGGCCAGCAGGTCTTTGAGGCCGGATCTTCACCCTTGAAAGGATGGAAACCGCAATGCCAAGCAGTTAGTTGCCCAATGATCATAGAATCACAGTTCCACCCACCCCCACCCCACCAACAACACCCTCCCCCCCACCACCACCACCCCCCCTCACCTCCCACGCAACCAGCTTTCTGGCCTGCCATTGGGGCCACCACTACCGTTAAATTCAACCCAATGTTTTGTGCACCACCCACTAATGAGCAATTTCTGTAGTTTTAAAAATTATTTCAGCACTAGCCGTTTGTCATTCTTGGGTTCCCTTTTACAAATGATTTTGTTGTAAACTATTCTTTAGCTTCAGGTCCTCTTGGACTTCACACCTCTGCTAATCAGGCACTCACCCTGTTACTTTCCCTGCAATCTTCCTGTTGTTGATCAGTTAAGACTTCCAGGCATGACTGTCCCTGCTGATTCGTCATCATTCAAGTTGGAGACACTGCTTAATGCTGGCCTAGATCAGGGACTGAGCAGAGCAAGGATTGAATGTAGATTAAACCTTCACTCCTTGTCACAGAACTTTACTCCCCTGGTACTCACAACAGCTGTGTTGCCTCAAACTATCTGACTTTTGAAATCAAGAATTATCACATTGTCTCCTTCTCCAACTCATTCTTTGGCATGGCCTCAAAACCATAGAAGTCTTTACTCCCCTCAATTTTCCCTTGCTTCCACAATTGGCAAGCTTTTGAAATGCAAACTTGATATCACTTAACCACTATTAATCTATTGCATCTTCTTTTGCATTATTTTCAATCTTTGTCATGCCCTACTGTAAGGACATTAACCATTCACCTACATTTCTTGAGATTAAGTAGTCTCTTACATCAGTTGTGACAGTAGCCAACATAAAATATTTTGTAAGTTGCATCAAAAATGAGGAATCGTGTGCCACATTTCCATAATTACAACAGCCGATGTTTGTCAGATATAACCTGATTTCTGTAACATGAGTGACTCTCCTCTGATGAGATTTCTGTCCCCTGTAAACTCCATGTTGCAATTCAGTTTAGCTCACATGCTGCTTTGCTCTTCTTTCTAGCTTTGATTATTATTTTATATATTTCATGATAAATGGTTCTTTTGCTGTGTTTCTCCTAGATGACATTGCATTGTCCTCACTGGCAAGATAATGGTGTTTTCCCATTGAGGATACTAATGGTATAATAAATATAGTAATTATGCATGTTAAAAACATTTTTAAATAAAACAATTTTGTACATATGTTAGAGCTTTCTGCATAATATAGTTCTGGAAGCACTTTTGATAGGAAATGATGTGAAAATGTATCATGTTTTTGCATGGTTTTGTAGAGCTTGTATATATTTCATTGATCTGCATATGTAGATTTTTAACGACAATTTTGGTTGTATATTTGGTTGATTTTCTTGTCCAATACTACACTTATGACATCCTGTAAATTGTGTGGCTAGAGCTTGAATTCGCAACAGGATAGATTAATGGCTACATCTTCATTTACACATATAATGTAGTCTTGTGGTTTATTACTATTTTGATAAATTATTTTTCCTTAAGTTTATATTATTCTTTTGCTATAATAGTTCACTACTTTGGGCACAAAATAAATTGCAGAATTGTTTCCCTGAAAATGGTACAAGATTGAAACTGGAAATCTGTCAGCACTTAAACAACTGAAATGCACCAGTAAAGGATGTACTGAAAAATAAAGCAGTTTTTCCACTTGTTTTACTATTATTGCTGAGTACTTGTGCTACTTCTTTATATAATCAAAAACAGGAAAATGCTTTAAAGTCTTTGCTAATGAGGTTTTTTATAATTCTTGGCCAAAGTTCTAGGACTGGAATTGATTAGAAATGTAGATTATATTGCTGTGAAATAACTGTCATAAAACTGCAGCACCTGGAGTGAACATTTTTGTACTTTTTTCCTATGGGAGTTACCCCAAATAAAACTTTTGAAATGGATAAAAGTGATTAAAGTTAGTTCTTTTTTTGCTAAATTCAACTCTTTTCACCCAATTCTTGACTTGGCCTTCCTCAGTAAGTCAAGTCAATGATATGCACCCAGGTGAAAATTTGCCAATAGTTCACTTAGCTTGAAAATCTGTTATGTTTGAGATTTCTATACTGGAAGCATGTCTGATAAATAGTTTAGCGAGTAGAGCAGGGAAGCTTAAGCAATTAAGGTTATTCTTTAGGCAGATGCAACACTCAGATCATAATCATGTAAGGTTCCACAATGAAAGCAAAGTGTGTTTATGGTATTCAAGATTTGTCTGGAATATTTACCTCAAATATTCCATCTTTTTAGCAATTCAAATGTTCCTACAATATAAGTGTGGCATTGTGGTTAGTTACACAATGGATTGGAGAAAGCCAAGTTTTTGTCTTCATGAGCCGCTTCAGATGAAGTTTAAATCAGTGTTTTGCACATATTTGCACATATTTAAAGTCACTGATATCAAAACCTCAGTGTTCTGATTTAGGATATATCCACTTATGAGGCAATGGAATAACATCCTTTTTCAAGTGGCCAAGCTCACAAAATCCAAAACAGGCAAAGCGACAAATAGATAATAATCGGAAATAGGATGAAGTTGCTTGGGCTTCAAGGTCCAGATTGTCAATTTTGGAAGTTGTATGTGGCCATATGTCTACAAGTTAGTCAACCTGGAAATAGATGAGCTGAAGCACCAGGAACGAGCAAAGAACTAATTAAAAATATTAACCAGTTCTAAAGTAGCAACCTCATCAATTAAACAATCTTCCAGTCTGTTACTACAATCATTTTTTCAGCTAAAATTATTTTTAAAATTGTGGTGCCCACCTCTGTAGTAATGTGCAGTACAATTATTATTTATCTTTTCAACTTAATCTATAATTGATCATTTAGAAACTTTGGCCTGAATTTTCGCTCCTGGGTTGGCAGCGCAGAGTTGGGGAAATTCAAGGCTCTGCAAACCAGAGCCGGGAGAAAGTGCTCCAAAAGATCAGATTTTTAGACCAGGGGGGTGGGTGGCGGGTGAAAATGGGAGTTGCGGCGGGCGACCCCAGAATGAGCGCAGGGACTGACGGGTGTGGAGGCAGGCTGGGCAGAAGGCCTGCCTTGGTGCATCGGCACTGTGTCAAAGCTTTACAATAAAACATGAAACAGCATTCCATCCCTCCTACTCACAGTCCGTCATCACCCACATGCCACCTCATGCCCCACACCCACCCCCATGACTCCTCAATCCCCTCCATGCCATCCTATGCTGCTCCACCCAAACCCATGGCCCTTTACAGCCCCAATGGAACTTAGTGCCTACTCATGCACCCCCCAATGCCCCGAGCCACCATCCTTTGCCCTTACACCTACCATGCGTACTCACCCAGTATACATCAGGGGCAGACCTCAGGACCAATGCTGAGATTAAATAAAATAGTTCTTAAGTGTCTATTGAAGAATTCACTATTTCTAAAAAAGCACTCTCATTGATTGAAAACCTTTCACTACACTTAACTCCTTTTAATCCCTTATAACAACAAGCATTAGGATTCATAGTCCCACTCCTAGCTGACAAAAATTTGACACAATTGGTGGCAGCTGCTGCTTTACATGGGCTGCCTCTGTGAACCGTGTGTGCAATCTGGAACCTGCTGTTTTTGGGGGCGGCACCCCTAGACCGAGGCCTCCGCAGCCATTTTCGTAATGTCTTTTTGAAAATTCAGGTGTTTTTGTACAATATGAAAGAAATATATTTCTTTTGGCATCAAACTATTTTCTTTATCAGAAAGCATGACAGAGAGTGAGAAAGATTGGCTCAACAATACTGAAAAAAAATTAAATTGCCCAGAATTTCTGATCTCCTGGGGTGGGAGTCATAGCCCGGAGCTAACCCAAAAGATGCACTGGGGTACCTCCCAGAAGTCCACACACATGGACTGCACGGGAATTGCCTGAGAGATTTAAACTTCCATTGGGCGATTACCCTGCACTGGTAACCATCCAAAACTCTGATTTAAATCAGACACTTCAGATGGCTCTGACTCTCCTAGTAGCAGAGTTATCCAGGTAAAGTTGGAAGGATTAAAATCACTCCTTCACCCCTCCCCACACCCCCAACTACTCGACAACAGCCACCAAGCCTCCCCACCACCCCAACCACCCGCAACACCCCTGACCTCCACCAACCACTGACCACACCCCCACAGCCATCCAACTATCCCCCACACCCTGACTACCTCTCACCTGTCAAATTACCCTCCCCACCACCTGACTACTTCCCCACCCTCCCAACTATCCTCACAACCTCTGACAAACCCCCACCCGCCGACTAACCCTGACCTCCCCCGACTATCCCTCAAGCCCTCAACTACCCCCCAGCCCCCAATTCCACCCTGGCCACCTGAGTACCCTCCCAAATCCACGACTACCCCCGACCACCCCACTAACACCCACCCCCTGACCTCCTGACAGCCCCCAACCACCCCGACTACCCTCCTGACTCCTCAACTACCATGCAACTAAACCCCATTCCCCCCAAAATATTCCACCACCCCCTGACTGCACCCCCACCCCCACCGACCCCCCCCACCCCCCGGGATCCATCCAAAGCCCTCCCCGACTCAAACTACCCGCCTGACCCATCCTACCCACCCGATTCGTCCCACACTTCACCCAACCCCTTGATCCATCCTACCACCACCCCTCTCCACTTCCGCCCCTCCCCCCCACAACCTTCCACCCCCAACCAACTATCCTATCCATTTACTTTGTCCTTGGCTTCTCAAAGTGAATTTAAACACAGGGACCTTTAATCTTACTTGATGAACAGCAGCCAGTGCCATAAAAAGGGGGTGTGGCTTCACATCCCTTGACACTGCTGCACTGCACTGGAAGGACTCGGGCACCAGGTATGCTGCACTATCTCCACCAGGCCCTGGTCGGAAGAGCAGGCGAGAAATGTGCAGCTTCCGACCTGGTTATGTAAAAGGGAACGGAGTGGCAGCCCGACTGTGATTGCCACTCATTGGATGTTCTGTCCAATGATTCACAATACCTGCTTTAATTTATTGAACAAACCCGTATTTTGACTCATTTTATGCTCTGATTCTTTTGAACGACTCCTTACGAAATTCAAAGTAACCGTTTTTTAAAATAATTTAAACAATATACCAAAACCTGTGTTACACCACCACCTGGAAGTTCCCCTCCAAGCCGCTCACCATCCTGACTTGGAAATATATCGCCGTTCCTTCACTGTCGCTGGGTCAAAATCCTGGAACTCCCTCCCTAACAGCACTGTGGGTGTACCTACACCACATGGACTGCAGCGGTTCAAGAAGGCAGCTCAACACCACCTTCTCAAGGGCAACTAGGGATGGACAATAAATGCTGCCCTAGCCAGCGACACCCACATTCCTTGAACGAATAAAAAAAACGCGTGAACCCAGTATTTTCCTTTCACTTTCAACAGAAACTTCTTCTCTTCCAAAACTTATCAATAAATTAAAATGCAGGGAATGTGAGAATATCCACATAATGTTATTAAAACTGTTATACTTGAAACAAACTGTTCTGAGGTGGTCCTTCTATTTTGGACTCTCAGCATGTGACTTGGTTAGTAGACAGAATGTAGACATACTCTGGTATCTGCTTAACACTTGTTCATTAGTGCAACATCTAAACAGGTTACAGGGTAGGCATCTTGCTCTGAGCCATGATTCCAACCTCTTGAGAGAGAATCTAACACATGACTGACGGGTGTCAGTGGTACATCACCATCTGTATCATACATTAGCATATCCACCTGTTAACCCTTTATGCTACACAAACTAAACAAAAAACAGATTTTATTTTCGAAGGAAACATATCCAGCTTTATACTAACATCAAACATGAAACAAGAAAAGATGAATCAGCTTGTTTTCTGCATGAACCGAGTTTGAATTTTTGGACTGTATCCAATTAGGTGACAATATCATTATAGTACTGATAAATTGACCAGCCTTTCAGCATTTTAGAGATCTGGATCATGTCTTACATCAATGGTCCATAAGGGTGCAGGTTTAATGGAGCTACGAAAGTGCCAGTAGACTGAAAATGATCAGGGTTGAATATAATGCAAATGATAAGGGTAGATAAGATCTTCAATTAAATTAAATGTCTTTAGAGATGAGGAAAAAAAATTGCAGAGCTTTCCTTCAAGAGATTAAATGAGAAACAGTGGCTGCAATCTTCTACCTGGGGTCTAAGTTCGGTGGCGGAAATGGGAGTGATTTCCATTGGGGCGGGGGGGAGGGTGGGACGGCCGACCACGCGCGATCTTGCGCTGCTCAGCTCATTACGTACGCAACCGTGCGGAATTCGTTGAATCTCGTGATGGGGATGAGCAGTAAGTCGCCGTCCCCGCCATTACCTCATGGGTCGAAAGTCCAGGCGCCATATTTAAAGGGTAACCGAGCAGCCATTCATTCACTGCAAGCCAGGAGCTCCAGATTCTGCCAAGACCAGGATGTCACAGACCAGACAACATGTGGCTCCACAGTTCCGCGAAGCCTCCCTGAAGATTGTCCTCCAGGCCATCCGGGAAAGGCAGGACGTCCTGTTTCCCAGGGATAGCAGCAGGAAGCCCTCCCATCTGACCACAGCAGCCTGGACGGAGGTCGCAGTGGAGGTTAGCGCCCGCAGTCCCCACCACAGAACTGCCCAGCAGTGCTGGAAGTGAATGAATGATCTGCTGTGCTCCACCAGGGTAAATGGCACCATCTACACACAGCAAACTGACACCCATAAGGGCAGCAGGCAGTGTAAGTGTGTGAGTGCATAGGGATGTCAGACAGGAGTTTGGGTTGTAGGGCTCAGCAGCAGATGGGACATGTGCACTCAATGTGTGGCAGCCACTTCATGCCCTCAATTCTCTATCAGTTGCAGGACATCCTGCCTTTTAATCGCTTGCTGGAGAGGGCTTGGAGCTGGCATAGGTTTGCATGCTCCTAAACTACTCATTCATCCATTGGGATGACAATCAACCCTTCTGTCTTTCTGCAGGACACGAACACCCATGATAAGAGGGACCAGACCAAGACCAGAGACAGCATTCCAGACCTTCGAGTCCTCATCCCTTTCTAGGAGCAGGCCGTTGAGGTAGCCAGGGAGGAGTAGGACTGTGCCTGTGCTGAAGGCGGCATAGGACTGCCCCAGGAATCCTGTGAGGATGCCTCCAGTCTGCAGTTGCCAGCTGCGCCTTCAGAGTAACACACTGCTTTAATTAAGGATCCTGATTGGGCAACCACTAAATCTTTCACTTCTCCATTCCAGGTACCTGCAAGAAAAGGGGCAGGTCCACAACGGAGACCAGCCACAGCTGCATTTCCAATCTCACCTCTGGGGAGGATGCCTCAGAAGCCTCAGACGATGCACTGGCACGGCATTCACCAGTATCCTCAACCAGTGGAGACACTGTTCTGTTCAGCTCAGCAGAAGTCATCATGGGCCCACAGCTGGTGAAGGAATTGACACTGATGGCTCTGATACTCAGAGCACTGTTGGAGATCCAGACCCTGCTCGGCCCCATGCAGATGACGAGCCTTTGGACTCAGCCATAAGAGATATGTTGGAGGTGCAAAGACAGGCAGAGAAACATCAGGCAGAGATGCCAGAGCCCATGCGCAGACTGGACCAAAGGCTGGAGGATTCTGTCCATGTTCTGTCTGCTGGCGTGTCTCTGACATGCTAGTGCTTGATGGCCTCCTTGGCCGCCTAAGAGATCCAGGTCCAGGAGAATACACAGTGATTGCCGGATGTGTGCTGGGACCTGGTCTAGTCACATGTGCAGTGCAGCAATGCCTAGGTGAAAGGGAGATGAGGCACTTGACCTCCCTTCAAGTGTCCCCTCTCCTCAAAGAGTCAGAGCAATGCCATCGAGCACCCACAGGGAGGAGGAGCATCTGGCACAGGTGTACAACTATTGTATATAGTTTTGGTGCTTGTAAGTATACGTTCACTTGCACAATTTGTAAGAGTCCTGGATTCCATCTTGCTGCTAGTTGCTTCGATGGATGCAGACATTTAAGGGTGTGGAATTTGGGACCACATCATAGTCTAATAATCAACTCCTATAGATTCATCTCTTTCACATTATCAACATAGTGATTACTCTATAATCCCACATGTGCATGATTAAGCACTAGCCATCATTTGTGAGTGTTTAACCTGGACACACATCATGTAAGTTATTACTTGCAACTCACCATGTTCTGACCTCTGAAAATGACGTCTGTGCAGAGTGAGCAGTGAGGTCATTGCATCTCCTGCTGCTGTTGCCCTGATCTGGTACATGGGTGGATGCATGGAGTATTCAAGGAGAATTAAGCATGCTATGTGAGTGGCAAGGAACACTGTAGATGCAGTTTCAGGGTTGAAAAAGTGAAGCACTACATTGTCTTCTTAACAGAAGAAAGCCAGATGCTTCCCTATATGTGGAGAAAGCTGTGGTGAGCACATCCAATCATTAATGGGCTTCCTTGTTGATTTGTCATTTTGAGTAACATGCAGGTGAAGGCTGCAAGTAAGGAAGCAATTTAGCCTTGGCTGCAAGAGGGATTGAGTGAAGGATTAAAGAGGTGTGAGTGCAGTTGACTAAAGCCTTTGTGAGACCTCACACGAAGATTTGTTTGGCCTGCTCGTCTCCCTATCAAGGGTTGCAGTAAACCTCACATAAAGGGTCTGCAACCAAAGTGCACTGGACCTCATTGAAGGACCAGGGTCTTAGTCCATGAGGTGAGAGAGAGTAGAATGAGCCTGTGTGCTGAACCGTGCCTAGCATTGTGAGGCTATCCATGTGAAGCTTCAGCAGCTCTAACCGGGATCTGCAGGGTCCATGCAGGAAGGATGTTTAACTTGGTGGGGTGTCCACAATGGTGGATCAGTCTCATACAAATACTAAGGCTATCTAGGATTGAGACTTTGAGGAGCCTCTGTAATTGGAAGACCCAGAGTAGTTGCTACTCAGCAACCCATAGTGCAGGTGAGGCACTCTCAGTGAGTGGACCCCAAAGTAACCTTGAAACTCTTCAGCATGATAAAGGTATCATGAGATATGGGTTTATGATGGGCGAGTGGTGATCAGGGAACAGGAACATGATCTTCCCTGATCAATCTGTATGGAGGAGCAATCCCGAAGGGCCAAATGGTGCACTTATGCTGCTCCTCCCTGTGTACCTATCTATCTGGTTCTGCCTGAAAGAGCTCTCTGCAAGGTCTGTTCCCCCATTGGGAACAGGTGTGAAGGTGATATGAGTGCATCCCTGCTGAGGTTAGATTTGATATTGCTCCCATGGTGCCATGCACAAGGACTTTGTGAGGACATGAGAAAAATCTCAATTCTAATTACAGGTGCCTGAGGCCACAGGTGACTGGAGAGATTGCAGGTTCTAATCCATAAATTTAGCACCAGGGCTCTATATATCAGTACAGTTTGGCACATGCAAAGGATCAAACCGCCACAGAGCAGATGTTAAGTAGTGCAATTTAATTCAGCTATCATAAATCAAGTTACATTAGAGCAAAGTGTAAGGTCTATAACCAAAAAGGAGCTGGAGCCTTCCAGTTAGGAGAGGATAGAAAACAAAATAGTCAAGGAAATGTCCTAGCAGCCCACTCTGTCTGAAACCTTTTACCTATCAGTTTATCACGGGACTATCTGTAACATCGTAACCTTGCAATGGCCTCTGCATGTGGCTCCGTGACATCCTGGCACTCGTCAGCACCATCCCCTTCACCGCCTCATCATCAGAGGAGACATCTCGGTCACCCATGTTCCCTCAGGCAAGACATTCCCCCGTTGTTGTGCGAGGTTGGGCAGGGCACACAGACAATGATGTTCCGGGACACTCTTTGTGATGAGTATTGGAAAGTCTGACTGAGCGGTCCAAACATCTGAACCTAATTTTTAGGAAGCCTAACATCTGCTCAATTGTGGACCTGGTGGAGGCATGAGCAACATTGTACCTCTCCTCAGCAGCATCTCTGCGGATGGTGAACTGGCATCATCAGCCAGGTCTTCTGGGGATATCCCTTGTCCCCGAGGAGCCAGTACTGCAATCGTTGAGGTCTTCAAAAACTTGCGGCACCTGGGAGTGATTCAGAATGTAGGAATCTTGAGAGCTCCCTGGGAACAGAGCACAAGCATGCAAGATTAGTCTTGTGTGGTCATGTATATGCTGCACATTCAAAGACTGGAAACCCTTCCTACTGATGAATATGACTGGCTGTTGCCGCATGTGTGCAGTCAATAGCCCCTTGTAGTTACAGGAATCCTGCGATTGCTGCAAATCCCAACGCACTTGCAGCCTGGTTTTTAGGGTGTAGGCAGGATGGGAAAAATTGGTGTGCTTTCCTGAACATGGCATCTGTCACCTCCCGGATGTACATGTGTGTCGCTGACTGGGATGTGCCACATAGGTCCTCAGTGGAGCTCTGGAAGGAGCCATTAGCAAAGAAGTTTAAGGCAGCAGTGACCTTCAACGCCACCCAGATGGGATTGCCTCTAAGTGCTTGCAGCCACAGTTGTTGTGGAGAAGCTGGCAGATGTAAGCAACCGCATTCCAGGACATTCTAAGTGCCTTTGGCATTGCTTTTCGCTCATCTGTAGATAGCTGCACCACCTGCAATACACCTGTGGTCAGGCCAATGCTCGCCATGCACTGGCCCCTGGTCACCAGCATCCTGCAGAGGCCCTGCTGCCTCTTACTGTTCAGGCCATTGCTCCTCTTGGCCCTGTGCCAACCTGCACTGGTTCCTCCTCATTGTCATCTGGACAAAGCCGGTAGAAAGACATGGTTGCCTGTACCCGCATCATCAAGGCCTCAGTGGACCTGTGAACAAATTGCAGCAATCAATCTAGTGTTAGGAACAATGTATAATTTTTGAGTTGAATGTATTTTTTTTGTGTGCTAAGTAAGGTAAAAAGGATTCCAGTTTAATTTAGGTTTTGTCTGTGAACCTTGACGGCAGGAAGTCTGGATGGACTCCTAACTGAAAGGTCAGGTCTTTTGGGCGTCTCTGCATGTATACATTTTTAATGAGGTCTTACCAATACCAATCCCTGAAGGTAAACAGATGGGATAAAACTTTAGTAGTTGTGGGGAGGAAAACACAAAGTAAAAAAAAACTTTACAGTTGCCTAACGACAGTAGTCCAGGGACACAGATACAGAAAAATGACAGAAGAGAGAGTTCAGTGTGTGTCAAAGTGAAGACAGGGATTTTTAGCTCTCTGAGAAGAAAACATTACAAGGCTATTGGGATAGTAGTTGACTGAATAATCTGTTGTAGAACTGAGTAAAGTGATCAGTTTAGCAGAGGTGCTACTGGAAGATTGCGTTTAGAGTCTGATTTTTCTGCGTGCCTCCTGGAGAGATACAAGTTGGATGAAAAGCACCGAGTGAATGCCCAAGAATTCACTGGAAGAAAACTGTTTGCAACTGGGCCAGTTCCAAGCAGAGAAGACTTTGTGTCAAGCTAGTGGTAATTCTTCACTGGTTTATATGTCTGTAAAGATATTGCTGGGGTAAAGGAATAGTGAGAATTTGAAATACTTTGTATTTGTATTGAGATCTTTCAAGCCTTCTTGTCTGGTTTAATATAGTTAATTTTTTTCTTGTTTAGTAAATATTTTTGTTCTTTGTATCCAAAGTTCATCAGCAGCCTCCTATGAATTTGTTCAGTAACTTCCGTCCACAGTTTCTAAAAAAAAAGTTAGGATCTATGAAGCCAGGTTTCACTCTGGGATCTGACTTGTGCAGTATTAACATCAGCTGGGATCGCAATATAAGTGAGCATATTCTTTTCAGGTTTGCCTCCATCTCAGAGCCACCAAGCCAGTGCTAAACCACATGCTTGGCTTCCGTCTTGACATGGCATCCCCACTTCATCCCTTCCAGGTGAAGGACATCCTAGAGGAACAGTGCTCCTCCCGTTCATACATGACTGTGCATTGCTCTTTGACTGGGGTGATGAACCCTCCCTCAGGCACTATTCAGCTTTCCTCCATTATCCTCGAAGCTCTATAGTGAGGCCATTGCCTTGACAGCATAGAAAGACTAACAATATGAGCCCTTGTTAGCCATGACCATTCACCCGGAATGATGGAGGTTTGGAATGGGGAGTTTGCTGCTGTCCACCAGCCATTGTCCTTAGAGGCTTCCACCACCCTCCCTCCCTTCACCCCTGCCTCTGTCAGCAGCAGGTGGCAAATGGCACAGAATGAATGGCAGCTCCACACCTTGCTGAGATCTCGATGTTGTCCCATGAGTTTGGAACAAATCTGCTGCCATGTGGGCTTCTCCATAGAGAGAGCACAACTGAGCACGGTCAACAACCAGTTGCATCCTGATTATGAGGTTGTCCCTTTAGTCGGCCAATTGTGCTGACCTTGAACTCCACCCAGCTGAAGAGACCCTCCTCCCACTTCGAAAGATCACAGTTTCAGAGGGACAGCGAAGCATAGCTGAGATTACCAAAATGGCGTGTGTCACATTCGAGGCTCGCTCCACCAAGCTCTACCCCCCAGTCACTCATCACCATTGACCCTGCCAATATAACTATTCCTCTCCCTCTGTCACCTTTACAGTTGGTGGGCAGGCAAAAAGACCAGGCGGTCTTGGCATTTTTTTGGAAACCTCAGCCACGGGCGCGACGAGGCTTTCAACATCAAATAAAAATAAAATAACTTTTTTAAAATTTCATTTATAACATATCACTACTGATGTGACAGAGTCACATGAGGGGGCATGTTTTATAACATTTGTAAAATCTTTACTTCTAATTTTTGAAACTGTTCATCTTCCTGAGGCAGTTCTGTGCCTCAGGGAGATTTTCAAGCACGCACTCGCGCGCATGCATGAAGTTCCCACTTGCCCTCCTCCCCCGCCCACACAGGCAGCGCTGAACACTGCTCCTCGCATTTCACACTGGGCGGGCCTCAATTGGCCCACCAGCGTAAAATTGCGGTCCAGCCCCTTTCGCGGGCGGCAGTCGGCTTCCCAACCGGCCCCTCCCGTCCCCGCCGAGCCCGCCCGACAAGGGCAAAATTCTGCCCCTAGAAATGTGTAAGTGTGCTTCATCAGTATCTTGGTTAGAATTACTAGCTATTTCCCATTGTTTAAAAATATTACTTTTTAATCCAATTATTAATTTAGTGCCAAAACATGGCCAATTTTACTGATTCTGTTTTGGATCCGTGTCCATCCTGAAACAATTTGAGATTGTCTGAGTTTATTTTACATAGAATATTTACATTCAATGCAGAGATTAGACTGCTATCATATCAACTTGATTTTAATGTAGGAAAGAGATTGTTCTAGCTTGGTGAACTACCCAATTCTAGCCGTGTACAAAACCATATTTGTGGATAGTGGCTCATCTCTAATTATTTTTACCTAAATTACTGCCAATGATGTAATATAACCTTGGATTATGCCATCGCTGGTATCCATAATTTTAAATGGTTTTACAGTTCCATTTATTTATTGTGTCATTGTTTTTAAGCAATGTGAGATAGTTAATAATTCAACCTATGGAGGAAGCACATTTACACATTGCACCTTCTTTATTATTTCCTCATTCTACAGTTTTCCATTTATCATTCTTTAACTCTTACCTGCATCATTAATATTTTAGAATTGTGAGATTAACATAAAGCAAAAGTCAAATCTAAATAGTTTAATCAAAATCAGTGGTGGCTACAAAAGAAATGAATTAGCAATTTGTCCACATGATAATGGTGAACCATAAACACACAAGCTGTCCCGACAAATGCTTAAGTCAGCAGCCATTTGAACCACAGTGTGCCTGCAAATTGAGGTCATGCAAGGCCATACAGTCCTTACCCTAGACTTTATTTTATTCGTTCATGGGATGTGGGTGTCCTGGCTAGGCCACCATTTATTTACCATAGGCTTGGCATCAGACCAACCTGATTCGTCCTACATCACCTTGTAAACCAATTCAGTTATCTGACTTCTAAAAGCAGCTAAAATTGCAGAGCTCCTACGTTCTCGTCAAGGAAATACGGTTATCTGAGTAAACAAAATCATATCAATACATGTTTCAGCCTCGCCAATCACCTACAATAAAAAAGGGCACAAAGGGAGCTGTGAAATCATTGTCTTCACAGCTCTGCAATTATTTTCCCCTTCTTCTACTGTACCCATGCATCATGGTGTACTATATTGAGGTGGAATGATGTGACCCTCACATAGCCTTGATTAAACCTGACAGCATCAAATTTTTAAGGTGTCAAAGTTCATCAGTCTTTTAGACCTCATGCAACAATGTTCAATATTTCAATTTTAAAATGTCCATTATAAAACAGAAGAATTTAACCTTTACAGTGATGCAGTCAAAAATAGATCAGTGCCATTTTCAATTTTATGGCCAGAATTTTAGGCGCTAGTAGCGGGCACACACCTGATCCAAACTCGCGTGAAATCATGCAAGAACACGTTGGGTGAATGTCCCGATGTTATCGTGCGCTTGTGCCATATTATGGTCGGCGGGCATGTGCATGAGTCAAAAGTGCGCCTGCTGGCAATTAATGGGACAATTAAGCCCATCAAAAAGCCAATTGCATTGAATTTTACGATGTCCATGTGATTTCGTGCTCATCGCATGGGCAATACGGGCAGGCGGCCAATCCGATTTGATGGATTTCTCATTCCAGGGCAGGATAAAAGAGGAGTGAAGCCTTGCAGTGTTAGTAGTTAGGAGTTTAGGTGAGAATTTGCTGCTAGTTTATTTCTAATTAAAAACGTTTTTCTGTGTTTTCTGCTGGACTCCTTGCTTTGCTAGCTTTTTTTTTGAGAACTCTTTTGTCTCTCCAACTTTCTCGGAGGCTTTGTGCCGAATGCACGCTTCAGTGTACAAGACAGTGCCAGTTGCATTGCAGCAAATGGGTATAGTATACTCCACTGGTGGCATCTCCTCTGAAGAGGGTGAGAGGGGCAGAAGGCAGAGGAGGCCAGGTGTCCACAGGCAGAGAGTGAACTATGGGAGGAGAGGCACAGCCACATGGGGTGCTGGGCCAGCAGGGAATTAAGGTGGAAAGGTCTGCAGAAGATGCCACTATCCTGTATCCAGAGTATACAAGCAGCACTCCAGCTACCTCAATATGGCTGAGGTCCAGTGCCAAAGGAGGCTCTGCCTCTCCAGGGAGACTGTAACCTCCATATGTCAGATGATTGGTCCGAAGATGGCCTCCAACTATGTGGGTGAGCACCCTATGCCAGTGGCTCTAAAGGTCACAGTGGGCCTCAATTTTTTTGGCTCCGGCTCTTTCCAGGAGTCAGTGAGGGAACTATGTGGTGTGTGCCAATCTGCTGCCTACAGTTGCATCAAGCTGGTCACTGATGCTGTCTTCAGGCAGGCCATGAGCTTCATTAAATTCTGGACCAACGAGGTCAGCCAGGCTGAGCAAGCCAGAGGCTTCGCAGCTATTGCTGGGTTCCCCTGCATCCAGGGTGCCATTGACCGTACTCATGTGGCCATCAAGATGCCAGCGGATGAGCCGGGTGCCTTCATGAATAGAAAGACGTTCCATTCCATGAGCATGCAGATAGTATGCGACCACAAGAGCTAGATTCTGCAAGTCTGTGCAAGGTACCCTGGCAGCTCCCATGATACCTACATCCTGTGACATTCCCAGGTGCCAAGACCTTTCGTGGCTTCAGCTCGGCTGGATGGTTGGCTCTTGGGTGAAAAAGACTATCACTTCAAAAGGTGGCTCATGATGCCACCCTGGCACCCAAGAACAGAAGCGGAGGAAAGGTACAATCGAAGTCATGCCTCCAGAAGGGCGGTGATTGGGAGGACCATTGGGCTTCTGAAGATGAGGTTCAGATGCCTGGACCAATCAAGGGGTGCACTGCAATATCCTCCAGAGTGTGTGCCTCTTATAGTTGTTGTCTGCTGTGCTCTGCATGACCTGGCTCTGGCAAAGGGGGGGACCCATTGGAGGATGAGGATAGAGAAGCAGCTCCACAGGCCACTGAGGATGACTCAACTGATGGTTCTGATGAGGAGCCAGGGGAGGCACAGGATGAGGGCATGAAGGCAGGCAGGAGGAACCTTCAGAGAGGCAGGGACACAAGGGAAGCTTTGATCCTCCACATGTTCAGCTAGGCATCCAAGGCATGGCTTAAAACTCAAGCCAAGGGTGCCTCCTTCTTACTAAATATTCCTGATGAGGCCATACTATGACCCCACTGTTGAATCACAACCTCTGAAATAAAGTTTGCAGTTATATAAATTAAGTTAAATAAAGTTATCTATCATAAGCTACTGCCGTCCGAGCGCTTATGAAACACTTGGCCATGAAAACAAAATCAATATTTATATCATCTCAAGGGTTTAAACAAAGGAACATAACATTATATAGTGTCAACAGTCACACAGAAATGATGTATAAAACTGATCAAATAAAATAATCTCACCCATGAAAACCCCTTCTTGTGCTCATGGTGACTTCAACTACCATTTGCAAGTGCTATATCTGATGGCCTTGGCCTTTATTCTCTGGCCGGTGGATCCTGTGAAGGCACCGCCTGCAAGGGTGTGCCCAGTGCCATGGATGAGCACACCTCAGTCGTCACTGCCTCATCAGATACCACAGTCACTGGCATAAAGGCGGAGGAGCTGCTGCCGTTGTCCAGAGTGCCCTGAGAGGAGCCTGCAGAGACGACAAGCAACTAGTCCGCCAGCATGAGGTCCATTTGAACCTCCCTGCTGACTATTAATGGACAGACACCTGGCAGAGAGACTAGGTGCCTCGTCCATCTCTCAGGCTTGCAGGTCCGAACACAATCTCAGAAACTCCTAATGTTGTTCCCGGAGCTGCCTCTCCATGAGAGTCGCCACTTTCTCAATGGAGGAGGCAGTGTGCTTGGAGCTCCAGTTCAACGCAGTGCTCATGCTCCACATGGACTCCTCCATGACAGAGACCATGGCACATAGACCCTCAGGGATCACCGCCAGATCCTTCTGTGCATCCAGCTGGACATCCAGCATCTGCGGCCTGATTGCTGACTCCAGAGGCTCATCAGCTGCCTCGGATTCAGCATTTTCCTGGTTTCCATCAGCCTTCTGACTGCCGGCACCCTCTGCACTCTCTCCCTCTACCAGCTTTACCAGTGCCCTCCCCGCTGTGCACTACCATCGGAGCCAACACCCTAATGCCCACCGACGTGCATGTATCTGTGCTGGTGCCTGGTTATGAAACAGGATGTGACGCGGGAGCTTCTATCAGAGGCTCCTCCTCCTCAGGTGTCAATGGAGGATCCTCGATATCTCTGCTGCATCTTGAAGATGGCACATCTGAGGGAGGAAAGCAACATGTCAGTAGATATCATCGTTACAAAGTGACTCTGCATGCAGAATGATTTGTTGACACAATGGACAAATGCCTCACCAAGGCATTGTGATTGGGCGAGCACTGGGGACTCATGGTTTGAACATCTCATTGACATGACCGTACATTTCTTGCAGCTCCCCTAGTCCATCACCTGTCTACTAGACTCGTACCTTCCTCCAAGACTCCTACCTCTCCGCGACCTCTGGACTTTGCTCCATGCTCACATTCCAACTTCAGGGCGTAAATCTCGACCTTGCTGAGTATGAGAAGGTTGGCCACCCCACCACCCGTTCATGTGTGCTCCACAGCATCATGGCATCTCTTCTCCTGTATGGATTAAAGTGCATTAATTTGTCCACGCTCTACCTGCAACACCATACCAGCCTCCCCCACCTACCCCCTCCCCAACCCTGGAGAACCAGGTTGAGGTGCCAATCAGATTAGCAAGCCTCACTCTTCCATGCTCCCAACGTTAGCGGGAAGATCTCTCAGCCTTGGCCAGCACAGGTATATGTGCCATTTGGCACTCTAAATCTCACACACCTGAGAGCCATGAAGAACAGGCATCCTTCAAGACATTTATACACAGTTCCATGCCAACATGGTACTCACCCTTACAGAGTGCAGAAGACCATTGAAGTTTTTGCTACACTGGATCCGCAAGTGCCACACCATGTCATGCCCGCTCACCTGATCTGCCACCTCCATCCACACCTTCTTCATCTAGTGCAGTAGCCTCCTCTTGCCATCCCACGGCATGAGTACATCACGCCTGGCACTCACTGCCTCCACTAGAGTGCGCAGGCACTCATCCGAGAAATGGGGAGCAGAGTGCCCAGCAGCATTGCCCTCCCGTCTGGCGTGCCCAGCGGGTGCTAAGGCCATGACACCTTGCAAATGCAATGTTTTCAGCTCTTTACTGGACAGTTTCCTCAGGGTTCTTTGAAATTCCTGGCAGCCTTCAGGGACCTGGTACCCGACAAGTTTCCACCCCCGCCGGTAGCATTGAGCCTACGTCCGGCCGTGTTTCACATTGGCCAGCCATAAATTGGCCAGCCAGTGTGAAATCGCTTCTGGCTTGTGATCACAGGCAGGAGCAGAAAACACATCAGCTTCCAGTCCCACTGATCACGTGCACATGACGGTCGTGAAATTCAGGCCTATAACTTCAGCCAATAACCTGTGCACAAGCTTCTGGTATAATTACATACATTGTCTTCAACTATACAGAGGATTTTAAAGTCATAGCTTTTTCAAACAAACGCATTTGGAACAATTCTTCATGGATCAAGGACTATTCTATGTTCAAAGTTATGTTTTATGAAGGCAGAGACAGCACCAAAGCAAAATTTTTGAAAATTTGGAATTTTTCTATTGACACCATTGCATGAAGATTTCATTTAAGTGCTGATTAGGTGGTATATTTGGATCAAGAAATGGCTTTTGAATAAAGGCACAGGCCCCAAAAATCCATTGTCTTTCCAGCATACTCCTCATGTAATTTTAATGGGACCGTACTGTTTCAAGTCATACACTCAGCCACAAGCAGAATACGATGGGTCCCGACTTTCCAACAAAGTTTGGTCTTGTGAAAACAGTACCTCTACCTACATGTTATAAGTCTATTAATAATCAGTTGGGCCAGGGCAGGGATTCCCGACATTGTGAGTTCTTACGCTTTCCATTGGACTTAGTGTGTGGTGAGCAACAGCATGCCTGCTCTGCCCCAAGTGAACTTCATGACCATGGTTTAGAGTAGGATCTATTTGATCAGGATTGAGGCCTAGGTGCCAAATTACTTTTCTTAAATAAAAAAGACATGCAGAAAATATCAAATCAATTTTCCAGGGGTAATCCTGGCAAATTCCCTTCCCCAGGCAGGCCACATACACAAACTTTCTTGTATGTATACAATGGTAGATACAAAAGAGAAATACCGCGAATGCTAGAAATCTGAAATAAAAACTGAAAATTCTAGAAATACTCAGCAGGTCAGGCTGAATCTGTGGAGAAACAGAGTTAGCTTCAGTTAGTTCAGATTGATGACTTTCATCAAAACTGAAAATGTTAGAGATGCAACAGGTTTTAAACAAGTACAAAGGTAAGGAAAGGGAGAGACAGAAAAGAACAAAAGGATAAATCTATGATAGGATAGAGGGCAGAGTGATTGAATAACCATAGGGATGATGGTGCAAGCCAACATGAGGTCCCAGATGGAGGCATCGCAGCATTTATACACAACATTACCACTCCCATGGATTTTCAGGCATGGGGATAATGGCATTGTGAAAAGAGTGAGACTCTTCAATGTTATCTGAGCTTTTCACACTCATACTTCCTTAACTGATCTATCTTCATTCTGAGTAGTAGGCACATTTGTCATTGAGGTGATCGCAAACCAAGAAGATGTAAGGCTGACTGAAATCTCAATGAAAATATCTTTAGTCCTGCATGTCCTGCCTATTGGGATAACATTTTTTGTGATCTGTCAAAATTAAAGTAAAAGCTTCATGTTAACATTACTCTATCCTTTATGTCTTTACATACTACTCAGCAACCTATGCAATATCATAGAAGACTGGCAAAGACTCCCACACAAACTAAGTTTGATATGTGTTCCAGCCAAATTATCTTTTTCAGATACTGATTAAACCCATCATACATTTTCAATAGTTTCTGCTTTTAACCAACTAGTTAAGTTGCCAAGCAAAATGGAAGCTCAGTAGAAACTTGGCGCATCAGAACAATGTCATTATTAGTTAACTGCACCATAAATAAACCAAAATGGGAACAGACAGCTTCATAGCTGTCCCCCTGTTGATCATTGTAAATGCATCTTTAATTAAAGTTAGCTTAAAGCTACTCATGAAAATCAGTGTACCGTATCCTTTCATGTCACTTGCAAATTTACAGTGAACTACTTTAAATTGATCTGCCAAGGTAAAAAATTAATGATTCACAAAGTAGATGACCAGTTTGCTAAAGTATGACAAAGATCCTTCTTGTATGTTCTTTTGAAAGTACTACAACAGACTTTTGAAAGTGACCAGAAAATACCAATATCATGTATGAGTGCATTAATTGTTAATTTCCAGTGACAGACTAGTCTAGTCCTTATAACATTAAACAGCCTGAAAAAAAGTAAGAATTACTTTCATTAACAAAATGTTTTGTTCTACATCATCAAGAATAAGCAGGAAATGTGCTGACTTATCACAAAACAAAGGAAAATACATTTATGCTATTAAGATTCCTGGCTAAACATTCTCTTTTTGCTGCTTGTGGGTGAATTTAGAAATTCTGGCAACTATCCTAGAGTTACTTCACCCAGCAAGTATTTAACAAAGGCAGTATTATTGGGTAATGACCAATTATCAGAAAGGAGAGAGGAGGTAGGACAAAGGACACCTGACAGATGAAATGTTAATAATTTACCCAGATGTCTTTGTTAAGTAAAGACAGATGCTGTACACAGCAAGGTTCTAGAAGTACTCTAATCAACTTTTACTTTCACTAGGGTATTATCACTAGTCACACTATTCACACATGGTGCTACACAGAAAGTTAATAGGTGTCCAACTTGCTCCATTTTTTTTTCTTTTTCATAGTCTGTGCAAGATAATTTACCAATGCTGCATGGTATGTACCCTGAAGTCATACTGGGTTAGCTGCTTCATTGAGTCATGTTAGTTGAAATAATTAATCATGGAAGGGGAAAAATGTATCCAAGAATGTCAAGCAGTAAAATAACGATCATTGAATTTCAATAAAATACAAAGGCAAGAGAAAAACAAAAGTGATCACCAAGGCCATTGTGAAATCTTGGAACATATAGAGACTGGGTCGCAATGTTTGATTTGGAATCCATACATAAGTTATTATCAATTAACTAAATAAGATCTGCTCCTTTCTCTTAATGCCTGATTTTTTAACAAAACAAAAATGCAAGTATAATAATGCTGAGCAGACACATACTTGGTGGCGTGACTTGTTCAGTGACTCCACCATATATAAAATATATTCAGAATAAATTCAAGATATTAGATGCAGTACATGAACTGACCGAAATTATCCGAGGCTAATGGTTACCCACCTGTGAAATACAAACCAATAATTCAAATGAAGACCCACATCATGTCTTAAACAACAAACTCAAAGTTTGAGCAGCTTATGTTGTTTGTCGGAGCTCTGATGATAGTTCTATCTTATATCCACCAAGAATTAATTTTACATTCACAATATTTATAACATTGAGAATCTTTCAATATCATTTTTCTTCCTAAACTGGTGCTACATTTCTGTCTTTGTAAACCGACATAGAGCCTAATGATACTTAAACTGCATGTTCGATTGTCAGCTCTGCACCAAAGCAAAACAGTTTCAGGTACATATTAAAACAAATGAAGAGGGCAGTCAGTAGAGTGCACATCTATGCCACGCTGTGTTAATGTTACTACAATCATGCAGCTCTTCCTTAAGTTTTTTCCCTGCTTGATTAATGCTCAGCAATTATAAAGCTGAAAAAATAAATCACTTTATTAAGAGTTGCCATCTCAGTGAGGAGGCTTCCGGCTAATCCATATCGAACAACCTGATCTGAAAATTCTGCTCACATTTTCAGAACTGTGACAAATTGCATCACAGCAGCTGAGAGAATCCACAACATTCTAAAACAATCAACGACATTCTAAATAAATCAACCCATAACATTCTAAACAAAGTCAATTTGCATTATCTCCCAATAGTAATATAACATTTAAAAAATTCTAGAAGCCGGATCCAGGTCCATACCCTCACCAAAAACCTAATCAGTTCTTCCTTGGGTCAATCTGTGTACCAAGTTTTGTTGAAATCCATACACAGGTTTTTGAGATATATTGTTTGCAGACAAAAGGGGCAGAATTTTACCTTCCCCCACAGCAGGTTTGTAGGCAGGGGGTGGCAGTATCAGTGCGGATGTGTTTTCCGCTGACTCCTCAGATGGCAGGAAGGGAAACCCCGCCATCCTAAAAATCCTGGCCTTGGACAAACCAACAAACAAATAGAGGAAAAAAATTTACCTCCGCCCACCCTCAGTAGCTGTGGTAACATAAGTAGATATATGGGGTGCAAAATTTCCTCATATAGCACTGATTATAGCAGCGCTGAAGAGGCCATACATTACTCTCTCTCTCTTCCCCACACAGTTAGCTGATTCCTGAGTGGCCCATACAATGTTGTTGGATATGGAGGCCACACACAAGTGCGTCTGCTGCATGCACGAGAAGACCTTGACGCTGCACAGCCAAATCAGCTGATGTGACATCACAATTCCAAATTTAGTTGATGAATGTGCAGGGAGTCTCTCCATCATTCACTCTTCAAAAAGAAACAACCGTGAAGCTGCAGGATGGGCCGGAACCTAACTTGCAGGTAAGGTCATTGTTTTAAAATAAACCTATTGCAAAGTGCCTGGAATTACTCTGAAGTGCTTTTGGAGATGTTTTGGTAAGTCCCTGGATTTTCCAGAGAGTGTTGCTTCATCCTCACTTGCGTGGCCAGAGAAGTAGGTGACCTGCCCACACAAAGACTGCAACAGCTATGGAGCAGCAGTGGCTGTGTCTATGGAGATGAAACTTGACAGGGGGATGGCACAGAGGCTGAGGAGAGGGAAAGTTCTGCACCATCCCATCTGCCAAGTTGGAGCCAAACTCCTCCATGACCCCTAACAGTAGCAAGAGTTTGTCTGGCAGACCAGTCAATGCACCCAGGAAACATAGTGTGCATTCTCCTCAGTGGTTTCCTGCATGTTGCGCCATTGAAGTCCTTAGCTGAGCCCTCTGCAGTGCAACTCATTTGCAACCTTGCCTTCCAGTGAGCTGGCAAATGGACCATCTTTTACACTGCCTGGCTACTGGCCCCTTCGTACCTCAGTGACTCACCACATGCTGATCTCAGATTGATGCGAGCCTCCAAGGTACATCTACTGTCAGTATCTGAACCGGTGGTTGTGAATGCCAGATCAAGTGATAGAGACTTCTTCATTTGTGTTGTGGTGTTGCTCACTTGGAACTCCTGGGGCAGAATATTACACTCGGTGTGCGTGAAATCGCAGTGCGGAGCCAATCACGGGTGGCAGTCAGTTTCTCCACCATCCCTGCCCACCCCCACCGAGCACCCCTGCCAAGGGCAAAATTTTACCCCTGGGGCAGTTGTGTCTGGGCAGGCAGCAATTCTTGGGTGTCTCACAGCAAGAATTCAGAAGTGGGGGGTTGGTTTGAGGAAAAGTTGGTTGTGTGCAAAGGAAGAAGTCAGATCATCGGGAGCTTGCTTATCATGAATGAGGGTGAGATGGGAGTTGAGAAGGGACATAAAACAGGACATACCATCATTCTCAATGCTGCCAGCAATGGATGTCACAGGACCCAATGCAGCTGGCTCCATGATGCAGACAATTATCTCCTCCGTAGGGCTTAGGCGATGCAGGCATCCTTGTCCCGCATCAGTTCTGCTCTACTTCCTTCCTTTATCACATGGTCCTGCAGAAGAGAGGGAAGAACATCAGTGGTTGCATAGCACAGTGATTCGGTGATGTGCCTGCCATAGCTGAATAGCTGAATGTACATCGAGACAATGAAAAGTGTGCGTGACGCTGCTAGCATAGATACATGTGAGAGGCTGAGGTGAAATTTCTGGATATTAGGCTTGATCCTTGAGTGCCAGAGAGTACTGCTGGGCAAGTGATGGTAGTGTGGTGCATTGTGCAGTGTTAGAGCATCGCAAGGCACAAAGTGGGGATATCCAATTTCCAGCCAATAATTTGGGAGTCAAGCCACTTCTGACCATATTATGACAAGTGATAGGAGACCATTTCTAGGGGGCAGCCTTCACACCTGTGCGCATGTTGCAAATTCAAGAGTAATTTCTTTATACCTATGGTTTGCTGCAAGGTTAAGTTCAAAAACTTGACAAGCTTCATTTTAAAGTCAACATAGAGTGGATCAAGCTGTTTCCTAATGTCAACATGTAACCATCACTTGGATGCCAGTGAATGGAGTTCATCTGTTGTGTTGGCTGATATTAATGTTAAAGCAGGCAGCATAATGAATGCATGCTAGCCCCATGTCACTCTCACTAGGTGCCCGTTTGAGACAGCACTTAAGGGATAAATAGTCTCCTTGTTATTCAATATTGTGACAACAGATTTTCCAGTGCAAATACTTTAAAAACAATTTTGTTTCAAACCATACAGCACTTTTGCACAATGTTTCAAGGATGAGCATCTTATCAGACACCTTGAAACATGACAGAAGTCTTCAAAACCTGAATAAATTTGGGATCCAAAAAGTAATTAAGATTAAAGTTGACAGTTTAATCATATATTTGAAATATGTGCACCTAAAAGTAATCCTCTCTATCACTGAGACTAAAACAACTTACTTTAGAATGAGGCCTGTCACAGATGTAAATTTAAAATTGCCAATATAAGCAACCTTTGAACAAATTCTGAAATACTTCTCGGTTTTTAAAGGTTCATTCACATAATTTTATTGGTATTGTCACATCACCAAATCAAGTGGTTAAAGTTGGTACAATTTGTTCCCTAAATCAAGGAGTGTAATAAATTAAGCAGGAGACCATTAAGAAACCATAGTCAGAAATAAGGGTTGGACGTACATCCATAAAAATATTTGTGCTAATTATACATTTTACACGGCATGGTTAAGAAAATACAATTAGCATAGTTTCTGAATATGGAAGTAATTATTAGAAAACCAAACCATGTTCAATTTTCATATTTATTTCTACAAATGCTTGTGATTTAATGGAACATCCTTCCACCAGTCTCAGTGTCAATCTCTCCCAGATCTAGGCCAGGATTTCCCGCTCGCCACGTGTAAAATGATGCGAGATGACGTCGGGCGGAACTCCCCATGTCACCACGTCCCATTTAAATTTTCAGGTAGCCGGGGGCTCAGCAGAATCAGCTGTGCGCCTGCCAACCTGTCAATGGCCAATTGAGGCCATTGGCAAATTCATTAATGTAATTAGTGGACCTGCCCATCCAACCATAAGGTTGGCAGGCAGGCCAGGAGCCCTGGCAGGCATTAGAAAAAGCGTGAAACCTCATCCACGGGCGAGATGAGGTTTCATGTAGGTTTTTAAAAATGTAATAAAAGTGTCTTTGGAAGTGATGGACATGTCCCAATTCATGTGACAGTGTCACATGAGGGAATATGTCAGGGAAATTTTTTTTTTTCTATTTTTATGATTTTTCACTGTGGAGCCGATCTCCCTGAGGCAGTACTTAGGCTCAGGGAGATAAGTGCGCTCTTTCGTGCGCATGCGCGAAAGAGCGCACTCTCGGCTCAGGGAATCCCCCCCGCCCGCTTCCTGGCAGACATCACGCTGGGCGGGCCTTAATTGGCCCGCCCTCATAAAATGGTGGCGCAGCCCTGATTGGGGGCGCCAGTCGGAAGCGCGCTTCCACGCACCTGCTCCTAAACTTCCCCTCTGACAGGGGGAAAATTCTGCCCCAAGTGTCATGTTTATTAAGTTCAGAGAATATATTCTCTAACTTGTCCCAGCAGAGTAGTTTGTGCACATCCTTAGAAGTGCACTTCCTGGAGCATCAATGAAATACTGCCATTCTCACACAAACAATGCTGATGATTTCTCCTAGTTTGCCAATTTGTTGTAAATGATCAACAATTATATGTTATTTATTTTTACCTGTTCAAACTTGAGTTAAAACAGCCCAAACATATCTCATCTAGGATTCTTACAGACTGTACTGTAAGGTTTTCACCTCATTCACCTCAGCTAAAGTGAATTGAGAAATTAGGTTAAGGGATAGGTCAGTCGAGATGCAACGGCAGACATTTAAGAAGATATTTCAGAGTATTCTGAATGGATACATTCCAGTGAGAAAGAAAGACTCGAAAGGAAGGATGCACCATGTGTGTTTAATGGAAGCTAAAGATAATACCAAATTGAAAGAAAAAGTATAGATGAGTGGCAGGTCAGAAGATTGGACAGAATACAAAGATCAGGAAAGAGTGACTAAAAGATTAATAATCAGGGAGAAATTAAAGTACGAGAGAAAGATAGCTAGAAATATGAATAAGGTAGTAAGAGTTTATATGGGTATTTGAAAAGGAAATGAGTAAGCAACGTGAGTGTTGGTCCTCTAGAGAGAGGAAAATTAATAATGGAAAATAAGGAAATGGGGCATGAATTGAATAGATATGTTGTGTCTTTCTTCACTGTAGAAAATAGTAGTAACATCCCAAAAATAATTGTGAATCAAGAGGTGAAAGGATTGAAGGAATTCAAAACAATTATAATCACAAGGGAAAAGGTTCTAAGAAAATTGTTAGGACTAAAAGCTGTCAAGTCCCCAGGTCCTGATGGACTCCATCCTAGGGCCTTAAAAGAAGTGGCTGCTGGGATTGTAGATGCATTGGTTTTAATTTTACAAAATTCCCTAGATTCTGGAAAGGTCCTGTCAGATTGGAAAATAGCAAATGTAACTCCTCTATTCAAGGAAGGAGGGAAACAGAAAGCAGGAAACAACAGGCCAGTTAGCTTAACATCTGTCATTGGGAAAATGATGGAATCTATTATTAAGGAGGTTGTGCAGGGCACTTAGGAAATCTCAGTTCAATCAGGCAGAGTCAACATTGCTTTGTAAAAGGGAAATAGTGTTTCACTAATTTATTGGATGCTTTGAGGAAGTAACAAGCAACATGGGAAAAGGGGAACCTGTGAATGTGCTGTACTTAGATTTCCAGAAGGAATTTGACAGGGTGCCTCTTCAAATCTACACAAATTAAGAGCTCATGGTGTAGGGGGTAATATATTAGCATGGATAGAGGATTGGTTAGCTAATAGTAAACAGAGAGTAGGCATAAATGGGTCATTTTCTGGTTGGCAAGATGTGTCAAGTGGAGTGTCACAGGGATCAGTTTTGGGGCCTCAACTATTTACAATTTATATCAATGACTTGGATGAAGGGACCGTATGCATGGTTACTAAATTTGCTGATGACACAAAGATAGAAAGGAAGATATTTTGTGAAGAGGATGCAAGGAATCTGCAAAGGGATATAGACAGGTTCCGTGAGTGGGCAAAAATTTGGCAGATGGAGTTTAATGTGGGAAAATGTAAAATTGTCCACTTTGACAGGAAGAATAGAAAAACAGCATATTATTTAAATGGAGAGAGATTACGGAACCCAGAGGTACAGAGGAATCTGGGTGTCCTGGTACATGAATCACAAAAAGTTAGTATGCAGGTACAGCAAATGATTAGGAAGGCAAATAGAATGTTGTCGTTTATTGCAAGGGGAATGGAATATAAAAGTAGGGATGTTTTACTGCAGTTGTAAAAGGCCTTGGAAGATCACATCTAAAGTAATGTATGCAGTTTTGGTCTCTTTATTTAAGAAAGGATATGAATGCATTAGAAGCAGTTCAGAGATGGTTCATTCGACTGATACCTGGGATGGGTTTTTTTTTATGAGGAAAGGTTGGGTAGGATGAGCCTGTGTCCATTGGAGTTTAGAAGAATGAGAGGTGACCTTAATAAAACATATAATATCCTGAGGGAACTTGACAGGGTGGATGCTGAAATGATGTTTCCCCTTGTGGGATAGACTAGAATGAGGGGGCACAGTTTAAAAATAAGGGATCTCCCATTTAAGATGAAGTTGAGAATTTTTTTCTCTTGGAGGGCCATGAATCTTTGGAACTCTCTTCCCCAGAGAGTGGTGGAGCCTGGGTCGTTGAATATTTTTAAGGCTGAGCTACATAGATTCTCGACTAACAAAGGTTATTGGGGTAGGTGGGAATGTGGAGTTGATGCCACAGTCAGATCAGCCATGATCTTATTGAATAGCAGAGCAGACTTAAGGGGCCAAATGGCCTACTCTTGCTTCTAATTCATATGTTCATATGTATGTTAATTGTCTCGGGCCGGATGTAAGACTAAATTGCAGAGGTAAAAAGAAGTTTATTTACTAGCCTACTTGAGTATAAGTACAAGTATATATTTTTAATTAAATTTATTTCTCTTCCGCAGATTTATTCTATAAAGATGTAGTTAGTTCCAAAATATTTAAAGTCATCGAAGCTAAAACAGTGGGCCACCATTTATTCAGGTCGTTTTGATCAGGGAATTATTTGCATAATGAATTACATATCATTTCCAATGTGGAACTATATTAAAGCATATTCATTACATCTACTTTTATATAGCATAATGAAATAATCTATTACACAGGGGATAATGGGAATGCAGCCAGCTTCAATAACATGTCAGTTCAGGTAAATGAAGGTTGGAAAAATGGCTTTCATTGTGTACAAATATAATCAAATTATCTACATGCTTTGAATTTTAATAGTAAATTTATGCCCATTTTATTTCAGTTTTAAAATTCCTCTGAGGTATAATAAATTACCTCAAATAAAGGAATTCTAACAGTCAGCTCCAATATATACAATACTATGATTTTATTACAGCACTGGACTCTCAACTAGGAAAACCAAATACCAGTTCTAGTCTTGACTGGCAATTTTACCACCATTAAATTGGCTTTGTTGGTCCAGTGCCCACTTTATTTCTGAAACAGCATACTCACGTTATGCTGAATTGAACTGGACACTGGCATTATTACATTTCTGAAACACTGGTCCAAGGGAGAAATATTAATGAGATATTACAGCCTGGCTTCATTAAGAGAGCATTTTGCCAGGTGACCATTGAACAATCATTAGAATGGGAAAGTGGGGAGTTCTGACTCCTGATCACTATGTACAGTGACCCCCACTAGAGAGGTGTATGTGAAAATCTCGGCTGAGGACAGGAACAGCTTTGGCTATTGATTAGCTGCTGACCTTTATTGCATACACCCATGTATGAAGAATGCTACTTGGGTGAGATTCTAGAAGCTACATGGAGATTAAAGGGGGGATGATTTTGACTTTAAGTCAGCCTATAGGCAGAGTGCGCTGGTGGACCATCTATTGCAGTGGTGAAATAGTGCCTTCCCCATAATTCTGAGAGTGCAGCCTCAATTAAATTTGTCAGTTGACTTGCAGGGCGCTAAATATGATAGAGCCACTGCCAACAAGATAAGTAACAAGGGAAGAAAGGGATGGGAGGGTTTTTTTTTTAATTCATTCACAGGATGAGAGTGTCACGGTGTGGTAAAGTGAAGTACCCTGTCCCTTTAAGAGAATGCAAGTGTACTGATCATGTGACAGCACTAACGAATCACTGTACAGCACGGGCAACTGGGAACTGTAAGTCTAGTTTTGGAGGTTCCTGATTGAGCACATATGATCTGGTGCTCTGCCCTATGTCTCAATAAACCATCACTGTTTATTCTTACATCAGTCTCTCCCCATTATTGATTGCAAGCAGCAACTGATGAGAACATAGGAAAGCATGCAGTTAGAGTTTGGTTGGCCAACGAACTCATTTACCCAAGACATAAAAGTGGTGAAGAGGACAAAGAACAAAAGAAAATAAATTTCAAGATGGGTGAGCAAAGCATTGGAAAGAGCATCTGTACTTAGCTTATAAAATAAGTGACAGCCGGCAATCAGAGCAGAAAGCAGTGCTGCAGTTTAAAATTTAAAATAAAAACCCTGCAGAATCGCGATCACTGGGATCCCACCAAAAACTGAAAAAGAACGCAAAACCCAGCAGAGAAAAGCTGACAGTTGCAGAGACAGAGTTTTTAAAAAACGGTCACTGCTCTTAAAGCAGCAATGTATTTAAACTGATAAATACATGAAAAATGGCTATGGGCAGAAAATTATAAGAGACCCCAGACTCCATGGTAAGCCAAACACCTAAATTTGTCATTACCTGGAAAGCCTATGGAAAGTGCAGTCCCCTTGCAATCATTCACAATGCTGCAGTTCAGGTGGTGTCAATCCATTTAACCCCATTTCAGATGACTGGTCTCAGTATGTCAAACGCCTAGTGTTCTTTTTTACTGATAACAACATTGTTGGGGAGGAGAAGAAGAGGGCGATTCTTTTGTCCTCATGCGGGAGCAAAATGTATGGGCTGATCCACAGCCTTACGTCACCTAGCGCCTCAGACCCAAAGACTTTTGACAAGTTAATAAAAATTGCACAGAGCCACCTGAGACCAAAGCCCTCAGTCACTATGCTGCGCTTCAAGTTCAATTCAAGGGACAGGTTTCCAGAGGAGAGAATAGCTGACTATGTGGCCATTTGAAAGGCATTAACTGAGCATTGCAAATTCGGAATGTCCATTAGTGATATGTTAAGAGACTAGCTGATGTGCGGGATTGGAGATACTCTCCAAAGGCATTTGCTAGCCGAACCTAGTCTAGACTTCAATAAGGCATTAGAATTAGCTACCGCGATGAAGAGCGCTGTTAGAAATTCTGAAGTCATAAGAGATACAGGAAATGGCACCATGTATCTGGCCGAGCGGGACAATCTGGCAACAAAAGACGCGAAAACTTCAGACTCCATGGAAGGGTGAGAAACGCTCTTTAGCTCCAGACCATTGAAAAACAATGGTACTGCAGTAAAAACCCACAAATGAATGAGAGAAATACATCCAGGCCTCCAGTAAGCAAACAACAACTCAAACAAGTCGAGTGTTTTTTCTGCCACTGATATGGCCACATAAGGTGGCACTGCAGAGAAAGGCTAAAACAACACTATAAAGGCAGAAGGAAAAATCATGAAAAATGCCTCATGGAAGAGTCAGGAGAAATAGAATCAGACATCCATTCATTATATAACCTCAAAGTGGGCAGAACTGAGTCAATCCAAGTAGTCATTACAGTTAACGGACAACCCATTAAGATGGAAGTTTATACAGGAGGGTCAATGTCCATCATTGGAGAGCATACATTTAGAAATCTGAGTAAAGGAACTCATCCTTTGAAGTTAGAAGTTTCGGACACAAAGCCGAGGACATACACAGGCGAAGAATTAACTGTGAAAGGGGTATGTCGATTCAAGGTGCAGTATGAGGAAGAGTCTGCAAAATTACCCCTATTTGTAACGTCAGGCATGGGACCGAGCCTCCTCGGAAGGAACTGGCTGGGAGAGATAAATCTTGAGAGCCTGCTAAGTTCCCAATTCGAAACCAAAAGTGTTGCTGCAAGAAAAAATAAGTACACAAAGACCCAACGGGAGAAGCCCATAGAAGTGTTACACTGGGACAGAGTTCAAACTGAAGTCAGCATTCTTCAAAAGGAAATGGAAAATCTATTAAAGGACTTTCGTGTGCTACAAAATTCAATCAGCTCCCAATTTGTGTGATGAGAAAGATATGAAGAAGAAAAGGAAGAGTTAAGCTTGTTAAGGTTGAGTTAAGGAATGAATTAGCTGAGAAGGGGCAACGATATGTGATTCTCCAGGAAACTATTAATGAGGATAGGAAAGAATGGAAAGAGCTTAAGCAGCAGCTGCGTAAAAGCCCTGAAGTTTTAAAGCTGGAAGGCCCTGAATTCTCAGAAGAGCTGTCGGAAAACCCAGCGACTGAGCTCATTCACGTTCAGCTCGCATGTGAGTCTAGTCCAGCCAACAGCGAAACTAGAGAAGACAGAGATACGGGTCGGTGCTCCCAAGAAAAGGACAAGCAGGAGGAAAAAGAGAAATTATTGACAGTCCTCGAAAAGAAAGCCAAAAGATTTTTTTTTTTCCTTTTCCCCTCTCTCCTCACACATCATGTAAAGCATCACTGTATTGCTTTGTGCTTGTTGCCCTTTATCTGTTTCAGCTTGGAGGGGAGGGGCAGCAGGACTCAACGTGACTGCCACCCGGAAAATGGTGAAATCATCTACTGAGGGACATAGTGGGCAACTGCTCCTGAGGAGGAGGTCTTGGAAACACCAGCCGAAGTTGTTGGGCTACGACGCTCAGCGCTTCAAAGAAGGCCTCCTGAGAGACTTCACCTGTAAATAGTTATTGTGTAAATAGTTAGGGCAGGATCTTCCGGTTAGTGAGCAGGGGCAGGGCCTGCTCGCTGACACGTAAAATGATGCGGGATGACATTGGGTGGAACTGCCGACGTCAACCCGCATCATTTCCATTTTCAGTTTGACGGGGGGAGGGGGCAGCCGAGTCAGCTGCGCACCCGCTGACCTGTCAACGGCCTAGTGAGGCCATTGAAAACTAATTAAAGTCATTAATGGGCCTGCCCGTCCTACCTTAAGATTGGCGGGCAGGCCGGGAGGTCTGGCAGGCTTTGGAAAAAGCGGGAAATCTCATCCACGGGCAGGATGAGATTTCATGAGGGTATTTAAAGTTTTATTAAAGGTTTCAATAAACTTTATGGACATGTCCCAACTCATGTAACAGTGTCAAATGAGGGGACACATCAGGGAAATTTTTTTATCATTTGTATTACAAATTTTAATTATGAGCCGATCTCCCTAAAGCAGCGGTTAGCCTCAGGGAGATCTGTGCGCTCTTTCGCACACGTGCGCGAAAGAGCGCACTCCCAGCTGAGGGAAATCCCCCACCCCCCACCCGCACAGGGACCGCATAGCACTTCCGAGCAGGTCTTAATTGGCCCGCCCACATAAAATGGTGGTGCACTCCCGACTGGGTGCATCGGAGGTGCATCCGCCCGCGACCACTCCCACACTTCCCCCCCAACGGGGGGTAATTTTTCCCTTAATGTTTTTTAAGCTTGTTGCTGTACTTTTAAGTAAAAGGGAAGGGATGTGGTAAAGTGAGATACCCTGTCCCCCTAAGAGACTGCAAGTGCACTGATCATGTGACAGCACTGACGAATCACTGTACAGCACAGGCAACTGGAAACTGTAAGTCTAGTTCTGGAGGTTCCTGAGAGAGCACGTATGATCTGGTGCTGTGCCCTATGTCTCAATAAGCCACCACTGTTTATTCTTACTTCAGTCTTTTCCCATTATTGATTACAAGCAGCAATTGATAGAACATAGGAAGGCATGCAGTTAGAGTTTGGTTGGCCAACGAACTCATTTACCCAAGACATAAAACGTGGGCTAGGTCAGCATTTATTGCCCAACCCTAATTGCCATTTAGAAGATGGTGGTGAGTTGCCTTCTTGAGCTGCTACAGTCCAGGTGGTGTAGGTACACCTACAATGCTATTAGGGAGTGAGTTCCAGGATTTTGACCCAGAGACAATGAAGGAACAGCGATATATTTCCTGGTCAGGATGGTGAGTGGCTTGGAGGGGAACTTCCAAGTGGTGGTACTTCCGTGAACCTGCTGCCCTTGTCCTTCTAGATGGTAGTGGTTGTGGAATTTGAAGGCGCTGCCTAAGGAGTTCCTGCAGTGCATCTTGTAAATGGTATACACTCCTGCCACTGTGCGTCGGTGGTGGAGGGATTGAATGTTTGTGGACGGGATGCCAATTAAGCGGACTGCTTTGTCCTGGATGGTGTCAAGCTTCTTGAGTGTTTTTGGAGCTGATTTCATCCAGGCAAGTGGAGAGTATTCCATCACACTCCTAACTTGTGCCTTGTAGTGATGGACAAGCTTTGGGGAACCAGGAGGTGAGTTACTCACCGCAGGATTCCTAGCCACTGACCTTCTCTTGTAGCAACAGTAATTATATGGCTAGTCCAATTCAGTTTCTGGTCAATGGTAACTCCTAGGATGCTGATAGTGGGGAATTCAGTGTTGGTAATGTCATTGAATGTCAAGGGGAGATAGTTAGATTCTTTCTTGTTGGAGATGGTTATTGCCTGGCTCTTGTGTGATGTGAATGTTACCTGCCACTTGTCAGCCCAAACCTGGAGATTGTCCAGGTCTTGCTGCATTCAGACATGGACTACCTCAGTATCTGAGGTTTTGTGAATGGTGCTGAACGTTGTGCAATCATCAGCAAACATCCTCACTTCTGACTTTATGATGGAAGGAAGGTCATTAATGAAGCATCTGAAAATAGTTGGGCCTTGGAGACTACCCTGAGGAACTCCTGCAGTGATGTCCTGGAACTGAGATGATTGACCTCCAATAACCACAACCATATTCCTTTGTGCTAGTTATGAATCCAACCAGCAGAGAGCTTTCCTCCTGATTCCCATTGACTCCAGTTTTGCTAGGTCTCCTTGATGCCACATTCTGTCAAATGCTTGCCTTGATGCCAAGGGCAGTCACTGTTACCTCACCTCGGGAGTTCAGCTCTTTTGTCCATGTTTGAACCAAGGCTGTAATGAAGTCAGGAGCTGAGTGGCCCTGGTGGAACCCAAACTGGGCGTCAGTGAGCAGGTTATTGCTAAGCAAGCGCTGCTTGATAGCACTGCTGATGACCCCTCCCATCACTTTACTGATGATGGAGAGTAGACTGATGGGGCAGTAACTGGCCGGGTTAGATTTGTCCTGCTTTTGTGTACAGGACATACCTGGGTAATTTTCCACATATCCGCGTAGATGCCAGTGCTGTAGCTGTACTGGAGCAGCTTGGCTTGGGGCGCAGCAAGTTCTGGAGCACAAGTCTTCAGTACTATTGCTGGAGTATTGTCAGGGCCCATAGCCTTTGCAGTATCCAGTGCCTTCAGATGCTTCTTGATATCATGTGGAGTGAATCGAATTGGCTGAAGACTGGCATCTGTGATGCTGGGGACCTCCAGAGCAGGCCAAGATGGATCATCCACCCGACCCTTCTGGCTGAAGATTCTTGCAAATGCTTCAGCCTTATCTTTGCACTGATATGCTGGCCTCCTTCATCATTGAGGATGGGGATATTTGTGGAGCCTCCTCCTCCAGTGAGCTGCTTAATTGTCCACCACCATTCACGACTGAATGTAGCAGGACTACCAAGCTTAGATCTGATCCGTTGGTTGTGGAATCACTTAGCTCTGTCTGTCACTTACTGCTCATGCTGTTTGGCACGCAAATAGTCCTGTGTTGTAGCTTCACCAGGTGGACACTTCATTTTTAAGTATACCTGGTACTGCTCCTGGCATGGCCTCCTGCACTCTTCATTGAAGCAGGGCTGATCCCCTGGCTTGATGGTAATGGTAGAGTGGGGGATATGCTGGGCCATGAGGTTACAGATTGTGGTTGAGTATAATTCTGCTGCTGCTGATGGCCCGCAGCGCCTCATGGTTGCCCAGGCTTAAGTTGTTAGATCTGTTCAAAATCTATTCCAGTTAGCACAGTGGTAGTGCCACACAGCACGATGGAGGGTATGTTCAATTGAAGACAGGACTTCATCTCCACAAGGACTGTGAGGTGGTCACTCCTACCAATATTGTCATTGATAGGTGCAACTGCGGCAGGCAGCTTGGTGAGGGTGAGGTCAAATGTGTTCTTCCCTCTTGTTGGTTCCCTCACCAGCTGCCGCAGACCTAGCCTTGCAGCTATGTCCTTTGGGATTCGGCCAGCTCGTTCGGTAGTGGTGCCACCGAGCCACTCTTGGTGATGGACATCGAAGTCCCCCACCTAGAGTACATTCTGAGCCCTTGCCACCCTCAGTGCATCCTCCACTCTTTTCAACATGGAGGAGTACTGATTCATCAGCTGAGGGGGTGTGGGTGGGAGGGGTTGCGGGTGGGTGTGGGGGGGGCTGGCGGTACGTCATATTCAGCAGGAGGTTTCCTTCCCCTTGATTGACCTGATGCCATGAGACTTCATGGGGTCCGGAGTCGATGTTGAGGACTCCCAGGGCAACTCCCTCCCAACTGTATCCCACTGTGCTGCCACCTCTGGTGGCTATGTCCTGCCGGTGGGACAGGGCATACCTAGAGATGGTGATGGTTGCGTCTGGGACATTGTCTATACGGCAGTGAGTATGACTATGTCGGGCTGTTGCTTGACTAGTCTGTGCGACAGCTCTCCCAATTTTGGCACTAGCCCCCAGATGCTAGTCAGGCGGACTTTGCAGGATCAACAGGGCTGAGTTTGCCATTGTTTTTTCTGGTGCCTAGGTCACTGCTGGGTTCTCCATCTAGTTCCATTCCTTTTTGATCTTTTAGCAGATTCATGCAACTGAGTGGCTTGCTAGACCATTTCAGAGAGCAGTTCAGAGCCAAACACATTGCTGTGGGTCTGAAGTTACATGTAGGCCAGACCAGGTAAGTACATCAGATTTCCGTCCCCAAAAGACATTAGTGAACCAGATGGGTTTTTACTACAATTGACAATGTTTCATGGTCATCATTAGATTTTTAATTCCAGATTTTTATTGAATTCAAATTTCACCATCTGCCATGGAGGGATTAAACCCAGGTTCGCAGAGCCTTGTGCTGGGTCTCTGGATTACTAGTCCAGCGACAATACCACTATGCCACCAGCTCGATCGTGAAGTGTGAGATTTCCAGGGCAGCTGTGGCCCATATTAAGTTTATAAGGTTGAGAGGTGCAGTGATACTCCTCCATTTTATGCTGTGCATGCTCCAACCATTTCCTACCAAATCTTTTTATAGCATAAGATCATGATATATATTAAAAGAGGCCTATCAATTGAATCAGGAAGGTGCAATAGACAGCAGATTTCAGCGCCTCCATGGAATTAGCAAACAGTCCACAGTTGCTTCCAGCTTCTAATGGGTTCCCATACACTCATTTTGCTGAGTAGTAACTTTGAGTGACCATCTCCAGACACTTTCCTCAGTTTTTGGAGAGTTCCTTAAATCCACCAGTAGCAGAAAAGCCTGTTCCAATGATTCTCCTTCTCCCTGGCCATGCCGGGACAAATCTCCCGGAATCCTTAAATGGATGCAGGATGCATCTCTTCGACTAGAGACTGTCTCTCTCCCGCATCTAGCTGTGGCAGCTCGCGAAGTCAAGCAACCTCTTTTCTCTGCTGACCACAACAATCTGCTGTCTGTCTTTGATATCCATTGTTTTGTAAGGGAAGCCTGCAATCTGATCTGAAGAATGACCTCCTCTGCCCTCTTCCCCGGCAATGTGAAATACATTAACTATTCTTTCTTTCATCTTAGAAGTACATGGACAGCGTACAGCACAATTGTTTACAACCTGATACCTACAATACATTTCTGAGACTTTGGGAGACTCAGTCTACTCATTGTAAATTCAGAGATGGCTGCCTTTGTCTCCAAATGTAAACACCTTGCACCTTCATTGAATAAAAACAATCTAAGCCTCCATTTGATTTCGAGCAATCAAACCACCCGGCTTACTGTCAGGCAGACTTCAGAACAAGTCATATGACCCCCTTCCTTTAGCCTAAATTTGAAGCTACGTTCGCAAAATATATTATTCTTATAAACCTCACAATTGTAACACCAAGACTAGTCAGATTGAAAATGTTAACAGAAAGCACACAAGAAAAGATTCCACGTATCCCATCCCAATTTCTTTTAGCACATTCCTAATGCCTGTATCAATTTCAGCCTTCTTTCACTGTCTTCACTTCAGAATGGAATTCCTGAATTTTAAAATGTTCCAACCTTGCAACCTTCAAACCTTTTTTAAGGAGTTATGGGGAATTTGGGGAAATAGAAGAAAATGGATTGTATTTTTTTCATAAGCTCAATCATAGATTTTTAAAAGTCCAATCAATTCTCACAACTCACGGTGAGATACTATAAAGTAATAGATAATTTTGTTGCTTCCACAAACAAAACTCACTCATTATACTGAACAGTATGTGCATACTAGGACCCAGAACAACACAGCTCCTGTTGAAATTTTCCAAGCATTGCTGAGTTTAATTCCTAAGCATTTGTATTGACTTAGTTTACAAAACTCCTAGAATAGAAAGGCATGCTTTGAATAAGACATTAACTGCTAATTCCGAAGTGTCCAATCTACATTGGTGAGCCACTGCAGACTCTCAATGCTAGCAATTGTGCCAATAAAGTCCAGGCAACTCAGCTCTAATTCTGTTTATATTTTTACTCATGGCTTCTCAAAGAACAAAGAAAGAACAAAGAAAAGTACAGCACAGGAACAGGCCCTTCGGCCCTCCAAGCCTGCGCCAATCATATTGCCTGTCATACTAAAACATTTTGCACTTCCGGGGTCCGTATCCCTCTATTCCCTTCCTATTCATGTATTTGTCAAGCTGCCTCTTAAACACCACTATCGTACCTGCTTCCACCACCTCCTCTGGCAGCGAATTCCAGACACTGACTACCCTCTGCGTAAAAAACTTGCCCCGCACATCTCCTCTAAAGTTTTCTCCTCTCACCTTAAATCTATCTCCCCTAGTAATTGACTCTGCCACAATGGGAAAAAGCTTCTGACTATCTACTCTGTCCATGCCACTCATAATTTTGTAAACTTCTATCAAGTCGCCCCTCAATCTCCGTCTCTCTAGTGAGAACAATCTGAGTTTCTCCAACTCTCCTCATAGCTAATAACCTCCAGACCAGGCAGCATCCTGGTAAACCTCCTCTGCACCCTCTCCAATGCCTCCATATCCTTCTGATAATGTGGTGACCAGAATTGCACGCAATATTCCAAGTGTGGCCTAACCAAGGTTCTATACAGTTGCAGCATGACTTCCCAGCTTTTATACTCAATACCCCTGCCGATGAAGGCAAGCATGCCATATGCCTTCCTGACTACCTTATCCACCCGCGGTGCCACTTTCAGTGACCTGTGGACCTGTACACCCAGATCCCTCTGCCTGTCGATGCACTGTTTGAATTTTCTGTACCTGGCATTTGAAAAGAGCTTGTCTGATTCCTGTTACCTCGTTGCCAGATAAATTCTAAATCAGAATATCTAAATTGGTTAATACCTCTAGCTTGAATTATATAAAAATTAATAGGAACTGCTTTGAATCTTCATATCATGAATTACTTTGGCTCTCATATCTTAGCTCAATCTCATGGATGAGTCCCAACTTTCCATACATCCAAGCAGGTTGATCTTTAACTTGAGATTCAGGTAACATGCCACTGTAAAACAAAACAAAACCCTATTTGTTAATCAGTTTTAAGGTAGATTTTTGGGACTACCTTGGAGGTCATAAAATTTTACTTCAATGTTCCAACATTATAAAGCATCCTAGCAGCCTTAATTTAAAATCTAAAGTAAAATCAAATTTATTAAATGAACAATACATGAATTAGCAATGTCACGGCGGCAAAATACAATGACACATTAACAGTGCAGCATCTTTCATCTTTTTTCATATTTGTCCTTGAGATGTGAACATCGCTGGCAACACCAGCATTTATTGCACTTCCCTACTTGCCTTTGCAAAGATGGTTGTGAGCTGCAAGTAAATGGTGGCAAACAAAATAAGAGATTACAACTCTAAGAAGTTAATTGGCCCACCCACATGAAATCGCAGTGCGGAGCCGAACACGGGCAGCAGTCGGCTCCCCAACCACCCCACCCCTTTCCCACTGAGCCTACCCGACAAGGGAAAAATTCAGGCCAAAGTGTTTCTCCTGAGATTACTACTTTGAGCAGAATAGTTAATGGGGCTTGATGGGCTTGAAGATTAGTCACGCAGATTCAAAAAAGGGACTGTCAAATACAATCTGAACCAATTATAGTGTCCATACATAATTGAAAAATGTTCATTGGGCTGCCTCATAAGATTATTATCTAGTAGATGCTAACAAACTTTATAATATAAATGCAAGTCTTTCTCTTATCACATCAGGATAGCTTGGCATATACCTTTTATTTTAATTTGTTGTTAAAACAAGTAAGTACAATGGCTAGGTTTTAAAGAAAGAGCCACAAAATAAGACTGAGAAAAAGACAATGTCCACTGGATTTTACAGTGAAAATAATAGTGAGACTAATAGTGCTCACAATTATCCATACACAAATTGGCAGCAAATTCCGGAGAACACAGATAGGCAGTTAAACATGACAATCTGGAAGTTGCTGTCCAATATGTGCAGCTCCTCCATAAACTGTGTGGAAAAGGCATTGTATGGCTCTCCATTCAAAAGTGTTCAACATCATGAAGTTCCTGTACTGATTTTGTAGATATGGGCTAAGTTTGTCACTAAAATGTATGGCTGGCCCATCCTAGTCCAAGTATTCTTTAACAATGTAGAAAGTGTTAATTGTTGCTAAGCAACCTCTCTGGTACTGAAAATTAACTTTTACAAATGTGTAGTTTAATTCCTTCAGATTTTAATCATTAGAGATATTTTAAATTGATATATTACAATTTTAAAAATCTGTCCATTTTTCTTCTCTTTTTTAAATTCTTTCCTTCCCTCTCTTTTTCACTTTCTGGACCTAATTTGACATTGAACTCATTATTCCAACAGGCACTTTCTGGTTCAGGCATTGCGCCAATTATTAATGATTCTTCAGTCTGATTGGTTAAGGAAATTCACAGTTGCTTTCCCTTTTCAAACAGGTTTCAGGTACCCTGTAGATGTGGTGCACCATCTGGATGTCTCACTATGCAAAACCCCATGGTAAGCCTATGGATAAGTGGCACTATTTGTTTGCTGCTCAGCAAAATCCAGCCTATATTTGTCATAGGAACAATGATTTAAACATTTCTATATGTGCTCCTTGGTATGCAGGTAAGTCAGTCACAGAGAAACCTGAGATAAGTAGACAAATAGATTGAAAGAAAGATGATAGGACCATTTGTAGTATGTTTTAAAAAGCAATGTATATAGGGTTATGTTTAGTCTGTAAAAGGAAGAAAATAGAAACTGGTGCAAGTTATATAAACATAGCTCAGGTGACGATGGACTGTGCCCATAGTGTATGTCACATCCGGATTGAACATCACCTCATGTAGCTGTAGAGGCTGATTCATGAGTGGCACTCCCTTCTGCAGCTGGTACAGATGAATAGTGTTGGCCCGAGGTTGACTGATGATTTTTTCCTTCCCGCCAAATCTCTTTTCTGCTATTTGGTCACTTGTTTTGTCCACTGCTTTTTCCACGCCCTTCTTGTCTCCAGGCACTTGGGTCAGCTGTCAGAACTTCCAATGCATTGGCTCCGATCCCGCTTGCAAGATCTTGCTTGCAGGCATCCTCGTATCATAGAGGTGTCTCGTGCCGATAGCAAGCTGGCCAGAGAGCATGTCTTTGGGGATGTGGTTGTCACCCATTCGGCTCACATGACGCAGCCAACAGAGTGGCCGCTTACTGAAAAGGTCAGACATGCTGGCATGCCCTGCATGCCGGTGTACTTCCATATTCAGAACTCTGCCTTGCCAGGAGATGCCCAATATTCGCCTGAGGCAGTGGAGGTAGAAGTTGTTCAATCCCTGTTCTTGGCTTGCATAAGTTGTCCATGACCCGCTATTATAAAGAGAATGTTGAGAACATAAGAACAAGTATGAAATGATAAAATCTCCCTAAAGGACTGGCAAATCTGAAACTATGAGCTTCATTCACAGATGCATTCTTTTGTAAGTTTTTGCCAGAATCACCAATGATGATGTGTCCTTGCTGGTCAGCCTGCAAATTGGTATCTGTCGCTGTGGAAGGCTGTGAAACTTCCACTCAAGGGTATGAATTAAAATGTGCCCACTGGGTCTTTGTAAGATGGTCAGTTCACAACAAAAATTAACCATTTGGAAAGCATGCTGTCTGCTGGACTCTGAAGAGAACTGTTCAGGGAGGACGATCTTTGGAGCAGGAGCTACATTTTGCTACTATCTATTCTTATGGGATGACTAAAATACAGTTTTTTCTGCTTTGCTTTCTGAGATAAAACTTTCAAAGGGAAGCACAGCTTGTTGATGGTGATTTTTGTTTTTGCATCAGCGTTTTAAAGTTTGATCCTGTTCTTTGAAATGTCATTGCAAACACAGAGACAACTCAATTGACAAAAGCAATGCAGACCTCGACAACTGAGTGTGCTCTGATCTGGCTTTCTCATTTACGCTGTTTACATTTTAATAATTCCAGTGGAATCAGAGAATATTGTCTGAGTCCATGGGGTACGACCTTGCAACAATTTCCCAGTACAATCCCAAACTGTCAAATTATAATATGTCACTTTAGCTTTCATTTGTAAGCATGCTTTTTAAAATAAATTAACCCAGCTAAAGCAAAAGTAAGATTTCTAAAAAAAACTGCAAAAGGAAGCCAAGCTGACAAATCATAATGACCACCCTGTTCAAAATGCTCCCGCTGGGATTCAGCATTTCATGTGGAGGGTGTTTTGTTGTGATGTGTAATTTAAGTAATTAAGATTCATTTGACTGAAAATCATGGTAGAAAATGAAGTCTCACCCTACAGTGTATCTGAATGGATTTTTGTGAATTATCACTGAAGATATGGGCTATCAAGAGGCTTGGTGCACTATCCAATTTCATGAGTAGCCAGCTTGATGTTCTTCTATACAGAGGCCTAAATTGCTTCTCCTCACTTTGATGGAGTGGTAAATCTGTCTTTTTTTTAAACTTAATTAAATCCCTGTACTATATTTGTTTTCAAAATAAATACATTTTAAAATATTCAAAATCTCTCCAATTATACATTATATAGGGATTCCGTACAAAAGACACAAATTGTATCTTTCAACATAAACCAGTCAAAGAATTTAGGGAGTAAGGATTCGGAATCATTGTTTGTTTGTTGAGTGGAGCTCTGATCAAACTAAGGTCTAAGCGCTTCAAATGTTCTCGTCCTCTTCCGATGTTTCCTTTGAAACCCGGCAATTTGGTAATAGTTTTGGTTCACAGGAGCCTTCTAATCTATTTGAGCCACACAAAAAAGATTGAACTGATTGAACTGTCAGATACATGGGGCCCCAGCTCAGGTAGAAGCAAAACAGTAACCACATACATTATTTTAACTGTGTGTTCTTTGGATTCAAGCACAAATGTAGAACCTGTTACATTCATTTGCAGCCCAGTGTGTTCCAACTACATTATGAGCAGTTATCAGAATTATTTGAAGATGTTTTTTACATTTGGCACGTATGCTGTCTAGCTATTCAATTGGACAACAAACAGTTTTTTAAAATTTCATTGTATAAATATCCACAATCTACTGATTTCATTTTAATATAAAATAACCAACAAATTGCTATTGTTGTATTAATGCTGACAACATTTAGACCATGTAAATCAAAGTGTTGGGTCTAGGCATGGGAAATAAATGCTAGCATTGCCTCGAAGATGTAGAGATGACACACCAGTTCCTAAACAGGAGCTTTATTTACTGTACTTTTATGTCTGCACTCATGCTTACAGCTTCCTGCTTCAGTTTAGCTTCTGTTTCTGTTTTTTATGTATTTGTTCATGGGATATAAGCATGGCTGGCTATGCTAGCATTTCATTGCCCATCCCTAATTGCCCTTGAGAAAGTGATGGTGAGCCACTTCTTGAACTGCTGCAATCCATGTGGAGTAGGTATACCCACAGTGCTGTTAGGAAGGGAGTCCCAGGATTTTGACCCACTCTGTAACCACACCCAGGCTTGACTAATAGCACACACACACACACACAGTGAAGAGTTAATAGACACACATAATCAAACACCAAGCAATTGAACACTACCCCAAATCCCATGAAAGATTTTTAAAAATGAAACACTATGATGCCAGTAAAAACTGAGGCTTTATGCTATCCAAATAAAGTTTTAAGTGTTTCCGTGTAGCTCTACAAAAAAGATTTGAAAAACAATCCACTCAAGCAAGGGGAAAGTGGGACTTTCCAAGATTGCAACAAGGCCACTAAATAAATAATATGGTAACATTTGGTAATTTATAACAACCTACAACAAAATATGGAATGACCGGTTACTTGAGTGGCAAGGCAAGTAGCATTTTGCAATGGTTAACCCAACTGATTTAGCAAACATGATGATGTGCTTATTTTTTGTATTTTTCAAATGCATTCCATAAAATTTTTGGTTAATGATAATCATAGGGCAATTTTGCTCATTTAAGATGAATGTTGCCTGCTTGATTTCACTTCAATGTAATCAGTTCTCAGTCCAAACTCAATCCAATAAAAAAAATCTCTTGAGTAAATGAGGTTCAATGTATTAAATTTATTGAATGATTATCTGGCTCCAAAGTTTAAGTAAGTAATCCTTAATTACTGGTTGCAAAAAGTGTCCTCACTTAACATGAGTGCACCCAATGCATTCCATTAGTTAAGCCAGTGCAGCAAAGTCAACGAGCAAATGTAAATTTTTAGTCAAGAATGCTCAGGCAATTCAGATGTAATCTGCGAGTGAAAACTAAACTAAAACTAAATGCATTCATAAAGTTTATACACAAATAAACTGACGTAAAATAGAGAAAGTGAGTTTCCCTGAAATTAATATGCATTCTATGTGTAATATATTGAAATGTATCCTGCTGAGAGAAGCTGCATATTTCACAATGAACAAACAAATCAATTACTGGAAATCCACAATTTAATCACTGTCAGGTACACCGGATTGTAATCAGCTAATGGGGCAGTTCAGCATACAATAGGCATGTAAATGTTTCTGCTGTAACTGAAACTAGGAGACACATTCCCTGGTTAATCTCTACTATAAAACTGCAGCAAACATTACAGAGAAATGTTAATCTTCTGAAATGAATGGTGTTTCCTGTTTAACCTTTAATGTTAGTAAGCGGTCAATGTAAGGTAAGAAATAGAACATCAGTGACACCTGTTGAAGGAAATGAAGTACTGCTGAAAACGGGAGGCTTGACGGTGCCGGCTGGCTCAAGAATATATAAGTGATCATGCATAATTCAACTTTTAATCAGAGGTTTCATGTCTAAAGCTGGTAAAACAATATGTAGAATAATACAGTACAAAGATAGATCAAGAAAAGATGATGGAAAGGATGTTATAGTATTGGTATGTGCTGCAACGCATGTTGTTAAGCCACAAGTTTGTTCCTTTTATTTATTTTATTTTAATCGTTCATGGAATGTGGATGTTGCTGGCTAGGCTAGCATTTATAGCCCACCCCTAATTGCCCTTGAGAACTGAGTGGCTTGCTAGGCCATTTCAGAGAGCATTTAAGAGTCAACCACATTGCTGTGGGTCTGGAGTCACATGTAGGCCAGACCAGGTAAGGATAGCAGATTTCCTTCCGTAAAGGACATTAGTGAACCAGCTGGGTTTTGACGACAATTGACAATGGCTTCTTGGTCATCATTAGGTTTTTAATTCCATATTTTTTATTGAATTCAAATTTTGCCATCTACCATGGTGGGATTCGAACCCCGGTCCCCAGAGCACGAAGAGTTTCCAACATCTTTAGAAAATGATGCACAGGGATCAGTAAAGGTGAGAAAAAATATGATGGTCAACTCCACCCAGGCTGCTTCCCTGGTTTCCAGGTTCCCACCCAGTGAGTGTGATTGCAGAATGGCATTGACAACAATCTTCCATGGCATACAGGTGGGAACCTGAAAGTGGGGAGAAAAACTAAATAATTCAGGAGGTGGACTTGACTGATACCACAGGAGAGATAAAATCTGAAGTTAATAATTTAGTAAAATTCTATCATATTTCTTGGATCCTCCATGATCTATATGATGCAACTCAAATTTTAAAAAATACAAAAATGTTGGATTATGTTCAGTATTAACTTAATCCATTTCAGTTAAGATAATGGTGAAGACCTCAGAGCTGGCAATAATATCCTGGGATAAAGGTGAGGAAAACTAGTCAAGATTCTCACTGTTGATCCCTATTTTGGAGAAGGGCACTGTTGTGAACATTGATTTAGGACAAAATGCTGTAATGCCCCACAAGGTTGAATAGACTGCCAATACTTTCTGCCTAGGCTAACACATGAAGAATAGCACTTTGTGTGAGATATCAGGGCTGCCTGCAACTGTGAAACTGTCTTGAACAAGAGTCACTGTTTTCAAGAAAAGGGAGAAAACTGTGTTCAAGGGGGCAGAGATGTGGGAAGATCAACTTTTTTCTGTAAATATTGTTCAATTGTAAAGCAGGCATTTAGGGCAGAAATTTTCAGATGGCAGGGTCGGTGGGGAATGCATCCCCATTGATCATAGCAGCCACACAACCATTTAATAGGCTAGAGACGGTACTTCTGCCTCTTGCTCAGACGGAAGTCCCGCCCCAGAGATCTGCCTCCAATGATTGTTCGACAGCTCTGTAGTCCCAGCACCGCCAGTGGCAGCAGTGGCCAGGACTGGAACTACAAGTAATTGCCAGGTAATCCAAGACCAGATAAATTTAGGGAGGTCTCATGGCGGCGAGGGGAGTTGAGGCCCCGGAGGGATTGTGGGGTGGGGTCTTGATGGAGAGGCAAGGGGTGGAGGGAGCACCATGAGAGGAAGACCTCGGAAGGGAGGGGCACCCAATGTAGAAAAGAGGCCCTTGAGTCAGGCGCCACCTAACCTACTTCCTACCCAAGGCCTGAGTAGGGTGACCTGCTGGTCTTATAATTGGTCACTTGTGTGTCCAAAAGGTCGATGTGGTTCGTTTAGTGTCTGGGTGAAGAGAGCTTTCTGCTTTCAGTGCTAGTTTCTCATTTTCAGCCCACACCGCTGCCAGCAGCAATGCGAAAAAAAGAGACCCAAATGTGGAGGCCCTCTCCCTCGGCAAGTCCTCAGCTAGGCCTCCTTGTGATGACACACGGAAATTGGGTCCCTTGCGACCACTGGCTAAAATTCCAGAGGAACCCGGAGGAGGTTTGGCCCCCAGACAGGCAGGGTGAAGCCCCATTGGTTTGTGGACACACCAGACACTCATGAACCAAATTCCCAGCTATGGGCAAATAGCTCAGCCTTGTGGATACCTTGAGAAAGTCGAAGACTAAGGGAGTAAACCCTGACAAAAAATCTGGAGTGGAGCCCAAAGGCAGACTGGTGTCTAAATATGTCATCTTTCCAGCAGCACCGCCAACCAACCAGTGCCAAACGCAGTGCTTTGCATTCCTTTGGACTCAACTAGGAAGGTCAAGAGGGACACCCTGATGTTTGGGCAGCCCAGGGTCTCCATAAATTTAGCTCAGGCTTGCACCCTGGAGAGGACGCTCCAGTTTTGTTGCAGAGTGTTAATACAACATGGGAGGCAGGAGTTATGAGTAATAATTCCAACTCGATTGGCATAGGAAATAGGTGCTATGGGCTGTCGCTGATGGGCGGGACCATCATGTCTGACTCATCAGCAACCGCCTACCTCAAGTCAGGCAACCCCCAACTAGTAAAGTGCAGACTCGCCATCTGCTTCAATGGGTGCTTGGAACTGAGTCTCTATTCAACAGTGGGGAAAGCAGAGTCTCTGAATATTTTTAAGGCAAAGTAGGTAGATTCTTGATAAGCAAGGGGGTGAAAGGTTACTGGGGGTAGGTGGGAATGTGAAGTTGAGGTTACAATCAGATCCCAAGTGGACAGAATCCATCACACCAGGCAAACAAATGAAACAAACAAAAGGAAAGAAGATGCCAACTCTTTTATTGGCAAGCTGGAATGTCAGGGCCATGTGTACGGGACTGACAGACAATTTGCAGCTGGCTGATAAAGCACACAAGATAGCCGTGATCAACATGCAACTTGATAGACTGAACATGGACATAGCTTCCCTACAAGAGGCCAGGCTTGCCGGGAGCAGATCACTGAAAGAAAAACATTACATGTTCATCAGGCAGGGGAAGGGTTCAGAGGAAACACGTGGGCAAGGTTTAGACTTCACTGTAAGGAACTCACTACTCTTGATAATAGAACCCCCGCCCTGCCCCACCCCCCCTCCCCCCACCACCACCACAAATGGTTCAGAATGTGTTCTCTTCAACCCCCCTCTCAACTCAAACAGGGCCAGTTAACCACATAAGTATCTAAGCTCCAACACTGTGCTCAACTACAGAAGCAAAAGACCAGCCCTTTGAGGAGCTTGACACTGTTATCAGCAGAATCCATAAGTCAGAACATCTTACCCACTGGAGGTTTCAACACAATGAGGCGTCACCCTCCTTCCTCAGACATCATGGACTGTCAAAGATAAATGAGGACCAACAGGGATTACTTGAGCTTTGGTGCTACTATGAGCTTTGTGTAACTAATACCTTTTTTCAAAACGAGCCATGTCACAAGATGTCCTGGAGACATCCAAGAAATGGCCATTGGCACCAGCCAGATCTAATCATCACCAGATGTTACTCTCTGAACAGCATTCTCAACACACAAAGCTACCACAGCGCTGACGGTGATACAGATCACTCCCTGGTGTGCACCAGAATGAGAATGCAACACTTGAAGCTGTTTCATTTAAAGCAAAAATGCTGTCCTCTTATCAATGTCAGCCATTTTACCTACCCAGAAACAAATCAACAGTTCCACAACTCGATTGAACATGCACCCTCTGGCATTCCCATACAGAGTGCAGAAGCAAAATGGAACATACTTCGACACACCATCTACAATACCACACTCTCCACATATGGGAAGCAAGAATGGAAAAATCTCGAGTGGTTCGAGGTTAACATCACTGTGATGGAACTTGTCATTGATGCCAGGCAGTCTGTTCTCATTAATTACAAGAGAGATCTGAGTGACAAACTCTGCACGCATCAAGAACCTCTCAAAGTCCAACAGACTGCTAGCTGGTGCGCTAATGATTACTGCTTACAAGTGTGCCGGAATATCCCGATGACCTTCAACACAGGGAATGTCAGGGACATGTGAAGGGATCAAAAAGGCAACAGGTTCATCAGCAAAGAAAATGGCTTAATTGAAAAGAAAGGCAGGAGAAATCATCACTGACTGCAATAAACAGCTGGTGAGATGGATGGAATACTATCTTGTACCCTGGGGAGAACATTGTCACCGAGGAAACTCTGGGCACCATAGAAAGCCTCCCTGTCATGGCAGAGCCGGGCTACTCACAGTGGAAGAGTTTAGTAAAACTGTTGACTTGCTTGCCATAGACCGCAGCATTTTTATTCTGTTAATGTTATTGTGAGTGAGTCCCATGTCGAGACATTTTTTTCAGATTTTAAAGCTCTTTATTTTTGATTTTACAATTCTTCAGCTCCCTGAAGCAGCTCCCTGCTTTCAGGGAACTTTCAGTGCATGCTCCCCTGTGCATGCGCGGGCTTCTGTGCCCACTTCAGTGCCCACTTCAGTGCCCGCACTCCTCCCACCCCCACTTTTTGCTGATGAGGTTCTCAGCGCATGTTTCACGCTGGCTGGCCCAACGACCCAAAAACTGTGCCCCGGAGCACTGTGTATAGTTTTGGTCTTCTTACCTTAGAAAGATATTATTGCCACAGAGGCAGTGCAACAAAAGTTCACCAGACTTGTTCCTGCGATGGTGGGGCTGTCCTCTGAAGAGAGATTGAGGAGACGGGACCTGTGTTCTCTAGAGTTTCAAAGAATGAGAGGCGGTCTCATTGAAACCCACAAAAAAATTTAAAGGTATAGAAAGGGCAGATGCAGGTATGATATTTCCCCTGGTTCGGTGGCCTAGATCCAGGGGACTCAGTTTCAAAGTAAGGGGGGAGCCACTTAGGATCGAGATGGGGAGAAATTTCTTTACTCAGAGGGTTGTGAATCTTTGGAATTCTCTACCCCAGAGGGCTGTGGAAGCTCAGTCATTGAGTATGTTTAAAGTAGAGATTGACAGATTTCTAAATACCAATGACATAAAGAGATAAGGGGATAATGTGGGAAAAAGGCATTGAAGTGGATGATCAGCCATGATTGTATTGAATGGCGGCAGCAGGCTCGACAGGCTGAATGCCCTACTCCTGCTCCTATGTTCCTATGCTCCTATGCTCCAATGCTGTTGCTATACCACTTGAACTCATCAAGCATGAGAAACCTACACTCCTGCAGCATTTGCATGAACTACTCTGTCTCTGTTAGAGGGAGGAGGAAGTGCCCAGGATATGCGTGGTGCAAAGATTATGACCATGTCTAATAACAAGAGTAATCTCAGTGATTGCAACAACTATCAAGGCAGCTCCCTGTTGAGCATCTTGGGAAAAGTATTTGTATGTGTTGTCCTTGTCAGACTGCAGATCCTGGCTGAATGCTTCTGTCCTGAATCCCAGTGTGGTTCCAGAACTGGAAGATCTACAACTGACATAATCTTCTCAGTCTGGCAGCTGCAAGAGAAATGCTGTGAACAAAGAAGACCACTGTATATTACCTTCATCGATCACACCAAGGCATTCGACCATGTGAGCAGAGGCTGCCTATTTAAGCTGCTGGTGAAAATTGACTGCCTCTGAAGCTGTTCAATGTGATCCCCTCTTGACAACATGATGAATAAGATCAGTTACAACAGAGCAACATCAGAACCCTTTGAGATCCGCAGAGGGATCAAACAGGGTTGTGTTCTAGCACCAACAAGCTTTGGCATATTCTTCACTTTGCTGCTGTCATGTGCCTTCATGCCACCTGCAAAGGGTGTCTGCTTAAAAAACAGAACTGATGGAAAGCTGTTTAATCTTTCCCACCTAAGATCCAAGACAAGGATATACCAAGTCCTCATCAGAGAGTTGCTCTACGCTGACAATGTTGCACTAACATTCCATATTAAGGAACACCTGCAGCGGCAAATGGACAGACTCTCTCAGGCCTGTAAAGTGTTTTTTTGATCATCAGCATTAGGAAGAGAAATGACATGGTCCAAGATGTTGCTGTACTATCATCTATCAGCATTGACAATGTGACACTAGAAGTTGTTGATAGCTTCACATATCTATGCTCCACAATCACCAGCAATCTGTCACTTGATGCTGAAATCAACACATGCATTGCAAAAGCTGCAGCTGTTCTATCCCAGCTGAGTAAGAGAGTGTGGAACAACAACAACCTGACTGAGAACACCAAACTGCAAGTCTACCAATCCTGCACTCTTAGAACGCTCCTCTGCAGTAGTGAGACCTGGACAACACATGCTAGGCAGGAGAAAAGGCTGAATAGTTTCCACTTTCGCTGTCTCAGACGTATCCTCGGCATCTCTTGGCAGGACAAGGTCACCAACTCAGAGGTCTTGGAGCATTCTAATTCCATCAGGATACACACATCTGCGCCGGCTCAGCCATGTTCATTAGATGGACGATGGCCATATAAGCAAAGCCCTTATGTACAATGAATCGGCCACTAGGTCACGACATCCTGGGTGTCCAGAGAAAGTCGCCTGCAAGTAAGATATGAAGATGGTGGACATTGACACTGACAACTGGGAAACAGTCGCTGAGGCCATGACTGTTTGGAAGGGCATTGGAGAGGCAAGCAGAAACAAAAAACTCAGCTACCGCCAAGAGGGTCCGGAGAAAACAGGGGCTGGTGAATCGTGCACTTTCTCAGCCCACTGTCTTCCTCCGCAGAAAATGCAGCAGAGCCTGCTATGCAAAGTGGGGCGATTGAGCCACCACACTGATGCTTAACACAGAAGGCAGCCCATGGAACTTTACAGGTCCCCTGCCTGCAAACCCACCAGCGTGGACCGTAAAATTATGCCCTTTGAATTATTGAGCAGGATTTTACCACAGGTTTCAGGACCCTGACATTAAGTCGGTGTCCTGAGCTGACACTTCTAGAACTAGGGGTCACTGTTTAAATATAAGGGGTCGCCAATTTAAGACAAGAGGTCAGGAGAAATTGTTTCTCTCAGAGGGTAATGAGTCTTTGGAACTCTCTTCCTCAAAAGGCATTGGAAGCAGTATTTTGAATATTTTTAAGGCAGGGGTAGATGGATTCTTGATAAACAAGGGGAGTGAAAGGTTATCGGAGGTAGGCAGGAGGTTGCAATCATATCAGCCATGAACTTATTGAATGGCGGAGCAGGCTCGAGGGGGTGAGTGGCCTACTCCTGCTCCTAATTCACAAGTTCGTATGTTTGTACGTTGCCAGCAGCAGGAGTAGCTCAACAATATACCTAGAGTCAGCTTCCTAACTGCTGCGTCCGGGCTCACAGTCCAATTAAGGACAGTGGGCAGGATGTAGGTGCTGCTGGCCCAATCAGAGGGCTGGCAGCTCAGTAGCCTCCAGCATCCCCTCTAGAGATGGGTGGTGCTGAGGTGGGTCAGGATCCAAGAGGGTGCCTCAATTTTGAGGCATCCTGGGACAGGTAAGTCAAAAATTAAAAACAAGAGGGGCCTTTCAGTCAGGTCCCTCCGATTGGCCCATTGGGGCCTTCCCTGCCTGTGGCTTCCTCTCAGAGGCTACCTGATTTCCCCACCAACCACCAGCCCCCCCCCCCCCCCCCCCCACCTCCCCCCATTGCCCCCAATTCCTGCAGGGAGGTTGACCCCATGAAGTTGGTGGATTCCCCATCTGCCAGAAGCCCTTCCGCTGCCAACAAAAATGCCTAAGGAGGGCCTTTAATTAATTAAATTGGTTGCCTGCCTCTGTTCCAGTCCCTCTACTGGAAAGCCTCCCCAGTGGCGGGACTGCCTCAGGAAGCTGACACAGCACAGCTGCCTACTATTTTCCAGCTCCTCCCCGCCACACCCTAATCACCCCGTTTCCCAAGGGCCGGAAAAATTCTGCTCATTGTTTGTTGAAAATGTCTGGTGCTGTTTAAAAGCGACAGGTTGAGTTGAAAGCTACCGAGGAAGGAACGTCAATAATCAAAGGGACGCCACAGGAAATCAGATATAGCACTATTCCCTTTTCTAATGAATTTATAATAGTGCTTTTGCTGTCTTTTCCTGATCTTGTTTTACAATGCATGGATGGAATCCATCCAGACCAGGGATCTGATTGCCTCTGAATTGAATTGGTTTATCAATTAACTGCCTCGTTTCTGTTTTAAATACCTTTATATCTATTTAGATCTCTTCCAATGTTAGCTCCACCCTATTAGTCTCAAAAGTATTTTTACCATTTAATTATCATTACCAATGTATTTATCTCGTGCCCCTAATCCCATCATGATTTTTCTTTTCTTATTTAGGTGTCTGGAGAACAGTATTATTTATTTTCGTATTCATTAATAATATATTTTGCAGTTCCTCTTCGCTTTCTTAATTTTTTTTGACTTCTTTCCTCATTTCTTCACATTCCCATTTGTTCTCCCCTTTTTTTGTTTATAATCGACCTCTTTTTAGTTTTAATGTTGATCTTTTCTATTTATTCATCTATGATATTTCATTACGGGCTAGATTTTTAATCAACTATTGATCAACTTTTAAAATATTAATTTAAACTCTGTTATCTCTCTTTGGGAGAATTTTTCCTGGTAAATCTTCCATAGTTCCATTCTCATCCCCTCAGCTTTATTCAATCTATTACTTTATTCTTTTTTTTCAAATGCTATCCCCCAACTCACTTACAACTGCACTTTCAAACTTCCAATTGTCTAGGTTTTGGCCTTCCATTTGCCACAACATTTCTGAAGCTACTGGTTTATTCAACCATACCTTCACCTCCATCTTTCCATCTTTGACGCCATAGGCCTGAACTTTCCTCTTGGCGGGCATGCGCGATTAGTGTGCCCGCAAACAGCCCCCGACTGCAATTTCACCCTGGCTGGCCAATTGAGGCCCGACCAGCATGAAATGCATCTTCCCAAAGGTCCAGAAGGGCCGGGCGGGGGCCTGTAGGCTAACAGACCCAATGGAAACCCAACGGGCAGTTTAAAAATGGCACAGGCAACTCCTTGAAGGCTGCCAGGGGAGAACATATTTGCAGTGTTCTGAAGACCGAAGCTATGGTCTCAAGTGTGGCTGGAGATGCCAGGCAGGAGGGCAGGTCGGCCCTCCGGTTTTCGGATGAGTGCCTCGCAGTCCTCCTGGAGGGACATCCTCAACCCCAGAAATGAAAGGAGGAGGCCACTGCACATGACAAAAAGAGCTTGGGAGGAGGTGGCAGCCCAGGTCAGCAGCTACGATGTTGTGCGGCGCACATGGGTGCAATGCCGCAAAAGGTTAAATGACCTACTGTGCTCAGGAAGGGTCAGTACCATGTTGGCATGGAGCAGTGTATTGAAGTGTTCAGGTCTGGATGTCCCCCCGTGGAGCTCAGAGGTGTTAGAGTCTGAGTGCCAACTGTCAATGACGCCGGAGGTGGCTTAGTGGGTGAGCTCTGGCTGCTTGGACTGAGTGCCTTGCGGTTCCAGGGTCACGAATCGGCGAGCCCTGCAAGGCGTTCCTCAGGTGGGGTTGGCCAGGCTGCAATAGCGCTGCAGGTAGAGAGTGGACTGATCCATGCTGCTCTGTCCTTTCAGGAGAAGACAACCCACAACAACATTGAAAGGTCGCGGACAGGTGGAGGCCCCCCAAACTTCCTAATCAGAACCAGATTTGAGCAGGACAGCTTGGAGCTGGAGAGGCATCATGCACCTCGATCAACCAGTCACAGAGAGGCTGGAGTGCCAGATGAAGGTAAGAGTGCAGTGCACAGGTCAGAGTTTCGGATGGTGCAAACATTCTTGTGTCGTCTCATCATTGATGGAAGCCTCAAAACTTGAGTCTCCATTGATCATTGAAAGATGATGGCACCATGATGCAGATCTCCATTGTTTAACCGGGGAGCCTGGCATGCACAGTGACAGTGTGATGACTTTAACTAATGTCATGTTGTTGTTCTCCCTTAGATTTGCCAGCACGCACTCAATTGCAGGAGTCTGAAGAGCCACCCCTGATGCCAGAGGACCACCGGGCTTCACATGCACCTGAGTCACACCTGCTCTCTGAACCAGGCACCAGCGCAGATACCAGCACCTCGGTGGGCGTTAGATCTTTGGCAAGAAGGTCGGAGCACAGCGGTGAGGGCACTTCACACATGCTTGAGGAGCAGGCAAAGTCAGAGCGTGCCCAGGATGCCGGCATTTGAAGGACTACTGGAAACCAGGACGATACTCAGTCGAAGGCAGATGATGAACCTCTGGAGTTGTCCATTAGGCAGCAGATGCTGGATGTCCAGCGAGATGTGCAGGAGGATCCGGCAGAGATCCATGAGGGTGTGCATGCCATGGTCTCCGTGATGGAGGAGTCCTTGCTGAGCATAAGCACTGAGTTGACCGTCATGGCCGAGCACACTGCCTCCTCCATTGAGAGTGTGCCGACTCTCATGGAGAGGCAGCTCCAGGGATAGAATCAGGGGTTCCTGGGGTTGTGCTCGGACCTGCAAGCCGTCACATAGGCAATGCCTTCAGGTGGTCAGTGCCAGTGTGGGAGATGGATGAGGCACCCAGCATCCCAGCTAGGTGCCCGTCCATCAATGGCGAGCAGGAAGGTCCAGAGCGACCTCACGTTGGCGTACAAGCTGCCTATCGTCTCTGTGGGCTGCTCTCAGGGCACTCTGGATGATGGCAGCAACTCCTCCGCCCCTCTGCCAGTGACCGGGGCATCTAGTGAGGCTGCGATGACTGGAGAGATGCCAGCCGTGGCACTGACTGCTCCCTCCCAGGCAGGGCCAGCACAGGCTCCACTGGCCAGAGGACGACCACCAAGGTCATCAAGGCCAACAAGACAGCACAGTCAGCAGGCTGCCTCCAATGCCATTGCCAGCGATGGGTAGTCAAGATGTAGCACTCACAAACCTAAGTTTAAGGCACCATGAGCACAGGAGGAACTGGTCCTGGGTGATCTTCTGTTCTGTAATGTTTATCCAGAGTGCCCTGAGAGTAGCCCACAGAGACAATAGGCAGCTTGTACGCCAACTGGTCTGGAATGAAGATCAGAGAAGGTTATGTTAATTTGTTTGGAATTGTCAAAATGAGATAAATTTTATTTTTGTTGTAATGGCCTGAGTATGCTTCACCTTTTTATTTTTTTGGTGCAGGGTATGCCCATATGTAATGCTGGATGTGAGTGACTCTAAACGTTATTGTGCAGGCACTGAGTGGACATTGGTTTCAAATGAAAGGGTCATTTCAGACATCCGGGATGGAGAAGGTAACCCTGGGATGAGGTCGAAGCAGATCTTTGGCAGCCTAGCTGAAGGAGCATTGGATCAAGGTGTCCCTGGTGTCCCTGCCTCCCTGAAGTATACAGAAGTCTGCCTCCATGCCTCAGCATTCTCCTCACCGTGCTCCTCTTCTGATTCACTACTGGATTCATCCTCTGTGCCCTGTGCAGCTGCGTCAACATCCTCTTCCTCCAGTGGGTCCCCACTTGCCAGTGCCAGATTGTGGAAAGCGCAGCATGCGACCACTTTTAGTGACACCCGCTCTGGGGAGGTATTGTAGTGCTCCCCCTGAACAGTCCAGTAATCAGAAGTGCATCTTCAGAAAACCTCTGGTCCTCTCCATCACCGCCCTTATGGAAGTATGTCTCCTATTATAACACTGCTCTGCCTCTGTTCTTGGGTGGCGGAGAGGTGTCACAAACCACCTTTTCAATGGATCGCCCTTGTCACCCAGCAGCTATCCATCCAGTCAGGCTGGAGCACTGAATAACCTCAGCACCTGGGAGTGTCTGAGGATATAAACGTCATGGAAGCTGTCAGGGTACCTTGTACAGACTTGCAGAATTTGCCTCCTATGGTCACAAACTATCTGGGCGTTCATGGAGTGGAAGCCCTTCCTGTTGATGAAGGCACCCGGCTGACCCGCTGGCATCTTGATGGCCACATGTGTGCAGTCGAATGCACCCTGAATGTGGGGAAACCCAGCAATCGCTGCAAACCCTCTGGCTCACTCAGCCTGGCTGGCCTCGTCCATATGAAAATGAATAAATGTCATTACCCAACTGGACAGAGCTTCTGTGACCAGTTTGACACAACAGCTGACTGGGAAACTCCACAAAGATCCCGCATTGACCCCTGGAAAGTGCCGGAGGCATAGAAGTTGAGGGCCACTGTGACCTTCAAAGCCACTGACATGGGGTGTCCATCCCCACAGTTGGAGGTGGTCTAAGGCCCAATCATCTGACAAATGGAGGTCACTGTCTCCTGGAGAGGCAGAGCCTCCTTCGGCATTGCACCTCGGACATATTGAGGTAGCTGCATCACCGCCTGTACACCCTGGCAGCAGCATAGTCGCATCTTCTGCCTTGGACTACTTGCTGGCCCTGCGCCCCTTGTGCCTGTGCCTCTCCTCCCATAGGTTGCTCCTCTGGAAGCTGCATTGGGACACCTGGCCTCCTCTCCCTTTTTCCTCTCTCTTCCTCCTCAGAGGAGGTGCCTCCAGTAGAGAGCAGATCCGCATTACCAGGGTAACAGAAGGCCGTCTGATACCTGGAAGGGTCCACATGGTCAAAATCATACGGGGTCCTTGGAGTCAGCATGGAGTCCTGGAATGAAGCCTAGAAATGCTAAAAATGAAGCTCAGAACAAAGTTGAAGCTGTCAAATTCAAATAAGCAGCTAGCAAACTATCTCCTAAACTCCTCACTACTCACACTGGCAATGCTGCTGACTCTTTTTATTCCGTCCTTGGATGAGGTTTTGCGAAATGCGGGCTGTCCGCCTGCCCATTTTGCCTGGACGATGAGCGCGATATCGCATGGGCAATGTAAAAGCGGGTTTACTTGGGTTTTTAATGGCTTTAAATGGCCTCTTACTTGATGGCGGGCTCGGCTCTGACCTGAAGGTTGCGTGCGTGCAGGATGACGTCAGGACACTCGCTTGATGTCTCCTCATGCTATTTCATGCCTGATTGGGTCAGGCGCGCGCTCGCCCACGAGGCATAAAATTCTGCCTATAGTTTAAATAGCATCTGTACTCTGTTTCACCCTGGCCATTCCTCCCTTATCTCCACTCCAGTAAGTTCAAAGGGTACAGAATTGAAAGGATACGATGGACATCTGGTTTAGCCATCCATCGCCAGGTGTGACTGGACCACTAGTATTATTAGGTTTTGGTCTTGTCTGTAAACTGCTCACTATTCCAGGATCATCCTCAAATCCAATGCTAACCCCTGGCTTCTTTTCACACTTCAGGAGAGATCGTGGTGTCATGGTAATGTCACTGGGTTAACAATCCTGAGGCCTAGGTTAATGCTCTGTATACTGGGATCCAAATCTCACCATGGCAGCTGGCCATGTTTTAGTTAATAAAATCTGGAATTGAAAAGCTAGTCTTGGTAACAGTGACCATGAAACGAACAGTGATTGTCATAAAAACCCATCTGGTTCACTAATGTCCTTAGAGAAGGAAATCTGCAATCTTTGCCTGGCCTACATGTGACTCGAGATCCACAGTAATATGGTTAACTCTTAACTGCCCTCTGAAATGGTCTAGCAAGCCATTCAGTTCAAGAGCAATTAGGGATGGACAACAAATGCTGGCCTTGCCTGTGACACCCACAACCCATGAAAGATAAAAAAACCCTGTTGTTTTAAATTCCTCTGCCTTGTCTCCCCCACCATCACCTTGAACAATAAATGTAAGGGGATCATGGACATCTTCTTCGCTAAAATCAAGGTCAGCCAATCAGCTTCCTTTGCCATGTTCCCCTTCTGCTGACTGTCTGAGCCAAACTTCCTCTTAAGGTCCCCCCCTGCCCAAGCCCTGAATTCACACCTTTCTCCCGTTTCTGAAGCTTAGAAGAGTCAGGGGCAACATATTTGAAACATATAAGATCCTGAGGGGTCTTGACAGGGTGGATGTGGAAAGGATGTTTCCTGTTGTGGGAAAATCTAGAACTAGGGCTCACTGTTTAAAAGTAAGGGGTCGCCCATTTAAGACAGAGATGAAGAGAAATTCTTTCTCTTAGAGGGTCATGAGTCTTTGGAACTCTTTTCCTCAAAGGATTGTGGAAACAGAGTCTTTAAATATTTTTAAGGCAGAGCTAGATAGATTCTTGATAAGCAAGGAGTGAAAGGTTATCAGGGGTGTGGTAAAGTGAGGTACCCTGTCCCTTTAAGAGAATGCAGCAAGTGTACTGATCATTTGAGCACTGATGAATCACTGTACAGCACGGTCAACTGGAAACTGTAAGTCTAGTTCTGGAGGTTTCTGGGTGAGCACATATGATCTGGTGCTCTGTCCTATGTCTCAATAAACCATCACTGTTTATTCTTACATCAGTCTCTCCCGGTTATTGATTACAAGCAGCAATTGATAGAACATAGGAAGGCGTGCAGTTAGAGTTCGGTTGGCCAACAAACTCATTTTCCCAAGATATAAAAGGGGATAGGTGGGAATGTGGAGTTGAAGTTACAATCAGATCAGCCATGATCTTGTTGAATGGTGGAGTAGACTCGAGGGGGTGAGTGGCCTATTCCTGCTCCTAATTCATATGTTTGTTTGTTCTCTTCTATCTCTCCCCATGCCTCTCTGAGCTCATCCTTTCTATGAGATGCACCTCCTCTTCCCTGCCCCTTGCCCTCCCATGTTAGCTGTTATTGTTAATGGTTCGTTCTCTTTAGGTGTTGTCCCTTTCTACTTTAAAATCTGCAATCATCACCCCTCTCAAAAAATCAACCCTTGATTCCACCATCCTTGCAAACTGCAGCTCCAATTCCAATTCCCTTTCGGCTCCAAAGACTTTGAGCATGTTGTTGCCTCCCAAATCCGTGCCCACATTTCCAGGAATTCCAGGCTTGAATGAATTCCTCTGATCTGGCTTCTGCCCCTGATAGAGTGCCAAAACAACGCTTATTAAAGTCACAAATTACATCCTGTATGACTGTGACAAAAGTAAACTATCCTCCCTCATCCATCTCGACCTGTCTGTAGCCGTTGACATGGTTGACCACACCATCCTCCTCCAATGCCACCCCACTGCTGTCTAGCTGGGTGGGACTGCTCTCACCTGGTTCCATTCTTATCTATCTAACCATAGCCAGAGTATCCCTTGCAATGGCTTCTCATTATGCTACCCTTAGCAGCATCATCCAAGACACAGCATTAGTTTTCGTATGTACATTGACAACACCCGACTTCACCACATTACTTCTCTCGCCTCTCCCACTGATGTTAAGTTATCGGACTGATTACCTGGATTCCAATACAGGATGAGCAGACAATCCTCCAATTAAATATTGGGAAGACCAAAGACATTGCCTTTGTTCCCCACTCCAAACATCATTCCCTATCCATCCCTCTCCCTTGCAATTAACACGAGGCTGTTTGTAACCTTCATGTCATATGAGATGAGTTTCTGGCCATATATCCACACCATCATTCAGAGCACCTACTTCTATTTCCATAACTTCACCCCAGCCTCAGTTCTTCTGCTGCCAAAACCCTCATTCAGGCCTTTGTTACCTCTAGACTTGACTATTCGAACACACTGCTCTCTGGCCTAGTATTCTACCCTCCATAAGCTTAAGGTTATTGAAAACTTCCCTGCCTGTCTCCTTCCTTATACCAAGTTCTGTTCACCTATCACCCTTGTGCTCACTTACCTGACATGCCTTCAGTCTGAGGCGATAGCACTGGCATGTCAACGCACCAAGGTCAACACTGGTAGGATGGCAGCCGCCATGGAGGCCTTGGTCCAGGACGTCACCCCTGCACGGGCTGAACTCCATCTCTGATGTCATAGTTGGCCTCCAACAGTGTGAACGCGAGAGGGGTGTGGGGCAGCTCAATCTCACTCCAGCTTCCCCTTCTCTTCAAGGAGTCAGCCAGGAGCCCTCAGGCACCCGTAGGAAGGAGGATCAGCAGGTGCACAGGGCCATCTGCCCAGGTGACTCTGGGAGTGTCTGGCCCATCCGAATCCCCTCTTCCTGTGACCCCAACAGCTCCAGCTCCACAGGTCAAGGAGGGTGTCACTGCCACACAGCAGGACCTCGAAAGCAGGCTGGGGCCCTCCAGTTCTCGGCCCACCAGATGACACCTGCCAAGTTCATCACCGACAGGGTATTGCAGTCAGCAGGCTGCCTCCATCTCTGTTGTGGATGTCCGGGGAGCACGAAGACATAGCGCAGGGTTAGGAAGGTTAAGAAGATGTAGCTGCAACGCCTGGGCACAGATATGAATCACTTGTACACAATGTTCACTACTGTAAATACACTCTTAACAATGTCTCCCTGCCTATGGCTTCTTGTTCTGATCAGCAGTGTTCGTGTCACTCAGATGTGGAATCTTTCTGCGCAAGATAAAGGCAGCTGTCTCAGTCCAGGGCCTCTTCCCTGTGCTTTGTGCAGCCTTCAGGACAAAGTGATGGTCCAGCCTCACATTCCCTGGACATATTAGTGATGCACCTGGATGGTGCTTGTCATTGTTGCCAGAATGTTGTGGGCAGGTGTCACAGAGTTCCATCATCCTCTCTATGTGCTCTCAGAGCCTTCAAGGTGGGGCTGGCCCCCCATCTCTTCAGCATCTGTGACCAGTGATGCTGTGCTCCTGAAGGGCTCAGGTGCTGAAGGCAGACAAAGGATCAGATGCTTTTAAAGCTTCATGGCTGCGTCTCCATGATATGACCCTGATCACAGAGCACAAGCGAACTGCCCTCGGCCAGACAGGGGTCAGACATTCTTAGAGGCTGTGTGAAGATCTATGGAGCGTCCTCACTGCATGTCGTCATCATCCTCCTGCAATCGAGCTACTGTCAGGGCCTCCACTATGTCTCCATGACAGGAGCCTCATCACAGAGGATATGTGCAGTGCCATAAGCCAAACTGGAGTCAAATGTTCATAGATGCAGTGTGAGGATCTATGGTATCCCCTCACTGCATGTCAGCATCCTCCACAAATTTAGCAGCTATGATGGCCTCTCAAGCACGTTGGCCTTGTTTGGCCTGTCCAAGGACCTCATCACTGTCATTGTTGCCTTCAAGGACCTCCTCATCCTCATCCCCATCGACATCTTCCTCATCGGAGGGGACCTGCAGCTCCTCCATCTCCTCCTCAGCCAGCTACTCTCCCCATTGCAGCACTAGGTTGTAAAGGGCTCAGCAGGCAACGATGATGTGTGGTATCCTCTGTGGACTATATTGCAGGGCTTCACCAGACCAGTCCAGGCACCGGAACCTCATTTTCAGCATCCTGATGGTCTGCTCTACCAGGTTGCAATTTGCAACATGAGCCTGCTGCAGTCTGAGGCCGCTGCATGGCTGTCATCAGCTATGTCCTCTGTGTGTTGCCCTTGTCCCCGAGGAGCCATCCCTGCACCTCTGTTGACGCTGAGAGACATCAGGGATCTGCGACCGACTGAGAATGTAGGAGTCGTGAACACTCCCTGGAAACAGTGTGCAAGGCTGAAGATGCATTTGTGGTGGTTACACACCAGCTGAACATTCAGTGAGTGGAATCCCTTGTGGTTGACGTAGTTGACTGCTTGTGGCGACGGAGATCTAAGCGCCACGTGAGCGCAGTCCACTGCACCCTGCACCTGTGGGAAACCCACTATCACTTTGACGGCCACTGGCAGTGGATCCCATCCATGTCTCCGTGGCGCTTAATCCTGTAGAAGCTGGCAGATGTGACCAACCAGTTCCCAAGACATGTACAGTCTTCAGCGACCTTGATTATCGGTCATCTGCAGAGATGAAATGTGATGGCTATAGACCCTGGGTCTAGCTAGGCGCTGACCAGCAACGGCTCGCTGTGGCTCTTCAGTGGTGTGTGCGGGAGCCCCAGTCGCCTCCTCTTCCTGACGGTGCTACTCCTCCCTCTGTGAAGCCCGTCAACTCTGTAGCTCTCTTTTCCGTCGTCTTCACTCCCTGTCCGCCACGGGGCATACAGATAGTTCACCAGGCTCCATGCTCCTGATGTACTCCTCCTACAGGATGAAATAGAGAGATGCGTGCGTTAGCTTAGGTGTTCTCAGAACCTCTCTTGGTTAAGTCTGAAGGCCCCTTAATGCATCCCAGACAGTGCTGGCCACCACTTGGATGGCCAGAGATTAGTGCACTGCATGGCTGCCCGAAACCCCACCCACCTCTGCCCCACTCCATTTGACTGATTGGCAGCAGCTTTGCCCATTGGACTGCATGCTGTGCTCTCAGCTCAGGCACAGGCATTCTCCTAAGCCACACTGCAAGGCTGCACTGTTATAGCTTGAGCCATGGGAGAGACTGGTCCAAACAGGATCATGACATTTGCAAGGGGCTGTGAATGCCTCCACCAGTGACTACTCCACGACCAGCTTTAGTGAGGAAATTGTACAACATGCACAGTCGTCCAACTGTTCTGCAGTCTACTAAAACATTCATTAGTTTGCAGCCTGTGCCCAAGGGGTGAAAAGCTCTGGAGCATTTGGTGGCACTTTCATGCTTCAGCGTTGCTTGAGTGGGCAGGCAAGCTAGAGACCCGACTCCATGCACGTCAATGTGGCTGCGCCTGAACAGTCTCTGCAGCGGAGGAATGGTTGCTTTGTAAAATTATTCCCTAATGTGTAGCCACTTCTTTCCCCGCTAACCTTGCATGTGCTCATGCACTACCTTCAATCGTAGGGCAGCCCTTGACCCCCACCCCCATGCAACACGACTCAACTGCATGGCAGCCCTTGCCCCCTGCAACGCACCTCAACTGCAGGGCAGCCCTTTTCCCCGTCCCCACCAAATTGCCTCAACCTTGAAGTCCAACAGGCAACCCTTGTGAGCACTGCACAACGTTACTGTTCACTCACCTCCAAGTTCCCCTCAAAGTGCAGCTCGCCAAGTGCACACCTTTCATATACTGTTTTGAAACACGACAACTGCAATCAAGTCGATGTGGGCGGACGATCCTGCAGTGGGGGAGGGGTGTGGTGGGAGGGTATGATTCTGGCGGGCTGGCCTTATAATGGTATGCGGATGTATTACAATGAGGCTCCTGACATCTGATGGTGGGAAATGCAGCCGCCATCGATGGGCTGAGCGGACGATCACAAACCAGATTCACAACATTGTGAAACTGATTTTTGGCCTTCTTGCCATATTGTCCGCTCACACTGCTGAACACGCCCAACACCAGCGGACATGGAAAATTCCGCTGCTTGTCTTTACATCGCTCTATAATTATTACCCACCTAATCTCCTCCACCTCACTCTAACTCTGGTCTTTCTGCTCTCCTCTCACACCCTTGCATTTCTGCATTGGTAGCAGAACCTTCAACTGTCTAGATGCTCCTGTCTGGACTTTCCTCTGTAAATCCATTTCCCTCCTTTGTTTGAAAACTTTCTCAAAATCTATCTCTTCACCCTGCCTGTGGCCATTCCCACCTAATCTTTCACTACTTGCTGTGGCATTCATTAATGTGAGGTACATAGGTACGTTCTTTGTATTAAAGGTGTTATGAAAATGTACAAAGTAGTTGTCATCATTATAAATAGCACAAGGTAGTAGGCTGATTTTTTTAACTGAATTCTGGATGATTGGCTGAAAAGGTTTCATGGAATGCAAGAACACAAGAACAAAAGAAACAGGAGTGAGAGTAGAGGCCCTTTGAGCCTGCTCCATCATTCAATATAATCATGACTGATCCCGGGCTTCAATTCCACTTCCCTGCCTGTTCCACATGTCCCTTGATTTCCTGAGAGACCAAAAATCTGCCTATCACTGCCTTAAATTTATTCAATGATGGAGTACCCACAATGCTCTGGGGCAGAGAATTCCAAAGATTCACAACCCTTTGAGTGAAGTAATTTCCCCTCATCTCAGTTGTAAATGATTGGCCCCTTATCCTGAGACTGTGCCCCCACATTTTACATTCCCCGACCAGCAGAAGTACTTTTTGAGGGAATGTGAAATATAGATTCCATCCACAATCTGAAAGATTTGGCCCTCTGAATTCTTGCTTCTAACTTAAGCTTGCCTCAAAGGAAAATATAACCTGGCTATGCAGAAACATTCCTTGTATGTAAGCATGTAGGGAGCGTTTCAGATTATAGTAGGTGGCATGATAATGCTAATAAATACCATTGTACCTGCAGATTTCTCAGCCTTCAAATACATATAGCCCTCTTGTGAAATTTGTTCACAGTGAATCAAAGGCTAATTTGACTCACTGACATTACTCATATCTGAATAAAAAATGAATGGATTCATGACCTATTCCAGGATTTTAGCATATTATCAGCGGCAACATAATGTGACATTGACGGAGCGCTGCATTGTTGGACATTCTGGGTGGAATCTTCCGGTCCCGCCAGAATCAGGAGTCGGGCGGGCAAGGGCACTTAATTTGGCAGGAGACAAAAATTCTGTTTCCCAACGGTGGGATAAACTGCTGGAATTTTGTTCTTCCGAATTTCAAGGGGGGTCGAGCCTCCCAATGAACAATGTCAGGAACCTCATTTGCATGCATTAGCATTTCATGAATGCTCACTAAAAGACCATGTCACCGGGATTAAGTTCCCTCTCCAAAATAAGTTACCCACCAGTGGGTAATTAGAACATTCAGTGTTACAACTGTATATAAATGGTGTGCATCTGGTGAGCTTCACCACTTCCATGACTTTGAGGTAGCCTTCTTAGGTACCTCACATAGCTTCACTCACATTGAATGCTGATATCTAAGGCTGTGCCAAGGCTGGACACAGGAATCAGGCTAAGTGGGGAAGGTGGGGGAAGAGTATCCAGGCAACTGGGGGAGAGTGTTCAGGGAAGCCTTTGCCTGGCCTCCATCTAGACATTGCATTCCCACCCCACCCCTTCCAGTTGAAGGACATTCTGGAGGACTTGGAGATGGGTTTTACTCCCATTCAGAAATGACTGCGCATGGAAACATTGCTCTTTGACCAAGACGATGACAGTCATGTGCAAGAAGCCTCCCTCTGACATTATTCTGCTTGCTTCCACTACCGTCGGGAGTCTTAGACTCACCATTGCCTTGGCACCGTAGAAAGACTAACCACATGAGCCCTTGTCAGCCATGACCATTCACCCGGGAGGATGGAGGTTTGGAGTCGGGAGTTGGCTGCCATCCACCAGCTGCTCCCCTTGGAGGCTTCCATCTCCCTCCCTTCCTTAATCCCTACCTTTGACTGCAGCCAATGGCAAATGGCACAGAATGAACGGCAGCTCCAGACCTTGTTGGGATCTTGACTTTATGAGACCCATGAGTCGGGAACAAACCTGCTGCTGTGTGGGTTTCACCATAGAGAGGAAAACAAAACTCAGCATGGTTAACAACCAGTTGCCTAATAATTATTAGGCTATCCCTTTAGTCAGCTACTTGTGCTGACCTTAAACTCCACCCACTCGAAAAGACCCTACTCCAGTGGTGTCGATGGTGGAGCCCTGAGGTTGTGATCTCAGGGTACTGGTGATAGGATGGAACAGTCACAGTCAGAAGGGAGAGTGGAATGAGGTAGGGTGGCAGATCTAGGGTGAGAGCTTGGTAGGTCAAGGTCTCATAGAGGGTGTCATTGAGGGGTACTAGACAGGTGACTTGAATAATGGGAGGGGGAAGGGTCAGGGTGGGCTTGGGGACGGTAACGGGTGTCAGCTCTGAGGGGAGGAAAGGCATGTGGAGGTGGATCGTCACAGGGTCCAGGTTAATGGGGGAAGGTTCAAGGGTGACAGAGGGAGAAGAATGGTGATATTGGTCGGGTCAAGAGTGATGGGGGAATTGGTGGGTGACAGGGGGAGGGTAGAAAGTGGTGAAGTGAGCCTGGAAGGTGATATGCACCATTTTTCAAGTCTGACCTTGACCACACAGTTAGTCAGTAACTAAGATACTTCAAAGTGGCAGGACATCTGCCAGCTTCTCCAGTACAAACTGCAGCTGCCAGGACTCCAGAGCAGTAACGTGAAGCTCCTGGCCTGCAGTGAGCGAATGTCTGTTCAGGTGCCATTTCAATATGATGCCTGGACCTTCAACCCAATGTGGTAACAGTCAGGTGAGCAACTTCCTGCCCGCCCCGCTACAAAATTCACCGTGTTCCTCGCAGATGCATAATTAATTAGGTGTTCAGCTGTCCTGCCGCTCAGCAGGAATCACATTGAATTTCCCGCCTGCCACCAGGCTTAGGTTCCAGAGCGGAAGATTCCACTGTCTGCCTTCGAAATAAGACATTGAACTGCTGCTCACTTTGAATGTATAAGTGGGCACTAAAGGTTGCATAGCCCGAGTTAAAAGAGCAGAGTTCTTCCAGTCTCCTAATCAATAGTCATTCCTCACTCCAGATCATGTGTTTTAGGAGTTATGCAAAGTGGGAAGCTGCGTGATATTACGCTTTTGCTCCTGTCCTTGGCGGAGTGACAAAGGTTTTCTCCATTTCTGCTTCTCGCTGCAAAGATTCATTTTGAAACAGATTACAGACTTCCATTTCATCTCTAGAAGAATCACACTTTGCATTAGTGGCTGGACTTTGTGCCATCTCCCACTGAAAGCCCTGGACCAGGTTGCAGTAGTCTGCCTTTAACCATGAATAATGGTTACTGCTCCTTTAAATTGATAATTCGGTCACGATTTTTTCCTTTAAAAGAAACAACTAAAGTTTTCCTGGATTTTAAAGAGATGCCGTTTATTGATACATTGTATTCTAAAAACACAATGAGATGGGCCATATTGTGGTGCCAGCATTGGCAGCTCAGCTATCTTTCCACCTTCTTCCCCCATTTCCCTCCCTTCTACAATGGTTACAGGCAAAGGTCAGAAATACCAAACACAAACCACGGCCCCCGGCTCACGCCTCACCCACCATTTATATGTGCAGACACAGGAATTTCTACAGTGGATGCTAAGGGCTACCTGATCTGCTGATATAATTATTAAACCCACTCAACACATACACCGGGACAGTTCCAATTTTTTAATTCTTTCATGGGGTTTGTGCAGCTAGGCCAGCATTTATTGCCCATCCCTAATTGCCCTTGAGAAGGTGATCGTGAGTTGCCTTCTTGAACCGCTGCAGTCCATGTGGTGTAGGTACATCCACAGTCCTGTTAGGGAGGGACTTTCAGCAACAGTGAAGGAACGGCGATATATTTCAGGATGCAGTGTGACTTGGAGGGGAAGTTGCAGGTGGTGGTGGTTCCCATGCTGTCCTTGTCCTTTGAGTGGTAGAGTTCACAGGTTTGGAAGGTGCTGTCGAAGGAGCCTTGGTGAGTTACTGCAGTGCATCTTCTACATGGTACACACTGCTGCCACTGTGCATGGTGGTGGAGGGAGGGAATGTTTGTGAATGGGGTGCCAATCAAGTGGGCTGTTTTGTCCTGGATAGTGTTCAGCTTCTCGAGTGTTGTTGGAGTTGCACTCATCCAGACAAGTGGGGAGTATTCCATCGCACTCCTGATTTGTGTCTAGTAGATGCTGGGCAGGCTTTGGGGAGTCAGGAGGTGAGTTAATCTGCACAAAATTCCCAGCCTCTGACCTGCTCTTGTAGCCATAGTATTTATATGGCTGATCCAGTTCAGTTTCTGGTCAATAATAACCCTAGGATATAAATAATAGTTACAATGCCCAGCTGAGATTATCTCTGAACAAGCCTGATCCCAGGGTGGAACCCAGATTGATAGATCCTAACTTTTATTTTTGTTTGTTTAGATACACAGAGAGTAGCTACTGAAGCGAGTCACAGGAATCAGCTGATGAACTTTTAACAAAAGAATAAAACATTTATTAAACATGAAGAAATGAACTTTGATGAAAGAAGATGAGTGAGAGGAGGACCCTTGTGACAGACAGTCAGCAACACCTAGAGGAGAGTGCGAGAGGAGGACCCTGGGATAGGCAGTCAGCAGCACCTAGAGGATCTAGTTTATCTAGAGGATCTAGCATCTAGTCTATACTCAAGTAGGAGTAAGGATAAAATAAAATCAAGGGTCCATATTCTATTTTGTTAAGATATGTCTGGGGAGCTTAGTCCTGTGATTTGCACATCTTGCACTATGTGGGAAATCCTAGGCGCTCCTGACAGTCTAGGTGACCATGTGTGCAGGAGGTCCCTCCAACTGGAGCAACTTGAGCTCCAGGTTTTGAAGCTTCAGCGGCAGCTGGGGGCACTACGGTGCATTCACGAGGCTGAGAGGTTCATGGATAGCACTTTTCAGGACGTGGTCACCCCACTGCTTAAGGAAGTGCAGGAAGAGAGGGAATGGGTGATCATCAAACAGAAGAAGGGGACCAGGCAGGTAGTAGGGGAATCCCCCGAGTGCATCTCACTCGCAAACCGTTTTTCAGCCTTGGAAAATGGTGAGAGTGATGATTCCTCTGTGGAGGCCAACCAGAGCTAAGGCCATGGCACTGTGGGTGGTCCAGCTGCTCAGGGCGGGAGGAAGAAGTGTGGAAGGGCAATAGTGGTAGGGGATTCATTAGTGAGGGGAGTACACAGGTGCTTCTGCAGCCATAGTCGTGGCTTCAGGATGGTATGTTGCCTCCTAGGTCAAGGATATCACAGAACGGCTGCAAGGCATTCTGAAGTGGGAGGGTGAACAGCCAGAGGTTGTGTTCCATGGTGGGACCAATGGCATAGGAAGAAAGAGAAATTAGGTCCTGTAAGCAGACTTTAGGGAGTTAGGTAGGAAATTGAAAAGCCGGACTTCAAAGGTAGTAATCTCTGGATTACTCCTGGTGCCACGCAGTAGTGAGTGTAGGAACAGAAGGATAGAGCAGATGAATGCATGGCTGGAGAGATGGTGCAGGAAGGAGGGCTTTAGATTCCTAGGGCATTGGGACTATTTCTGGGGGAGGTGGGACCTGTACAAATTGGACGGGTTACATCTGAACAGGAACGGGACCAATACCCTCACAGGGAGGTTTGTTGTGGCGGATTTAAACTGAATTGGCAGGGGAGTGGGATCCTGAAAAGTAGTTCAGAGTGGGGAGAAGCTAAGATGGAATTATAAGTTAAAATGGTAGTACGTGAGTCTGGAAGGCAGAGGAAACATAGGCTAGATAAGAAAGAAGTGAGTTTAGCAAAGCTAAGTGGAATATATTTTAATGCAAGGATCCTGAGGAATAAGACAGGTGAGCTGAGGGCACAGATAGGCACATGGCAGTATGATATCATAGCTATGGCCGAGACTTGGCTAAAAGAAGGGCAGGATTGGCAGTTCAACATTCCTGGTTATATGGTATTCAGGTGAGATAGAGAGGGGGATAGAAGAGGAGGGGGGGTTGCAATATTGATCAAGGAATCACTTATAGCTGTGAGGAGGAATGGTGTTTTTTAAGGATCATCAAATGAGGCCATATGGGTAGAAGTAAAAAACACAAAAGGGGCAAACATGCTGTTGGGTGTACACTAATGCCCCCCAAACAGTCAAGGAGAGATGGAGGTTAAAAATGTAATCAAATTTCAGAGAAGTGTAAGAATAATAAGGCAGTAATAGTAGGGATTTTAACTACCCAATTATTAACTGGGATACTTCTTGTGTACAAGATAGGGAGGGAGCAAAATTCTTAAGTTGGATCCAGGAGAATTTTTTTATCCAGTATATAGAAAGCCCAACAAGGGAGGGGGCAGTTCTGGACCTAATATTCGGAAATGAGCCTGGGCAAATGGAAGGCATATCAGTAGGGGAGCATTTTGGGGATAGTGACCATAACTCAGTTAGATTTAGGATAGTTATGGAAAAGGATAAGTTTGGGCCAGGAATAAAAGTTCTAAACTGGAGAAAGGCTAATTTTACTAAGGTGAATTACGATTTGGCCCAAGTGGACTGGATTCAGCTCCTTGCAGATAAAACTATGTCAGCAGTGGGAGGCATTCAAGCAGATAATAGCGAGAGTGCAGGAAAAAATGTTCCTTAAAGACAAAGGGCGGAACCAAGTCCGGAGAACCCTGGATGTCAAGGGACATAAAGGTTAGGATTAAAAAAGAGAAGTTTATGGCAGATACTGAGGGCTCAATATGGCAGAGTCCCTAGAGGAGTATAAAAAGCGCAGGGGAGAAACTTAAAAAGGAAATTAGGAAAGCTAAGAGAGTGCATGAGAAAGCATTGGTGAGTAGAATAAAGGAAAACCCAAAGGGGTTTTTTAAATATATAAAGAGCAAGAGAATAACTAGGGAAAGTGTAAGGCCAATTAAGGACCATAGACGTAATCTGTGTGTGGACCTGGAAGACATGGGTACAATCCTCAATGAATACTTTGCATTGGTCTTCACAATGGAAATCAAATGATGCAGGTATAGACATCAGGGTGGAGGACTGTGAAATATTAGGGGAAATTAACATAGAGAGAAAGGAGGTACTAGTGGGTTTAGCGGCCTTAAAAGTAGATAAATCGGCAAGCCTAGACGAGCTGTATCCCAGGCTTTTGAGGGAGGCAAGGAAAAAGATATCAGGGGTCCTGGCAGTAATTTTCAAATCCTTTCTGGCCACAGGTGAGGTGCAAGAGGACTGGAGGACTGCTAACGTTGTCCCATTATTAAAAAATGGAGGAAGGGGTGGACCAGGAAATTACAGGACAGTCAGTCTAACCTCGGTGGTGAGGAAGTTACTAGAAAGAATTCTGAGGGACAGAATATATCTCCACTTGGAGAGACACAGATTAATCAGGCACAGTCAGCATGGATTTGTTAGGGGCAGGTCGTGTTTGACAAATTTGATTGAATTTTTTGACGATGTAACCCAGGAGTGTTGATGAGGGTAAATGTATTTGATGTGGTCTACAAGGTCTTTAGCAAGGTTTTTGATAAGGTACCTCATGGCAGTCTGGTCAAGAAAGGGTAAAATAAAAGCAAGGGTCTTTCTGTATCCTTTTTCCCCAACCACCATCCCCTCCACCCATCCCACCCCCAAAAGGGCCATCTGTCATTTGTTCTATGTTATTCTTTCACAGAGTGTGGACCCTTGTTCTGCTAATCACATATTTTGCTTTCTTACCTTTATGCCACCATCAGCACCTTCTTTAGCCCTTACCACCACCATTAACATTCCCTTTGTCTTGTGTCCATGACACCTTTGTCAACCTCTCCTCAGCCCCCATCTATCGCTGACCTCCTATCCTGCTTTACCTGTTCCAACCCCCTTAAACAGTATAAATTCCATCACATTTCTACTTGTCTTTAACTCTGAAGAAGTATTTCGGACTCAAAACATTAATTCTGTTCCTCTTTCCACAGATGCTGTCAGACCTGCTGAGCTTTTCCAGCATTTTCTGTTTTTATTATGGGCATGCTAGGGTTAGTTCTGTATTATCCTGTCCTAAAGGAAGGGGAGGAACCTAATCCTCTTTTTAGAGTCGAAAATATTGGGTAGCAAGTCAGGGCGATCTATCACGTTATGACCAATACCCCAAGTACTTGACACAAGTGGATGCGATTACTTGGGTAGCCCTGGATTTGTCTGGGTGTGTTCGGAGAAGGGATACTTTTGTTTGCCAGTACGCTGTAACCGAAAATGCAGCACCAACCTGCGGGTTCACTTGGGATCAGGAAGGGCCCAATTGCACAATCATGGTGACCCAAGGAGCAGAGTTCCCTACATATGTGACATATAAAGGAAAGGGGGAATATTGTGTCACAACTACACACCGGGAATATCAGTACGGGGACCTGATCTGTCCTATTCCGGACAGGGCTTACCCCAGCTCAACCTGTTAGACTGGGTGCACGGGCATTATTGAATGTTTATGCTCAAGTGAATATTACTGTAAGGGATAACTTGATAGGACAGCTACATGAGTATGTTGCCCGTTTTGGGTATGATTTACCCCCGTTACCCAAACATCTTATAGAACTATTACAGAGGAGTAAAACTTCCAACAAACATTTCTATACCCTTCAACAAAAGAACAGGGAAATTAAGATAGAAATGCCAGACATTGGTGATGATAGCCCCTGGTGGGACCTTGGTCTTAGCCACGAAATACATCCTTGGGTACAAATTATATCTCATGTACTGGTTGTTGTACAGTCGTTAATTGTTGTATATTTGCTGCATGATTTTTGTCATCAATGCAAACGTAGGAGAGCAGAAGAGCAGATAAAAATGTTGGATTAGATTCACAAGTGTAGTAAAGTTCAAAGGCGAAATTATAAAATAAAGGGTGGATGCTCTAAAGCATTTTGATATTTTGTGTATTTCTGTGATACTGTAAGGCCTTCCTTTGTTTCTTTTTAATATGTATTCTCTTCATACTTGTGTCGAAATGTAACCAGTTGTGAGGTGGACCAATGTCCTGAGCTCAGGACTAGGTGGCAGGAACATGGCGTGCAGAGGACATCGAATGAAGGGAGAAGGTTTTTGACCGAAGACGTCAACTCAAGTACTGGACAAGGATACACAGACACAGACGTGTCAGAACATGCCATTGGGGCGGTGGCTATAACCTCCAGACACCCTGAATGCAGAAACTGACCTAGACAATGGTCTCTCGGGTATATGTGAATGGCTTTCTTCCTGCCTTACCAAGATACAGAAATCACATCCATTGCTGGCAGATACCTGGAGACACCCTCTGCTGAGAGCAGGAAATGACCACATGCAGGTTGTCTTTGCATGGCCAGGGTGGGGTTGATAATCCAATCAGATGACTCGATTTAAGACATTACTTTATATGCCGAGAGTCCAGAGTCAGAAAGGGGTATAAAGCCACAGCTCCCAAGGATACTGGGACTGCAATCAGGAAGTGTGATTTGGTCAGCCACTTGAAGCCGTGCGGAGGAATTCATTCAGCAGTCTGACCACCCGGGAGTGAGCTCCTGCACGCTGGTCTTACTAAGCAACTGGTGTTCTAAGTATATACTATTGCTTAGTGGGCTAATAAAGGCATTTCACATTAAGTGGAAATTGTATCCATAGTTTGTTTCATGTCATTGATACCAAGTACGGGGTGAGGACCTTAGAGGGTAGTGAGATCCACCGGTTAAGAGTCTTACAGAGGTCATGCATAGAAGGAAGTTGAACAAATTTCTGATGTTCTATTCTCTTTGGGTCAGGGTTGCCAGTCAATTGGAGTTTCACATTATTTTCTTTTCCTTCTTTTAAAGGCATACAAGCAGGAAATGACCACATGCAGGTTGTCTTTGCATGGCCAGGGTGGGGTTGATAATCCAATCAGATGACTCGATTTAAGACATTACCTTATATGCCGAGAGTCCAGGGTCAGAAAGGGGTATAAAGCCACAGCTCCCAAGGACACTGGGATTTTTTATGCTGAATCCATCAATTCTAGGTGACAAGTTTGGGTGAATTTAGAAACTTGCCTGAATTGCCCAATATATAATCATATATAATGTGTACTGGGAATGCTTCTCCAATCTTAAGCAGCAGAAATGAAAATGTTTGAGAGACAAGGCCAGTAAGTTGGTAAGCTTTAATTTATATAATTAAAGCTTATATATACGTTTTAATTTATAGACAATTGATTGGCAGTTACAATTAAAATTCAATTCACTTCATTTTAAACCCATCTTCAAGAATAATAAAAATAATCCATGCAACAAAATTCCATATCATTGAGCTAACTTAACTTTCTGATTCTGAACAACTCTGAGCTTAAGATGACCAAGACTGGGATTTTCCATGCCTACCAGCGTCGGGCGTGTTCAATGGCGTAAGTGGACAATATGGCGTGATCAGTTTCAAGATGGTGTGAAACTGGCTTGCAATTGTCCGCTCAGCCCACCGATGGTGGGCCGCGTTTCCCGCCATCGGGAACCTCATTGTAATACATCAGCATATCATTATAAGGCCAACCCACCGGACTCCGGACTTCATCACCGCACCCCCCCCCACCCCCGGCTGGATTGTCTGCCCACGTCGGCGGGAAAACACGCTTACGTGTTTCATAATAGCACATAAGCAACATGCACCTGGCAGGCTGCACTTCGCTCGGGACTTCAAGGTTTGTTTGCCTACCTTGCTTTGCTCAACACTCATGGTCATCAGCGCCAGGCTTCACAGGCAGCACCTTATCATTTTTAGAGGGGCTCACGGGCAGATCTCTACCTATCAAACCAGCCATAAGGCAGGGGTGGCTTTTCAATGGCTGCAGGGCAAGGTCTTGCTTGAGGAAGGGGAAGAAGTGGCCTCAGGCAATGGAAGAGGTTGCAGGATGAGAACTGTACTGGGGAAGGAGGGTATCCCAGGGTGTGTGTTGGGGCACATGTTGTGCTGTGCAAGTGGTCTCAAGATGGTGAGAACTGAGGAGGCAGTCTCCAGAGGAGATGAGGCCAGATGGACATGTGAGAATATGTGTGTGAGAATGGGTGGTGATGTCCCTTGAGCTGGCAGTGAGTGAGATGCCTGTGAATGTGTGATGGCTTGAGTGTGTGAGTTTAGAGTGATGAGATGGGTGTCATATCCTGACTGAACGAATGGATCCATTCATCCTCTTTCTGCATTGGATGGCTTCTTCTGTGCAGCATTGACATTGACCACCGCTGCCATGCTGGATTAGTGATGCCACTGCCCATCCTGAGGACAAAGTAGGGTAGAGGACATCATGGCAGGCCTCCACAGCATCCAAACAGTCTTCCAGTGATGCGTCATTAAACCTGGGGACTGCAGTACTTTCGCCTTTCGTGGACATCTTCCCTGTAGTAGTCATGGGCTGGAAGCACTGAGATGTATGCATGTGGCTGGACTTCAAATATGGCGCCCAGAGTGATGAAGCGGCAAGGTGATGGCATGGTGGACGAATGAGAGCCTGCCCGCCATGGAAACGTGTTTCTCGGGAATGGATAAGTAATGCAGCGATTTTGGGATGATACGCTGTGAAAACCCACCATTGCAGCCAGCAGGTGAAACATCATTTTACCCACAGCTACTGCACTTAGTGCAAATCTGAGACGATTCCACCCCAAGTCTTCCCTTGCTAGGTTAGGCTTTCCTCTGAGACCTAATTGGACATGACCTTCACCTTGGGCTTTTCTTTTTGTCACTTCTGGTGATAGGAATTGGATGTATTCTGACTTGGTCTCTCTTCCATGATTCTCTGAATTGTGCAAAAGGATCTTTCACTGAATAGGGAGGCAGGCGCTTAGTTTAACTTCTCATCCAAAGGGCTGTAGTCAGTCCTTCAGCAGGAACATATTCAACTTAAAAGAAGCCAACATTTAAAATTCAAGATACGGTACTGCAAAGGAAAAGGCCATTTGTATGGACAATTTTCAGAAATTGGCCAAGTTTTGCTTTCCAGCATTCCATGGAACTTTGGAGCTGAACTTAAAAAATAAACCTTGAAATGAAACACAGACACAATGACACTTCTTGCATATATTAGTCAAGAGACAGCAGAGGCCATCAGACCACACAATGATATGCGCCTATCCAAGAGTTAAATGATTTGTCCCGACCATTGAACTCCTATGGCCAAGCTGTAGAACTGTAAATAGTACTTACAAGCTAACGATATGTAGGTTCCAAGATCTCTAGGTACGCACCCACATCCCTTGGAACTGCTAATTCGAAAAACTGGTTCATTAGAATGAAATTCATTCACCAATCTGATGATGCAGATAAACCAGAATCATCCCCTTTGAAACACTTTCATATGCTAATGGTCTATTCACGAATGCAGGATGTGGGATTGTTGCAAAATGTAAGAAGGTACAATCAAAAGCAGAAAGGATTTGTGGCAATCATTGCCACAGATGTGATTTTTGTACTATAAAAAATGTGTGTTTAGGGCAGAGTAGCGATTTTCAAAGTTAACAATGGGCGGAATTGATCATATGGGAACATACATCTTTGAGTGATTGACAAGGAGGGGGCAGTTTGGAAGTTACAAGAACAGTGTTTGTAAATATTGTTTTAACGTGAAGGGAGTAGAGTTCTGATGTTTGTAAGTTATCGGAGGATACTGATGCTTGAAAGTTGACAGTCCTGATTGTGTCACGATGCAGATTTCCTTTTCACCGACCAACTAATAACATCCTGGTTCGTGATTTGGTCACTTCTGGTAAAACACCTAGCTCATTGGGGTTCCTGAAATATTCGCACAGCTTTCCAGGTTTTAGAAATTTTTAGCAGCTTGCAATTTGCCTGCAAGAACTCCTGTCTCCTTTTCTGCCAAACAGAAAAACTGATATTTCCCTGAGAGTGATTTGTTTCTTCTCCTCACAAGGCTTCAGTGTGTCCCTCTTTCTGTCTCTGTTTGCTTTCACTTTGTGTCTGCATTTGGGTCTTCACTGTCCAGCTTGTCTGCTTGGAGCTCTCTTTTGTGTCTGCAGCTCTCCTTTGTATCTGACCATATGGCATCCGCATCTTAACTTCCTCCTGTTGAAACTGCTTCCAGGTCAAGGATCGCCAGGCCTAATGGACTATTAATTTTTATTATACAAGAAAATTACAATTGATTCATTTACAATTGATGCAAGCTCTTAAGGTCCTTTCCAAACATTCTTAAAAACAATTACAGGTACCCGAGTCAAAGTTCGTCAGAAAGGCAACACTTCTGACAGTGCAGTGCTTGCCCAATACTGCACTGAATTGTCAGCCCAAGTTTTGTGCTCAAGTTCCTGGAGTGGGTTCCTCAGAGGTGACTGCGCAACCACTGAGCCATGACTGACTCCAAAGTGGATATTTCTCGCACAAGCAAGTGATGTCTACTAGGGTGACCCAAAGATCACTGTGGGGACACTTTTGTGCATATATTGTAACAAAGTCCTATTGTCCTAGAGCCTTAAACAATCCAAGTTCCAATCAACATAAAGCAAGGACCACACAGTGCATCTTTCAGTTCATACCCTTTGTCTGGGATCAGGGCTTTCATCAATCTGTGGCTGATATGTCAGCCCTTAATCCTCCTGCTACATAGCCCCACCTCGACCAACCTCCCTCCTCCCACCCCCAGCTTCAAGTCATCATGAGGTAGCACACTTAGGAGAGGCCACTGCTGTTCGCATAAGCTTGCCCATTCTCATGCCTAGTGTTCCATCTCAAAACAACAGGGCTTGAATGACAAATGTTCCCAGGTCACCTGTGTTAACTGTATATTAATTGTGTTTAATTCTATGCAGATGGTGGGCATTAACTAGTGATTCACTTGAACCTTTATAAATAGTTCATGGTTGGGCTAGGAAATGTATGCTTATAATGTGTAAATCAAAATAAACATAAAAGTGTATACAGATTGGCTCCAGTTCTATCCTTCTTTCTCGATTAGAACATCATAGCAGATGACAGTTACCCAAATGCGAAGGTTGGAAACTAAGAAAAAAGAATTCAGGCAAAACACTAGAATGCCTGTAACCATTGTGATAAATGGCAGAAAGCAAATGTAAATTGTTGGGGTATGATTACCCTCCAATATCTAGGAGCAAGGGGGCCATGGTGGCACAGTGGTGAGTGCTGCTGCCTCACAGCTCCAGGGATCAGGTTTGATTCTGACCTCGGGTGTCTGTGAGGAGTTTGCACATCCTCCCCGTGTCTGCGTGGGTTTCTGCCAGGTGCTCTGGTTTCCTCCCACCTTCCAAAGATGTGGTTAGGTGGATTGGCTATGGTTAAATTGGCCCTTTGTGCATGTGAGTGTTGAGCCCTGTGAATGACTCACTCCCTGTCCTGGGTGCGCCTGCCTAGCAGCCATTGCCTATCAGGATAGGCTCTGACTCCCTATGACCCTGAATTGGATAAAGTGGTTCTGGAAAAGTGAGTGAAGAGTGTCAAAGAGTATGAATTGTAATGCAAGTGAAATAATGAAGTGATTATGTGGACAAGCTTTGTTGCTTCCTACAAGAAGTAAAATCAGAAGTAAGGTATTTTGTGAGCTGAATGCTCATCAGTTGGATAGTGATGAAAGTTTGGGCCGACTGTTAAGAGTTTCTTGGATGAAATTTACAAGCTATTAAGTACCAACAAGGCATAATCAGACTTGGATAAATAGAAAACAGATGGTCATTCCATGTGGGACCCTCAAGAAATCACCTGCCTTTCTTTTGTATATCACTGTTTATTCAACATTCTGTGCTTAATACATAATTGGCTGCAAATCTACCTTCTGTTAGCTTTTTACCTTAAAAGTTAATTCCCAGCTAAACACCCCCATACAGACAATGGACTGGTCCACAACCAAACACCCTCATAAAGACAATGGACCAGTCTGCCCAGGAGTCAGAGATACTGTGCTCTGAAGTAGTCATCCTGCCACTCCCATATGCTACTTCAAACTATACACATGTCCTGTTCTTTCTTTTGTTCTAGATAAGGTGATATATTTCTATTTATAAATTGTTGTATATGATAACCAAATAATGAAAGATGCTTACAAGAGGTATAAGTTTGACTATGGGTGGAGTCGTCCAGATTTGCGCAGTCATTTTATCTTGCCATATCGTCCCATTCCCGCCTCATTAATTATGCAGCCACAGGAAACACACCGTCTTGCTGGTGGGCGGCTTCCAATTTCCCCACCATGCCATTACCTCGCCACTTCCTCACGCAGGGTGCCATATTTACAGTGCAGCCGCGCGCACACTTCTCAATGCTTGCAGCCCAGGACTGCTCCGGTGAAAACATAGTCCCAAAAGCCAAGAAAGGTGCATGCCCCGACTCAGTAACACATCCCTGGGATGCATTCTGGATGTTGTGGAGGCCTGCCGCAATGTCCTCTACCCCAACTCTGGCCACAAGAGCCCCATCAGTCTCACCACTCCGGTTAAGGTGGTGAGTGCCAATGCTGCATACAAGAGGTCAGCCATCCAGTGCAGAAAATGGATGAATGATCTCATCTGTGCCGCCAGGATAAGGCAACCATCTTATCACTCTAAACTCACACATTCACAAAGCCATCACACACTCACGGCCAGCTCAAGGGACATCACCATTTACTCTCTCACGTACACCCTCGCATCTCCATCTGGCTTCATCTCCTCTGGAGACTGCCTCCTCAGCCCTCACCATCTTGAGCCCATGTGCACAGATCAACATGTGCCCCCACACACACCCTAGGATACAACCCTTCCCCAGTACAGCCCTCACCATGCAGCCTCTTCCCTTGCCTGAGGCCACTTCTCCCTCTTACCCTAGCAAGCCATAGCCATACAGCTGTTGAAAAGCCACCCCCCCCTTACTACTAGTCCAGTAGGTAGACACCTGCCCGTGAGCCTCCCTAAAAGTGATGCAGTGCTGTCTGTGAAGCCTGGCGCTGATGATCACGAGTGCTGCCCAAAGCAAGGTAGGCAAACAAATCTCAAGTCCCGAGTGAAGTGCAGCTCGCCAAGTGCACGTGTGAAACACGTCGGCGTGCAATAACGTCAACATGCACGGATGATCCAGCATGGGGCAGATGATTCTGGAGAGCAGGGCTTATAATGAGATGCTAAAGTATTGAAGTTAGGTTCCCGATGTGAGGTGGCGGGAAAAGTGACCCGCCATTGACCGGTGGAGTGGACGGTCACAAACTAGTTTCACAACGGCGTGAAACCAATTTATGGCCTTCTCGCCATATTGTTCCCCATCCCCGCACGCCATGACACAAATAGACAATTCCAGCCTAGTTTAAGATATTCTGGAGAGTTGTTAACTATGATTCACATTGATTTTACTTAGACAAGCTGGCATTACACCATGCATTGAACCGAGTTACAATTTCATTATTTCCAATGGCTAGATAGCCATAACAGATATAGTGAAGATAGAGTTCAATACTAGAATACATGTTTAGCACTTTGTTTATTATAGTTAAATCCTTATGATCCATGGGACATAAGGCAGAATTGTCCCAGATTTGCGCTTAGCGTGGCAGTGGGCGTGAAAAAGGACTTTTTGCCCACTGGCCACAATGGCGGGTTTTCACGCCATATTGTCCCATAACCACCTCATTAATTATGCATTTGCGGGAAACGTGCCAGGGCCTCTGATTCGCCCAACTCGCTGTTACCTCAGGCCTTCAGTAAACTGGGCGCCATATTTAAAGGCTGCCCCTGCACAGAGCCAGCACTCTTCAAGGGATAGGAAGTTGCTGGGAACTGATGGCTGCCGAAAGGAGGAAACATGTTGGCCCCTGATTTAGCGAAGCCTCCCTGGAGCACCTACTGGATGCAGTGGATGCCCGCCGCAATGTCCTCTATCCCCACTCTGGGCAAAGGCCAGCAAGCAAGGTCACCAATCCTGCATGGGAGGCAGAGGCTGCGGCAGCAGCAACGGTAGTCAGTGCCAATGTCCTGCAAAGGTGACAGCTACCCAGTGCTGAATGAGGATGAATGATCTCCATTCCACCAGGATAAGTCACTATTCTCATTACTCTCAACTCACGCACTCACAAACCCATCACACATCCACAGGGATCTCATTCACTACCAGTTCAAGGGACAACACACACCTTCATCTGCCCTGTGGATAGTGTCCTCATCCTGTCCATGGCAACACTCACCAACCACACGTGCCAGGCATCCTTATCATCTGGCCTGGCAGACATCCTGCTTATATTCTCTCCATCTGTTTTCATGCAGGACAAGCTGGCACACAACAAAAGGGAGAGGTTGCAGACTGGTGGAGGAATGCCTGAAATAAAGGTCTTCACAGACTTTGAAAATAGAGTCCTCCAGCTGGCCAGTGACAATCTGGGCCATTCCTGTGCTGACGGTGAGGCCAGCGGTGTTCAACCAAGTGAGGATCCAGCAGTGGAACATCCATCAGACAACCATGCTGTGAGTAACTTCCACTGTTCCGCAGTCCCCTGCCATGCACTAATTATCTCTCCTTGCTTTCACACAGGCACATCTGGTAAACTGCCGAGGGGGTCCACAACCCAGGTCCTCGACTCAAGCCCCAAAGAAACCTCAGAAGAAGAACCTGATGACAGTCTCATTGAAGACCCGTCACAGTGCTCACCCACACCCTCCACCAGCACAAAGACTCACACCTTGGTGGGACCTGGCTTTAGTGTAGCCTCATGATCACAATCTGGTGAGCACATCGCACTGTCCGATTCACAGCAGGTGGCAGCAGGGATTTCCCAGGTGTCCGGCAGTCGGAGGACGGCTGGAGACCAGAAATCTGCCGTGTCCGAGTCAGATGAGGAGCCTCTGGACTCGGTCATGTCACAGTTGCTGGAGCTGCAAAGGCAAACTCGAGAACATCAGGAAGGGATTCCACTGCACACCTCAGATTGCAAGGCATGATAGAGGAGTCCGTCTGCCTTCAGGCTAACATGATCATGCCGGCATGCCAACGCACCGAGGTCAACATTGGTAGGATGTCAGCCGCTGTGGAGACCTTGGTCCAGGACATCGCTCCTGCACTCATGCACAGGCTGAACTCTATCGTCTCTCTTTCTCTGTCTCTCTCTCTCTCTCTCTATCTGTCTCTCTCTCTCTCTCTCTCTCTCTTAGTTGGCCTCCAACAGTGTCAACACAAGAGGGGTGCGGGGTAGCTCGATCTCACTCCATCTTCCCCTTCTCCTCAAAGAGTCAGCCAGGGGCCCTTGGGCACCCATAGGGAGGAGGATCAGCAGGTGCACACCCCGGGTCATTCACCCAGGTGACTCCAGGAGTGTCCGGCCTGTCCAAATTCTTCCTGTGAACCCAGCAGCTCCAACACCACAGACCGAGGAGGGTGCCACTGCCACGCAACAGGACCCCAAAAGCAGGCCAGGGCCCTCCAGGTCTCGGCCCTCCCAAGGATGTCCGTCAAGGTCATCACAGTCAGCAGGCTGCCTCCACCTCTGCTGTGGATGTCAGGGGAGCACCAAGACATAGCGGCAGGGTTAGGAAGGTTTAGGAAGATGTAACTCTTTCAGAGCCAAACAATTAAACAAATTAACAAAATAAGGGATAAAGTATTTAGGAAGATGTAGTTGCACAGCCTGGGCATGGGTGTTAACCACTTGTACATAATTCACTATTGTAAATAAACTCCCAAAATGTCTCCTTGCCAATGGCTCCTTGTGCCGATCAGCAGTGTTCTTGTCACTCAGATGTGAAACCTTGGTCCCTGCACAAGATAAAGGCAGGTCTTCATCCAGGGCCTCTTCCTTCTCAACACACTGATGAGCCTTCACAGTCACTGGACAGATCAGTCATGCCTGTCCCTCGATGGGTCTTACCATTGCTGCCAGAATGTCCTGGGCTGGTAGCACAAAGTTCCATCATTCTCTCTGTGTGCTCTCAGCACCTTTGAGGTGTGGCTGGCTCCCATCTCAACAGCATCTGTGTCCAGTGACAGTGTGGTCCTGAAGGGTTCAGCTCATGAAGGATGCCATAGGGCTAGGAGACGTTAAAGTTTCCACGTTACATCTCTATGATATGACCCTGTTCACAGAGTGCAAGCGAGCTGCCATCAGCCAGGTAGGAGTCAGACATTCACATAAGCTAAAAGCAAAATACTGCAGATGCTGGAAACCTGAAACAAAAACAGAAAATGCTGGAAAAACTCAGCAGGTCTGGAAGCATCTGTGGAGATTGAAGCAGAGTTAATGTTTTGAGTCCGTATGACCCTTCTTCAGAGCTGAAGGGAAGTGGAAATATGATGAAATTTATACTGTCTAAGGGAGGTGGGGCAAGTGGAGCTGGAAAGAAGGCCAGCGATAGGTGGGGGCAAAGGAGGGATTGAAAAAGATGTCATGAACTAAAGGACAAAGGGAGTGTTAATGGCAGTGGTTAGTGCTAAAAAAAAGGTGCTGATAGCGGCATAAAGGTAAGAAAGCAGAATGTGATAATAGTAGAACAGCAGTAGCATTGTGTGAAAGAACAACATGGAACAAGTAACAGATGGCCCTGTAGGGGATGGGATGGGGGGAGGGGGCGGCGGAGGGAAAAAAAGGTTAGAAAATTTGGTCTAATTTGGTCTACTGCATCCGCTGCTCCCAATGCGGTCTCCTCTACATCGGGGAGTCCAAACGCAGACTGGGTGACCGCTTTGTGTGACATCTCCGGTCTGTCCACAAGCATGACTCAGACCTTCCAAACGCTTGCCATTTCAACACACCACCCTGCGCTCGTACCCACATGTCCGTCCTTGGCCTGCTGCAATGTTCCAGTGAAGCCCAATGCAAACTGGAGGAACAGCACCTCATTTTCCAATTAGGCACTTCACAGCCTTCTGAACTTAACATTGAGTTCAACAACTTCAGATCATGAACTCTCTCCTCCATCCTCACCCCTTTTTTCTAATCCCCTTTGTTTCTACATTCATTTTTATTTTTTATCCACTTATTTTTATTTTTTTAATTCATTTATCTATGGTTTTACCACCTATTTATCCCCCTTCGATCCCATTTTCTATCCCTTTTTGTCCCCACCACTGCCCCCTCCCCCCACCCCATCCCCCTCCCTTTGTCCTTTAGTTCATGACATATTTGTCAATCTCTCCTTTGTCCCCACCTATCGCTGGCCTTCTATCCAGCTCCACCTGCTCCACCCACCTTAAACAGTATAAATTTCATCACATTTCCACTTCTCTTCAGCTCTGTAGAAGGGTCTTATGGACTTGAAACATTAACTCTGTTTCTCTCTCCACAGATGCTGCCAGACATGCTGAGTTTTTCTAGCATTTTCTGTTTTTGATTCACATAAGCAATTTGAGGATCTATGGAGTGTTCCCAGTCCATGTCATCATTATCATCCGCCTGGAATGTAGGGACTATGGGCATCTGCTGCATCTCCGTGACAGGAGCCTTATCACAGAGGGTATGTGCACTGCCAACAGCCAGGCAGGAGTCAAATGCTCACAGATAGAATGTGAGGATCTATGATGTCTCCACACTGCATGTCATCATCATTCTCCACGAATCTAGCAGCTATGAGAGCCTCCCGAGCGCGCCTGTCACGTCTGGCCAGTGCGATGGCCTCATCGCTGTCATCCTCACCTTCAAGGGCTTCGTCACTCTCATCCTCGTCGATGTCCTCTTCTTTGGAGGAGATAGCCAGCTCCTTTCACCATTGCAGCGCCAGGTTATAAAGGGTGCAGCAGGCAACAATGATGCGTGATACCATTTGTGGACTGTATTGCAGGGCTCCACCAGACCAGTCAGGCATCGTAACCTCATTTTCAACATTCTGATGGTTTCCTCCACCAAAGTGCAAGTTGCAGCATGAGCCTCATTTTACCTTCTCTTTGCTGCATTCTGAGGCCGCTGCACGGGTCATCAGCCACATCCTTGCAGGTAGCCCTTGTCCTCTGTGTACCCTGGAAGACATCAGGTATCTGAGACCTAATGAGAATGTAGGAGTCATGGACACTCCCTGGGAACTGTGCGCAGACCTGTAGGATGCATTTATGGTGGTCATACACCAGCTGAACATTCAGCAAGTAGGAGCCCTTGTGGTTGACATAGTTGACCGCTTGTTGCCATGGATAACTGAACGCCACATAAGTGCAGTCAATAGCACCCTGCATCTGTGGGAAACCTGAGGTCTGGGCAAATCCCAGTGCTCTCACTGGCTTTTCTGGTCCTGGAAAAATTCACAAAGTTGTATGCTTCACAAAGATGGTGTCCGTGACCTCCTGGATGCATTTGTGGGTGGAGGCTTGCGATATCCCACTGAGGTCACCTGTGGAGCCCTGAAAGGAGCCACTGGTGTAGAAATTGAGCACCACGTTCACTTTCACGGCCACTAGCAGTGGATGCCCTCCATGTCCCCATGGCATAAAATCCTGCAGTAGCTGGCAGATGTGACTGACTAGTTTCCTGAATGTGCAGTCTTTGACGACACTGGTTCTTGATCAACTGCAGGAATGACAAGCGCCATCTATAGACCCTGACTCTAGCTAGCGCCAACCAACGACAGCTTGCTGTGGCTCTACAGTGGTGTGCGCAGGAGCTCCAGACGCCCTTTCTTCTTGAGGATGCTACACCTCCTGTTGTCCAGCCAGGCACCTCTGTCACTCTCTTCTCCTTTGTCTCCGCTCCCTGTAAGCCATGAGGCATACAGTTGGGTCACCAGGCTCCATGCTCCTGATGTACTCCTCCTGCAGGATGCAAGTGAGAGACACGTGGGTTAGCATGGGTGTACTGAGAATCTATCTTGGTTAAGTCTGAAGGCCCCTTAACACATCCCAGAGAGTGCTAGCCACCACTTGGATGGCCAGAGTTTAGTGCGCTGCATGGCTGCCCGAAACCACACCTACATCCGCCCCACTCCACCTGACCAATTGGCGCCAGCTTTGCCCACTGGACAGCATGCTGTGCTCTCAGCTTTGGCGCAGGCATTCTCCTAACCCGCAATGCAAGGCTGCATTGTTAGCTTCAACCATGGCGGAGACTGTCCAAACCAGGATGATGACATTGCAAGGGGCTGTGAGTGCCTCCACCAATGACTGCTCCATAGCCAGCTTTTGCAAGGAAATTATACAACTTGCCCAGTCATCCAACAGTTCTGCGGTCAACTAAAACACTCATTAGTTTGCAGTCTGTGCAGGAGGGGTGAAAAGCTCTGGAGTATTTGGTGGCACTTTCACACCTCTGTGTTGCTTGAATAGGCAGATAAGCTAGAGACCCAACTCCAAGCATGTCAATGTGGCTGCGTCTGAGCTGTCTCAGCTGCGGAGGAATGGTCGCTTTATACAAGGTTTCCCTAATGTATGGTCGCTTCCCATCTCCCTGCTCCCCGCATGTGATTTGCACTACCATCAGACTGGGCTGCTTTGCAGACACAGTGCAGCCCTTGCACCCCCCAACTTGCCCCAACCGCAGTGCAGCCCTTGGCCTGGCACCGCGCTGTCAGCCAGCCGGGTAAAAGCGCCTGAATGCGCGGCGCCTCAACGTTGAAGTCCAGCAGGCGACCCTCGTGAGCACTGCACAATGTTAGTATGCAGTCATCTCTGAGTTCCCCTCGAAGTTCAGCTCGCCCGGTGCACGCCTTTTAAATGCTGTTGTGAAACACGTTGGTGTACCATCATGCTGATGTGCCCAGATGATCCAGCGTGGGGGGATGATTCTGGCAAGCAGTGATTCTGATATGCAGATGTATCAAAATGACGTTCCCAATGTCCGGCGGCGGGAAACACGGCCCACCATCGATGAGTGGAGCAGACGATCGCAAACTGGTTTCACAATGTCGTGAAACCGATTTTTGGCCTTTTTGCAATACTGTCTGCTCATGCCCACCATGATGCCTGACACCAACGGGGATGTAAAATTCCGTCCATAGATTCAAAGTTCAATAAGCCATGACTATGATTATTTCAGTATCAACAGAAGTTTATTGTGATTAGATTATGTGAAGCTAGGCTTAGTATTGGATCCTGGATTATTTGACTCATTAGAGAGACGTGTAAAATCATTACACTGCAATAAATTCGTATTATTGCATCTGATTAGTTGTTTCATGTGCTTGTACTTAACTGAGGGATTGTACTATTGTGTATTAAATCAAAGGCCACTCCCTTATTCTCCTTCACCTATACACATATGTCTCCTGTTACTTCTTTTGTTTTAGGCTAATATGGCACATTACCCCTTCCCTACACGCCTCCCTCTGGTTGAAAAAAATTCTGGCACCCCAGATGGGACCCTTCACCTCTGTATCAGAAACTCAATAACAGAACAATCCCAAACCAATTTGTCAGATTCAGGATGTCCTCGACAACCTTGGGAGAAGTTCATGGTTTGCCACTGTGGACCTGGGAAAACCTATCACCGAGGATTTGCTGCAGAAGAAAGTCAAGCAACAACTGCCACCATCACCCCATGGGGCTTATGTGAATGGCACTGCAATCCCCTTGGTTTAGCAAATGCAACCATAGTTTTTCAAAGAGGCATGGGGTCATACCTTGGTGACTTGACAGGGAAAATTGTCATTGTTTATCTGGATAACATTCTAGTGTACAGTAACTCCTTTGAGGCACATATCATGGATCTCAAGCAAGTACTGAGATGCTTTCAGGAATGTGGAATTAAGCTAAAACCCAGCAAATGGTCTTTGTTCAAAGGTACTTGGGTAGGATCATCTCAAGCAAGGGCTATAAGATGAATCCTGCAGAGGTAGCTGCAGTTGGAGGCCTCCATCATAAACAACTGTGGGAGATATAAGGAAGCTTCTTGCATATTAGGATACTACCATCAATATATCCCTAACTTCACAAGCATTGCTAAGCCCCTGTCTCAACTACTACAAAAGCCTAGTGAGAACACTGAAGAAGAACTCCCATCAATGTCGACAAAGAAATCTTGGGGCAAGGCAGTAAGCAAAAACAATGGTCAAGTCCCAACACGCCAGTGCATCAGTCGAATGGAGGACCCTCAGAAAGTCCTAGGGATGTTGATGAACTATTTTATAACTCTTCCGTTATGGGTGTTCCAAACTATAATGCGCCTTTCAACCTGTACACAAATGCTTCAAACAAGGGCTTTGGTGCTGTTCTATACCAAGAGCAGAAGGGAAAGAGGCAAGTCATAGGCTACAGATGCTAAACACTCAGCTTTTCAGAGAACAGCCACAACCTACACTCAGGAAAGCTAAGAATTTTTAGTTTTGAAGTGGGCAGTGATTGAAAAATTTAAAGACTACCTCTATCATGCACTCGTCTTCACCGTTTACACTGACAATAATCCGCTTACTTACAACCTCTCCACAGCAAAGCTTAATGCAATGGGTCAGCAAAGGGTAGCTCAGCTGGCAGATTACAATGTTACCAACTGGTACCTCCCTGGTAAGAAGAACAGTGTGGCAGATGCTCTTCCTAGAAATCCTGTAGACTTTGGCAAATACCAGGAAGATTGCACCATGGAAATGTCGCCACCTATGATCCAAACAATGGAAAGGGCAATACAAGTGCAATCCAATAGTACTGTAGGCTGGTTGAGTGCCCTGACTTCCCAATCATCAAATCTACCAGATGAAAGGGCAGCTCCCTTCACTCCCTCATAGCCACGGACCAAGATGGAGATAAGGGATGCCCATGAGCAAGACCCAACTATCACCTTTATACTCAAGGCAAAACAGCAGAGTTCATCCATCAGTAGAAATGTGAGATGCGGATTACATGGAAAGACTATCAACCTCCTTCATGAATGGAAGTGCTTACAAGTTGATAATAATGGCATCTTGCACAGGAAATCTGCAAATCATCTACAGCTAGTACTTCCAGCTGAGTGCCATAACTTGATCCTTCAACAACTGCATGATAAAATGGGACACCTTGGAGCCAACCATGTGACTAGTTTGGTTAGAGACCGTTGTTACTGGCCACATATTTAACAACATATTGAACATTTTGCCATTCGATCTTGTACCTGTCTGAAACAACAGAAACCAAATAACTCTCCCAAAGCACCCTTCAACCCAATCATCACCACTGAGCCCATCAGACATAGTCTCTTTAGACTTTCTCCATCTTGAGAAGAATACAGGGGGATGAGAGTACATATTGGTGATCATGGATCATTACATGATACTTGTACAAGGTTACCTGACTACCAATAAATCAGCCAAGGCAGCAGCTGACAACTTGTTCATCGACTTTATACTAAGGTTTGGATTTCCCAAGAAAATAAACCACGACCATGGACAAGAATTTGAGAAGCAGTTGTTCCACCAGCTCTACCTGTACAGCAAAATCCAAAAATCCCACACATGCCGTACCACACAGCGGGTAATGGTAAAATAGAGGGTTTTAACAGGACACTGTTGGGGATGCATCATATTCTTCTCCTCACAAGAAGTCCAGATGGAAAGGTCATGTCAACAAAGTTATGCATGCATACAACTGCACCCAGCAGGCTCTTAACCGGTTACTCTCCATTTTATCTTCTTTGTGGTAGATAACTATGGCTACCAGTGGACGTGGCTGTTGGTCTTCGCAACGCCAAGCTTGGGTCAGCCACAGTGAGCCACAATGAATATGCACATGTCATGTCCCTAAGACATGAAAGAGATCATAAACTGTTTAAATCAAACCTTACCTTTTTGCTTAATTAAAAAGTGGACTTGGCTGAACAAAAAGATTGCTGCTACAGGTCACAAGTTCACAATGATTCACAAGTTGGCTACAGTTTCTGGAAATTTCCAACAGCTGTTACAGGTCAAAAGCTCAACTCTCATCCTTGTGGAATTTCACACTTCTCATTGTGAGGACACATTTTAATCAACGAAACTAGGCACCAGCAGATGATCTATCTGCCCAGCCTGGTCCTATAACAAAGGGAGAGCTGTCAAAACATGTTATACCTGCAGAGGCACTGAACGTCACCATCTATCTCCTAAAGTAAATAATGGATTTTAACCAGAGGCATAGAAAGAGCTTGTTAGCCTGCAGCTGACTCATTAATGGGCCACATCACATGACCTAAGCTTCTGGCCTTTGTAAAGTTTTAATATTACATTTCTAGACTCACAATTCAATCTGCTGTTTAACCTCCAGCCTGAAAATACTACAGTAGGACTCCAGGCTGACCAACAGCCTGCATCAAGTCTAAGCCTCCTCAAAGCCTGTTTCTCTGGAAGATTCCTGCAATCACCTGCTAAACAGACAAAGTCTCTGTATCCAAACCTCATCTCACTGCGTCACCATCAACTTTAAAGGAGTTCTGTAACTCCTGCTTCAGCTAGCTGAACTCGCCTGAATTGTAACTCCTCGGTGAAGGAACCCTCACTGGGCTCTGACTTTCTGGACTCTGGCAATCACGTGAATTGATATCCATATCTGTGGTTCTTTCTCTTTTAAGCTTTTCATAGTTGTAAAAACTCTTCTTTCCTATCGTGTGCTTGTGTGCATGTGTATGTAGTTGCGACCATCCACCAGGTTTGAATGTATGAATAATCTATCCTTCCAATTTAACTCAAAAGAGAGTTTGCTGCGAGCCACTTTAAAAATTGACCTCATAAACCAGGGGTGTTGGGAAACACACCACAGCTTAAGTTAAAAATTAAAATACCTCTGCTTACAGACAGATGGTGAGAAAATAAAGGAGTTCAGGTTTGCCTCTTTCCTCTGTTTGTAACACACACAAATGGAGGGAGCAGATGCATCAGGCATATGAGATAGCGTCTGACAATGTAGCTAAATCATCTGCAAGAGGCAAAAAGCAGCATGATAAGAAGGCTCCATGTGCTCCACTTAGTACAGGAGATTGAGTACTAGTCAAAACATCATTCCTCCTGGGGTACCCGGCAATTTGCAGTCATACTCACAGCATGCAATTCATCAGGTAATCTCATAAAAGGATAAGTCAATGCTGGCACATGACGTAAACATAGGCAAGGGACTGGTTTAAAGTTTGACACAGACATATACTACTTCTATGTGATTTTTGTTGATGACAGCTACATGCCACCTGCAAGAAAGACACCAGCTCAATGATTAACCAAATGCAAAGAACCAGTCAGAAAATCTACCCTTATGATGAATTATGACTCCGTTGATGCCCAGTTGGAAAGAGAGTAATATCTGGGACAGCAAATGGCAGAGGAAATTGAACACTCAAGCCCAGACGACATCACCAAGCCTTGTCTGCAGGTGAAGTGGGTCAAATTGAAGCTGGTATGCAGGAGATACCTGACAAAGCAACACTGGTGCAAAACAATAGTGACATGTCTGACCTCATTGGAGGTGGCAATGATCAACAATACAGGGAAGAGAATGCCCACCCTTCAAACCCAAATAGGAATCAAGACCACTTTCCCAATGGAAGGGGCAACCATTTCACAGAAGGCTGGAGGAACTCATCAACGATAAAGAGACATCCTCAGACATTCACATGCAATGATTTAGGTCAGCCAACTTGGGAGTTTGGGAAGACAGACATAAACTCCATTCTTACTCCTCCCTATCTGTAAGTTGGTATGAATCTGTCTGCACACAGTCCACCGCATCTTCATCCCTCTCTGCCTACACCCCAGTCTCCGTTCAAGCCACCTATCAAGCCACCAGTGCCCACACCACCTATCCAGCTGGAACCTCATTACCTGCCTGCAACCCAACAGATGCAATATCCAGCAGTCAACATTTTGTAGAGTCACAACTGCTCCATCAGCCAGTCCAGTTGTGAACAACAGCAAAGAGGGCAACATTCTAGGAAAATCATCTACATGTACAAGCAGTTTTGTTTCATGTGGGAGCTTGTCAACAGGAACTCAAAATACGTACCCGAAGAATCCTTATGGCTGACTGCTGATCTAGCAGGAACCCCACGTATTGCTTGAACATTGCTCTTTTAAAAAAAAAAACAAAACGCATACATAGTGAAGAAAAATGTTGTGGACAATCATGTTGTCATCACCCACGCAGCTCAAGTTCGTAAGATGATCTGGAGACACAGGATACCAATTTTTTCGTAAAATGCGTGCAGCCCTAGAAAGTATATTCACCATGCTCAGAAGCAAATGGAGAAAGTTTGCTTCATTATAAATGTAGGCTACTGCCTATCACAGTTGGTATTATTGATATTCTCTTAGTATGCTTTCTCTATAGGTAGACTTATTGTCGAACAGGGATTATAGTTCCCTTGTGGGAAAACGGACATTTGATCAATTTTGATCAATTTTGAAGAGGTTGTGGAAATAGAAAGACGTTGTAGGGGTACCATTTATAGTTGCTTCTCAAAACTGAAGCTGTTCTTGATTGTATCATGTACATGTATGCAATGAAAGAAGTACAGATAATGCTGAAGGTTAATGTCAAATGCATTAATATTTGTAATGCCTAACCAGTTGTTACTGGGTCCTTTGCAATAAGTTACATTAATTGTATCCTGATATAATACCTCCTGTAATAAACATTGCTATACCCCCTTGAGAAAGGCTTAGACGGATAAATGTCAGAGATGACATTTCTTTAGGGTCTGGTATAGAGGCGAAGGATCCCATCTTTCTTCCAGACACATGTGAATGGGGATGAATAGGATGATTCGGGCTTAGTAATCTAGCTCAATTTATCAAGTCTTAAAGGTAAGCTCTGACCCCCCTCTGTACAGTGGCGGGGAGATACTCATGTACGTCTTCTGCACAGGCTGATCATCTTTGAGACGAATATGCATCTGAAAGTCATTGATGCATCCTAGATCATTCTCATCTCTTGCAAATTCTACTGTCTCCTCTCAACAACAGGTGGCAGCCTGATGTTGGTCTTCTGTTTAAGAACTAACCCAACTTGCTGCCCTGTCCTCCTGTACTGGTTTTAGAGAGGCAGTGTTATAAATCATCTTATGTAGCACTGTTGTGCGCTGCAAAGCTTTAGCTGCACCAAGCATTTGTAGGGAGCCTATTGAGGTTTTTATCTTAAGAACCAGAACACAATTGGCTGTGTTGGACTCAAGGACAGGGAGGTATGCAAAGGGACCTTCCCTTTGCTGAAATCGCACAATTTAAGGGTCAGCATGTAGATCTTCAGCTAACTGCATAGACCCAGTTGGCTCGAACATGGTTCTGAGGTCTTGAATTGAGAGGGATGAGTGAACTCTACAGGGCACAGCAACAGCACTGCATTTTGGAATGGTGACATCTTTCCTCCCAACTGATGCGCATCCAAGATCCATAGAAAGCTCTTCGTGGATGAAGGCATTCGCTACTTTATTTCTCATCTCAAAAAATGCTGCTTGGACTACTTGATCTGGTTGTAACTCGCTGGAATCTCTCCTTACCACCTCTTCTATTACATGTAGCAGATAATGGGGATGTCTTTGAGGATTTGGATCACAAGAATTGGGACAGAAGAACAATAGAATTAGGAACAGGAGTAGGCCATTCAGCCCCTTGAGCTTGATCTGGCATTCAATAAGGTCATGGCTGACTTGAATGTGATCTAACTCCACTTTCCTGTCTGCCCCCGATAACCCTTGACTCTAATATCGATCAAAAATCTACCTACCTCAGCCTTGAATATATTCACCGACCTCTGGGGAAGAGAATTCCACAGACTAACAACCGTCAGGGAAAATATTTCTCTTCATCTCAGTTTTAGTTGGGAGACCAATACTTTTTAAACTAAGTCACCTAATTCTATACTCCCCAAATGGTACAGTGATCTTGATATTTGGGTTCAATGGCAGCTGGAAGACAACTTCAATCCATCTGTCAAAAGGGATATCTAACCCATTTGCTGCAGAAAGGTTGAGATTGCTTGGTCCCATGAGTTCCCTCAATGGTCTCCAGGGACATTTGCTAAGTGCATTTCTTTCCATTCTCTCAGTATAATGGAGACTTGGGCTCCTGTATCCTATAGTGCTCTTGCCTTCACTTCCCCAATGGTACAGCTTGTCATAGATCTCTGCCCAGCTAACTGGAGATGCTTGCCTGCCTTGTTGGAGAGATGCTACAAATCTGAGACTTCAGTAGCGAAACACTCATAGTTACTGCCTGTCCTGTTGCAACAAACCTACCCCATTTCCCTTGGGATGACTTAAACTTTTTTGGTCAGCACCCCCTAGCATAATGCTCAGCTGAGATGCACACAAAGCAGTGGTCACTATTACCATTATTTCAATGCTGGCAGCCAGGACATCCTCTTCACCTTATAGTAGTTGCTGGTCTCTGAGATTGATGATTGTGGTTATTCTTTCCTGGGACAAGCACCTCCAGTAAGTCTGTGCCTCTTCATAATGGCAAGCATGCCATACCTGCTTTCAACTCCATAATCTGAGACATCGATGTGTCCTCACAAAGTTTCCTTTATTCTTGATATTTTTGTTTCTCTTGGCTATGATTCATTTCTTGGATCTCATGGATCATAGCACTGTTTGCTCTTTCCAGCTTCTCATGTCGCTCTGCCTCGTGACTAGCTGCAGCATTCAGTTTCTCAACCAGTACTTCATTGATTGTTCTGGGATATCCTAAATAGTGGCTAAGGTCATTTTTAACTGGTTCATTCTTTAGTCATGTCAAGAGAGCATGCAGAAACATGCTTTGTATGAGAGTGGGGTCGTGCTTAAGCCCAGATCATGTCTCATGACTGGTAAAATTGACCTTCTGTTGCACTTTTCCCCTTGAAGTGGGACTTCAACATGCAAAGTAGGCTAGGTAGGGTCAGTCCAACTCAACCTTCAAGGTAGCTTCTGAGAGAAGAACTGGGGACTATGGCACATAGCAATGCCTCTAGGATTTCTTGGTCAAAGTGACCCTCGTTGATGCTGCTTTCATAAGAACATAAGAAATAGAAACAGGAGTAGACCCTTCAGCCCCTCGAGCCTACTCTGCCATTCAATAAGATCATGGCTGATCTTCTTGTGTTTTGATTTCCACACGCCCATCTAACCCCTATAACCTTTGATAGATAGAAATCTATCTTTAAATTTTCAATGACGCCCACCTCCATCGTCTTTTGAGGCAAAGAATTACAAAGTTGCACACCCCTCTGAGAGGAAAAAAATTCTCCTCATCTCTGTCCTAAAAAGGCAACCTCTAATTTTAAAACAGTAACCCTTAGTTCTGGACTCACCTACAAGAGAAAACTTCTTTTCGATGTCCATCTTGTCAAGGCCGTTCAGGATCTTGTATCCTTCAATCAAATCACCCCTCACTCTTCCAAACTCCAGTGGAAACAAGCCCAGCCTGTCCAACCTTTCCTCATAAGGCAGCCCACTCATTCCAGCTATCAATCTGGTAAACCTCCTTTGAACTGCCTCCAATGCATTTACATCCTTCCTTAAATAAGGAGACCAAAACTGCACAGAGTATTTGAGGTGCAGTCTCACCAATGCCCTGTATAACTGAAGCATAACATCCTTACTTTTATGTTCAATCCCTCTCATAATAAAAATTAGCATTCCATTAGCCTTCTTAATTACTTGCTGTACCTGCATGCTAACTTTTTGTGACTCATGTACTAGAACATCTAGATTCCTCTGCACCTCAGAATTATGCAGCAGTTCTCCATTTAAGTAGTACTCTGCTTTTTTGTTCTTCCTGCCAAAGTGAACAACTTCACATTTTCCCACATTAAACTCCATTTGCCAGATCTTTGCCCATTCACTCAACTTATCTATATCCATCTGTCCTCTTCACAACATACTTTCCTACCTATCTTTGTGTCATCTGCAAATTTAGCTAGCATGTCTTCACTCCCCTCATCTAAGTCATTGATGTAAACTGTAAAAAGTTGAGGCCCCAGTACAGACCCCTGTGGGACTCCACTCGTCACATCCTGCTCATCAGAAAAAAGACCCATTTATGCATACTCTCTGCTTTCTGCCAGCCAGTGGTGGACAAGGCTGGCGAATGTCAGCCTGTCTCTCTCTGTCCAGGTTCCCCATCAGTCCTAAGATCTTGAGGTCTCATTAAGAGATTTGGAATAAGTTTGCTTGGGCTAGAGCTGGTTGGGGAGGAATAAGTTAAGGATTCCCTTCTACTTTTCCAGATGGTTGCTTCTCAATTTCAAGTTCAGCCAACAAATCCATCAGTTTCTTGAAAACCAGAAGTCCCTGATCTTTCCTTTTCCCCATCTCTTCTCCATTAAGATGCTGAATGATCCTCCTTACCAACACCTGTCCCTAAGCATTTTCATCATCGGGGAACTCAAGGTGCCGACATACTCAAAGCAATTCCTCTGGATCCTCATGACTTTAGAGTAATGACTTTTGGTAGATCTCTAATAGTGAATTGGCAATGGCATGTAGGGTTGTCTGATCCCCTGGTTTCCAATGTCCAGTCTGATTTGAGGGGGTCCCTTTGTACTCTGCCACTGACCCCACTCACCCACAGCCTTATCACCTTAGAACCTAAGAACCTACCACTCTCCACCACTACCATTTTATTGCACCCACACTGGAGGGGAGTTGGTGATGTGTCACATTTACCTAAAAACAAAAGAAAAACAGGAGACACACATGACATGTAAATACAAACGCATTAAACAACTAATCAGATACAATAATACAAACTCATTGCAGTGTTATGATTTTACACGTCTCTTTAACAAGTCTAATAACCCAAGCTCCAATGGTAAATGCACAGAAGGACAAAGCATGGACTTTAACAGATTGTATAAAAGATTGACAACATTAAATTTGGGTTACCTGGATCAGTATTCATATTTAAATTGCTGGATTGTGCTTAGCTGTCTCATATGTGTAGGCTCCTGGCTCTAATTGATGTTCGGTTCTTGTAGATGGAGACCCTGTTGGACAGAGATTTGCTGCCTTGAAAAAATTCCTGGGAAACAGTCATTTCCTTCAACCTTTGTAAAACAAATGGGACATTCGGTGGTGACACAAAGAATAGAGGGCTCAATGATTGCCAAATTTTGGAATGGTCCAGATATGGATGCAGGCTCTAATACAATGGAAGGATTAAAAATAGGCAGAATACAGATGAAAGCACCCTTAGCAGATTTCGCTGTTACAGCTAAAGACAGAATTGGAACAGCAACAATGGGCAAATGAATGCTAGGAATTCCTAAGGAACAGTTAATATGTGGTTTAAGTGTGCAATGAACTGCCCAAACTGCCCTGCAGAGAGGCAGGGTCCTCAAAATGACATGACAAAGAGAATTCTGAGGAAATGGAAAAAATAATGATGAATCCAAACAAATTATAATGATCACAAACTTTTAGTCTTTGGGGAATGTTAGTTGCTTAGTTGTTAGTTGTTTAACTGTGCTGTGCTAGATAGTGCTTGCACTTTGACAGATTGTGAAACAGATTGGCTGAAATGTTATCTTGATTCAGTCTATAGTGAGGATCAACACAAGATTAAGGAATACTGTTTGCTTTAGCATTGGTGATGACAACACATTGAGGTCACTAAGGAGAGTGTAATTTCACATGAAATAGCTGGAGTAATACACTTTATGAGAGCTACTGAGATACCACTGCTGTTGAGGAAAACCTCTATGAAAAAGAACATAAGAAATAGGAGCATGAGTAGGCCATTCGGTCCTTTAAGCCTGATCCACCATTCAATAAGATCATGGCTGATCTGATCATGGCCTCACCTCCACTTTCCTGGCTGCCCCCATAACCTTTGTTTTCCTTGTAGATCCAAAATCTGTGTAACTCAGTCTTGAATATATTCAATGATCCAGCTCCACTGCTCTCTGGGGTAGAGAATTCCAAAGATTAATGGCCCCTGTGAAGAAAAATTCCTGCTCATCTCTGGGTTAAATGAGAGACCCCTTATTCAGAAACTGGCCCTTAGTAAAGACACAAATTAAACTTAACATGGAGCATGATGTGGCAATTATTTTTGGAAAGTCAGTGGGTCTGCAGTTTACCCAGTCAGGATGTTATTGTATCACTTTAATAAAACGTAGTCAAGGTCAGATTTGAAAAATGGTGCATGTCACCTTCCAGGATTGCTCCACAACCTTCTACCCTCCCCTTGTCATTGACCAACTTCCCCATCACTCTTGACCGACCCAATATCAGCATTCCTCTCCCCTCTGTTACCCTTGAACCCTCCCCCATTACCCTGGACCCTATTATGATTCACCTCCACATGCCTTCCCTCCCTTCAGAGTCAATACCCATTATCACCCCCATGCCCACCCTGACTATGCCCCCTCCTGTTATCCGGACTACCTGCCACCTACCTCTCAGTGACAATCCCAATGACATTTTCACCTACTAAACACTCACCCTAGACCTGCCACCCTACCGCATCACATTCCCACCTCTGACTGTGACTGTTCCCTCCTAACAACAGTACCCTGAGTTCACCTCACAGGACCACACCGTCAACACCACTGACCCCATCCTCTAAGACACTCTCTTCTCCCACTTTCCCGGGCCCTTTCCCTTCCTTCCCTGGACATTGTCCCTCATCCCCCTTTCGCCACTTAGTCTGCCTCCCGTGTGCAGCCTTGGTGCAGCTTTAGCTACCAGCACTCGATATGAGTGAAGTTAAGTGACATCCCCATGAAAGTGATCTCAAAGTCATGGAAGAAGTGAAGCTCACCAATTGCACAACACTTATATACAGCCGTGGAACTGAACGTTCTAATTACCCACTGGTGGGGAATTTAATTTGGAGAGGGAACTTGCTTCTGGTAAGCTGGCCTTTTAATGAGCATTCATAACATGCAAATGCATGCAAATAAGCTTCCTAACATTGTCCAGATGTCAAGAACGACTTCAAAAGATTTACTGAAACTGCACTGAACTTGATATTTGCATTTCTATAAGGCTACCTCTCAAGCAGAGTCAGAAAGTCTAATAGGACAATAGTTACATGGAAAGGTGTTCTTCCTATCTTATCAAGTTGGACAATAAATATTCAGGAGTTAATGGCTGGGACATTACAGAATCTAACCTTCTCGGCCAAGAAACAAAAGTCGCCGTCTGTCCAGATATCAGCAAAGCAAATACCTTGTGAAATCATTACAGGGAGAGAGGTCATGTGACTGGAATAACCAATTATGAAATCTCTTTTAATACTGCATGCAAGCTGCTAAAACAGGATCCTGGAAAAGCTGCCAATGAAGCAGTAACAAACTCTCTTCTCTTCTCTCCCAAGTCAAGATCCTATCTCTATTCCAGTTTAAAATCCAGCATAGAGTTAGAGAACTTTTCATCAAAAAGAACATTAGGTTCAAAAATCATTGACTTTTGGAAAAGTTGAATTACATTTTCTTTTTAAATTGTCTCCAGCAATTGCAGTTTTACACGTGCTTCAACTCCTGAAATTTCAAGGTTACCATGGAGTAAAATCTGCCACACCCAAGGACTTGCAAACAGTGAACTCTCATTTTCTTTTGCCTTTCATCATTGAACTTTAATTTGGCTAAGAAAGTAAATACCTACTGTACAGCTTGTAATTCTGAATGCTTGTGTGTGTGTTGCAAAGGCTGAGACACGTGGGATTACCCTTTTAAATATCTTTTATATCTCTACCTGGGTGGGTTTTTAAGTCAATAAAAACTAACCGCTTTTTGTTTTAAACTAAAGAAAGCCTGCAGACTAGTTTCTCTGCAATCAGCATGTAAATGGTTAAGCACAGGCACTGAGAAAATACCTTCATCCTTACAAATTCACAAAAAAACATGTAATAGTTCGACTTGGAGTGGTAGGACGTGGGAGTCATTTTTACCCCTCCTCATGTGGCCATAACAGAAATTTGGATGCTAACATCTAGAATTTAAGGTCAATTGGAAGTAGGAAATAAATTAATCCCTAGGCATAAATTTTAAAAGTCTTGTGTACAGTGCTATAGTACAAACAGAAATGTCCACATTTGATGTCAATCCCTTCATAGATCTGCTGGAAATTACATTTGAGGATTTAAAGGTTCTGTTTGTTGAGGTGTTAAAAAGTGTAGCGAAGAAGTTGGAGTTAGAGTTGTGCCCAAAAGCCAGAAAATGCAAAATGTTAACACTAGTGGTCATGTAACTGGAATGACCAGAGGATTGCATCGTAAACCTGAAAAAAGTGAAAAGAAAAAAATTGCTTTAGCGGAAGTACAGCTAGAACAGAAATGAATGGAGCTAGAACTCCAAGCATTGAAAAGAGAGGAAAGAGGAAAGAAAAGAGAGAGAAGAAAGGGAGAGAGAGGAATCTTTCAAAAGAAGACAGCAAGAAAGGGAGATAAGACTGTGTGAACAGTGTAAGGAGGTAGAGGCAGCCAGGGAAGGTTGGAGGAAAATACTCCTGCAAAGTCATGAACAGTTCAGAGAAGCTGAAAAGCCTGGAGAAAGCCAGCAGGAATCTGCCGAAGTGCAGGGAACTGGGAGAGTTTCGGAAGCCCTACAAGTAGCGATAGAACAGGGATCTGCTGAGGTTAGGGAACAGAGAGAGTTTCGGAAGCCCTACAAGGGGCGATAGAACCCATGAGGATTTGCCAAAAAGGCCAAAGCCAGGCCAGTCGAAATAAAATGGGTTAGGATAGAATCTGTGAGAGTTGTGGCAGCTAAGGAACAACTATTTGAAGTTAAAACGGCTGAAGCCAGGCCAACAGAAGTTAAAGAGGTCCACTGAAGACCTGCAAAGGTTAAAAAGGATGAAGGAAGAGAGCCAGTGATCTGTTTTACTGACACCTTCGTGGCAGTTTTAAATGGGGACCAGGGAAGTTCCCAAATAGACCAAGAAAGAGTGAGGGTGATGCACCATTCAGTTGAATAGCCACAGGGGACAACAGCAGGAGCTGAACATCCACTTGGGGGCGTTAGTACTCCAGGGGACATGGAACAGATTAGGTGGAGGCCCATTCCCAAGATAAAGGAGGAAAGGAAGGGAATATGCTCCAAACCAAACCATACTTGTGGACACCACAAATGGAATAGTTGTGCATGTAGGGTTAACCACTGGTAAGCGAAATGACTAAGACCAATTTTTAAACCTTAACCAGGCCAGTAGGGTTGATGGAAAATTCACTATAAGTGAAGTGCCAAACACTAGTCCAGAATTCCTGCAGGATGCAAAAATTAAATTACAGCCCATAAATTACAAGCTCTTAGAAATCAGCTTTGTAAAGGTGCCTGAGTTTGAGCTAATAAATTCACAGGTTACAGAGGTGGACAGGAAGCGGTTGAAGCTGATCAGAGCAGGCTGGGCTAGAAATCAGGAAAATTTGCATAATAGCTTCTGTGCTAAGCGTCTTAAAGGCAAAGCCAATGGGAGGTACAGAATACCCCTACCCTTACAGGTAACCAAGAGCAACTTGACTACTACCAGAAAGCTGGGAGCTAACTACCATTTAAAAGTACCAAACACTTCAGATGATACTTAATCTGGAGTTACAGCAAGGAAAAGGCACATGGTTTCTGACAAAAGTATCTGTCATACCAAAGGAATAAAGCAAATTTAGAACACTGATACAAGCCTAATCTTTTCAAATGAAACCAGGTTCTGTTTGTAACCAACACCCTGGAAGGCAAAGCAATGTAAGAGCATGTTATCCAGATTCTAACTCAGTTTAGGATCATCTGGGTATCAAAACCACAGTGGAGCAGAATGGATGCAATTAGATTAAAAGTGTGAATGGGTGTGCATATGTTATTTTTAATTCTCCTAATATTTGGCAAGCTGTAATGAAACATACATTGAAATTCACAATTCATTCCTCTGGAGTGGAGATGTTAAGATGATGTGACTTTTGCATGAGTGATATTAATCTCTAATTTCACCGTCTGATCAAACACAAATTAAACTGTGTAGAAAGGACTTTTTAAAAGCAAGAAAAGACACCCATTTAAGATGGCTGCCACAAGTCACCTGATGTCCGGTATTGCAAGTTGACCAGTTTCTGGAAAATTCCAATGTGAATTACAATTCAGACATGCCGTGACATCCTCATGGAATTTCACACCTGCTGAGGTCAAGAACTACTCCAAAAGATTTACTGAAGCTGCACTGGACCTCATATTTGCATTTCTATAAGGGTACCTCTCAATCAGAGGCAGAAAGTCTACTAGGACAATAGCTGCATGGAAATGTGTTCTTTCTATCTCATCAAGTTGTACAATAGATAGTAAGGAGTTAATAGCTGGGACATTACAGAATCTAATCACCTCAGCCAAAAATCAAAATTCACATTCTGTCCAGATATCAGCTAAGTCAATACCTTGTGAAATCATTATGGGGAGAGAGGTCGTGTGACTAGAGTAGCCATTTATGAAATTTCTTTTAATACAGCATGCAAAGATGTTAAAGCAGGAGTCTGGAAAAGCTGCCAATAAAGCAATAACAAATACCCATCTCTTCTCTCCCAAGTCAAGACCCTATCTCTAGTCCAGTTTAAAAACCAGCACAGAGATAGAGAAGTTTTCATCGAAAGGAACCTCAGGTTCAAAAATCATTGACTTCTGGAAAATACAGGTTACGTTTTTTTTAAAAATTGTCTCCAGCAGTTGCAGTTTTACACGGGCTTCAACTCCTGAAATCTCTAGATCACCATGGAGAAAAATCTTCCACAGCTCATAAACAGTGAATTCTCTTTTTTTTACCTTACAGCATTGAACTTTAATTTGGATAAGAAAGTGACTACCTACTGTATAGCTTGTAATTCTGCATGCTTGAGTGTGTGCACAGGTGTGTTGCGAAGCTTAAGACATGTGGGATTACACTTTAAAATATTTTTCATATCTCTATTTGCATGGGTTTTTAATTCAATGAAAACTAACTCTTTTTGTTTTAAACTCAAGAAAGCCTGCCAGGCTAGTTTTTTTGCAATCAGTATGTAATGACATTGCAAAGCACAGACACTGAGGCCGGGATTTTCCGGCCCTGTTGCGGGTGGGACCCACCGCGGGCGAGGCAGCTCCCCAGCCAGAAGTCCATTGAATTACGACAGGACCAGAAGATACCGGCGGCGGGCAGGTGTGGAAAATCCCGTCTTGAGTAAATACCTTCCTCCTTACAAATTCACAAAAAAAACCTGTTATGGTCAGATTTGGAGTGGTAGGACAGTGGAGTCATTTTTATCCCTCTTCACATGGCTGTAACAGGTGGAAGGACTCATAGAAAGTGGTCTATCACCAGCAACTTCATGATCCTTGCAGAGGAGTTGCAGTCAGGCTGAAGCCACCTCTTGGTCATATCTTTGCAGTCAAACATTTGAAAGCAGGGTGCTTTGCGCCCTTGGTAGGGCCAGGCATTTGACTCATGAGTCCACACATTTAAGTTGAGGCCAGCCTGGCGAGGATCTCCACATTCAACTCTGAATCATTAGCCACCGTTTGTGCCTCCAGGTTAAAGTAAGCCTTCTGAGCATCAGCCACGAAGAAGGAAGTCACAATGCCAACCCATTCATCTTGCTGCTATCTGTACTGCTCAGCACATCTTTTGAAGGCCAAGAGAAATGCCTCCACAATGTCAGTCATTTTCTTTAGTATGAGATTTTCTTGGAGAGGTTGGATGGGGCATTCTTGGCCCTGTTGCTGTCTCAATTCAGTGATCTCTATAGGACTCTGAGCCACGTGGTTCATTAGTAGTTAGGTGGTGTCTTGCTGTGCCTCAAGGATCTGAGTGGTATCCTTGGCAGATGGCAACCACAGAATGACTCAAGTCTAATACTATCAGGGCCAGAAATATCTAACATAGGATTGAGGTCTAACCACAAAGATGTGAGAGATCAAATAAAGCAAACAGACTGATGAGGCCATTCTAGAACACTAGATGATGTCTACTTGAAAACCTTTAAAGCTATCATGCTGACTGGATATGCTGGATAAACACATGTTTAAAATCAACAACCTAAGTCTAAACAAATTTGACCCTACATAGATTAACAAACATATTCTAGAGAAAGAAAGTGGAAGAATAACTTCTACAAATCCTTCAGGGAGAAAGGGGAAGGAATTCATCACAAAAATGCAAAAACTTAGCAAAAGGGTGATTGCAAGAGCAAAGAGAGGCCTTGAAAAAAGTTTAGCAACAGAAGCTGAACATATTAGTAAAAATAAAATTCAGTTTTACAACTATTGAAGAGCTGAATACCAGGAAAAGGGCTCAAAACAGAGAATGCGCTCAAGGTGGTAATAATTTTGAATGATTAGTTCCTCCAAGTATTCACAATAGAAGGTATGAGCAACATACTATACCTGAACAAAAGTAACTTAGGCAAAACTAAAGACTGCAATATAAACGAGATTAAACCATAAAGAGGCTCAAGTGGCTCAAAACCAATAAATCTCTGTAACCGAAGCTGTATATCCTGAGCCAGTGGAAAGTCCGACAAAGTGTTGCACCTAGACTCACAAAAGGGATTTTATGGTGAGTCAGGCTAACTCTCGAGAATGGATAAGAAGTGGATAAGAATGGATAAAAAAAAGTAGAAAGCAAGTATTAATAGAGGAATTAGATGGACAGCCCCTGAACTTAATGTTGGAATCACTAATTTACATAAATGAACTGGAATCTGAAACTCAATACAATGTAGTTAAATTTGTAGATAATGGAAAGGGTATTGGAATTGGAATACACAACTCAAAAATCATAGCATGAGTTGGGTTAATCGTATAAATGGATCAAACAATAGTAGGTGGAGATTAATTAGACCAAGTGTATAGTATGCAAATAGGAAGGCAAATAGAGCACAAACATACGTTTGATATAATTGAAAGGGACCTCAGATTTTTATTGGACTCAATGCTATAAATGTCCAACCAATAAGGAACAGTGACCAATAGCCAATAGGAAGTTGAATACAATTTACAGGAAATTGTAATAAATGTTATAGTGCTTTGCTCAGTCTGCACCTTGAATGCTTTAATCAGTTTAATTGTGAAGGCACAGGGGAGGTATTCAAGCATGGAGACACTGAAGAGAAGTACCAAAGGGCTGATTCCTAGAGTCAACATTTTGAATTCTGAGATAAGACTAAAGGAATCTGCACTTCTTAGCTCAGTAAAGATGTGCCTGAGAGGTGAATTTACAGAGGTATATAGCACATTTAAGAGAATGGAAAAATGAGTCCTGGAATTTCAATTTAATTTGAATTGTGACAGTAGAGCAGGGCACATGAATTTAAAGAAGTAAAAGGGGAATTTAGGACTGATATCATGAAATACTTATTCACACAAAATGTGATTATTATATGGAATAAAATTACATTGTCGTGGAGTCAAAAATCCTGTAGTTGTTTAAGAACCAATGGGTTGAATCCACTGGAGCTTAGAAGAGAAATAGGCGACTTGATTGAAACATATAAGATGCTGAGGGATCATGACAGGGTGGACGTGAAGAGGATGTTTCTTCTTGTGGGAGAATCTAATACTAGGGGTCACCATTTAAAAATAAGGGGTCGGCCATTTAAGGCAGATATGAGGAGAAATTTGTTCTCTCAGAGGGTCGTGAGTCTTTGGAATTCTCTTCCTCAAAAGGTGGTAGAAGCAGTATCTTTGAATATTTTTAAGGCAGTGTTAGATAGATTCTTGATAAGCAAGTGGGTGAAAGGTTATTTGGGGTATCCGGGACTATGGAGTTGAGGTTACAATCAGATCAGCCATGATCTTATTGAATGGTGGAGTAGGCTCAAGGGGCTGAGTGGCCTACTCCTGCTCCTAATTCATATGTTCGTATGTAATCCGATGTGACATTGAGGGATTTTAATTATTTTCTGATGGATGAATTAAAATGGGCCAAATAACTTTCTTCATCCATTATTATCTTGTGATATTAGCCCTGGAGAAAGTGCAATTCAGTTACCAGAATGATACCAAATGAAGCAACTGAATTATATGAAGAGGTTAGAACAAACAAACTGTGAAGAGAGTAGAGGAATTTTCAGAAGTGTTCGAAGTGGTAAAAGGAATAGTTAAGATAAAACGTGAAAGATTATTTCCATTTGTACGTTAAGCAAAGGCAAGAGGCCATGATCTCGAGATAAGGACAAGATAGAGAAAGGCAGGGCTTAGAAAAAATGTTTTTGTGTAAAAAATGATCAAACTGTGGACTTTTTTTTGCCATACTGGCAATACTGCATTGATTACAATACTGTATAAGGAGAAAACAGAAGCAGGATAACTTTGGGAAGAAAAGAAATACAGCAACCCTACTTTTCACTGGGTTGTATTGGTTGTCCTATTATCAGCCATTTTTTTGGCTTTTCTCTATTAGAATCCAACATGGTACTAATTGGAGATTAGTTATTCTGTTTAGGGCTCTGTTGATTAGAAACTAGAATGAGATTGCCTAGATAAAATTGTTCCTCAGGACTTTTAACAGCTGGTAAAGAGTAGATTTTTCATTTTAGCGGCCTGAAGCAAATTTGAACTTGGGCGCAACTGGAAATAGGACAACCAATAGGCACTCCACCCTAGCATAATGCTGGTTCAACTGCTGCTCCCCCTTGTTTGTTGCTCAAATGCTTGCCCCCCTCTTCCATCAGGTTTCTGCTTTGCTGCTCCATCCTGCGTTATTCTGGATCTACCTGTACTTTAAATAAGGTCAGTTTAATAGGTCCATCATAAGGTCAGAAATGGGGATGTTTACACAGTGTTCAATGCTGTTCGTGACCAGCTGAATTACTCTCACAGAAAGCAGGCATGACACAATAGGCCAAATGGCCTCCCCCATTCATTGATTTCTCAGAATCTGAAGCAGTCCATGACCACGTGCAGCAAGGCCTGAGCAACATTCAAGCTTGGGCTGATAAGCAACATGTATCATTTGCGTCACACAATGCAAGCAATGACCGTTTCCAACAAAAAAGAATCTCCTTGACATTACCATTGCTGAATTCACCACAATCAATACCCTAGAGGCTAACCAGAAACTGAACTAAACCGGCCATACTGTGGCTACAAGAACAGGCTAGAGGCTGGGAATACTGCAGTGAGTAATTCCTTCTGACTTCCCAAAGCCTATCCTCCATCTACAAAGCACAAGTCAGGAGTGTGATGGAATACTGTCCACTTGCCTGGATGTGTGCAGCTCCAACAATGCTCTAGAAGCTCAACACCCTCCAGGACAAAGCAGTCAGAATGATCGGCATCTATACACAATCTTAAATATCCACTCTCTCCACCTGCACAGTGGCAGCAATTGTACCATTTAAAAGATGTACTGTGACAACTCTCCAAGCCTCCATTAACACATTCCAAACCCTCAAAATCTATCATCTTGAAGGATAAGGTTAACAGACACATGGGAATACCAACACCTGTGAGTGTTCCTACCCTGGAACTATATCGCTGTTCCTTCACTGTCGCTGGGTCAAAAACTTGGAACTCCTTTCGTATCAGCACTGTGGGTGTACACCACATGGACTGCAGTGGTTCAAGAAAATGACTCACCAATACCTTCTCAAGGGCAATTAGGGATAGGCAATAAATGCTGGTCTTGCCACTGATGCTCACATCCCATGAACAAATAAAAAAAAATCAGAAGTAGCGATTCCAACTTAGGATATTACATCTCTCGTGTGCCACTGGTTCTTATGTTGTTTAGTTCTGTCATCCTTCCTCCATTAGTGCCTACCTAACTGCATTTGGTTCTGTTTAAAAGTAGGTGATCAAAATTTGCCAAGTGTTTCTAATAACTGGACAAACTGTTTCCACTGGCTGCAGGATAAATAACCAAGGCATACATTTTTAAGATAATTGACAAAAGACCCAAAGGGGAAATGAGAAATTTTATTCAGTGATCCCAAATGCATTGCTTGAATGGGTGCTGGAAGCAGATTCAGTAGTAACTTTCAAAAGGGAATTGGTTATATAGTAGAAAAGGAAGATTTTACAGGGCTATGGGGTAAGAGCAGAGGGGTGAGACTAATTAGAAAGCTCTTTAAAACAGCCAGCATTGGCTTAATGGGCTGAATGGTCTCCTTCTGTGCTGTATGAATCTAAAATGCAGTTTTTTCAGCCTGGGTTATTAACTTCAAAGTTGCAGTTCACTTTGTAATAATTTTCTTTCCTTTTTGATAATGTTTTGACCTTTATTACACTAGGCATGGAGGTTTGTGCATTGTGAATTGCATGCCCCAATTTACTATCCATGAATTATAATAAATCAAAAGTAGTGTGTAGAATATGCCCTTTTTTTGTATTTGTTCTCAGTATGCAAATTCCTGTGCTGGGAGGCCTAAGCATGAAAATTTAACCCTATTTAAATTATTAAATGATGACTGTTGTTACCATCTTAAGTAATTTATCTTCCTCTAATGTTTTTAAAACTTTTTCCATCTCATTGCAGATTAGAATCTGTCCAAAGTGCCAGTAGCAACCTCTTTGTTCCTTTGTTTGCCTTTTTCAGGCCAATGGAAGATTGTCAAAATAAAATATGTAAGTGCTAGGGAATAGAAAATCTTTGCACTTTTGCCAAGCAATGTTAACATTGAATACTCGTGAGCAACTTGCGTCTTGCATAAAGAGGAGCCTGTAGATGGATTTCCAGAAGGTATTTGATAAGGTGTCACATCAAAGGTTATTGCAGAAAATAAAAGCTCATGGTATAGGGGGTGACATATGAGCACGGATGGAAGATTGGCTGAAAACAGGCAGTATGCATACATGGGTCATTTTCTGATTGGCAGAATGTAATAAGTGGAGTCTGGCAGGAGTCTGTGCTCGGGCCTCAACATTTTACAATTTATATCAATGGCTTTGATGAGGGGAGAGAAGGCACGGTAGCTAAATTTGCAGATTACACAAAGATAGGTAGGAAAGTATGTTGTGAAGAGGACATAAGGAGGTTGCAGGTGGATGTAGATAGTTTGAGTAAGTGGGAAAAAATCTGGTAGATGGAGTATAACGTGGGAGAATGTGTAGTTGTTCACTTTAGCAGGAAGAATAAAAAAGGAGAGTATTAGTTAGGTGAAGAATGAATGCAGAGTTCCGAGGTGCAGAGGGACTTGGGTGTTCTAGTGCATGAGTCATAAAAAGTTAGTATGCAGTAACTAAGTTACTTAACAAGTAATTAAGAAGGCTAATGGAATGCTATCCTTCATTATGAAAGAAATTGAACATAAAGTAAGGATATTATGCCTCAGTTATATGAGGCATTGGTGAGACTAGGTCTTGAATACTGTTTGCAGTTTTGGTTCCCTTATTTAATGAAGGATGTAAATGCATTAGAGGTGCTTCAGAAGAGGTTTTTAGATTGATACCTGGAATGAGTGGGTTGTCTTATGAGGATAGGTTGGACAGGCTGGGATTGGAGTTTAGAAGATTGAGGGGTTACTTGATTGAAGTATATAAGATCCTGAATAGTCTTGACAAGATGGATATGGAAATGATGCTTCCTCATGTGGGTGAATCCAGAACTAGGGGGCACTGTTTTAAAATTAGGGGGTGCCCATTTAGGGCAGAGACAAGGGGAGTTTTTTCCTCTTTGAGGGTTGTGCGACTTTGGAACTCTGCCTCAGAAGGCGGTGGAGTTGGGGGATGATTTAATATCTTTAAGGCAGAGGTAGATAGATTCTTATTAGGCAAGGGAATCAAAGGTTATCAGGAGTAGATGGGAATGTGGAATTAAAAATACATACTGATCAGCCATGATCTTATTGAATGGTGAAGCACGCTCGAGTGGTCAAATGGACTACTTCTGCTCCTATTTTATATGTTTGTATGTAACATACTGTAATGCAGAGAAAGGTCACATATAATATTGCCATATGGAGAGAAACACTCCATCTACTTTCCCTAAGAATGCCTTAACCCCAGCCTCAGAGGAACACCCCTTTTTTTGCAACTGTGTGAATCTTGCTTCTCTAACTTCTCCTCTCTTCATGTCAGGCCCTTGGTAACAGCTCCTCACCTTTGCACTGCCTGTTTAACTGCTCCTCTGCTTGTTTGGTGCTCTTCTAACTACCCTTGCTCCAATGCCAGGCTCCAACTGCCCCATCCCCTCAAGTTGCTCCTGTCCACCTGACCCCTCCCCTGCACTCAGGTTGCTCCTGTATATCTGTCCCTCCCTCCTGTTTGGCCCCTGCCCTGGTTTTCTCTTTCTCTAGTTTGCCCCTTTCCCTCAGTTTCCCCTCCCTCCTGGTTTGTCCCTGCCCTCTTGGTTTGTCCCATCCCTTCCCTCTCCATGGGTTTGCTCCACCCTTTAGTTTTCTCCTATCCCCTATGTCCTCAGTTTGCCTCTGCCTCCTGGCTTTCCCTTCCCTGGTTGCCCCACTTCCTGGATTCCATCCCCGGGTTGGCTTCTGTTTCCCTGGTTTGCCCCTCCTCCTGATATGCCACTCTCCTGGTTTTTCCATTCCCCTGGTTTGCCCTTCCCTGGGTCATCCTCCCTCTGGTTCCCCTGGTTTGCCCTCCCCTGGGTCATCCTCCCTCTGGTTCCCCTGGTTTGCCCTCCCCTGGGTTACCCTCCTCTGCTTTGCTCCTTCCTCTGGTTTATCCCCTCTCTCTGTGCGTGTGTCTCTCTCTCCTCTCCCTCTCGCGCAGCCGCACTTGTGTCCCTGATGACGCTCGGGGCCCGCTTCCTGCCATCAGGCGCGGTTTCAGCGGCGGCTTCAGTTATAGCAACTGTTGCCTTGTGAATAAAGCGCCGTAGTCCTGGCGACTGTTACCCACCAACAACTCCTCACAACAACAGCAACCGAGGTGAATATTATTAGTATTATTATATATCTGTAGTTACTCTCAGCCCCAAACTGCTCTTCCAGCCTGTAGCACCGACAGCTCTCTCTCTGCAAACCCCTCGCTCTCTTTCTTTTACCGTCTTTTTTTCTCACATCCTAGAAATGGTGGATCTGAATAATAAGCTGTTAATATTTAAACTGTGCAGCGTGGACCGCTCTGTTCTCCACCTCTCCTCTATCTCTCTGGGTTTGCAGCATTTTTTTTTCCAGGTTGCTGCTAATTTATTTCTGGTTTTAATTTATATTTACTGGGGAAGATTGAAAGAAAAAGATGATTTAAAATAATGATAGGTTTCTGATCCAAATATATGTTCTGTCTCATCTCTGGTTTCGCACGATTTAGGGCCTTGTGTGGATCTTTCCTGATGCCTTTTTTTGTTTCCTTACATTATTAATTATCCTGGTCTGTATTGTTTTGCAGGTTGTTGATAATGGTGTTTCCCCCTCTTTGCATTGTCTTTATTATATAACATATTGTATTAGGTGTGTGTGTTTGTGTATGTTATACATGTGTGTGTGTGTGTGTATGTATGTGTGTATATATATAATACATATATAGATCAAATGTGGAAACTGTATTTGTAAAAGGTTGTTAGCTTTTGGATTAATCCTCAGCTCTGTGTTTGTAGAGGGTGCAGGTGGTATTTGTTGCCTTTCCCCCCCATTCCCACTGTTGTACGTTTATTTCTTATTTGTTGGTTACATGTTTCCCGGATTGCTGATCTGATCGTGATTTTACTTGCCTTATTTGAAAAGATGTTTTAACAAAGAGTTAATACTTGGAGTGTACATAGCTGTGAAGTGTTGGTGAGTGTGGTTGATCAGGTGTTTGCCCCCTGGCCTTGTGTAACATTTGATGGTATTGGATCTCCTTGGGGTGGGTTTATTTCCCCCTGTGTCTCTGCCCGGATCGTTTTAGTGGGCATGGATTTTGGAGGCATTTCTCTTGAGTTTATTTTAATTAAAACCGGGCAAAATGGCGGTGAGTTAATAAAGAGAGAGAGATTTTAATGGTGTGCTTATTTATTGGTTTAACATCACTGATTTTTAGAGCGTATGTTCGCCCACTTTTTAAAGCCAGATATCCCTTCTCATATGCGAAATGAAAAAGGATTTTCTGTTTTATTTTAAATAACATCAATATTTCATTTCCTTTTAGAAAATGATAACGTTTGAGATTTGGTTCAACTCTGGGCACTGGGTGAAGATCGGTTTGATGCCGGCTTCTTCGGGGAAGGGGATGAGATTGATTTTATTTGTTTTACGTGGCTTTTTGACAACAGATTGGTATCGATTGGTCTACTACCGAGACGTCTTCAGCAGAGAGTATTCAGTTTTATTTTATTTACGAGGGCTGTGGTGTTTAACTTTGACTTTTAATAGGTGATTTGTTTCTTTGTGCTTCAAGGGGTGGAGGGAAAGGTTTACGATGTCTTTGCTATTCCAAAAGGAATTAATTTTAAATGTAAGAACGTAAAGGTTTTATCTTAACATATATGTGGAATGTAATCAATGCAAGATCGAGTAATTATTTTAAGCTGACACATTTGCTTTAAAAATATTCAGAGCTATATCGAAACATTATCAGCACTTTAACTTTTGCCTAGTGTTGTTTTCTGTGCATGTGTTTGTTTAAATGTTGTGGCTTGTGCTTTGAAAGCTACGTTTTCTGTTTAAACTATTTTAAATACACTTGCCAAGAGGAAACGAGTAATGTTGCTTGTGGTGGATTCTATGATATTTATTTATGTTTTGATTTACTTAACACTATAGTTATGTTGAATTCGTGGATATATTCAGTTGAACATTTAATTACTGTTGCTAGCTTTGTTTGGGTTCAGGTGTTTAATACGCTTTTTTTGATTCACACAAAACATTGATGGTTGAAATACAAATGCATAATTGAATCTTAGTAAGCTGTAAAAGCTCAATTGAGTGTGTGTGGGCAGAACTATACTTGGTGTTCATAAATACTGTTGTATGTACATCACAGTGGCCTTTCATTGAAGTCTCAAGTGAAATGACCTGTTTTTAGCCTGAATTACATTGTTCCACAAAACTGAAGAAGAAACATCAATCACGTGTAAATATGCGAAGTAAAGCAATGACATTGGGGGAAAAAAATCCAAATATTATTATAGCTTTTATGTTATTGATAAAGGTAAGTACAGTTATGAAATTAAAGAGTCAACTTGTATAAATGAGCATTCAGTTTTTTTAATTGGAGGATTAATTGAAACAAAATGTTTTAGTAATGTGGGCATTCTCTGTTTGGCGCTTGTGATTGGCACAGTTTTTGCTGGTTCAACTTTTGCTCCATTGTAGCCAGCAGAATTAAAAGTTTTTTTAAAAAGGCAAGGACGTGGACAAGATGTTAATTGTAGCTGGGTTTGGGAGAATTATAGCATTTAAAATGATGGGTCTGGGCTTGAAATGTGTCAACATTAAAAAAGCAACTAAAGAGAGTGCATTAACCTTGGCATCTGTAAGTTGTAACAGGTCGTAAAAATATGAAACATTCATTCAGGCAATTTTTCTTTTTAAGTAAAATAAATCAAAGGCTGTTTTAAAATAATAAGGATGGGGAACACATGCTTAATGTATTGTTGGGGAAACCCTATGGTAAGTTGTGAACTGATACCGATATTCTATTGGCAAAAAAAATCTCACTTTTTCCATTATGTTTATTAGAATATTCTTAAATAATGCTGAAAAGAGAGACAAGTTACAAAAGCTTTTGTCTTGCACTCATCAGGAAAAGCCCAAAAATACCAAATTTTAAATGATCACAACAACTTATACAAATTGTTGTGATTGTTTGGAATTTGGCATTCTTGTGTTTAACTTGAGTACATTAGGCTGTTTGCACGCAACCACCTCTGGAGAGATGGATTGCTTATTAACATATGGTAGTCACGCAATTCGAGCGATATTTGAACATACTTTTAATCTTAATACCACATTCACAGGTATTTTGCGCTTCCTGAAACATGCCATTAAAAGCATGGTGAGAACTGCAATGGCAATTGAGGAAGCTGATTTAAAACACAAAAATACTGCAATAAATACCTAGAACTCTCAGTTGCTTTCTCACTAGTGGATGGGTGCTTTTGTTTAGAGTACATTCTGTACCCTTTAGAGGTTTTTGAATGGTTGGAACCTTTTCTGACCGAAGTTGGACCATGGATGAGCAGCATTATGACTGGCAGCAGCCTGCTGTTGAGTGACCTGCATCTGGACAGCAGAAGGATGCAGCTTGTCAGATGCGCTACCCACAACACAGGCCATATAGGCAGAGGCTGAATTTCCTTGACATGTTGGAACAGCATGTTTCAGGAGGCTCCGGTTATCATGTCAGCTGGTGGCAGATCTGCACTTCCTAGAAGAAGACCTGCAACCTGTTAGACCTAGTATATTAATAGTAGCTACCCTCCACTTTTTTTTGCCCCTGGATCCTTCCAGGACTCTGATAGATACACATTCAGGATCTCCCAGTTGGTGGTCCACAAATGCAGAGGTTAGGTGGCTGATGGGTTGTTTACCAGGGCTGGGAAGTGTGTGAACTCCGCCTGTGATGATACCTGTCAGAATGAGAGGGAACTCAAGTTTGTGTCTCTGGCTGGCTTCTCACGGGCGTAGGGCATCATTGTTTATATAAGCATGGTAATCCATGTACATCCATGTTCAACCAGGAGTATTTGTTAATCTCAGAGGCTTCCATTCCATCAATGTGAAGTTTGTGCACAACCACAAAAATATATTTGCGTAGGTGTGTGCAGAAGCTTTGGCTTTATAGTGAGGGAGCAAAAAAACTTTATTTCCCACATTACAGTAATTACTGGTTTGACATGCATTCGAATTTCATAGGCACACTTGGACATATTGAAGTTGAAAATTGTCACAGTTGGTCAATTTTTTTGCCTCTTAAAAAGTTCAAAGTACATCCCTGGATTACTGCTGTGTCAGAGACAGGATTCCAATCAGTAAATTCTTATGTCAAGCTTTTGGATTTTGTTGTGTTGGACAAAGTATACGTGTAATTTCGGCTAAGTTTTGAAGGTATTTTGGGGATCCTTTGTACTAAAGTGGCTGTTTAACTTTCCATAACTAAACCACTCCTCTCTGCATAGCTGTAATGGTGCTTTCTCATATTGTGCTGTTTTAGGATTGGGAATCCTTGTGGTTCCATAGAAATTACAGTCTAGAAGCGGACCAGTTGCCTTAATAAGTCTGTGTTGGTGTTTATCCTCTGCCTTACTTCCATGTGCCCACGTCCTGTCACAATATCCATCCATCCCTTTCCATCAACCACCTACCTGTCTAGCCTGTTCTTCAATCTGCTGCTGAGCCTGTGACTGGCCACTGGTTATACTGGTTCTTCAGCTTCTGTTCCTGCTCAGTAACTCGCTCAGGTCAAAGTACACATCCTTGCCCCTTCCGGATTTTGAAGATCTCTAACTTCGCTATCATCTTTCTGCCCTGCAACCGATTCTGTAAACCTCTTGGATCCTCGTTCTCACAGAAATATCTTCATCTGTGCATCCGCTGATACTCTATCTCGCCCAGTTTCTGGATTTCACTCATGTCACCTATCTTTGAACTCGGTCAACAGTTGTTGATGCACCATGCTGACTCCATCCTCCCTATGCCAACATAATCCCACAATGGGACCTCTGAGTTTAATTCTGGCTCCCTCCTATGATCTCCTATCTATGTCCTGTTTGCTATCAGATTTTATTGTATCCTAATAACTATGTAATCAGGTCTATGTAGCTTGAGTCTTCCCTGTGTTGATTTGCGTACATGTTTTAATTGCCTCTCTGGACCTGAGCCCATCACTTCTAATTTCCACTTTTTTCTCCCTTTTTAAACTTTCTTTTCGTTACCCCTCCTAGCCATGTCATGCCTTCTTCTCTTCTCCTATCTCAGGTACTCTGCCCTCCCAAATCCCCACACCAAGCCTTTGGTACTCCTCACCCTTCCTGCTTTTTTGCTGTTGATCCAGGCTTGACTCCTTCTTGGATAAACCAACAGCTTCCTTCTGTGTGTCTCTCTCTTGGCATTCTCCAAAAGATTCATCAAGTTGCGATGCAGACTCTTTATGAGCAGCAACTCCAGTTGCACCATTCTACTCTCTCGCACATTCGCTGGAGGCTAATCTTGCATATCTCCTTCCCATCTAAGTCACTCATTCCACTAATACAAAAACAAAATACTGCAGATGCTGGAAGACTAAAATAAAAGCAGAAAACGCTAGAAATACTCAGCAGGTCAGGCAGAGAAACACTTTTTTTAGGCCAATGCTCTTTTATCAGAACATGATGAAACATGAGAGATGATGGCACCTTCTCCCTAAATGCAGTCTCCCTGCCCGGCTATACATTCCACCATTTACCCTGTCACATCATCACGGTGTCAGTGTGGTGCTTATCTTCAAATCATACCTTGGCCTGAACCCCTCCCACCACCACCAATCCCTTGGCATTTTCTCCTCCCTTGGAAATCCCACCTGTTCCACCTTATTTAAAATCGTCGTTCTCTACTGCCCAGCCAAGTATGATAAAGATGTTCTCACCAAGATATCTTGACTGCTTTTTTCCCTCAGCCGCTGCACCAAATGACTTCTCACCCTTGTTGATTTAACCTCCATCTCAACTCCCCTGAGTTCATTACCTTATTTATCCTCCCATCCAAACACCCAAATAAAACCATTAATTTTTCTCACCCTGGCTGTTCCCCTATGGGAATGCCCCTTATCTAGCTCCTTGAAGTCCAGTCGCTGCAGACTTGAACAGATATGGCGGACAACCGGTTTAGCCTTTCACTGCCATATCTCACTGGGCATAACAAAGCAATATCAGGTCTTGCTTTTGTCTGCTAAAATGGCTTACTATTCCAGGATCCTTCTGGAATGCAAAGGCATTTCTGACTTCTTTTCTCTGCTGAAAACTGACTTCTTAAACCTCTCTTCCCCTGTTTTCTCCACCCTCAACTTCAACAGTAAATGTGAAGAGCTCACAAACTTCTTTTTCACTAAACTTGAGACCAACTGATTAGCTGACTCTGCTGCATCACTCCCTTCCATGAACCCACCGGGTTGAACTCTGATGTTTCCCCTGCCCTAGTCCTGAACTTGCATCTTTATCTAATTTTTCTTCTATGATCCCCCCCATGCCCTCTGTGAGATCACCTAATCCATGAGACATATCTCTTATTGCCTTGTGCTTATTTCCACTAAACTGTTGACCATGCAACTTTCCTTCATGGTCCCGATGTTAGTTGATATTGTTAATGGTTGTCTCTCTTCAGGCACTGTCCTTCTCCTTTAAATCTGCTGTCTTTGTTTCCTCCTCGAAATAAAACAATTCTTAATTCCACCGTCCTTGCAAACAACTGTCATATCTTCCTCTCCCCTTCCAAGGCCTTGAATGTATTGTCGTCTCCTAAATCAGTGCCATTTTTATTCTGGAATCACTTATTTGAAAGACCGAAACAGCTCTTGTCAAAGTCACAAATGACACTCTTTGTGACTGTGACAAAGGTAAACTTATCCCTCTTTGTCCTTCTCGACCTTTCTGCAGTCTTTGATTCAGTTAACTACACCACCTTCCTCCAGTACCTCTAATGTTGTTCTGCAGGATGGAACTGCTGTCACCTGGTTCCATTCTTACTTATCTAATCATTACCAGGGTATTGCAATGGCTTCTCGTCCCACCATAATCTCTTAGAAAAGTAAATTCCAAAATCTCTGCTTTTTTCCATTCTGAGTATAAGCCTTACTTTTTTTAAATCAACATGTGCTACCTTGCCTTTGCTGCTATTGAATTCCATCTGCCATCCTTTTGCCTACTACACCATCTTATCAGCTTCTTCTTGCAGATTCTTTTGGTCCTCAGAATTTACTATGCTAACTATTTTAGTATTCTCTGCAAATTTTCACATCACTCCCTATAGTTGCATATTCAAATCGCTGATGCACATGGTAAACATCAATATCCTGGGACTGCCATTGACTAGAAACTGAACTGGACAAGCCATGCAAATACTGTGGCTGCAAGAACAGAACAGAAGAGACGCTGGGAATTCTATGGCAAGTAAATCATTTCCTGAGTCCCCAAAGCCTGTCTACAAGGCACAAGTCAAGAGTGTGATGGAATACCCTGCACTTGCCTGGATGAGTGCTGCTCCAACAACACTCTGGAAGCTCAACACCATCCAGGACAAAGCAGTCTGCTTGATTGACACCCCATCCATCACCTTAAGCATTCACTCTCTCAACCGCTGCCGCACATTGGCAGTAGACTACCATCTACAAGATGCATTGCAGCAACTTGCTGCCAAAGGTGGCTTAGCACTTTCCAAACTTGCAACTTCTACCACTTAGAAAGACAAGGACAGCAGACACATGGAAACACCACCACCTGCAAGTTCCCTCCCAGACTACATCCTGACTTGGAATTACATCTCTGTTCCCTCACTGTTGCTATGTCAAAATCCTGGTATTCCCTAACAGCACTACGGGTGTACCTACAAAACATGAACCGCAGCAGTTTAAGAAGGCCACCTTCTCAAGGACAATTAGGGATGGGCAACAAATACTGACATTGCCAGCGCTGTTCTTTTCCCACGAAGGAATTCATGAATGAATGAATGAAAAAAACACAGTAAACAGAATCTTTCCTAGAATGGACCACTGTAGGACATTGCCACCTACTTCCAACCATTAGTGTTGGGATCATTTGTTTCAAGAGGAACTCTTTTTTAACTTGGGAACATAGGAATGTATATGATTAGAAATATTTGTAGAAAGTAATCTGCATTTGGTTAGTAATGTGAAGCTCTGTTGTACTGCTGCAGATTTCACTCATCCAGTTAAGTATTAGATATTTTTAGTGTTTTGAAGTTATAACACACACTTCAATTCTCCAAAAATAATTAAGTGAAAAAAACTTCGCCTGACAATATTACCATATTGCTTAAAGGATAAATAAAGCAAATGGTTCTGTATTAAATTGAGTAATAGTGAACTGTTTTGATCTTATCCACCTTTCCCATGCAAAAGATATAATTTTGATAAAATATATTCTTGTGCAGTACCTTCTGTTTCAAAGAGAATTTTGAAGGGAGTACTTTCAACATGAAACACCCCCACCTATCCATTTGTAGTATCTAGACAATATACTTAGAAATAACTCCTATCTAGAAGGTAGGAGATGGCCTGAGTTTTAATTTTCTATTTCGTTGTCTTTGTGACCCTTCACTGAGCTGATGCTTTGATACCAGCAACGGGGATTGAGTAAAGGGATTGTAGGGATACTGTAGATTGGCTTGAATGCCAGTTGATAGACATCCCAATTGGTAAAATTTAATACCTGTTAAGTACTGGTTGAAATGCCCTCTGGTTGGCACCCAAGACTGACTCTGGTGTTGACCTACTGGGACTCTATATATGGAGTCTGTCCTTGAATAGAAGGTAAGACTCAAAATGGAAGGAAATGAAGGTTAAACCAAAAAAAAGTAGCTCCTATTGCTTGGACATATTTATGCCATTTTCCAGAATGCTGACAATACCTAGATGGGGGAAGAACTTCACACTGAAACTGCTCTTAATTGTGCTAGAAAGTAAGGTACTGATTGCTCACTTGTTAATGTAAACAAATCTCACATAATATGTTTATTTGTGTAAAGCATGCATTTGTATAATCGTCTGGTCTTTGGATTGGTTTCCACTTGCTTATTTATGTTTCATATCACAGTTTGGTTTCCTGATTGAACTAGCCCAAATGAAAATTTCCTCTGAGATGCATTGAGCAGAAAATTCCATCTTTCTATGCTAATAATCAAAATAATAAACTGAGGTACGTCATTATTGTAGGACCTTCTGCTGCTTTCCAGACATTTTTTAGAAATAGTAGCAAATTACAAACATTTAAATACTTGTACTGAGGAACTGATTCTCACATTGTTTTAGCATGGATGCTTACTTGCATAAAGGTAGTCTTAAGAGTTATAAAACCAGGCAACACAAAATCTTGATATCTTGTCCTAAACTGCATTTACTCCAGCGCAACATCATGTACCTCTGCTTCTTTATCAGTCGCTCTATCACTGAAACCCTTGTGCATGATTTTGTCAACCTCCTGGGTTTGACTGTTCCAGTTCCCTCATTTCTGATTTCCTGCCCACCAACTGCAAATTGTCCTAAACTGCAACCGCTCATATTCTGTTTGCACTTCACTCCGGTCTGAGTTGAAATACAGCTCCTCCCTGCCGTCTTCATTCTAAACTGAAGCTAACTTGCCTCTAGCACTGGAACCCCCTTTCTAAACCCATTTTCTCTCTACTTTTCTTTCCTTTTTTAAAACCTTCTGAAAACCACTCTTTGACGGGCTTTTAGTTACTAAGGTTTGGTTTGTGCTTTGCTGTCTATTTCCACTTGCAAAGCAGCTTGGGTTCTTCATTAAAGGTCTAAATTTATGATTAATATAAATTTACATTTTTATGAAACAATATATGGTATGGACATGGTAGTTCAAAGGTACACGAGCATTTTGTTGTGGAGTTTTCTGAATTGTAAGAGTATGAATATGCAGCACCTAAATATTGCTATGAGTCTTGCATTTCTTATCTCTTCCTGCTTTGACTTTGGAAATGTAGCTTGTTTTTGCAATTTAATTTTGCTGTTTAGTTTTATTCAGTTTACTTTCGAAACAAAATTTATAAAAATTGTTTCCGTATGGTGAAGGAAACAGGTTAACAAGGATAGCCCACATGGCACACATTTCATTTCCAATAATCTTCTTTACACAGCTGCCCCTTATGTTTTCATTTGGGAAAGTGCAGAAAGCTATCAGTCAAGATGCTTTGGGTACACTCTGCTATTTGTGGTCAGTTCTATTAAAAAACATCACTTGCTAGACTTGATAGATGAAATGGCAAAAGGATGGAACTTCCAACATTTAAGTGTCCTTTAATACTACACTGTGCTGTCAGTACTGGGGTTAAATTCAGTATTGTATGTGAATTCAATTTTCATGGGGCTTTGTCTTTCAACTTTAATCTGAACATTGTAGCCTCAGTTATAGTCACTGCAGTGGCATAGTGGTAGCTTTTTAAATACTTTGAAATTTCCCCTAAAGTTATGCTGGTTTTATATTCAATTTTTTTCCTTTCAGTCCTTAAAGGTTTTTGATGGAAATTAGATTTCTTCAAATATCCAGTTGTGTTCTTCCCGTGTTACCCCAAATTGATATTCTGCTTTAGATTCCTTGCTCCTTTGAAAAGAAAATGTAAAAATTGAGCAGTCCGTGGGCTTCATTAGAAGCCAGTAATGTTGAAGAATTTTCATGCTTTGTTTCATCCTTGGAGTTTGTTATTGGTGTGTTTTTATGAAGTTCTTTGCTATCATGAGGATGAAGACTAAAAACCCTGTAGTGCATTTTGTCCTTCTGGCTCTCTTCCTTTATTCAGATGTACTTTTGATCGTTAAGTCAACACAGTTTAACTGACGGCATGAATTTTTTTTTCAGCTGCAACTGTTGGCATAAGGAAAAAGGAAAGACTTGCATTTCCGTAGCACCTTTCACAACATCAGGATGTCCTAAAGTGCTTTTCAGCTAATTAAACACTTTTGAAGTGTAGTCATTACTGTAACGTCGGAAGTGCACAGCAAATGCCTACGAACAGCGATGTGACAATGACCAGATCAGTTTTAGTGATATTGGTTGAGGGATACATCTTGGCCAGAACACCAGGGAGAACGCCCCTTCTCTTTGTGGAGTGCCATTGAACCTTTTATGTCCACCTCAGAGGGTGATAGAGCCTTGTTTTCACATCTTAACTGAAAGTTGGCACCTCTGACAGTGTAGTACTCCCTCAGTACTGCACTGGAGTGTCAGCAGTGATAACATCAGGGTGCAAGTATGTTTGACAGCTTATTTGCAGATTGGGAGGAACAAAAGAGGACCGTATTAGTATTGATATTGATACTGAAAGGCATGAAAAGTCATGGTAGCAGTGTGGGGAGGGTAAAGATTGCATACCAGATGGTTTTTTTCCCTCTTATCCTGCCCAAGAGAGTTGTTAGAGCCTGCTTAGATTGCTTGGAGTTCTGGATCAGATGGATAATTTATGACTTAAATGAACTGTGACTTAGATTTAGTGAGAGTAAACTCAAATGTGTCTCTATGAGCTTTTTTAATGCGATTGTAGCCTAATAACATTAATTGACTTTGTATAATTCGAGATGAAATTTCATCAAATAGTTGGAGCAAGTTGCTCAAGACTGGTTAAAGCAAGATCCTATACTTTTGCTTCATCATCATCCATGTACAAGGAGAAATATTGGGGTTTTACTGTGGAAGCTTTAATCATGGTTATTCATCACAAGACATGAAGAGGGTTCATGAAAATGAGAGTTTAACATGGTCTTTTGAATCGAGTCCTTGATCACCAAGATTGCTTATTTGCACCTTTGTAACATTGTCTGACACTATCCCTGCCTCAGCTCACTCTGCTGAAGCCCTCATCCATGCCATTGTTATCTCTAGACTTCTGATCTCTAGACTTTCTGATTCCGATGCAGTCTTTACTAGCTTTTCTCATTTTCTGTAAACTTGAGGTCATCCAAGTTTCTGCTGCCCATGTCCTAATTCACAATAAGACCTGTTCACCTATCACTGCTGTGCTTGCTGGTTGGCTTCTGGTTAAGCAAAGCTTCAATTTAAAATTTTTAAATTTTATTTTTAAATCCCTCACTGTCCTTGCCTCTCATTCCTCTAATCTCCTCCAGCCCCACAACTGTCTGAATAACTGCACCCCTCCAATTCTGGCCCCAATTTCAATTGCTCCACTACTGTTGGTGGTTGTGCCTTCAGCTGCTGAGGTCCTTCGCTTTGGCATTCTTGCCTTCAAACCACCTTGCCTCTTTAGCTTGCTTTCCTCCTTTAGGATGCTCCTTAACACCAACCTCTGGTCATCTGCCCTAATATTTCCATGTGTTGCTTGGTGTTAAATTTTGTTTTATAACCCTCCTGTGATGTTCTATTATGTTAAAGTAGCTGTATACAGGTTATTGTTCTTGTTACCAATCGACTTTTCTCATTCCATACATAATTAAATATAACATTCCTTTGTTTGCACCAAAGACCTACATGATGTGTGCAGTCATGATTTTATAAATCTTTTATAGCTGTGAAGGAAGCACCATGTTCCATCATCTTGGATAAATTATTTTGTTAGCATTGTTCGAATCGGAAACAGAAATCAATTTAAAGTGTGTTGTTTTATCATCCAGTATGAATCCATTTTTGGTTGTTAATTAAGTTTTTAAAATTAGTTTAAAATTTTACTGAACGAATTGCATTCATTTGATTAACATAAATGGTAAATATTAACTTTGCATTTAAACAGTAATCTATTTCTGCAAACACTAATACTGGTTCATTGCATCTGGTGTACAGTGTTAGAATTGAAACATCCTTCTAGTTGAAGGGTTAATTGTTGCCTTCTTGTTGCAAATAGCAATGTTTTCAGCTGAATGAACGATATTGTAGGGAGGTTTCAAATAATTACTGTTGTTGTGAGTGAAGTCAGTTTCCTGGGTTTTGGGTCATTGTGCCTTGCAGTTAACACATTCTTACACACTCAACTTTTTCTCTCTTGGCAAATGATCTTTGCTGTGGATTCCTGCTACATGCCATAGTTCTCAGCATATAAACCAGCCTGGCATATAAAACAATCCCGGTTTTTGGATGTACTAGGCCTGTACTAGGTAAATAAGTTGACACCCTATTTTTCAGCTAATAAATGCATGTTTAGGGCTATACTCTCATTAGTAGTCGGCCTCAATTTTTCGGCTCAGAAATAGAGGTTTAGGGTTCTACTCGCCTTAAAAGTCGGCACATGAGATCAAGCAGGCGAAATGGACAGTGTAGTCAAGCAGATGCATGGGAGTTTAAGTGACTGCCCTTGATATCAAGGCAGCATTTGACTGACTGTGGCATCAAGGTACCCTAGCAAAGCTGGAGTCAATGGGAATCAGCGGGGCGGGAAAACTCTCCACTGGTTGGAGTCATACCTAGCATAAAGGAAAATCATTGTGGTTGTTGGAGGTCAATCATCTCAGGACACCACTGCAGGAGTACCTCAAGGTAGTGTCCTAGGCCCAATCATCTTCAGCTGCTTCAGCAATGACCTTCCCTCCATCATAAGGTCAGAAGTGGAAATGTTTACTGATGACTGTACAATGTTCCCTTCTCGGATACTGAAGCACTCCATGTCCATTTGCAGCAAGACCTGGATAACATCCAGGCTTGGGCTGATAAGTGGCAAGTAACATTCGGGACACACAAATGCCAGGCAATAACCATCTCCAAAAAGAGAGAATCCAATCATCTCTCCTTGACATTCAATGTCACTACCATCACTTAATTCCCCACTATCAACATCCTGGGGGTTACCATTGACTAGAAACTGAACCGGATCAGCCATATAAATACTGTAGCTACAAAAGCAGGTCAGAGGCTGGGAATTCTGCGCAGAGTAACTTGCCTTCTGCCTCCCCAAAGTCTGTCTACCATCTACAATGCAGAAGTCAGGAGTGTGATGGAATGCTGTCCACTTGCCTGGATGAGTGCAGCTCCAACAAGACTTGAAAAGCTTGACACCATCCAGTGCAAAGCAGCCCGCTTGATTGACACACCATCCAACAGCTTCAACATCCACTCCCTCCCCCACCGACGCACAGTTGCAGCAGTGTACCATCTTTAAGATGCACTGCAGCAACTCACCAAGGCCCCTTCAACAGGCAACCTTCCAAACCTGCGACCTCTACCACCTAAAAGGACAAGGGCAACCAATGTATAGAAACACCACTGCCTGCAAGTTCCCCTCCAAGCTACATACCATCCTGACTTGGAACAATATCACCATTCCTTCAGGTCAAAATCCTGGAACTCCCTCCCCACACCACATGAACTGCAGCGGTTCAAGAAGGCGGTTCACCACCTTCTCAGGGGCAGTTAGGGATGGACAATATAAATGCTGGCCTAGCCCATATCCCATGAAAGAATTTTGAAAAAACAGAGCATACCGCGCATGGTGATCAATGAACAAATTTTTTCGCATTTCCAAACAGTGACCAACTACACCAACACTGGCGGTTCATGTTTTCTACCTTGCACATAAGTCGAACCCTGTTTATGGAAGTATTTTTCAAAGCTTCAAAGGTCTACATGTATGCACTGTACAATAATTAATCGGAAGCCATGCAGAAAGTGTGAAAATCAACAAAGTGAATACACAAATTTTGGGTCATTGAAATTGAGTTCCTTTATGAATCTTGGATATATTAGAATGGATAGCATTAGACAGACAAAAACTTTAACAAGTAGCCATCTTCTGATGTCAAAATGTACAATATGTATTGCAGTTTTAACATAAGGAGTTGCAGTGCCGCGAGTTTGAAATTATATATACTTTCTGAATAGGTTGTGGGTAGTTAGGAGTTGTTTTGCAGTCTACTGTTGTACTACAAGGCTGCACTTGTATTCTGAGTATTATGTGTTGCACTAAGGATTATTAAATGCAGGTTCATAACTTGTTTATTGTAAATAAAATCAAAAGTTGCCTCAATTCTTGTCTTTCTATTAGCATAGACTGTTCTTAATATATGCAGTAGTAAATGATAAGTCTTGGACACAGGAGATAAGAGAAATGAGTTGCTCCATTACAATAGATTCCATCTGCTACAAATTTTGACACTTTAATCTCGTACTAAAATATTGTCACTAATACACAGGTAAACAATTTATTGGGATCTTAATTAAAGCGAGACCTTACTTTTCTTGAGTAGCCTTTGCACCCTCAGAACATCCTGAGCATTCCGCCTTTGAAGTTTAGCAGCTATTGTTGGGTAGACAAATCCTGCGCACAGCAAGTTTTCACAAACAAAAGAGGTAATTAAACTGTTAATCTGTTTTGCTGATGTTGTTTAAAAGATAGATGTTGAACAGGATGCACTCCCTCCTTTTCAAATTGCATCACAGGATCTCTTCCATCCACCTGAATATGGAGTATTGATTTAATCTGTCATCAGAAAGATGGTATTTCGGACAATGTTGGTTCCCTCAGTATTGCACTGCAGTGCCAGCCTAAATTATGTGCTGAAGTCCTGGATTAGGGTAAATCCTGTATAAATCTTGAACCGCAGTCTTTAGACTCAGACACGAATGCTACCATTGAACCAGACTGACATTTTGTGAATGATGTTTTTGTTTAAGATTCCAGAACATTAGTGCTGTGTTCACAGGTAACAGTTCATTTAATGTTTAAAAACTCAGTTAGTACAAAAATGTCAAAGCTATTGTACTATAGGTAGAGTAAATAGATGATTAATTAGCAAACTATTGCAACAATGTGAGAAGGAATGTAATAAATAAGTATTTTTTAAAAATAATTTGTATTTGTACAGCACCTTATTAATGCAGTAAAATGTCCCAAGGTGCTTCACAGGAGTGTTATCAAACAACATTTGAGATCGAGCCACATAAAGCAATATTAGAGCAGATAGCCAAAAGCTTGATGAAAGAGGCAGATTTTAAGCAGCCTCTTTGAGGAGGAAAAAGTGACAGAGGTTTAGGGAGGAAAGTTTGTTCTGTGGCGGCAATTGGATGCCAGATTCATCTGGAAAGTTCTGAATTGATACTGAACATCTTTCCACAAGGAGGTTAAAAAAAAGTGGAGAGTTTCATTAGATTGTTCCTGTCTACCTCCTAGCAGCTGGCTTAAGAACAGCATAGGAAGAAGCCTAATTGGACATGCTCTTTCTTTTTGTCTAGAAAAATGAGAAATTAAGTAGCCCATTATATTTGGGATTAGTATAAATTGCTGATTCTACTGAAAAATAACAATTGAAATTTAGCAATCTAAAGTCTCGAGGAGAGAATGGGAGCATTGTTTTCAAACATATATACTCGTAGATGATACAATTATATTTAGTGTGAATACATTTTCGGCTTAATGGTCAGGGTGGATGCATTAGTGAAGTTAAAGTTTAAAAACAATTGGATTTTTTTCTTTGCTTACAGTATATGAGCTGAGCAATTATGTATTTCAAATCAAATTTCCACCCATTGTAATGTGCTAGCATGATTTTCTGAAATTCTTTTGGCTTTTAATGTGCAGTGTCTTTGATGTTTTAGAATTTCACCATTCAATTTAAATTTAAGTTTTACCTTAGCTTGGTACAGATCTGAAAATTAATTTAGTTACACAGGCTAAATCACTAATTATCTTGGCCTATTGATCATGGATTTCAACACTTTATTCAAACTTATTTTTAGATTGTAAAGTGCTGCTGTGAAGCCAGTGGCCTTGAAATTACACTATGGGATAATAGCATAGGGATGATTGAATTTTTTTTGTTGTAGTGCAAACATTAACCTCTTTAAATTAAATGTATGAATACTTTTGCCAAAATAATGGATGTGGAATTTCATGCAAATAAGTTAAGCACTTACACAGTATCATCCTAGAACATAATTTCAAGGTCAATATTTTCAGCCTTCCTGCATCATTCACATAGTAAACAGTGAGTTATGAAATTCAGTAGACAACATATCAAGTTTAGGATTATAACTGCCAATTCTATATTTGCAATTTTGTTTGTGTGAAATGGTATGTTAAGTTAGACAATATAAGCCTAGGTTCAGGGTCTGAGTGTTGTGCTCAGTTTCTTTCACGGGCAATTGTGAAAATTTGAGGATAATATTATCTGGTATTGTGTTACTGTAAAATAACTTAGACCCCCGATACTGCATTATTTAATGTAAATCATGATTTCTAATTTACGTGGTACCATGAGAACTGCTGCATTATTTGAAAATGTAGGGCTGTAATTTTATGCACCACCCTGGGAGTGGGCTGGCAGTGCGGGTGGTGGGGAGGGGTTGTAAATTGGTTGGCATGGCGAGGGCACCATGCTCATTGTTTAACTCACCTCCACTGGAATTTTACTGCTGAGCGTTGTGGGAGTGGACTGCCCTTGGGCCAATTGAGGCCCTCAAGTGACCCATATCCTTGGTGGCCTGGCTGCAGATTTGGGGTAGAGGGGGTGTCCTGAATGTGACCCCCCCACCCACTGGCCACCACTCCCGGTGGGGAGTGGGATTGGAGTGACGTCAGCCATCTGATTGGCCTGCAGTTCTCGGAAGTGGAATATCCACCTAATTGGGGGTGGAGGCCATGACCTGAGCCATTTTTTAGCCTGATGGCTGTAAAATCAGGTCCTGGCTTCTTCGGCCTGTGGAGTGGACTGGCCCCTGACTTTTCGGCTGGGGGTGGGGCCACTGCCAATGTAAAAAATTCCAGCCATGTACTTTGCTATTACTAAAGAGATCCATGCTGTGGTGAATTTCCAAAAACATTGGGTCCTGATTTCACATTGCATTTAACACATAGTCTAAGAATCTAAAATGTCACAATAACTGAGAAGCTTGTGTGTGAAGTGTTACCTACATTGACCAAATACTCAAAGAAAGATTGTACCTTTATATGGAGTCTTATCGTGTCCTCGGTACGTATCAAAGCTCTTTATAAACAATAGATTACTTTTTTTGAAATGCACTGTTCTATACGTATATAGTCTAGTAAGAGCTTTAATCTTAAATGTTTATTGACACTTTATTTCAAAAAAATGAAGCTGGATAATAGATCTGTCAGCATCTGTGGAGAGAACAAATCAGTTCATGTTTTGGTCTAGAGTCCTTAATTAGTCCTTTATTGGATTGCAGCCCTAAGTGTTAACTTGTCTATTCCTTCACAGATGATAACTGACTTCTGTGTTTCCAGCATTTTCTGTTTTTGTCTCCGATTTCTAGCATATTTTTTTCACTTAAATGAGAATATGTGTCCGTTCTCCAAGGCTGAGCGCTGTTACATCATGTTTTAGCCTCAGAAATGGAATGAAGAGGGTAGTTCTGATTTATGTATCAGCCATTGGCCTTCTTTGCTTCCAGGAAGTCATAATTTTTATCTTCTGTAATTGACATACCTGCCTGGCATGCTTAAATTGTGCATATCTGTATTTAAGTGGTTCATGCCCCAGTCCAGAGATTTGAAGACAAAATCTAGGCTGACATTCCAGTGTAGTACTGAGGGAGTGCTATACTGTCAGAGGTGCCATCTTGAGGATGAGATTTTAAACTGAAGCCTCTCTCTGTCCACACACAAGGATGTAGATCCTGCCCCAAATTGTGGGACAGGTTCCATTTGCATGGTTGGGGGTGGCCACTGGTATTTAGGACTCTCAGCAGTGGCTACCCTGATCTAAATTTGTAAGCTAACAGTGGCACAAGATTATAACATTAAAGCAAAATACTGTGGATGCTGAAAATCTGAAATAAAAAACAGAAAATGCTGGAAAAACTCAGCAGGTCTAACAGCATCTGTGGAGAGAAAGACAGAACTAACGTGGTGCAAGAATCTCTGTCTGATATCCTCTGAGGACACAACATAAAGGCAAAGTACTGCAGATGCTGGAAATCTGTATTAAAAACAAAAAAATTGGCTGAAGTGCTCAGGAGATCAGGGAACAACAGTGAAGAGAGGAACAGAGTTACTGTTTAAGGTCAACTTTTGTCAGAATTAGAAAAAAATAGATATCTAACAAGTTTTAAGAGGCAGGGAAAGGGGGGGAATGAGGGGCTGTGGGAGAAAGGACCAAAGAGAAGGTCTTTATAGGGTGGAATGCAGGAGAGACTAAATGATTAAAGGGATGATGGTACAAAGTGAAAGTAATGGAATAAGTAATGAATCAGAAGATGGGTCGAGAGGAGTTGTAAGTGAGGAAGACAGAATCATCACCAACAATCGCTATCCAAAGAAATGACTAAAAATGGGGACAGAATTTATGGTTTGGAATTGTTGAATCAGTATTTAGTCCAGGTGGCTGGAAAATGCCAAATTGAAAGATACAATAGCGTTCCTCAAGCTCATATTGAGCTTCAATGGAACAGAGATCTGACTGGGAGTGGAGTGAAGAATCAAACCGCTAAGTGACCGGGAGCCCAGGGTCACACGGACTGATGTGCACAATCTTGGTGCTGATCAAATATCCAGCCTAAAAGATTGTATAACTTTGAGTGCAAGTGAGTTACACTACATTCATTCTTTGCTCACTGACTCATAATAGGCTCCCAGTTTCCTCAATATTTCAAATTTAAAATTCTCAGCTTTCTGCTTAAATCCTTTATAGCATAGCCCACCCACCCTATCTGTGTAACCTCCTTCGTCTCTACAACACTCAGAACTCTGCACCCCTCCAATTATGGCCTCTTTTGTGCATCCCTCACTTCTACCATTGTTGATAAACATGCTGTCAGTCACTTAGGCTCTTTGCTCTGGAATTCATTCCCTAAACCTCTATACCTTGATTTCTTTAAGACCCTCCTTAAAAACTACCTTTCTGGCCAAGATTTTGATCACCCTTACTAATATCTTTTTGTTTCATATCTTTGTGTACATTTTTGTCTTGATTATGTTTTTGTGAAGCATCTAAGGACAATTTTCTATGTTAAAAGTGCTGAATCAATGCAGGTTTTGTTGTTCACCTTTTTCCTATACACGTCAATTGCTATGGGATATTTCTTTCTACATTAAAAGCACTATATATAGGAATGTTGTTGCTGTTGTGAAGTACTACCTGTCTTATTGTTAATTTCAAAATTCCTTTATTTCAGCTGTCAAGTTAAAATTATTGTAATAATGTAACAACCTCTAGTAGATGCTATTGGACTTAAATTAGATCCATTCTACAAAACCATCCGCACAACACTTATTTTACTCAAATTCTTGTAAATAACAGTGCAGATGCTGTAATAGAAATAATTGTGAGGCTATCGGCACTCTGTTATCATGGAATAAATTGGTCAGCGGCTCTTGGCATCTGCACATATGCTGTTAAATGTGGAAATCTGTAAGTTCCTGTCAAATTTTTCTCTGCTTTTCTACAAGCTTCGCTATACTGGTACTTCACAAAATTTGCATTCCAACACATCAAGGCTTGAAGTTGAGGTACTTGCCTGCTAGTTGCTCACTAGACATGGCAGAAAATGTTAAAGATGCTGTATTCAGGTGTAAGTGAATTTTTAATGGTATGGTAAGTCAGAATCACTATTAAGTTAATTTTACAAGCATGGAGTCCAATTCCTTCAGAATTTTTTTTTTACTTTTTCCTCTCTCTCTGTGTCTCTCCCAATTTTTTTTCCTTTCTGCTTTCAGTACATGATTTTACATCAAATTAAATATTCTAATTTATACTTTCTGGTTTAGACTCTGCATGTTTCTGAGGATTATTCAATCTCATTGGTTGAAGAGATATGTTATTGCGTGCCCTGTGCACACATACCTGTAAAGGATGCCAAGCTGACACAATCTCCAGATACCTTAAGTTGCCACTAAAAAAAACTTGTGAAAAGTCTATGGGCAGCTGTGAGCGCGATAAAAGACAGACTCTGTTCCTTTGCCACTGACTGCAAAATCAAACCCAGTATTATAAAGCACAGAGGCGTAAAACAGGGATGTTCACAGCTGGGTTCCACTGTGTTTCAAGCTCTTGTGTTGGACAAGGCTTACCGAGTACAATGTGGCATCTGAAACTGCACTGCAATCGGTGAATGCTTGTTTTACATTCCTGCTTTGTAAAATAGTGTTCTTCTGCCACTGAGTTTTTAATTAATTTATTCTGCCCAGTTTAAAACTTCACCACCAACTACCAAATTCCATTCTCCTCCAGGCTGCATGATCAGGCTGAATCTAGCTGAGTAACTTTAGTATCCTGTTTAACTCTGAGTTGAGCTTTGAATCCCATTCCTAATTATCACTAAATCTGCTTATTCCCAATTCTGAAGAGTTTATTAAGAACATCAACACAAGTTTTCACAAGAAAGGCTTTTTGCTTATTTTTTTTTCTCCTCAGCTGTCCTCCAGATACCAACTATTGAGATCTTAAATGTTACTGGCGTTCACATCGAAGTTAATATTTGTGCCATGTAATGAACTGAAAGCTTGACTTAGGAATTGCCTCAGATAGTTCAAGAACTGTCTAAATTATAAACTGATAAAACAAAGGCTGGAATTGTTCACTGGAAATTGGTTTCATGCTAGCATGAAATGACAGCAGGATCATCCGATGGTGTCCAACATGGCGGATTGCGAATCCCGCTGTAGGCCAGTGTGAACCCAATTTGCATCCTGGTAATGGGATGCAAAGTAAGGCCCGACTGGAATCTACTCCCACATCCAATTTACAGTTACGCCAAAGGGAAAACGTGCCTACCAAGAACAGGCCTGGACAAGTGGGATGTGACAGAAGTTTGGACTTTGCTTTAGGGCCTTACTCAAATCAAGGACATCTGAGAAGATGATGTTGGAGCCCTACAGCTACTGGACCCTGGAGAACACGTACATTGCATGCTGAGTGGTTCCTCCTGTGTATGGCTGCACCACAAAGCAGCTCTTGGAAGGTGGGAGGTCTTCACACAGCAGCTTCGACTTCACTGAGCCTTTGGACCTTCACGGATTTTGCCATGGACTTGCACCATCTTTCATGGTCTCCGTTCATGCTTTGGGTCTGCTTTGGAACTTCACGGACTTTGCCATGGGCTGGTATAGATGACCTTGGGGAGGGGGAGGGGTGGGATAGCGGGAGTAGAGGAGGAAGGTCTAGGTATGAGTGGGAGAGGAAGGAAGGTGTACCTGGGGTGGGGGAATGAGGGGGTGGAGGGAACGTGGGTGTTTGGGGGCAGAGGAAGGTAAAATGGGGAAGAATGCTGCAAGTAGGGAGGAAGGTGTAAGGGAAGGCGTTCGGAAGAGAAAGGTGTCTGGGAGAAGGAGGGGGGAAGGTGTGAGAATGGAGTAGGGGTGGAGGAAGGAGTAAAGGGGGAGGATTGAATGTCCAGGTGCAAGGGAAGGGAGTCAATGAACGCTTCCTGGGGAGCGAGCTCAAGGTGGGCATGCTCGGAGGGAATAGTGTATGTGTAAGGAGGCAGAGGGAACCAGTAGGGTGGGAGAGTGAGGGTGTGTCGGTACCGTTAGAAGGGGCAGCGAGGATGATAGGGTGATTGCTGGAGACTCGGAGGCAAACATGGACCCTGGGGTGGGAAGGGGGAGGTCAATGTGGGTGGGGGTGGGATTTTCAGGAAGGTGAACTTGAACACCCTGGAATGACATGGGTTCGGGCTGTAGAGTAATGTTGGGGAGGTGACTATGATGGGGGAAAGAGCATGGGTGACTTGGAGAGGATAGGATGGGGGAGTTGATCAGCAACTTGACTACGATCATAGTTTTCAAATCGAAAGTGAGCGGAGCCTTGTGTTGGATGGGCACAGGTCACGCATGGGAGTGCAATCAGTGGGTGGGCGGAGATGCAGGTCAACTCAGATGGACAACTGAAAGAGAGCCACAACAGGCACCATTGAACATGCTTGGGACAGTAAGATGAGTTGGATGAAGGCTCCTTGGGCATGAGAGAGTGCTTGCACGAGGCTCTGAAAGGCGGGGGGGGAGGGGATAGACAGATGCAGGTGGAGGACTCACGAAGCCTGTAAATGAAGCTGAAAGACAACATTACACATTATTCAGTGAAAGTGAATATATTTTCAGATTATAAAGTGACAAACTGCGTTCACCTGTGCAATCACTTGTGATCAGAATTTCTTAATTTTTCTAGGCCTACCACTTCTTCCAGGTGCTGCCCTGACATCCGTAGCAGAGTTAGGGACAGCTTATGCAATGTTTGGCCCTGTTGCCTCTCATGACTTCAGTGTGGGTCCTCTGGAAAGCCAAAACCTTGAGGGTCCCGGTTTGCTTTGGCTGTTCCCCTGTGGGCCAGCTGCTCCCTCTGTAGTGACAGAGCATGAGGTTGAGGGGGCACAGGCAAAGAGGACTCTAAGAGAGTGGACAGCATCTGAGATTCCTGAGGAGCAGATGACCCAGGGATGTCCAGCTGCCATTACTCCCTTCGGGTGCCCGAGGGCCCCGGCCTGACTCCTTGAGGGGAAGGAGCACCTGGAAGGATGTTGAGGTGCCCATTTCTCCCTCTCCTTGCCACTACAGGAACTTACCCATGGCTACCGCAATGGAGTACAGGTCTGCGTGCCTCTCCACGTTCTGCTGGACTAGGGTCTCCATGGCATCTGCAATCCTTCCCATGGAGATCTATATATGTGCACGTGTGGACACCATTTCATCAGAGAGTAGGTGGATGCACTCCTCCAACTCGCGTGCCACTCTGTTGAGGGATTCCAACAGTTGTGCATGACATTGCCTCACCTTCCCCCAACTCTCCACAAGTGAGTTGGAAGGCCGAAACCAGAGGCTTGTCATCTGACTCTGACCTCACAGATGCCTTTTCTGGCTGAACCTGCCTCTTCCTGCTGCGGACACCTGTCTGTGTGGTGGGCACCAGATTGCGAACCCAATCCTGCTCTAGATCTAGATCCCACCGAGGTGTGTGTCTCTGCGCTGGTGGAGGGTCTGGGTGAGTGCTGTGACGGGTCTTCCAAGATGCTTATTTCCAGCTCTTCTATGGAGGATGTGTCCTCTCCGCTGGGGGAGAGGACCTGGATGGAGCTGAGGGACTGGCTGGCTGAGGGCATTGGTCACTTGGCAGAACTCCCTGTGAACCAAAGTAGAAATAATTAATGTATGGCAGCAGTCAAAAGCAGGAGAGAGAGTACTCACAGTTGTGTTGAGAGGGATGATGTGGTACAGGAATCTCACATGGGTGTTCGCCACCGACCTCACCGACACCGCAGGCAAGGTCCATATCCTCTTCAGTCAGCGTGATGGCACACTCCTCAAAGTGAGTGAGGGGCCTAATGTGGGCCACTCCACCCCTAGTCTGGGATCTCTCCCTCTTGCTGTGAGTCAGCTTCTCCTGCATGAAAACAGATGGAGAGTGTGTGAGCAGGATAAATGGCACCACTGGAATGTTTGTGTAGTGAGTGGAGCCATGGATGGGATGAGGACTTGAACTCCAGAGGTTATGAGCATGATGGAGACGTGAAGGTGTGTGTGAGTTAGTGGTGTCCCTTGAGGTATGAGATCCCTGTGGTTGTGTGATGGGTTTGTGAGTGTGAGAGTTGAGAGTCATGAGGTGGTTGACTTAATCTGGTGGAATGTATGAGAGCATTCATTATCTTCCTGCATTGGATGGCTGACCTCCTTTGTGCTTCACTGGCGCTCACCGCCGTTGTCACTGCCTCCCAGGCCGGATTGGTGACTCTGGACCTCCTGCGGCCAGAGTGGGGTAGAGGACATCACGGTGGCCTTCCACAGCATCCAGCAGGCGCCCCAGAGAGGCGTTGCTAAATTTGGAGGCTGCGTCACCTTTGTTTTTGGAGCCATCTGTCGCCAGGAACGGTCCTGGCCTGTAGACATGAAGCAGGCTGCACTGTGGTGTGCTTTAAATATGGTGCCCAGAGCAAGGAAACGCTGAGGTCACACCGTGGCGGACAAATCCAAGGCCGCCCACCAGCAATCTGGTGTGTTTCCCTTGAATGCATTATTAATGAGGCGGGACACTGCAGTGAGGGGACGATATGGCCTAAAAATCTGCCATTCCGGCCGGCGGATGAAACATCGTTTTTCAGGCCTGCTGCCGCATTTGGTGCAAAGCAGGAACGATTCTGGCCAAAATCTCTAGTTGGCACAAACAGCTGGAAACTGCATGACTTTAATGTGATATTTTGATGCCTGAAATTAGCAGGCACTTTTTGCACTTGCTACAACGTTTGTAGGTGTGGCTAAAGAGTATATAACGAAAATATATTTGTTTCTAGGACATGTTGGAAAAAGTCTTTGTTTACAGGAAGAAATTGAATTTGTTGCACACTTAAATTGCTAAGAATTCCACTGATCGTGTCTTATTCCACACTGTCCCTTTGCTCCACCACCCCCATTCTTGCTGGCCTATACTAACTCCCCAACCTAAACATATTACATTTAAAAATGCAAGTACTCATTTATATGTCTTTCCAGGATGATCAGCCACCCTACCTCTACAAGTTTTATAATCTCTCTTGAGCACTCTGTTCCTCTGTTTCTGGTATTTTATGCATACTCCCTCATTTCACCCAGAATTGGTGGTAGAGTCATCAGACACAACTCTCCTGAAACTAATCTGAATTAAAAACACAAAATGCTGAAAAAAAAACTCAGCAGGCTTGGCAGCATCTATAGAGAGAGAAACAGTTAACATAGCAGGTTTGTGATCTTTCATCAGAACTGGGAAAAGTTAAAAATATAATAGGTTTTGAGCAAGGAATGGGTGGGACGAGAATAAAAGGAAGGTCTGTGATCAGATGAAAGGGAGGATTGAATAACAGAAGAGTTAGCCTTCCAGGGCAAGAGAGAATGGTGATGGGGCAAGAAAAGAACCAAAGAAACAAAAGATATGCTTGGAGCAGGTGTGCTGCTGACTGAAAGATAATAAACTAGTTTACAGTCAGAGACAACATTGACTCTGGAAGGCTGTAAAGTGCCTAATTGAAAGATGAGGTGCTGTTCCTCAAGCTTGTTGAGCTTCACTAGAATAGTGCAGGAGGCCGAGGACAGAAGTGTCAGCCTGAGAGCAAGGTGGTGAATTAAAATGGCAGGCCACTGGAAGCCCAGGGTCATGCTTGCAGACAGAATGGAGATGTTCCGCAAAGCGATCACCCCAATCTGTATTTGGTTTCCACAATGTAGAGAAAACCACATTGTAAGCAGCGAACAAAGTAGTCGAGATTGAAAGAAATACACTCAAAACACTGCTTCACCTGGAAGGAGTGTTTGAGGCCTTGGATGGCGAGGAGAGAGGAGGTAAAAGGGCAGGTGTTGCATCTCCTGTATTATGGACAGGAGGGGATCAGTTTGAACAGGACTTCTTTTAAGAATAAGTGGTGGTGTATTTTCCCAACCCTTTGGTTTTGTGTGATCTAATTTTACTAATAACCTCACAGCAAATGCGAGTTAGAGTTAACTCGCATAAAGGAGAGTTCGCAACTTCCCACTCTGCATTCACACAGTAAGGGAAAGGATAGAGGAAAGGAGGACCACAGAAAAACTGAATATTGGTTCATGAGAGCTCCAAAGTCAGAACCCAATGGGGAAGTCTTTCACGTAGGCATTTGATGGTCGGCTGGCTGGAGACTGGTATTGTAAGATTCGCTTTTTCAGGTGGCATTGATGCCACAAAATGAAGTGGGCATGAAGATGGTGCGAGCTCTATAGGTGATGATATGAACATATGAATTAGGAGCAGGGCTAGACCACTCAGCTCTTCGATCCTGCTCCACCATTCAATGAGATCATGGCTGATCTGATTGTAACCTCAACTCCACATTCCCACCTACCCCGATAACCTTTCACCCTGTACTTACCAAGAGTCTATCTATCTCTGCCTTAGAAAATTCAAAGACACAGCTTCTACTGCCTTTTGAGGAAGACTGTTCCAAAGACTCATGACCCTCAGAGGAAATAATTCTCCTCATCTCAGTCCTAGATAGGGTACCCCTTATTTTTAAACAGTGGCTTCTAGTACTAGATTCTCCCACAAGAGGAAACGTCTTCTCCACATCGACCCTGTCAAGAGTAAGAGGGATTTGTATCCCTCAGGACCCCTCAGGATCTTGTATATTTCAGTCAAGTTGCCTCTTACTCTTCTGAACTCCAGCAGATACAAGCCTAGCCAGTCCAACATTTCCTCATGAGAAAACCCTCCCATTTCAGGTATTAGTCTAATAAACATTCTCTGAACTGCTTGCAACGCACTTACATCGTTCCTTAAATAATGTACACAGTACTCCCAGATGTGGCCTTGCCAATGCACTATTTAACTGAAGCGTAACTTCCCCATTTTTGTATTCAATTCCTCTGGCGATGAATGATAAAATTCTATTCGCTTTCCTAATTACTTGCTATACTTGCATACGAGCCTTTTTCGATTCATGCAGTAGGTCTCAGAATCCCAGAGCTCTGCAATCTCTCACCATTTAGATAATATGCTCCTTTTTTTATTTTTCCTGCCTAAATGGACAATTTTACACTTTCCCACGTTATACTCCATTTGCCAGGTCTTTGCTACTCACTTTATCTATATTCCTTTGTAGCCTCCTTATGTCCTCTTTGCATCTTAATATCCAACTTTGTATTATCAACAAATTTAGCAGCCATACCTTTGGCCCCTCCATTCAAGTCATTTGTATAAATTGTAAAAGTTGAGGCCCCAGCACTGATCCCTGTGGCACCCCACTCGTTACATCTTGCCAACCAGAAGAAGACCCAATAATGCCTACCCGCTGTTTCCTGTTAGCTAGCTAATCTTCTATCCATGCCAATATGTTACCCCCCCCACATCATGAGCTTTTATTTTTGGCAATAACCTTTGATGTGCCACCTTATCAAATGCCTTCTGGAAATCGAAATGCAGTTCATCCACTGGTTCTCCGTTATCCACATATTGGACTTCTTTCAAGAGCTCCAATAAATTGAGTAACCTGATTACCCTGAACTTTTCCAAGTTCCCTGCTATAACAACTTGAATAATAGCTTCTAACATTTTCCCTATGACAGATCTTAGGATAATTAGCCTATAGTTTCCTGCTTTCTGCCTGCCTCCATTTTTGAATAAAGGAGATACATTCCCCGAATTTAGGGAGTTTTGGAAAATTAAGACCGATGCATCAACTATCTCACTAACCACTTTTAAGACCGTAGGATGAAGCCCATCAGGACCTGGGGATTTGTCAGCCCGCAGCCCCCAACAATTTTCTCAGTACCACTTTCCTGGTGATTGTAATTTTCCCCCTTCCGTTTCCTGATTTGTAGCTATTTCTGGGATGTTACTTGCATCCTCTATAGTGAAGACTGATGCAAAATACCTGTTTAATTCATCTGCCACCTTCTTATTTTCCATTATTAATTCCTCAGACTCACTTTCTATAGGACCAATGCTCACTTTGTTAGTTCTTTTCTTTTAAAAATGTCTATAGATACTCTTACTATGTGCCTTTATATTTTGAGCTAGCTTTCTCTCATACTCTAATTTTCCTTCCTTACCAATCTTGTGGTCATTCTTTGATTTTTGTATTCTGTCCAGCCTTCTGACCTGCCACCCATCTTTGTGCAATTATATGCTTTTTCTTTAAGTTTGATACTACCTTTAAATTTTTTTAAGTTAACCATGCATGGTGGGTCCTCCCCTTGGAATTTTTCTTTCTCATTGGAATGTATCTATACTGTGAGCCCATCAGCAGCAAATGTGGGAGAGAAGCAGTCTGTGATTAGAGGAGCAGTAACACTGGCGATAGCAAGTGGGCACTGGAGAAGTTGGGGGGTTGGGGGGGGTGGGGTGATGGTGTAAGAAGAGAGAGGCTTCCGTGCTGGGCTGGGTGGAAGAGGGAGGGACTCGCTCCATGCTGGGCCAGGAGAGACTTGCTCCATGTTGGGCCAGGTAGGGGAGGAAGAGACTTGCTCTGTGCTGGGCCAGGTGGAGGAGGGAGAGACTCACTGCTGGGCTGGAAGAGGTTGGATGCGATGGTGTGGGTGGGGTGCATGGTGAAGATGAAAAGACTCGCTGCCCAGTGGTGTGGGAGATAGTGAGTGGAAGAGAGAGAGTGAGTGAGTGTGGGAAGTGGGTGTGTCTGGCTCACTCGCAGACTCAGGATTCCCACATTCTCGCCCCCACACACATCAACATACAATCACACCCACTCACATGGTGGGTGAGGGTGAGTGCCAAGAGATTAGGAGTGAGCCAGACAAACAGACTCTATTCCTCTCACACTTTAATGGTGATCTTTATTATTTACTCTTCTTTTAATTTTAATACCTCCAACTTTATTTTGAAATTCATGTTTAATGTTGTGCCAAATCTTACCTTTCTGAAATTTGCTCATTGGCCCCTTGAGTGAGAAGAAAATGGAAATATGCCCCCTCTTTCCCCCCCACCCCACAAGTGAAAAGGTTGGACAAGCCTGCTTTAAACTTTAAACCTTGAATCTTTGTAAACGCCCAATGTTATATCCTGGTTTCTGCAGTAATGTATTTTTCTGCATTCTTCCGTCTGCAAAATAAACGGGATTTTAAAATAAAAGACTTTGCAAAATCAAACTTTTAGTCATGTGACGACTGGCCATTGATACAAGATGGGAAGCAATCAATAGTCTGTCCATATTAACAAAGTAACCTCTACCTCCCTGGTCTAACCCATCAACTTACAGATAGGGGTCCTTAGCACTTACCTTGTGCATAATCATTTTTGTTAGCTCTCCTTTGATACCTGGTATTCCTGGAGACAGATTGTTTGTGGCCTTACTGTCCTTGCTGTTTTGCTTAAGTGCTGAGAAAGGCAGGTTGACATTCTGCAAGGATGTGGTCTAGGTGTGTTCATTGTAATCCACCTTTTAGAAGCTTCCAGAAGCTTGGCCAACTTGCAGTTCCAAATGTCAGGTGACTTCTGTCAGCCATCTTAAAGATCAATAGTGTTTAAAAATTTGTAATGTCCTTGTCTGCTCAGCACTGTCGCAATTATTTTATTTTTCCCTTTTTATGAGTTTGTATTTTTCCCCAATTTTCTCTCCTTATTTTGAATGGTGCTATGTTCTGGGTATCTTGTCCTTATGACCGTTGTTCATGTGCTGATCTGGAAACTAATCGTCCCAGATTTGCACGAAGTGTGGTAGTGGGCGTGAAAAAAGGCGTTTTACCTGCCAGCCGCAATGGCAGGTTTTGACACTGTATCATCTTCCTGCCTCAAATTTTGCAGTTGCAGGAACCATGCCAGATCATTGGTGGGTGTCCTCCGATTGGCCCACCATGCCATTATCTTGCTGCTTCCTCACGCTGGGCACCATATTTAAAATGGAGCTGCGCGCACACTTCTCAATGCTTACATCCCAGAACTGCTCTGGTCATGACATGGCTCCGAAAGCCAGGAAGATTGCAGCCTTCAATTCAGTGACGTGTCCCTGGGATGCCTTCTGGACACCTTGGAGGCTTGTCATGATGTCCTCTACCCCCGCTCTGGCCGCAGGAGGTCCATCAGTCTCACCAGTCTGGCTTGGGAGGTGGTGGCAGAGGTGGTCTGTGCCAATGTTACACACAAGAGGTCGGCCATCCAGCACAGAAAACGGATGAATGATTTCATCCTTGCTGCGAGGATAAGTCAGCGATCTCATCAATCTCAACTCTCACTCTCAAGCCCATCACACCTTCACTGCTCAAGGGACATCACCTCTCACACTCTCACTCACTCACTCACTCACTCACTCACTCACTCACTCACTCACTCACTCACTCACTCACTCACTCACTCACTCACTCACTCACAATCTCCATCTTGCCTCATCTCCTCTGGAGACTGCCTCCTCATCCCCTCCATGGCTCCAATCAGCGCGCACGCATGCCTGGCATCCTTCGATCTTGACCTGGCATGTGCCTTGCTCATACTCTCTCCATCTGTTTTTATGCAGGACAAGATAGTGCTCACAATCGCCAGGGGAGGTCCCAGACTTGGGGTGGAGTGCCGGACATCGAGGTCCTCATTCAGTTTAGGAGTCACGCATTGTTGTTGGCCGGAGAGAACGTTGACCATTCCTGTGGCGACGGTGCAGTCGGCGGTGAACACCTACATGAGGATCCTGCACCACATGATCCCTCTCAATGCTACTGAGTCCATTGTTAGTTGGCTGCTAAGTATTAATAAACTCCACTTTCTCTCCCAGATACATCTGCCACATCACCCTCAGGCAACCTTGAGGCCAACCCCAGCGTCATGAGCACCTTGGTTGAAGACCCTGAGAGCAGCACCATTGAAGACCTGTCACTCTACATCTAGGTCCCACCAAGGTGTATGTCGCTGCGCTCACCCACACCCTCCACCAGCGCAGCGACACACACCTTCCTGGGATCTAGATGTAGAGTAGCCTTGGGATCACAATCTGATGAACGCAGCATACAGTCTGTTCCACATCAGGTGGAGACAGGGACATCCTTGGTCACCAGCTCTCCGAGAACGACTGGAGCCAAGGAATCTAGTGTGTCCGAGTCAGATGATGAGCCTGTGGACTCGGTCCTCAATCCGTTGGTAGAGCTGCAAAGACAATCACAGGAACCCCAGGAAAGGATGTCTGGTGCACTCCTCAGATTGCAAGGATGATGGAGGAATCTGTCTGCCTTCAGTCGGAGGTGATAGCACCGGTATGCTGACGCACCGAGGTCAACACTGGTAGGATAGCGGCTGCCATGGAGTCCTTGGTCCAGGACCTTGGTTCTGCACTGCCGCACAGGATGAACTTCATCTTTGGTGCTATAGTTTGGGCTCCGATGGTGTCAACATGAGAGGGGTATGGGGCAGCTCCATCTCACTCCAACTTGCCCTTCTCCCTAAGGAGTCAGCCTGGGTTCGTCGCGCACGCATAGGAAGGAGGACCAGCAGCTTGACACCCTGGGGCCATCCACCCAGGTGACTCTGGGAATGTTCGACCAATCCAAAGCCCCCCTTTTCCTATCATCCCCACAGCTCCAGCTCCACAATCTGAGCAGGGTGCAGCTGGCCCACAGCAGGACACCCAAAGCAGGCCGGGACTCTCCAGAAGACACCCGTCAAGGTCATTGCAGACCTCTACCTCCACCTCCTCTGTGGATGTTGGGGGAGCGGCAGGGTAGGAAGTTTAAAAGGATATAGTTGCACAGCATGGGCATGGATGTCAATCACTTGTACATAATGTTCACTGTTGTAAATAAACTTCCAAGAATGTCTCCTTGCCTTTGGTTCTTTGTTACGATGAGCAGTGTTCATGTCGCTCCGATGTGAAACCTTGGTTCCTGCACAAGATAAGGGCAATTGTCTCAGTCCAGGGCCTCTTCCCTGTGCAGTGTGTAACCTTCAGATCAAAGTGATGGTCCGGCTTCATACTCACTGGATACATCAGTGATGCCTGCATCTCAATGGTGCTTTGTCATTGCTGCCAGAATGTCGTGGGCAGACATCACAGAGTTCCGTCGTTCTGTCTGTGTGTTCTCAGCATCTTTTGAGATGGGGCTGGCCCCCATCTCTTCAGCATGTGTGACCAGTGATGCTGAGCTCCTGAAGGGGACAGGTGCTGAAAGTTGACAAAGGATCAGGTGCATTTAAAGTTTCACAAACACGTCTCCATGATATGACCCTGATCACAGAATGCAAGCGAGCTGCCCTCAGCCAGACAGGAGTCAGACGTTCACAGAAGCAATGTGAAGATCTATGGAGTGTCCTCAATGCTTATCATCATCATCCTCCTGGAATCTAGTGATGATTAGGGCCTCCGCTGCGTCCCCTGAGCCTGAGCACTAAGGTTATGTGCACTGCCATCAGCCACACAGGAGTCAAATGCTCACAGATGTAAGGTGAGGATGTCAGGACTGTCATCACTGTATCTTGTCATCATCCTCCACGCATTTTGCAGCTCTGAAGGTCTCCCAAGCGTGCCTGCCTCATCTCGTCAATGCTATTGCCTCATCATCGGCATTCTTGCCTTCAAGAACCTCATCATCATCGTCATCCCCTTCGATGTCCTCCTCATTGGAGTAGATGTGTAGCTCTTCCGTCTCCTCCTCAGTCAGGTCCTCCCCCATTGCAGTGCCAGGTTGTGTAGCATGCAGCAAGCTATGATGATGCATGACACCCTTGGTGGACTGTGTTGCAGTGCTCCACCAGAACCTTATTTTCAATATGCCTATTGTTTACTTCATGAAAGTTGGGGTCACGACTTAAGCCTTGTTATACCGTCGTTCTGCCTCAGTCTGAGGCCGCCGCATGGGTATCATCAGCCACGTCCTCTGAGGGTAGCCTTTGTCGCCAAGGAGCAAACCGTGATGCCTCTGTGGACTTTGGAAGAAGTCAGGGATCTGAGACCTGCTAAGGCTGTAGGAGTCGTGGGCACTCCCTGGGAATCGTACGCAGACCTGTAGGATGCTTTTGTGGTCGTCGCACATCAGCTGAACATTCAGTGAGTGGAAGCCCTCGCAGTTGACATAGTTGACTGCTTGTTGCCACGGAGACTTGAGCGCTACGTGAGTGCAGTCGATGGCACCCTGCACCTGTGGAAAACCAGAGATCTGCGCAAATCCCCAGTGCTTTTGCTTCCTGGCTTTCCCGGTCGAAATGTACAAAGTTCTGTGCCTTAGTGACACTGGTGTCCGTGACCTCCTGGGTGCAGTTGTGTACGGAGGCTTGCAAGATCCTGCACAAGTCACCTGTGGAGTCCTGAAAGGAGCCACTGGCGTAGAAATTGAGTGCCGTGGTCACTTTCATGGACACCTTTAGCACACCCGTTATATTCTATAGGCTGTGAAGGAGCAGAGAGACCTGGGTGTATATGTACATAAGTCATTAAAGGTGCAGGGCTGGTAGAGAGCTGTTTCTAAAACATACAGTATTCTAGGCTTCATTGATAGGGGCATAGAGTACAAGAGCAGGGAGGTTATGATGAACTTCTATAAGACACTGGTTAGACCTCGGAGTACTGTGTACAGTTTTGGGTGCCACACTATAGGAAGGATGTGAATGCACTGGAGAGAGCGTAGAAGAGGTTTACGAGAACGGTCCCAGGGATGAAACGCTCCAGTTATGAGGAAATATTTGGAGAGACCGGGACTGTTTTCCCTGGAGAGGAGAAGGCTAAGAGGAGATTTGATAGAAGTTTTCAAAATCATGAGGAATCTGGACAGAGTAGATAGAGAGAAACTGTTCCCACTCGTAAACAGATCGAGAGCCAGAAGGCACGTTTTAGTGTTTTGCAAAAGAAGCAAATGGGAGGTGAGAAAAACATTTTCACACAGCGAGTAGTTAGGGTTTGGAATGTACTGCCTGGAAGTGTCGTGGAGGCAGGTTCAATTGAGGCATTCAAGAGGGCATTGGATGATTATTTAAATAGAAAAAATTTGCAGGGTCACGGGGAAAAGGCAGGAGATTGGCACTAAGTTAAAATGCTCAAAGCCTGTGCAGACATGATGGGCTGAATGGCTGCCTCCTTCACTGTAACAATTCTGTGATTCTGTGACTGGCAGTGGATGCCCTCCATGTTCCTCTGGTGCCAAGTCCTGCAGCAGGAGGCATATGCGAGTGACCAGTTCCCTAGACATCTACAGACTTTGGTGACACTGGTTATCAGTCATCTGCAGGAATGATGGGCACTGTCCATAGATTCTGGGTCTAGCCTATGAGCGCTGTGTCTCTGTGCATTTTCAGTTGAGTGTGCAGCAGGCTCTGCCGCCCCTTCATCTTTAGGGAGTTGCATTTCCCTTTGCCAATCCAAGTGCCTCTGCCGCACTCTTCTTCTTTTCTGCTCCCTCTAAGCCATGAGGCAGACCACTAAATCACCAGGCTCCATGATCTTGATGTTCCCCTCCTGCAGGATCAAAGAGTTAGACGTGTGGGTTAGCATATGTGTCCTAAGAACCTCTCTTGGTTAACTCTGAAGACCCCTTCACGCATGCAGGAGAGCGCTGGCCACCGCTTGGAAGGCCTGGGTGTAGTTTACTTCTTCATTGCTGTCTGAAATCTCATGCTCCTCCCCCCACACCACTTGACCAGTGGCAGTAGCTTCAGCCATTGGACTGCATGCTGTGCTGTCAGCTCAGGCACAGGCATTCTCCTAACCCACACTGCAAAACTGCGCTGTTTGAACCATGAAGGATACTGATCCAAACCTTATTAAAGATAATGGGCTCTGAGCGCCTCCACCTATGACTGTGCAATGGCCATCTTTTGTAAGGGGATTGTACAGCATTCCCGGTTGGCCAATTCCTCTGCTGCCCCTAAAACACACATTAATTTGCAGTCTGTGCCAAAGGGGTGGAAGCATTTGATGGCACATTTATGCTTTTGCATCGCTTGAGTGGGCAGAAATGTTTGCGGCCCGACTCCAAGCATGACAATGGAGCTGCAACTGAATGGTGTCAGCAACGGAAGAATGTTCACTTTTGACCAGCTTTTCCAAGCAGGCAAAAGCAACTTCCCTGTGCCCCCTGCCAAATGCGCAGCACCCCTTCCTTGATGTCCAATGGGCGATGCTTGCGAGTGCTGCACAAGGTTGTGTGCACTCACCTCCAAGTTCCATTTGAAGTTCAGCTTGCCAGGTGTACGTCTTTTAAAGGCAGTCTTGAAGCATGCCGTTCCGAAGTGGCCCGATGTGGGCTGTAAATTTGACATGGGGGGATGATTCTGGAGAGCAGGGCTTATAATGAGATGCTAAAGTATTGAAATTAGGTTCCTGATGTGAGGTGGTGGAAAACATGGCCTGCCAATGAAGGGTGGAGCGGATAATCACAAACTGTTTTCATGACGGTGTGAAACCGATTTTTGGCCTTCTCACCGTATTGTCCGCTGCCACCCGCCATGACGCCGGCCGCGAAGGGGACTGGACGGTTCTATCCTAAGGCTTTGCATTTCCTCTGTGTTTGTGTTCAGAGGCATGCATAACCAGGGTGGAAGCCAATTATCTGGCTCAAATAATCATGGAATTTTGGTGAATGAGTATATACATTTAGCTGCAATATGCATACTCCTGACTTTTTTATGTATATGGCTGACTATCGATTCCTGACAACCTGAATGTATCTCCACCCATAAAACTGAGCATGCCTATAAATTACATAGCGCCACTTAAATTCAGAGCTGATTTTAAAATTATGGGCAGTTTTCCAGGCATAACACTAAAGCCACTTTTCCAGTGTTTTATTGCAAATTCATTTTTTTCTTAATTTACCATCAGTGTGCTCTTGCTCACTGCTTTCCTCTCCTGACCCTTTGCTGTGAGCGAAGGCTCTGGAGATGAGTGGTGAAGCAGCAGGAGCAGCTTCAAGCTATTTAAAAACTTTGATTATCACAGCCCCAGCTTGGCACTTCTGCACCGTAGGGATTCACACTTTCAGGAGCTCCAGTATTGGATCAGATCTGGATCTTGAATGGGAATGCAGGTTCAGGAGAGGGAAGTGGTGAGAGGGTGAGCCAGGGAGCGGGAGCTTCAGCGAGAGGGTGGGTCAGGCACGGAGAGACGCCACAAGTCGGAGGTCAGGAAGGGAAAGAGGCCACATGTCAGAGGTCAGGAAGGGGCAGAGGCTGCTTCAAAATGGTGTCAATCAGGCCACCTGGGAAAATGCATTAAAACTAATGTTGCAATGCTCAACGAGATTACAGGCCCCATTAACTTAACCAACATTATAGCAAAACAATGTTAAACAGGGACTTACTGCATCTTTCATTCCCCATCGTGCTCTGAGCCTTTCCTCACTTCCTCTTCTAGCCTTGTTATCCATTTTGTCATTTCTCTTCCATCCTCCTGTCCCATGTAATACCCATTCCACTTACCTTACACCCTGGCTTCTCAAAGTGGCTGGACCTTTAAACTTACCTGCTTTTTAGCTAGTGCTGAAGAGAAAGGGTGTGTCTTCCCTACCTTTGACTCAGCTACCCTCAACAGAGAGCCTCGAGAACCCGCTGCACTGCACCTTTCTCACCTGGCCCAAGTGGGAAGGTTGGGCAAGAAAGGTGCACGACCCTTTGAGTGAAGAAATTCCTCCTCGCCCCACTCCTAAATGGCTGACCCCTAATTATGAGACAATGACACCATATTCTAGATTGCCCAGCCAGGAAAATATTTTCTCGGGGGTTTTGACAGAGTAGATGCTAAGAATTTTGTGTTTCAGTTAGGTCACTTTCATTCTTCTAGACTGTGGGAAAATAGGCCTAACCTACTCTCTTTCTCCTCAGAGGATAGAGAGAGAGTAGGTTAGGCCTCTCTCTCGTCCTAGGAGCCAGTCTAGTGAATTTTTGTTGCAGTCCTTCTAGGGCAAGTATGTCCATTCTTAGGTAAGGAGCCCAAAACTGTACAGAGTACTCTAGGTGCAGCCTCACCAGTGCCCTGAATAATTGTAGTCAGACTGCCTTACTCTTGTACTCCAATCCCTTTGTGACAAATGCTCACACCATTTGCCTTCTAATTTTTTGCTGTGCCTGCATGTTAAATTTCTGTGATTCATGTACAAAGACAGGAGGTCCCTCTGCACACACTTTCCAGTCTCACCTTTCAAAACATATCCTGCTTGCTTTTCCTACCAAAATGGATTGTGGAGAGAAGGAGGCCTCTCTGGGTGAGGGAGAGAGAGAAAGGGTGTGGACAACAGGTAATGTTGCTCACTTTCACATTTGCACCTTATTTTATTTATATATATGATTTCCCAACTTTTTAAAAAAAATCATTATCTTGTAAAACCTTCCTCCTGGGCCTGACTTTCAAGTTTCCAAATTACTGGCTGGAACAACAATAACCAAACAAAATAACAGTGAAATCCTTTCCAGTGGCTTTCATCCTCTCTCATATTGTCCAGTAAATTATTTTGAGTAAAGTTTAAAGTAGAGAGATCTGGGGTAGAAGGAGAAAAAATTATTGTGGGAGTGGGGGGATTTTTTTTTTGTGTTTCCCCCTTAGGTTTTTCTTTACATGTCTCTGCTATAGAAGTTTTGTCTGTATACAAGCTTTTGCTGGCATTTTGCACTTGTTTTCTTTTTAAAAAAAATAGTTTTTGATGTGAGGAAATTGTTGATCCAGAGGAGCCTGACATTCCAAGCCTTGGGTTTGCTTTAATATCAGCCACTGGAGGTGGATGACGGACTGGTGGTGGAGGAAGGGGGATGTAGAGGGGGGTGAATGAAGCAAAACTATTTAATTGTTATTAGATTCTTGGCAGCCTGCCCAGCACCAATTCTCTTGTTTAATATCCTTCAATGGAGGGGTAGGTTGAGTTTGCACATTCTTGATTTGAAAACAGTTTTGTTTCTAACTTCAATCTTTAGACCTGCTTTACCTTCAAAGAGCCCCTGAAACACAAAAAAAACCCATAGAACGTAAAAAGGAGCCACTGGAAATAAAAAAAGGCCTTGAGAAAACCTCAGTAAGAGCCCTCAAAAAAAAATTATTCTGAGCCCTGTTCCCCAGAATAAATGTTAAACATGATAAGTGTGTAGATATTTGGTTTTTTCCTCTGTCCCTTCTTAAATAATGATGCAATGTTTGCCATTTTCCATTCTAAAGGCGCAATTCCTGAATCCACAGCTTTGATGTATATTGTCAGTATTTTCTGTTTTTATTTCATGTTTCCAACATTTGCAGTTTTTCTGACTTTGTTTTAAAGAAGGTTGCCTTTTTATTGTTGCTAAAGCTGCAGTAAACGTGTTAGCATATGAAAGATATTACTAGAGTGTACAATGTTTTGGAGTGAGTAGTAGGGCTCAGTGTAGCACACCTAAGCTTCACTTGCTGTGTTTGCAAGCAGGAGCTTCTCTTTTTATTAAGATTTAATCTTCTGCATGATAAAATGCACTCTGATGAATTCCTACTTCAATTAAAAAGGGAACGCGCACTTACTGTAAACAATTACAAATTACAAGGGAATGCTGGGATTTGTTTTGTTCAGAACTGGACCACTGATGCCTTATTTGTCAACCTTGTTAACAAATGTACCTTTCGATTAATGTTCAGTTAGTTACAAAGATTTTGCTGAGTTTTATTTCTGCCTTTCAGATTTTCAGACTGTGCAAGCACCCAGGATGTTTACCCAGAAATTGCCTTTGGTGGGAAAACTGGAGGTGTAGAAAAGAAAAAGAAAGGCAAGAAAGGCTCAAAAATTATTTAAAGCCCTTGTATTATCGAACAAAAAATTCCAAATACTGTGTTTAAATATATACAGGCCTGGAGTTTCCTTGTCTTTGGTGCCCAGAGAGATGTACAATATAGGCATAAACAAATGACATACAGCTTACAAGATAGTGGAATTTTGTTAAGTGAGTTGCATGTAAAAATTCAATTCGCCCAAGTACACTCTATCTTTTATGCCGGTACATCAAACCCTGAATGAATCTCCACCCAAAAAACTGATCATGTCCCTGGATTTCAATATGATTATCTTCCAATTGCACTTGTTTCTGGGATGACTTTACGTTGGATCCAGATTTTGAACCGCACAGACACTTGGTTACCTGAAGCAAGTGAAAATCAGCCGACCAGGAGAGAATTGAAACCGCCATCATCTCTTGCTGCCGTAGGAAGTCATTATACAGGCTATTTGAAAAAAATGAGGAAGCTGACTCATTTTATGGCTGTTCTTCTGCTTTTTGTGATATGGAGGAAGAAGAACAAGAGAACCAGAGTCAGCAGGCTCAAAGGGTGAAGTGCCACAGGAGGAAATTGTATACAGGCCTTAACTGACACTCCAGGAGATGTCTGAAGGGCTGTGTGACTTCATCCAAAATGACTTGAAGTACCTGCTGCAGAGCTGTAACAGTGGAAATGAAAGTGACCACAGTTGCTAACAGGGAGCAGAATACTGCTAGCACATACTACTTGAATAATAGTCTAAATGGGCTAGAGGAGCAAAGGGATCTAGAGGTACAAATGCACAAATCATGAAAAGAAATGATGCTAGAGGGAATAGAATTGAAAAACATAAGTTGTGTTAAACTTATATTGAAGCATGGTTAGACCACTGTGTACAGTTCTGGTTTCCATATTATATCAAGAATATAGAGGCACTGGAGAAAGTGCAAAAAGGATTCACATGGATGATACCAGAGTTGAAAGGTAGGGTGATTGTCTGCCTGCTTGCTACTTAGTAATGGTCCAGTACAGAACAGTCGCACATGCTTCTTCCCAAATTCACTCCGCCCCCTGCCCTCTTATACAACTTAATTATAAAACATTAATTTTGTAGTTGATGATTTGTCGGCAGATAGAGAAATGATAAGAATATCAATAATCTGTGTATTGAAAGGCTGGAAATCTTAAAAACAAGTCCAGAAGTTAGTGCAGGGATAGTTTTTCTGATTTGTAGATGCTAAGACAATGCAAACAGCCATTTTATGTTGACCATCATGTGTGCGTTTCAGAATTGTCAATAAGATCTCATCAACTTCACAGGTAAAAACAGAATTGGATTTTGATGGAGTCACGAACTGGAATGTTAACTCTGTTTCTCTCTCCACAGATGTTGCCAAACCTGCTGAGTATTCCAGTATTTTCTGTTTTTATTTTAGATTTCTAGCATCTGCAGTAAAAATACTGGTTCACAAAGCAAACTACGCTTGTTAAATTTATATAATTGTTTCACTGCACTTGTATAATTTAACAGAAATTATTCTTTATTGCTCAGTTATCACTGGGCTCTTAAGGATATGAGGTTGAAACACTGGTCAACATTGTGTGGCATGATACACTTTAACAGGGACGTGGTTCACTATTATCTGTCTTAAGCTATTCTTTAGGTTCATAGAAACATAGTCCCCTTCTGTGCTATAAATTTTGATTTGACATGTTGTGCCTGTGCTTGGCTCTTTGAAAGAGCAGTTGTGCTTAGTCCCACATTCTGCTTTTTGTCCATAGCCCTGTAAATTCCTAATCATCAAATATCTTTCCAATTCCCTTTTTAAAATTAGTTATGAAATCAGCTTTCATTATCTTTTCAAGGTAGAGCATTTCCAGATCCTGACACCTGAGTAAAGAAATTTCTCCTTGTCTCCCCTCTGATTGTTTGTCAGTGATTTTGAATCAGTGAACACCAGTTATTGATGCGTTCATCAGAGAGAATTTTTTTTCTCTCCCTACTCTATTAACATTTTTCATCATCTTAATCACTATTAGGTCACCTCTTAACTTTGTCTGTTCCAAGGAGAACAGTCCGAACTTTTACAATCTCTCCGCAAATTGAAGTCCGTCATCCCAGGTAACATCATGGAAAATCTCCTCTCCAACCTTGCTAAGGCTTTCGCACCTTTCCTGAAATGTGGCCCCCAGAATTGTCCACATTTACTTGAGCTGAGGCCTAAGCAGTGACTTATAATGATGTATCATGATCTCTTTGCTTTTATATTTTATTCTTCTATTTATAAACCCTAGTAAACCATATGATGTTTCACCATTTTATGAACGTGTAGTTCAAGGATTTGCATATGGATATCAAGGTCTCTCTGCTCATCTACACATTTCATTCTTCTCCCCATTCTTGCCTGTCACCCTGAAACCTAGAAGTATCCTCATCACTGTCTACTACTTTGCCAAGTTTCGTAACACCTGCAAGTTTTATAATGCTGTTCCCTACTCCCAAGTCTAAGTAGATTATACAGATTTCAAGGAGTAATTGACCCAAAACTGACACTTGGGTAACACCACTACAAATCACCTCTCAGTCTGAGAAACACCCATCCATCTACCAGTGTGTACCATCTGCAAGATGCACTGCAGGTCTTCACCAAACCTCCTTAGACAGCACCTTCCAAACGCACGACCACTACCATCTACAAGGGCAGCAGACAGGTGGGAACTCCACTACCTGGAAGTTCCCCTCCAAGCCACTCACCAGCCTTCCTTCACTGTCACTGGGTCAAAATCCTGGAACTCCCTCCCTAATAGCATCCTTGGTCCTCTCTTATTTCTCATTTCATGCTGCTCCTCAGTGACATCATCTTAAACACAACGTCAGATTCCACATGTACACTAAGGATGCAGAGCTCTACCTCACCACCATCTCTTGATCTCTACATTGCCTATGATTTGTCATGCTGCTCGCATGGTGAGGGATAAAGAGGGCCCTTTAAAAACTGATAATGGTGTTATTGTCAATGTTAATAAGGAAATGGTGGACATGCTGAATAATAACTTTACCATGGCCTCCACCATTTTCACCTCCAATGAGTGTGAGGAGCTCATGAATTTCTTAATAGCTAAGATTGAGACCATCCAATCAGCTGCTTTTTCCACATCCTCCACTAGCCCACCAGGCCAAACTTTCTCTAAAGCTTCCCCCTATGCTCTAGCCCTGAATCCAAATCTTTCTCTAGTTCTCTCTTGTCTCCCATCATGCTCTTCGAGCTTATCCTATCCATGAGATCCACGTCGTGTTCCTTTGACCTGATTCCCACTAAACTGCTGGCCACCTAATGTCCCCTCCTGGTCCCGTGTTAGCCAAAATTGTTAATGGTTCTGTCTCTTTAGCTGTTGTCCCTCTTTCCTTTTAAATATGCTGTCATCACCCCTCTCTTTAAAAACCAACTGTCCTTGCAAACAACCACCCCATCCCCACCTTTCTTTCCACTCCAAAGTCCTTGAATGTATTGTCGTCTCCCAAATTTGTGCTGATCTTTACCTGAACTCTATATTTGAATCCCCTCAAATGAGGTTTCTACCTCTCTCGCAGTAGCAAAATGGCTCTCATCAGAATCACAATTGCATCCTTTGTGACTGTGATTAAGGTAAACTACCCCTCCTCATGCTCCTTCACTCGTCTGCAGCCTTTGGCACAGTTGGCTACACCATCCTTCTTCAATGCCTCTTCATTGCTGTCCAGTTGGATGGGACTTCACCTGGCTCCATTTTTATCTATTTAATTATAGCTCGAGTGTCACTTGCAATGGCTTCTGTTTCTGTTCTCATACAGTTACCTTTTGGTACCCTATTCAAGCTTGAACTGAATTTCTGATTCCATATTCTCTTCACCAAGAGTGCCTATTTCTTAATGTTTCCCCTCTCTGTCCATACCTTAGCTCATTTGCTGCTGAAGTCCTTATGCATACTATTGCTACCTCCAGACACAACGACTCCAATGCTGTCCGTGCTGACCTCCGCTCTTTTACCCACCATAAACTCAAGCTCACCCAAAATACTGCTGACTATATGCTGACTCGAGCCAAGGCCCTTTCACCCATCACTACAATGCTTCTCAATTGGCTCCCAGACCAATATCACCTCAGATTTAGAATTCTCATCCTTGTGTTCAAATTCCTCTATGGCATTGCCCCTCCCTATTTCTGTAGTCTCCTCCAGCCTCACAACCCTCTGAGATCCCTTGTGTTCTAATTCTGGCGTTTTGATTTCCTTCATCTCGCAACTGGTGGCTCTGCCTTAAAACTTTCAATAACTGACACCCTGAGCTCTAGAGTTGCATCCCTAAACCTTTCTGTTCTCCACCTCTCCTTCTATTAGATGCTCCTTTCTTAAAAAAAAACTACCCTTTGACCAAGCTTTTGGTCACCTTTCCTAGTGAGGGTAACTTTAACCCCCTTCAAAACCGGTGGATTTGGGTCAGGAGGAAAGTAAAAATTTTTAACATTTCAAACCTGAACCTAATAAGTCTTGAACCCCAACCACTTTATCGTTTTAACAGAGGTGGATCGGAGGGCAAGTGACCAATCCATTCTTAGGGGATGGATCAGTTATGGAAAGACTTTAAGGACATTGTGTGCCTCCATTTTAACATGCCTTCTATTTTTAACTATTATCAGATGAGTTTCTTGGGCCTCAGGAATCCTGGCTGGTAAAAGAAGGTGAGAAAGGCTGGATTCATAAGTTACATGTCTTTACAGCACTGCTTGTAGGCCAGGAGGAGTAGGAGTATTTCCTCTGGGTTCAACAAGCTATCCTGTCAACTCCCTTCCTTCTGATCTGTCTGAACTCTGTTTTCCCAGGAACACAACTCTGATCTCACCCCATTGCAACTACCCTAAAATCATATTCTACTCAACAACGCCGTCACCTCTCACCACCCTGGTGATCTATTCCCTCATCCTCATCCTGAGACCTCAGTCCTTTGTTGTACCCTTTTGCTGCAGGCTGCAAATCAGAATGGCTGTCGAGCAAGAAAGACAGGGGAAAATAAATTAAAGCATTGGGAAACACACTGTACTTAAGCTTTCCTTGTACACAACTCGATGGCCCAGATCTTCCAGTCACCGGATAGTTGGGGACCAGACATACCACAGAAGATGCGCTGGGGCCCCCTCAGAAGTCCCAATGCACGGACTCTGCGGGAATTGCCCGGGAAGTTTTCTCCAACTCTGAGTTAGAGTCGGAGACTTTGGAAGGATAGTTACCCAGGAAATGTTAGACTGAAAAGAAAATAGATCTAACTCCAGGGTAACTATAGAACTGACATCCCCCCCCAGCTCTCCACTGAACCCACCCGCTGCGGCTTCCCCCGACTGCCACCTCAATCTTCCGACTCCTCTCCCGCCCTTCTGACCCCTCTCTGACCCCCTTGACTTATCAACTTCCCTGACCCTCCGACTCGCCCCTGACCCACTCACTCATTCACTAACACACTGAAAAATTATTTAACTGTCCCAAATCTTTTCAGTGTGTTAGTGAATAAAGACTTACCAGAACACGGCAGCTTGTGCCGTAAAAAGTAGGCGAGGCATAGCCTCCCCTGACAATTCTGCACTGAGTAAGGACTCCAAGAACACTCCACATTTCTGAAGAGGCCTGGATCAAAAGTCCAGGTCAGAAACGTGGAGCTCCAGCATTCGGTAAGAAAGTAGGAGCGGAGTGGCAATCTGACGGTAATTGACACTTTTTGGAAGATTCAGCCCACCGTTTGTAGTTTAGTTTTAAATTTTGTCTGTAGCTCTCCTGTGAATCACCTTGCAACATTTTACCATGTTAAACCTGCCGTATAATTGCAAATTATTGCTATTAGAGCTAGCATTCAATCTAGTTTGCACACTGAAATTAATATTTTCATCTAATTCTTAGAATTTTTAATTACCTACCTAATTAATATATAAACTAAGCACATTTGAAAGTCTACAAGACATGATTTGTATGCTGCTACTTGTTTGCAACTCCACCGTGAATTAAGTTAACCCACTCAAGATATAATTCATATCCCAAATGTTGACATTCATATGCCCTTTATTTATATTGTCTGGGCTTCCTTGTGATGTGGTAATGGATGCTACAATGATCATTTTCAGAAGTGAAGGAAATTGTATATGATTCCAGATATTTCCTTTGGTGATAGAAAGTAGAGCTTATGTGAAGTTACTTGACTTGTGTTGCACCTCAAGTAGGATCACCCACTTTGCTAAGTTTTTCTAATAATACCAATAGTGAAATGTGTATCGTGGAACCACAGAACCTTAGAACACATGAGGCCATTTGGCTTATGTGTGTGTGCTGGGTCTTTGCTGCAGCAATTCAAAACTTAACCCATTGTTCTGCTTTCTCTCATCGCTGCCTAACTTCCTAAAGAGGTACAAAGACCTCAGTCGTTCCCCACATGAAGACATTTATCCTAACTCTTCTCCTCACTCAGTGACCATTTTAAGTTGATGATCTCTCATCATTGATACCCCAACCAAAAGGAAATTGCCCTTCCCCATTCACCCTATCAAAATCTTTCATAATTTTAAGACCCTGTATTAAATTTCCTCTAACCTTCTCTGCTGCAGTAAGTCAACAATATATCACACATCTGCTCCCAGGCAGCTCCATTGAACCATTAGAAATAGTTGGTGGAGGGAAGAGTCTATCAAACTGGCTTTACGAATTCTTGGGAGTTGCCCAGCCCTGGGAAGCCATAATATAAATTGTGTTGTATTTCATTCCATTGCTGTTGGAGCTATTCTAGCATTTAGGGAATGTTCCCCAAAATTCATGTTACTGAAATGACATAGCAGAAAGACTGCTGAGACTCTGTTGGTGGCAACAAAAATAGTAAACGAAAAATCAGTTAAGAGTATAATAATCTATAAAAAGCTATAAATTTTTCAAGGCTGAGTGAAATACATAAATATGTATCCTCTTGTATGTAAGCAGATCTATGATCATGAAAAGTAACTTTTTAGGATAAGTATAATAGTCTATATCCAATTTTATCTTTGTACATGGAAAATACATTGAATGGTATAGGGAGTGACCAGGAGAGCGAAATTAGTTTTGGTGGCTCACATGGAGTAAAACACTGGCACAAGTTTGATGAGCTAAATGTCTCTGCTACATTGATCTATAACTATGAAACCTATTTCATTATAGAATAGTACAAAAAATGGGTAAGTTCCACTTTAAAGAAACTTTGTGTGTTGCACATAATGGTTGGACTACCAAATAACAGAGCATTGTTGCTATTTAGTTTATTTTGGTTGTACTACGTGTAAACTGCAAACTAAAATACTAAGCTCGGTGTCTGAACTGTGAACCAACAATTCAGTTCTGACTAAAGTACCATTTCCGTACGATCCAAAAATACCAAAGATTTTAAACAAGCTACAGGTCAGGACTAGTACATAGGTTGATTGCATTACAATGGGTTTGCACTTTCAATTATTGTCTTACTGCCAAACCATTTGAAATATTGGTGTTTGAAAATTGATGTACAGTACAAATTTCCTTGAATGTGAAACAAGCAAGGAAAATGTTTGGAGGATGATAGTGATATGTAGATATAAACACTCCACCTTATTAGGCGTGAGAGCTTTATATTTTTAGTCTGTTGGTTAACTTCAATGGTGCATTATTAGCATAAAAGAATTTCCATGGCATAAATTGCTTATGTCTTCAGTTCTGACTGGAGATCAGCCTCCAGACTGGAGATATTGGGTGAACTGTGAGCCCACATGCTGGATTACATTATAAAACTATTTTATTGAAAAATGTTATTTATTGAGCTGTGTAAGTAAAATGTTTCAAAACAAGTTTATTTTAACCTTTTGTGGATTAATTTTTGATTATTTGTTTTAAGGATTGTACCCATAACATCTTGCTCTTCCTACATTTTATTAAAGCTATAAAATAAACACAGCTTTGCCAGACACTTGACCACCATTCTCCTTACATGTAGTATCAAATTTCCAAGGTTTCTGTTATCGATGGGACTCTCAACTGACTTTGTCATCTTTTCTTTGCTGAATTCCCTGCTTGTTCCAAATTCTATCATGGAATAAAAATATTTCAATCCATTTACATGTATCCTGCAACAATCCAACCCCATTCAGCTTTGGTTTGCCAGTTCGATGACGTCAGATCCATGTTGATCTCCTTCACAATTTTATTGCCTCCTCTTCTGATGGCTCAACTGCTGTAAGCTTTACTACTTCTCTTTTTGGCCGAGTCATCATATTACTTACAACTTCTCTCCTTTATTACAAAGTGTCTTTTCCAAACTGCACCCTCCATTCTCACCTTGGATTCCAAACTTGAGAAAATTTAATTTTTTTGCCCCAAATTAAGGACATCTATTGTGCTGTGCTCACCTACCCTGACCCTCCCAGCACTGCATACTCCAGTCTTACATTTGACTTCCTCTAGTCCAAGCCTCCATTCATCCTAATTCTATAGTTTCTTCATGATTTACCCACCAATATCATAAAAAAAAATGTTGTCTACAAAGCCCACTATCTTCTCGATGGCCCTTTACCACCCCAATCCCTGATTATTATCTTTTTTCTTAGATCGCTTATGTGCTGATAACAGTAGCCTATTCCTATACTGGAGAACGTTTCTTATATTCTACAAAACTGCTGTCATTACTCATTCCTCCAGAAAGAAATCTTTTCCGAGCTACTTCTTCATATTCAAATACTGCCCATTTCTAACCCCTGTGAAGCCTTGGAATGATCATTGCCTCAGAATTATGTTTCCATCACATTCTGTTTGAGGTTCGCCAATCAAACTTGCATCTGACCAAATCATCAACCTTGCGTGACTGACTATAGCTGTGGCTTGCTGTCCTTTCCTGATCTGCCTCCTCCTTAAATGTGTCTCCTCCACAGTCCGCTTTTGATGCAATACCTTCCCATGAAGACTTTTGATTTCCTGCCTGCACAGTTGCATTGGCATATGTTTTGCAAGAAATTATGTTTAAGCAACTTATTAGCTGTTTGAAAATGACTCAGTGGTGACTGCCTATTTTCTCGCAGAAAGATTATTGAATTCATGATTCACAAACCTTGGGTACTCAGCATCTTGACAGATGCTACCAATGAATGGAAATGGGATAATGCTACTACTTATTTCTCAACAAAGAAAATATATTCTTGGGAAGGAAAGTCAGAAATGAAGAATTAGTGGCTAGGCAACACCACGCCTATAGATGTAAAAGTAAATTTTTACCTTTGTACTTGTATAAAAACTGTCCAGCTCTAGATCCGTCAAGGTACTTATAAAACATTATCAAGGCACCAATGAAATGTGGATATTGCGGTGTCGAACAATTGGGGAAGTCCCTGGATATTATTGTGAACGGTATTGAAAAGCATAAATTAAACTACATTTATCGTTGTTTTTCCATTGTCTGCCCTGAAGTATATTGATAGAAAGTATTATAGGTTTTTCTTTCAGGTGTTTATTTGCTCTTGTGCTGTATTTTACCTCCTTTCATGGAAATGAATCTAAATATAATTGCATTTTTGTGTAGATTCAGCTATTGTCACCTTAAACAACAAAAGCCATATCAATTCACCTTATCATACAGGTTTAGACTTGCCCAAACAAGTAGCTAATAATAAAGGTTGTGCAATTTTGTTCAGTGGGAATTGCTCTTGTATACACAGGTTGAGTGAAGATCATGTGCTAATCTGAAACTAATGACCTTTACTGTTTGGTACAGTGACAACTCGAATAAACAAATGAAATTATTTGCTTCCAACTTTATTGTTTGATTTTTTCTTCTTGAGGGTATTTATAAAGGAAACAACGTGCTTCTTTTTCCACTTCATTGCTTTAAAATAGGAATAAAATATCTATCCAGTATTAAGTGGAAAACTATCTATAGTTGAACGCATCATGATCCTGCTTCCTGCAGATCACACTTTTGTTTTTCATTATACCACATGCTGTCTTGGATTACCACATGCTGCCTCAGGAAGGGGTGAATTTTGGTCTGGGCTTGTTCTTAGAGGGTCGAAGATCAATAGAATTCGATTGTCGGGCCTCATCAAAGTTGCTAACGCTATTCGTGCCTTTGAGCAAAGGCATATATTTTGGACCACCTGCCACGTTGCTGCAGCCCTCGGGCATGATCCAGCAGGGGAGATTGGAGAGAGTTGCAGGGATTGATGATCGTGACTCCTTTGGAGTCAGCTCTCCTGGGTTCACAGGGATGTTTTTAACCTGCCTTTTGTCGAGGGCTGTGGAAGAATTTTGAGGGCCCTTGATTATCACCGATTAATTTATGGGTGGGGTCCTTCAACAGACATTAGGTCCCTAATTTATATATTTAAGGTGTCTACAGCCAGATGATGTCATCTACTGGAATTATCCCTAAACCTGCTTCCTTTATCTTGAGTAGCCTGACAGCTGGCAAAATATCCACATTCAAGTCAGTGGAGCAGCGAAAGCAGTGTTTACGAAGGCCTGGATTGTGGCTTGGAATACTCCAAAAGATTTAAAAGCTACAGTGAAATTGGCCTTCTGCTAAACTTGACCAATCAAAGATATTAACATTTAGTAGCTGGTTTTGCGGACATTGAAATGAGTGTGACTTCCCATCACCATTTTTTTCTCTGCCTTCTAACTAGTGCTCCAGTATGCATTGATACTGCCATTTGGATTTACTGGCCCAGATTTTGCAGTTGTAATGAGCACAAAACTGTCAGTGTTCGCCGTCATTATTTTATGAAATTGACAGCAACCTCTGCCATCCGCATATGCACAGTTAAATGCATTCAGGAAGCTACTGTCAGCAACTCTGTGATGCTCCACAGGGTGTGCTGTTGAAGTTTGTGTGGCTGGAAATCATCTAGAAATAATTGAATTGGCATGAGCTTACTCTTTTTGTGCTATTATTTTCACTGTAAAAGCCCATGAAGAAGTTACCTCTTGTTGATTGAGGTGTAACTGTTTTTAAATGGTATACTAAGTCATAATTACTGTTAAACTACATCTCTGGCCCTGAAAAAGTAATTTTATATTTGTGGAATGCCACATTTCTCCATTCCATGATTATAAATTTCATAGATTTTTAAAATAATATTTTAATTTGTTATAATATTTCACCTTCTACCTTAGTTCCATGTGCCTGTGCCAATCTTCAATTTGTTTTGTGGAAAACTATAAAATGTGAATGATTAAACCTGCTTGTTACTTCCTGGTTTGCTGTCTGCCAGGGTTCTGTGCAATTGGTTGTTTAGCATATTTGATGACATCATTTTCCCTGGATGCCAGAGATCCCTATAGCTGGCACCAGAATGAAATTCACATGGGTAAAAGTGAAATCCATGCCACGGAGCTTGCTAGATCTTTGTGAGCAGCTTTCTTCAAGGTCAGTGAAGTCTGTCACTTCACTGCTGACCACAAAATCTGGGCCATTGATGCGGTCAGGAGCACAGGTCATGAGGAGATTACAATTTAGTATCACTGAATTTTGGTCCTTATATTTAGGTAGAAAGCAAATTATATATTTGTTTAAAGCATTGAAGAGCGTAGGGTAAATATGTCTCAATGTGAAAATGCTATTGTTCATTCATATAGCTGTTGTAGATAAAAATACTTTTGAGTTTGAAGCCTGGGACTTGACTTGAGAGAATTTTTATTCAGCCATCTGTAAAGTGAGGATAATTCAGATGGTGTCACACAATGCATATAAGCAGCTGCTTTACGGAATAAGGATACTCTTACTATCTTTGCTATTATTCATTTGCATGTTTGGCAGAAAAGGTGATGGTAGCGGTTGCAAATTGGTGATGGCTGAACTCAAGAAAATACCTGTTGTAGCTTAAATATCCAAAATCTGAGACAAGCATCTAATCTGCTGCTATAACAACTGCACCTCAACCCCCCCCACCAACAACTAGCCAAATGCTAGAATGCTTTTCTCTGCCTCTAGCAAAATGCTACTTGGTCATTCTTGAAAATTATTTGAAGAAAAACTAGAGAATAAGCTTTATTCAGATAACATTTATATTGAGTTTTTGATAAAATGTGTGTTTCTCTGCAGGTGTATGCGAGAACGAAAAGCTATCAATTGTATAATAATGGTTTGTAGTTTGTAAACACCTATATAGAAAGAATACACTTGCATTTATGTAGTGACTTTCATGGCCTCGGAATTGTTCCAAAGTGCTTTATAGCCAATGAAGTACTTTGAAAAGTAGTGACTGTTGTAATGTAAGGAAACATGGTACTGAATTTGTGTACAGTAGGATACCACAAATGGCAATGCGATAATGACCAGATAATCTGTTTTAGTAAAGTTGGTCGAGAGATAAATATTGACAGGACACCAGAAAATCGTCCCTGCTTTTCTTTAAATAATGCAGTTGGCTTGTAGCATCCTATCTGTGAGATGGCGTTTCTGGCAGTGTATCAATCCCACAGAAGAGTCAACAAGGGTTATGTGCTCAAGTTTCTGGAATGGTACCTGAACCTAGGACCTACTGATTCTTAAGTGAGTGTGCTACCACTGAACCAAGGCTAATATGTATAAACTTTAGAAAGTTATAAAGCTGAGAGAGAATGCGAGACACAGTGTGTTTTCATATCTTAATTTGAATTTTCTTTAAAAAAGAGGTTAACATTTGAAATAAAACAGAAAGGGGTAATTTAGATTTTGTACAATGATATAAAATGGTGATGGTGAATTGACAGCATGTTTTGCATCTCTCCTGATTTTTATTTCCATTAAATTCAATCCAGAAAGATTTGGGGCTAGATTTAATGCTTCCCTGCCAGCGGGTTTGAAGGCAGGGGGGCACGTTAAATCTAGCAGGCGGCTGTCTCCTGCTTACCCACCTGCCTCTAGCCCCACAATTAATGCCCACTTAAGAGCCTCATTCCACTGCCACCGGCATTTAACTGGTGGTGGCAGAGGTCCACATCAAGCAGCCAGCCCAGCAGGTTTCCCCTTATAGGCTGGTGCTGAGCGGGGGTTGGGTCCCCTCCTTAATTCGCTCCCTGGGCGTATTAGAGGGCTTCCTTGAGATGTAACGCCCCCTGAGGTTGCTTTCCCCTCATGGCCTCTGAAACCCGGCCTCTACACCACCTCGTTGACTTCCCTGGCAACCCCCAAACACAGAGTTCTGATCCATTGCAGCTTGCTTCCTCATCGCCAATATGCAGTGCTGGCCGTGGCCACTGCCCCTGTTGGCGCCACTGGTACATGGGCAGCTGCCAGCCTCAGATTGGCTGACAGCTCTCTGAGACAGGGCTTCCTATCCCCAAGGGGCTGAAATCCCACCTCCAGCCTATTAATGGCAAATGACTGTAGGGCAGCGGTTCTTCATCTGGGCGGGCTCCCTTGTGAACTTTTTAGCTGGGATGGGGATGGTTGGGCAACGACCATGGTTTCCCATATAACTTAGCCCTAAAAATGAGCTGTTGAATCACAATCACATAGGAACATAGGACTTGGGAGCAGGAGTAGGCCATTTAAACCTTCATGGCTGCTCATGCCAATCAATAAGATCATGGCTAATCAGATTGTGATCTTCCCCCCCCCATAACCCTTGACTCCCTTGTCAATCAAAAATCTATCCAACTTAGCCTTGAATAAATTCAGTGACCCAGCCTCTACTACTCTCTAGGGAAGAGAATCCCACAGACTAATGACCCTCAGTGAAAATATTTCTCCTTATCTCGGTCTTAAAAGGGAAACCTCTTATTTTTAAACTGTGTCCTAGTTCTAGTCTCCCCCACAAGAGGAAACATCTCCCAGTATCCACTCTATCAAGTCTCCTCAAGATTTTATATGTGTCAATAAGATCACCCCTCATTCCTCTAAGTTCCAATGGGTATAGGCCCAACTGCTCAAACTTTCTTCATAAGATGAGCCTTTCATTCCCAGGAATGAGACGAATTAACCCACTCTGATCTTCCGATGCATTGATGTTCTTTGTCAAATTTTACATCATTGCACAAGGTCAAATTTACCCCCAAACTTTCCATTACCTGCATATTATCTGTGTTTGGCTGATAGTTAGAAAATGTGAACATTCTGTTTCTGACACCTGTGAGACAGAGAGGGAGACACACAGGGTAACTGAAAGAAGGAATTCAGTTAATTTGAGTACTAAAAATATTCAGTGAATTTTGAAAACAAACAAAACCTTTAATTATCACCTGGATTCAGTTAGAAAATCTAAGCATTCAAATCATTGCATCATATGACAGAGAGAAAAAAAAGCAGTGAAAGACACAGACACTTATGTGCCCTTCCAAATCACCAAATTTAATGTTTGTAAAGATCTGTAAGTTACAGATGAATTCTGCTGGCCACCCAATCCCCAGTTCTGTCAGACCCTTGCCCTGGTCTTCTCCTCATGGTTCATATATAAAGAACTCTCATTCCACATTTCAACATCTCTCTATCCCATTCCCTTGACCCTTCCAACAAACAATTCTGGAAAAACACAGCTTTACCATGGTTCCACCAAATCCCAGGTTTGTTGACCAAAGTGATGCAATCCTAAAGGATCCCTAAGCACTCTTAAACTCCAGGACTTCTGCCCCAGTTCTAACCAAAGCCTAGCTCTGGCTTTACTGCTACCAAGGTTTGAAATTGCCCTGAGTCCAGTGAATTCCACTTCACCATCTAATACTGCTGAATATCCAATATAACTTCAGGCAATTCAGTTTGCACACAACTTTACTGCGTATTCTCAGCTTTAAGGGAACAAAATAAGAAGTTGATAAAACAAAGCACTCATTTATGGTTTTCACAAAATATTGGAGAGAGCCATAAAGTTCACTCCCCAAAGCACTAGTAAATCTGTGGTTGTTCCCGACAGAGCACAGGCAGATTTACAGTATTGTTAAGTGTATGGAGAGCAATACTATTGGATAATATTTTGATAAATGTAAGTTTTTTAACAAATTCTTTCATGGGAGGTGGGTGTCACTAGCAAGGCCAGCATTTGTTGACACTCCTAATTGCCATTAAACTGAGTGGCTTGTGAGGCCATTTCAGAGGTTAGTTATGAGTCAACCACATTGCTGTGGGTTTGGAGTCACATGTCAGCCAGACAGGGTAAAGATGGCAGATTTCCTTCCCTAAAGGAAATGAGTGAACCAGATGGGTTTTTAAGACAATCAATGATAGTTTCATGGTCACTTTGACTGAGATGAAGTTTCAATTCCAGATGTATTAATTAAACCTACAAAATACTTAAAAGGGATAGACAGGGTCGATGCAGGTAAGATGTTTCCCCTGACTGGGGAGTCTAGAACCAGGGGACACAATTTCAAAGTAAGGGGGAATCCACTTGGGACCGAGATGAGGAGAATATTAATTATTTTACTCGGAGGGTTGTGAATCTTTGGAATTCTTTACCCCAGAGGGCTGTGAAAGCTCAGTCATTGAGTATGTTTAAAACAGAGATTGGAATTTAGAAACCTATCAATGACAAAGGGATATGGGGATAGTGTGCAAAAAAGGCATTGAAATGGATGATCAGCCATGATTGTATTAAATGGTGGAGTAGGCTCAATGGACTGAATGGCCTACTCCTGCGTTCCTATGAATTTAAATTTCAACAGTCACCCTGGTGGGATTTGAACCCTTGTCCCCAAACCATTAGCCTGGGCCTCTGGGTTACTAGTCCAGCAACATTACCACTATGCCACTCTTCCCCACAAAGTATTTGACAAAATTTGGACAACTGTTCCTTAACTGACAGCGTTAGAGACAGAATGATTTTGTGGGCTGCATACATGCACACCATGGGCTGAATTTAATGGTTTGGCAGTGGCCCCATCCACTGACCAGAAAGCTGTGTGCAACACCACTGAGATTATTTTCGAAAGCCCTGACAGAATTTGACGTCAATCAAGCAGTTAACTGCTTGTATCCGGGTTTTTTTTTCTTTAAGGGTGCAGGTCTCGCATCCAAAAGCGGCTGGATAATCAGCAAGTTGACAGCTTTGCAGTCCCAGCAGTTGTTACTAGGAGTGGTGGCCACTGCTGGGACTGCAGTAGGCACTGGAGTGCAGGTAAGTTGGTCGGGCATGCAGGGGCCAGTTAGGCAGGTCAGGCAGGCCCTGGCATTTTGGGGGCGGGCCAGGGCAATTGTTCAGAAGAGTAGGGGGGCTCTTGTAGTAGAGGCTGCCCTCACTATCGGGGCTGCCTCCTTGGGCACCAGGGTGTCCAATCAGAAGGGTGCGCCACCCCTTGCCTGAGCCTGCAGGGAGGCTGCCAGCTTTTACTAGGCAGCCTACCTTGTGGCGAATGGCACTACCCCCGCCCCCTCCATTATCCACCACTGCTGGTAGAATATGAGGCCCTTAAGTGGACTATTAATTGGCCTGTGAATGGGAAGGCTGTCTTCAACTTTCCACACCCCTGACTTAATTGGAGGGTTGTTGGGAAGATGACAGATCCCTGCCTACTACTGCCTCAACCTGTTCTGGGGTGGGGGAGTTGGGGGAGAGGAATTAAGTTCTGCCCCAGAGCTGCAAAGTACAGATGAAAAAATTTAAACCCCTGTTTCATTTACTTTGCATTCCTCAAGTTGTTTAAAACCTATGTCTTCGACCAAGTTTTTTTTTTCCACCCTTCCTAACACTTCCCCTTTGGCTTGGTGTCATATTTGTCTGATTGTAATTCATAGAAATATGTTGAATATGCAGCATAGAAACAGGCCAATTTGCTCAACTAGTCTGTACTGATGTTCTGATGAAGAGTCATACGGACTCGAAACGTTGGCTCTGTCTTCCTCTCCACAGATGCTGTCAGACCTGCTGAGTTTTTCCAGCAATTTTTGTTTTTAAGATTTTCAGCATCCGTAGTATTTTGCTTTTACTGATGTTTGTTCTCTGCACGAGTCATCTTACATTACATCTACCTCATCTCAGTCTTTCTTTTCCTATTTCTCTCATGCCCTCTAGTTTTGTTTTTGAAAGCATTTATGCTATTTGCATTGACAACTTCTGTGGTAGTGAGGTCCATATTCTAACCACTTTGAGTAAGGAAATTTCTCTTCATTTACCTATTGGATTTAATAGTAACTATTTATGCCCATTAATTGTCCCATACATGGGAACATCTCCATACCCACCCTGTTCAACTCATTTATAGTTTTAAAGGTTAGGTTACCCCTGAGTTTTCTCTTTTCTAAAGTAAACCCCCACCCCAACCCTTCAATATTTCCTGAAAGCTGTGATCTGTAAATTCTGGGATCATCCTTGTAAATCATTTTTGCAGTTTCTTCAAAGTTTCCACATTCTTTTCATAACGCCTCTGGAAAATGACGCTGCAGAAGTAGTAGTGGGGAACAAAGAAATGGCGGAGGAACTGAACAGGTACTTTGCGTCAGTCTTCACGGTGGGAGACACGAGTAACATCCCCAAAGTTCAAGGGAGTCGGGGGCAGAGGTGAGTATGGTGGCCATTACCAAGGAGAAGGTGCTAGGAAAACTGAAAGGTCTGAAGGTGGATAAATCACCTGGACCAGATGGATTACACCCAGAGTTCTGAATGAGATAGCTGAAGAGATAGTGGAGGCGTTAGTGGTGATCTTTCAGGAATCACTGGAGTCAGGGAGGGTCCCAGAGGACTGGAAAATCGCTAATGTAACCCCCCTGTTTAAGAAGGGAGTGAGGCAAAAGACGGGAAATTACAGGCCGATTAGCCTGACCTCGGTCATTGGTAAGATTTTAGAGTCCATTATTAAGGATGAGATTTCAGAATACTTGGAAGTGCATGGTAAAATCGGGCAAAGTCAGCATGGTTTCATCAAGAGGAGGTCATGCCTGACCAATCTGTTAGAATTCTTTGAGGAGGTAACGAGTAGGTTAGAGAAAGGAGAGCCAATGGATGTTATCTACTTGGACTTCCAGAAGGCCTTTGACAAGGTGCCACACAGGAGGCTGCTCAGTAAAATAAGAGCCCATGGTGTTAGAGGCAAGGTACTAGCATGGATAGAAGATTGGCTGTCTGGCAGGAGGCAGAGAGAGGGGATAAGGGGGTCCTTGTAAGTTTAATATAATTTGACTACTTTGGATATTTGTACTCCAGAGATAAATTACAGTGACTTGGGACATTTACCGACATGTAAGGTGCTATATTAATCCAAGTTTCTCGTCTTGCAGTTGCTAACCGTGTTGCAGTTGTTAACCAATCTTGTTTTTCTAATTTAGTTGCCAAAGCGGCAGCAACTAAGAAATTAATTTTCCAAATGCTGGGAATACAAAATTTAAAAAGGACTGCCCAGTGAGTATGAAATTTAAATACAAATAAGTAATATTCTGTGGTTTGAGGGCCAGATTGCCAGGGTGAGATGATGGCGAAATGTACGTTACTGAGTTGCAGCATACTACATTGCTTTTAAGGGGAGTTTGCTTTGTCCTAGTCTACTATAATCAACAGTATAGAGGCTAGGTCATCCATTTGGAGGAAAAAATGTGCATGACCTTGGAACATAAAAACATATGTGTATTATGTTGACCAAAAGAAAACGCACTTAAGATCATGTGGTTCAGTGTGTTGGTAGGGTTACTTTAAAGCTCTTCAGAATATAGTAAGGCCTCACTTTAAAGTTGTGGTTGCATTGCTGAAAATTGTAACTTTAAATGAAATAGCTTTGTGCATCATTGGTTCCCATAGGAATCACCGTATAAGTCTGAGTTAGGTTCCTTCGGACATTTCTTGCCCTGAAAAAGCAATGTACAAGTTGAAATACTGTACCGTACATGTGCAGCACTGTGCATTTTTAGCTGGAATAACTTACAAAATAAAATACACCACCGAATATAACAGAAATGTTGTATAAACTCAAATTAGATCTGAATCACCCAAACAAGCCCTGAGTAGCACATCTTCTGTGTCTCACCCACAGCCCTCCTGAAACTCAGCTTAACTTCTTGCTTGCTTTCCTTTCCCAATCTCTTTCTCTTTCCTTTCTCACTCTGTCTGTCTGTCTGTGTGTGTATCTGTCTGTCTCTCTCTCTCTCTCTCTCTCTCTCTCTCTGTCTCTCTCTCTCTCTCTTTCTCTCTCTTCCCCCCCCACCAACACCTTTGCCAATGTGTGTATCTGTCTCTCTCTCCCTCTCTCTGTCCTTTCCTATTCTTGTCTCTGTCTTTCAGTCTCCAGAGCCTGGTCCCTTCCCTGACTGTTTGCAAGGGCTGAGCCTCTGTCCCATGGGATGCTGTGCAAGTACCCGGGGAGGGTGGGGGGGTGAGGGGCCTGCTCATGGAGCCGGGCTGCAGAGGGAACTAGAGGCCCCACTTCCTCCCTCTCCTACCCCCCCGTCCCTCAACTAACTTACTCACATTTGATCACCTGACCAGCAGCTTTCCGTCCCTGCCCTGCACCCCGATTCTGGATAATGGGCCTCATTTTCTCTCTGAAGCCTGGGCCTCTGGTGACTGCAGCGGTGGCTCCAGCATCAGAACGTGGCAGCGGCTGGCCCAGAGTTCAGTGCATGGGGGGAGTCAGGGCCAGAGTGCAGATGATGTACAATCAAAAATGGTGACGTAAATTGTTACCACTGGTCCCTGGGCAAGGTCCCCCAATTTGTTACCTTCCCAAATGGGACCCCAATTTTGTTATGCCCCTGGGTGAGGAGGAATGAGCTGGCTCCCCTTCTTTATTCAGCCCCCTCGGTTGCTTGCAACAAGGTTCATTTAAAAGGAATCCCCCCCCCCTCCCCCAACCCTCTGTGAATACCTTTTCCCAGTCCAAATGTATTTATTTTTTAGAAGGAGCCAATTTAACCAGGCTTTCTTGAGTCAAAGAAAGAGTAAAGTTTATTAGTTACTAAAATGTGAGAAAAATAATAAAAACACAACACACATATACATAGCAAAAATAAAAATACCTGGAAAAACTCAGCAAGTCTGGCAGCATCTGCGGAGAGGAACACAGTTAACGTTTCGAGTCCGTATGACTTCAACAGAACTAAGTAAAAATAGAAAAGAGGTGAAATATAAGCTGGTTTAAGGGGGGGTGGGGGGAGGGTAGAGCTGGATAGAGGGCCAGTGATAGGTGGAGATAGCCAAAAGATGTCATAACAAGGCAAAAGAGAGATACGGAAATCCTGTTGGAGAGAAGAGCAATACTTCTTCAAGGTAGGCATTCCTTGAAGAGAAGTGGCAGTCAATTAAACACTAAGATAAAAGCAAAAAACTGCGGATGCTGGAAATCCAAAACAAAAATAAAAATACCTGGAAAAACTCAGCAGGTCTGGCAGCATCTGCGGAGAGGAACACATATGCATAGATCAGAAATGAGAAGTTGAGTCCAAAAATAAAAGTTGAAAAAGATATACAAATCAGCCTTTAGCTTGTCTGAGAGATGTAGATGGTGGTATGTTGTGGCCGCTAAGTTGGGTGATTCCGTAGAGCTGACTTTGGCAGTTTTGCAGTTGGTTTGGAGGTACTTGGTCCTGCAGGGTAGCTGAAGGGGCTTCTGTTGATCCTTGCCTCCAGCAACAGGGAAAGGGAGAGACTTCATCTGCACCTGCACCTGCAGAGGTGACTAATTGGTCTACTTGTGCTGTCACTCTCACAGCACGCACTGCACTGCTCTGCAGCTAGCTTTTTAACCCATTTTTCCCCTGTGTATTGCAGGAGAGGAAATTGTCTTCTTGCGCTCATATCAGAACTATTTACACATTCTGACATATAAATCAACAGATGGAGGAAAATTAAATGGAAGTGCTGCATTCCAATTCTTAAAAGTACTCAGGAGATTAGTTCCCTTCACTATTTAAATATCTCCATCATAACTGGATACATCAAGACCTTTATTTCCATACCTAATACATATTGTCGTATGACCTTCCGGGGACCATATAAAGGTCCATTTTGTGGCAGGTGTTTTTTATTTACAATCCAGGATTCCTTGTAAGTTATAAGAAGCACGTCAGAACTGGCAGAGCTACTCAAGTCTGTGACAGATTGCAAAACAGCCCTTCTAAATCACAATGTATTATACCTTCCAACGTGTTATAACTATTACAGTGGACCTGGATAGTTAGTTCCATTTCTCATGCCCTCAAAGTGGACTTTTCTTGATTTTTGATTCTTTAAGCAAACAACATCAGAATTTGGTGTAAAACTTAAACATAATTGACTACATTGAGAGCAAAAGATGCAGTGATGACAACTCCAAGTTGGGCTACTGTAATGCTGCAATGGAAAATTGTTAGATCTAGACAAAAATATGTGCTTGGCCTATCTTCCCTGTTATCATACATGTCTACGAGTTAGGAAGGCAAATGAACAAGTGGCGAGTCAATACAAGGCTGAGAATGGACAGGAAAGAACAGTCTTTCAAGTTTGAAAAGTACTTGCTTTCTAAAAGTTCAAGAGGGGAGTTAAAATTTATGGAGGGTAGGCGTGGGAGACCAGCCAGGACAAGATTGGACTTGTTGAATTCAGAGGTGACGAACTTATGGATGGGGGATTTGGTGATAGGTGAGATGAGGTAAGCATGCAGAAAAGCAATGTTATGGCAGTTGAAGTGATGCATCTAACTATATATGTTTATAGATATATGTGTATGTGTGTTAGTTGCAGGATTTGGGACATGTTTTTACCTTTCAATAAGTGTTATTTTTAACGGAGTGAGTTTTTAACAATAAAACTAACTCCTTACTTTGTTAACTAGAGATCTGGCTGGCTTATTTCTTCATATAGCTTTATATACGGACAAGTATGTATTGGACTGGAAAAAATTGCATCCTTTTTAAAACTCAAACTCTGTTATAACCAACTCTGTTATAACTATTAGATGTGGGAAAGAGGAATTTATTCATGCCTCCAGACTTGGTCAGAACAGTCCAGTTTATTAAGGAGTATTATCGAACCAAATAGCTTGGATCTCTTCAAGATCAAGTTGGCCAGTACTTGAAGAGAAGAACAGCTGTATGATTGCCTGAATAGTAGGTAATTACTTTGAGCAGGAAGCTGAGTGAGCACTTGTAACTTGTGTGTGGATTGAAAGAGTGTACAGGAGTAAGCAAGTCAGGAAAAATTAAATAAACTGCAGGCACAAATTCAATTTGGAGGCTATGACATGGGTAGCCATTTCCAAGAAGTAGCTGCAAGACAATCAGGACAGGGAACCTGAAGTGCCAGATTATAAGGTCTAAGGAAAAGTAAATATCATGTTCCAGTATATTATGAACCTTTAGCCAATACTTAAACATTTTGAACACAAACAGACTATTAAAATGGCTGTTGCAAATCATGTACCCTTTGGTATTTTGAACTCTGGACAGTCCTGAGCCTCATACAAATATCTAATTAAAAATGGACATTCACAGCCATCTGGGGAATTCACACATTGCATTGTTTAAAGATGAACCATTATCAATGGAACTATAGTATTCCAACTGGCTTTGCCTTCTGTTTCACCATGGACAAAAGAAACATCAAAATTCAATGCATGTTAGATGAATGTGAACTTTAAGGCGTCAAACAACAACACAGGATGTGTAATCAACCCACCACCCCTTTTTTGGAAGAAGGCTGCTGCCTGCTTTTAAAATAACTACAAAAAGTTGGACTGCAGAGACTTAGTTCCATCAGAAAGCCATTGGACCAGCTGTGAGTCATGTTAGCAGCCAAAGTAATAAATAGCAAGTGGGAGAAGGATTCTCCCCAGCCTGTTCCAACTTTGAGTTCACTTGACAACTAACTTCCTGGGTATTCAATGACAAGAAGCCTTGCAGCTTACTGAGAATCCTCTGCTGTACAAGACCTTCACTTCAACTAAAGCATCAACACATCTAAGAAGCTACAGGCCTGCCACAAAAGAGACTGAGACAATCATAAATTGTAATTGTATGATTTCATCCTCTTCATATCTTAATCTTTGTGTGAGTTGAGTGAATGAGACGTCGCGTTTTAAACCTCTGGGGAAAGTGTGAGACAACAAATAACCTCATTTTTAAAAAACTCTCAAAGCTTGCTGCTGGTGTTATTTAAATTGGGACTATCACTCTGAGGGTAAGAAAATGCACACCTTTTACATACAAACATACTGATCCCAGGCAATAAAAAAAAAACGTGAATTTTGTCTGTGATGTGAGCAAAACAATAAAGGGGCAGGAGTAGTCTTCATGATTAAGGATGAAATCACTTCAATGATTAGGTGCTCTGGACAATGAGTTTGTAGAATGCTTTTGGGACAGTTCCTGGAACAATATGTTGTGGGACCTACTAGGGATAAAACTATTTAGATCCAATGTTATGCAATGAGACAGGGTTCATTAGTAATCACATCACAAATAGTTCACTGGGAAAATGTGGTCGTAGTTCAATTGAATTCCATATTAAATTTGAAAGTGACATATTTAAGTCCCAAACAAGAATCTTAAACTTAAATAAAACCGATTACATAAGTCTGAAGGGGGAGCTAGCTAAGTTTGGTTTGGTCAATAGATTAAAAGTAATGGTAGTAAATAAACCTTTAAAGAAACAATTCAAAATGTTCACAAATTCCATTTAAAGCAAAAACTGTCAAGAAAGATCCATGAATAGCTTACTAGTTAAGGATGGTATTAGATTAAAAGAAGAGATTTACAATGTGGCAGAGAATAGTAGGAAGCCTGAGAATTGGAAATGTTTTAGAAGACAGCAAAGGGCCACCAAAAAGTGAAACAAATGGGAAAAAAAATGAAAAGAATGAAAATAAATTAGCCAGGAATAATAGAAAAACAGATTGTAAGAGCTTGTCTGGGCATATAAAAAGGAGGAGAGTAGCTAAAAGAATTTAGTCCCTTTAGAGACAGAGATGAGAACTTATCATGGTGAATGAGGAATTGGCAGAGACATTGAACAAATATTTTATGTCTGTCTATATGATAGAAGAAACAAATTGCATACCAGAAATAGAGGGTAAGCAAGGGGCTAAAAAGAGTGAGGAATTTAAGGTAATTAATCTCAGCAGAGGAAAAGAATTAGAGAAACTTAGAACAGAAGAATTTAAGAAATAGAAGCAGGTGTAGGCCACTTCGTCCCTCGAGCCTGCTCTGCTTTTCAATAAAATCATGGCTAATCTGATTGTGGCCTTAACTGCATCCACTCTCCTGCCTGCTCCCATAACATTTGACTCCTTTGTAGATAAAAAACCGGTCTAACTTGCCCATAAATATATTCAGTGACCTAGCCCCCAGCCTCCACTGTTCTCTGGTGTAGTGCATTTGAAAGATTAGCAACCCTCTAAGAGAAGAGATTCCTCCTCATCTCCATCTTAAATGAGAGACCCCTTAATTTGGACTGTGCCTCCTAGTTCTAGATTCCCTCATAAGAGGAATCATCCTCTCAGCATCTACCCTGTCAAGTCCCCTCAGAATCTTCTGTTTCAATAAGATCACGTCTCATTCTTCTAAACTCCAATGAGTATAGGTCCAACCTGCTCAATCTTTCCACATAAGAGAGCCTAGTCAACCTACCTCAAATGCAAGTATGTCTCCCCTTAAATAAGGAGACCACAACTGTATGCAGTACTCTAGGTGTGGTGTCACTGATGCCCTGTACAGAAAGTCTTAGGAAATAAGACTTTCCTATTTTTATCCTCCATCCCCCTTGCAGTAAAGGCCAACAACCCATAGCTCCAACAACTGACGGGTACCGATGCCCCTTCAACTCCTTCTCCCCTTTCCCTTTCCTCTGATTCCATCCCTCCTTCTAAACCCACCTTTTCCCATGTATTCACTCTGACCTTCCCCTCCCTGATGCTGAACAATCTGTGCTTAGCATCGGACTCAGTTTTATCCCCCAGGCTCGGCATGATGTTAAACTCTTCTTCTGTTCTCCTTGTTGGCCCCTCACCCTGACCAGCGAACCTTTTCAACCCCCTTCAATATTCTCCCTCCACCTGAACCCCTCCCTCTGCTCTGTTACCAACTCTTGACCTTTTCATTGTGAACTGTTAGCACGGCATTGGCTGTCTTACACTGCTCCCTCATTCCCCTTAACCTGCCTCCCTCTGAACTTGCTGCATCCTGTTCTCAAACCCCAACATTATCATCAAACCTACTGACAAGAGTGGTCCTCTCCTGTTGCAGAGGCTGAGTGCCAACTCTCAGACACTTCTTCCAACCTCCCCCTGAACCATGACCCCACCACAGAATATTAAGCAAATGTTTCCACGACTGTAACTGATCTAATCTCCTATGGAGACCTTTCCTTCTCATAGTCCCCAATCCCGAACAGTCTGCTCCTACCTCCTTCCCAAAATCCATAAACAGGACTGTCCTGATCGACCCATTGTTTCAGCCTGTTCTTGCCCCAGTGAACTTATTTCTTCCTATCTTGACTTTATTTTTTCTCCCCTTGTCCAGTCTCTTCCCACCTGCATTCATGATTCTTCTGACATCCTACATCATTTCAACAATTTCCCAGACTTAACTGTCTCCTTCACCATGGACAACAACCTGTCTACATCTCCATTTACCCCGCTACCCCACCCTGGTCGATCTGAGGGTTCCCCGCTTCTTCTTTCAACTGACGCCCAAACAGTCCCATCCATCATCACCCTCCTCCTCCTCCTGGCTGAACTTGGCATTTTCTCCCTTTATTTGGAGGAAGTGAGACAATTTAAAGGGGTTGTTATGGGTACCTGCATGGGCCCTAGTCATGCCTGTCTATTTGTGGTGTATGTGGAAGACCCCTTGTTCCAGTCCTACTCAGGCCCCCTCTCCAACTTCCAGTATCCACTCTTCTCTCAAAATCACATGGTCCATCTCTGACACTGCCCTTCCCTTCCTCAACTTCTTTGTCATCATTTCTGGGGATAGGCTGTCTACTAATAATTATCACAAGCCCACCGACCCCTATAGCTACCTCGACCTCACTTCCTTGCACCCTGCTTCCTGTAAGGATTCTATTCCATTCCCCCAGTTTCTCCGTCTCAGCCAGATCTGTTCTGAAGACGCAACCTTTCACAACGGCACTTCTGTTATGTTTTCCTTTTTCCTCAACCAAGGATTCTCTCCCACTGTGGTTGACAGGGCACTCAACTGTATCCAGCCCATTGGCTGCACCTCTGTTCTCACCCCTTCCCTTCCCTTCCAGAAGTATGATAGGGCTCCCCTTGTCCTCACTTTCCACCCCACCAGCCTCCATGTTCAAAGGATCATCCTCTGCTTTTTCCACCACCAAATACATCTTCCATTCCCCTCCCCTCCCCCGTCTGCATTCCAAGGAGACTGTTCCCTCTGTGACATCCTGGCCCACCCCTCTATCAACCCCAACACCTTATCCCCTTCCATACGAACACACGAATCAGGAACAGGAGTAGGCCACTCAGCTCCTTGAGCCTACTTCGCCATTCAATAGGATCGTGGCTGATCTGATAGTAACCTCAACCCCACATTCCTGCATACCCTGATAACCTTTCACCCTCTTGGCAATCAAGAATCTATCTAGCTTTGCCTTAAAAATATCCTAAGACTTTGCTTCCACTGCCTTTTGAGGAAGAGAGCTCTAAAGACTCACGATCGTCTGAGAGAAAAAAATTTCCCTTCATCTCTGTCTTAAACGAGTGACCCCTTATTTTTAAACAGTGACACCTGGTTCTAGATTCTCTCGCAAAAGGAAACATCCTTTCCACATACGCCCTGTCAAGACCACTCAGGATCTTAAAGGTTTCAATCAAGTTGCCTCTTACTCTTCTAAACTCCAGTGGATACAAGCCTAAACTGTCCAACCTTTCCTCAGAAGACAACCCACCCATTCCTAGTATTAGTGTGGTAAACCTTATCTGAACTGCTAATGCATTTACATCTTTTCTTAACTAAGGAGACCAGTACTGCACACAGTACTCCAGATGTGGCTTCACCAATGCCCTTTACAACTGAAGCAAAACCTTCCTACTTTTGTAATCAATTCCCCTCACAATAAATGATAACATTCTATTAGCCTTCCTAATTACTTGGTCTACCTACATACTAGCCTTTTATGATTCATGCGCTAGGACACCCAGATCCCTCTGCATCTCAGAGCTCTGCAATCTCTCACCATTTAGAAAATAAGCTTTTTTCTTCTTCCTGCCAAAGTGGACAATTTCATATTTGCTCACATTATACTCCATTTGCCAGATCTTTGCTTGGTCACTTAACCTATCTATGTCTCTTTGTAGTCTCCTTATGTCCTCTTCAGAACTTACTTTCCTCCCGATCTTTGTCACCAAATTTAGCAACCATACCTTTGGCCCCTTCATCCAAGTCATTTGTGTAAGTTGTAAAACGTTGAGGCCCCAGCACTGATCCCTGTGGCACACCACTCATCACATCCTGTCAACCAGAAAAGACCCATTTATGTCAACTTTCTGCTTCTTGTTAGCTAGCCAATCTTCTATCCATGCCAATATGTTACCTCTACAACATGAGCTTTTATTTTCTGCAATAACCTTTGATGTGGCACCTTATCAAATGTCTTCTGGAAATCTAAGTGTAGTACATCCACAGGTTTCCCTTTATCCACAGAACGTGATTGCTTCAAAGAACTCCAAAAAATTTTTTAAACATGATTTCCCTTTCACAAAAGCATGTTGACTCTGCATTTTTGCCTTGAATTTACAAGTTCCCTGCTATAACATCTTCCAACAATAGCTTCTAATATTTTCCCTATGACAGATGTTAGGCTAACTGACCAGTAGTTATCTGCTTCCTGTCTCCCTACCTTTTTGAATAAAGGAGTTACATTTCCTATTTTCCAATCTAATGGAACTATCCCAGAATCTAGAGAATTTTGGAAAATTAAGACCAATGCATCAACAATCTCACTAGCCACTTCTTTCAAGGCCTTAGGATGAAGTCCATCCAGACCCAAAGATTTGTCAGTCCGCAGCCCCAACAATTTGCTCAATACCACTTCCCTGGTGATTGTAATTTTCCCGAGTTCCTTCCTCCCTTCCATTTCCTGATTTGCAGTTATTTCTGGGATGTTACTTGTGTCCTTTATAGTGAAGACTGATGCAAAATACCTGTTTAATTCATCTGCCATCCCACTGCTCTCCATTATCAATTCCCCAGATGCATTCTCTATAGAACTAATGCTCACTTTAATTCTTTTCTTGCAAAATATCTACAGAAACTCTCAATATCCGTGCTTATATTACTAGCCAGTTTTCTCGCGCACTCTAATTTTTGCCTCCTTATTAATCTTTTTGGTCATTCTTTGCTGTTTTTTATATCCTTTCCAATCTTCTGACCTGCCACCAATCTTTGTGCAACTATATGCTTCTTCTTTAAGTTTGATACTGTCTTTAACTTTTTTAGTTAACCACGGATGGTGGGGCCTGCCATTGGAATTTTTATTTCTCATTGGAATGTATATATTCTGTGTATTTTGAAATATCCCTTGAAATGTCTGTCACTGAACCTCTGTTGACCTATCCCTTAACCTCATTTGCCAGTTCACTTTAGCTAGCTCCGCTTTCATGCTCTCATAATTGCCCTTATTAAAGTTTAAAATACTAGCCTTGGATGCACTCCTTTCTCCCTCAAAATGAATGTAAAATTCAATTATATTATGATTGCTGCAACCTAGGGGTGTCTTCACTGTGAGGTTACCAATTAATCCTATCTCGTTGCACAAAACTAGGTCTAGTATGGACTGCTCTCTGGTTGGCTTCAGAAGGTGCTGTTCTAACTTGCTGGTTCAAACATGGACAAAAGAGCTGAACTCCAGAGGTTAGGTGAGAGTGACTGCCCTTGACATCAAGGCAGCATTTGACCGAGTGTGGCATCAAGAAGCCCTTGCAAAATTGGAGTCAGTGAAAATCGCGGGAAAACCCTCTGCTGGTTGAAGTCATACCTAGCACAAAGGAAGATGGTTGTGGTTTTTGGAGGTCAATTATCTCAGTTCCAGGACATCGCTGCAGGAGTTCCTCAGGGTAGTGTCCTAGGTCCCAGCCATCTTCAGCTGCTTCATCAATGACCTTCCCTCCAACTTAAGGTCAGAAGTGGGGATTTGCGACGACTCAGATATTGAAGCAGCCTGTGTCCAAAGCCAGCAAGACCTGGACAATATCCAGGCTTGGGATGACAAGTGGCAACTAACATTGCCTGGCACTTGTGTGGCATGAATGACCATCTCCAACAAAAGAGAATCTAACAACCTCCCCTTGACATTCAATGGCATTATCCCCTCTAAACCGCTCACCATTCTGAATGGAAATATTTCGCCGTTCCTTCACTGTCGCTCGGTCAAAACCCTGGACCTCCCTCCCTAACAGTATTGTGGTTGTACCTACACCACAGGGACTGCAGCGGTTCAAGAAGGCAGTTCATCATCATCTTCTCAAGGGCAATTAGGGACGGGCAGTTAATGCTGGCCTAGCCAGCAACGCCCACATCCCATAAATGAATTAAAAAAAGAAACTATCCTGAAAACATTTTATGAACTCCTCATCTATGCTACCTTTACCCATCCGATTTTTCCAGTCTATATGTAGATTAAAATACCTCCTGATTATTGCCATACCTTTCTGACAAGCTTCCATTATCTCTTTAATACTCTGTCTTACAGTGTAGTTACAATTAGGGGGTCTGTACACCACTCCCACAAGTGACCTTGCTTTTCTCATTCCTCATCTCAACCCAAACTGCTTCTACATCCTGGTTTCCTGAGTTAAGGTCATCCCCCTCTTACGTGCTAATATCATCATTAATTAACAGAACCACCCCTTTTCCTAACTTTGTCTTTCCTAAATGTCATGCATCCTTCATAATCGGGTACCAATCTATGTCATCCTTCAGCCATGTCTCTAATGGCTATCAGATCTACTTATTCTACTGCGCTACCATTTCATCTGGTTTGTTTCGAATGCTATGTACATTTAGATACAGAGCTTTTAGTTTTGTCCTCTTATTAGCCTTATCTGTTGATTTACTCCTAGATTCGCACTCTCTGTCCCTTCCTGTCACAATCTGTTTGTCATTTCCCATATTAGTACCTTTCTCTCTTGCCTTGTCCCTTTGGTTTACCACATCTTCCCAAATTTGATCCCTTGCCCCCACTATTCAGTTTAAAACCCTCTCTACTTCTCTAGTTATGCGGCTCATAAGGACACCAGCCCCAGCATGGTTCAGGTGTCGACCGTCCCAATGGTACAGATCCCACTTTCCCGAATACGGGTGCCAGTGCCCCACGAACCAGAACCCACTTCTCCCACACCAGCCTTTGAGCCATGCATGAATTTCTCTAATCTTATTTGACCTATGCCAATTTGCACGTGGCTGAGTTAATAATCCAGAAATTATTATTTTTGAGGTTCTGCTGCTTAATTTGGTGCCTAGCTCCTCATACTGACTATGCAGAACCCCCTTCCTCATCCTGTTTATGTTGTTGGTACCTACATGGACCACAACCACTGGACCCACCCCCTCCCATTGCCAGTTCCTCTACTGCCCTGAACAAATGTCCCGAACTCTGGCACCTTGCAGGCAACATAGCCATCTGGACTCTTGCTCCTTGCTACAGAGAACAATATCAAAGCTCCTTCCTATTATGGTCCCCTAGTAACACTTCAATCCTTTGTTCCCTCCACTTGAATGGCTTCCTGTACCACAGTGCCATGGTCAGTCAGCTCATCCACCCTGCTGCCCCCACTCTCATCCAAACAAGCTGAAAGAACCTCACACCTGTTGGACAGTTGCAGAAGCTGACACTCCTACATTCCTGCCCTCTGGGTCACCTTACTGCCTCAGCTACAGTCACACCCTCCTGTCCCTGACCACCTTCCAAATCAGCAGACTCTATCCTAATGGGTGTGACCACCTCTTGGTACAAAATGTCCGGGTAACTTCCTCCCTCCCTGATGTGTTGCGGTTTCCGCAGCTCAGCCTCCAGCTCAATGACTGTCTGTGAGCCGAAACTCCTCAAGCCGCATACACTTACTGCAGTTGTGCTTGCCCTGGGTAAAACTGGTATTCAGGAGCTCCCACATACTGCAGCCATGACACATCACCTGTCCTGCCATAATATGCTTTAAATACTTAATTATTTAATTCATTTAGTTATTTTCTTTTATACATTTATTAATCTTATCATGAATTCCTGTACTATTTTAAACCTTAGGAATAGAATAGACCTTGACCATTTGCCAGATACTCACCAAACAGCTAGCTTTTACTCTGTAGTAGAGCAAGAACCAGTTCCTACAGGGTGAAAAAGTTAGAAATAACAAAGGAGCACCACCCTCCCCTCCTCACCGAACTCCCTCAGCTCACCAAACTCTCTCAATGCATTGAGGACGCATATTCAATGCCGCAGCACCTTTCCATGCAATTGCAGGAGGTATAACATCTTCTTTGTGGAATATCTCTATTCAATCCACAAGCATGACCCTGACTTTCTGGTTTCTTGCCATTTTAATTCACCACCTTTCTCACATGCTCGTACTTCTGTCCTCGACCTGTTGCAACATTCCAGTGAAGCCAGCGTCTCATTTTCAGATTAGCCACTTTACAGCCTTCTGGACTGAGTTCAACACCTCAGACCATAAAATCTGCTCTCCATTTTGATTTGTAATATTTTTTTGCCAAGTGCCAGTCTGTACCTTGTTTACATGTTTTTGCTTTCAGACAGTGATGTTCATTATTCTGCCATTATCACTTACTCTGGGCCATTACTTTGTTCCTTTACTATAACCATCACCCTCCATCAATTTTGTCTTATGTTCGATTACATCTTTGATGTTTCATCTCTCCCGTCCTCTAACCTATGCCCCAGGTCTTTCTTTTGTTCTACCTTTCCTCTTTCAACAGCATGAAACACATGACATTTCTACCTCCCTTCAGTTCCGATGAAGAGTCCTATCAGACTCAAAGCATTAACTCGGTTTCTCTCTCCACAGATGCTGCCAGATTTGCTGAGTTTTTCCTGCCCTTTGTTTTTATTTCAGATTTCCAGTATCTGCTTTATTTTGTTTTTCTTCAAGCATTCCATTTGCCTTCCTAATTAATTGCTGCACCTGCATGCTACCTTTTTGTGATTCATATACAAGGACATCCAGATCACTCTATACTACCCATGTCTCTTCCCATTGAAAAAAATATTCTGCTTTTATATTCTTCCCACCAAAGTGGACAATCTCTCATTTTCCCACCTGATACTCCTGTCAAAGTTTTACCCATGCTCTTAACTTATCTATATCCCTTTACAGACTCTGTATCCTCGTCACAACTTGCTTTCCGACTTATCTTTGTAGGAGAGAAAATTTGACTGCAATACCCTTCATCCACGTCATTAATATAGATTCTGAAAAGTTGACACTCCAACACTGATCCCTATGGTACCCCACTAGTTAGTTTGTCAACCTGAAAATTACCCATTTATCCCAGTTCTGTTAGGTAGCCTGTGCTCTATCCATGCTAATATATTACCCCAAAACCATGAGCTCTTATCTTGTACAGTAACCTTTTAGGTGGCACCTTATTGAAACTCCAAAGAGTATAGATCCCATTTATTCAGCCCCTCATCCCAGGAACCAATCTAGTGAATCTTCACTGCCTCCAATGCTTTAAATATGGAGACTGAAGCTGCACACTGTATAATGTGTGCACTCACCAAAGCCCTGTAAGAAAGACTTCCTTATTCTTGTACTTCAATCCCCATGCAACAAATTCCCCAGCAAAACCGTGGAAAATGGATTGCAATATAGGCAATGTAATGTTACTGACATTTGACATAAAAAAGGATAGTACATGATACTTTCTAAATGGTGAAAAAGGAGAACAGTGGATGTTCAAAGAAACTTGTGGGTCTATGTACATAGGCCATTAAAATGTACAAGTGCAGAAATAATCAACATGTCTAATGCCCTTTCTAGAGGATTAGAATACAAGGGTTTAGAAATTATGTTACAGCTATACAAAGCCCTGGTAACTGGAGTACTGTGAGCAGAATTGGGCACCACATCTGAGGAAGAATATATTGGGCTTGGGGAAAGTACAGATTTACCCAAATCCTACCTGGACTCCAAGGATTAAATTATGAGGAAATATTGCTCATGCTCGGGTTGTAATGCCTGGAATTTATAAGGCGGAACGGCAATTTGATCAGGATATTAAGGGAATTGATTGGGAGATGGAGAGATACTATTTCTGCTGGTTCTTGGGGATAGTCTAAAAATTGAAGCCAGACCTTCCAGGAATCAAGTTAGGAAATACCTATTCATGCAAAGGATGGTAGAAATTTGAAACTCGTTCCGTAAATGACAATTGACGTTGTTAATTTTAATGCTGAGATTAATAGATTTTTTTTTGTTAACCAAAGGTATTAAAGGATATGGGCCAAAGTCAGGTATATGGTGTTAGGTCACAGATCAACTATGATCTCATTAAATGGTGGAGGAACCGGCTTGAGGAGCTAAATAGACTACTCCTGTTCCTATATTTGTTATTTACACCTACTAGGACAGCAGGAAGGTGGGTTGGATGTACCCAAGATCCTTTCCAGCCATGAAACCATTTTTTCACATTTCTATGATACAACATTTAAAGGTATATGATATCAGTCTGTATGAACAGATTAGCACTATTTAAAGCATTTTACTGTCTCTTTTCATATTACAATTAAACTGCAGTAATATTGTAATATTGATTTCCTTCAGATTGGTAACTTCAAAATCAAATAAGATTAGAAAGATAGGTAGGCACTTAGGCATTCAAGAACATAATTCTATGGAGAGATCCAGAAATAGAACGTTTCATCATCATCCAAACCACAGGAACAATTATAATTATGCCAACACACCCATAGTATATAATTATTTTTTGAAAATATGCTTTTGTAATGCGTACATGATCACTAAAAAAAATTATATTTGTGAAGTAATTGCTGCAAGATTAATCAGACTTTCAACTGGACTGGATTGCTGAGAAATAACATTGCTGTGTATGTACACTTCATTTCCATCTTGCAAAGCAGTAAAGCCTGGTTTCATTTATTTGAGAAATTGCCTGCATGTGAAATGTCATGATGATGCAAATTGAAATACTACGAATGGTCTCCTATGCTCATGCCATATAAAGCGCCATGCTGCTATTTACTTTTTCGTTAACTAAAAATTGCATTTATTGTTCCTTGCCTCAGACATCTCATTACTGAAATTGGAACAAGTTTCAGTCTTTCCACAAGAATAGGTTAGAGTAGACAGCCCTCAAGCATCAAAACATTCTACTCTTAAAACAAGCCAGTCCAGGAGTTTTCTTTTTGAGCTTCCTGGGAACTGAACTTCATCAATGTTAGCTGGTTAATTGGTAGCAGTTGACAAACCTCTGGATAAATATCAATGTATGGGACTGCCCTTATTAGGCAGGGTACACAATAGTAAAATAAATTTTATTATGTTAGCTTGACCATAAGCTCAACTACCCAAAATATAGCAAAGCTATATGCTTTGCTACAGCAACACCATTGACTAATCACATGTTCTTTAAACCATGCTGTGAGCAAATAAAACAGACAAAATCAAGCACATTAGCATAAAAATTGAAGTTCTACCATTAGAAGGTATGCTTGTGACCCTATAATAATTGGCCCGTACTAAAATAAACAAACTAATTTTATATTGGCCCTGTCTGTGGGTCCACTCTTAACATTCACACCACTATATTAAGCCGCTTTGAGTTTGCAAGTTTTCCACTGGTAAAGGTGAATTGAATCTAGCAGTATAAACATTGAGAGATAAGTCACAATTCCAGTCCTCTGAAATACAACATTAGACATGTCTGAGATGCCACCATGAATTGGGTCACCATGCCTGTATAAAAATCTGCCAAGTGCTTTAAAACTGCATAATGTAACGAAACTCAGAAAAGTTTTGTAAAATGTTGATCAACAAAACTTAACACTGCTCTTATTACTTTGACTTCACAAAATGCCTGTGTAAGGAGTGCTTGTTTCAGGCTTGGGCTATAAGCACGTAAGCCTAAAGAATTCCACCAGGCCCAATCAGGCGTTGCTATACACACCCTACCATCAAATGCTGCTGAGGGCTTGACAGCAACAGTGAACAGCAGGGCCTTTTTGCATTGGATAATGTCAAGGATTTACTGATGCAGATCGCACTGAGGAACTAAAAATGTCACTTGGTACTGAGCACCTGCTAGCGCTGCTTGATACCTAGAGAATGTTTTCACTAATTGGGTTTAAGAAAAGTTCAGTAATGTTATTATATACTTGTTTAGTAAAAGGCTGATTAATTTCGCTCCTAACTTCACAGGATGGGAATGTGTATAACATTCAGGGTATAGAGGGCTCAGTGAAGATTGAATGAGGAAAAAGGAGGAGATGGCATAGCCCAATATTAGGGGCACTGTGGATTTTAATGAAGTCCATCTTATGGGGAAGAAAGCTACACAATGAACTAATCTCATTAGGCATCTCTACTGTGCATGAACCCAGGTTAACCCCAGTAAACCTCCAGATTACCAGATCAGCATAAGTAGGAAGACAATTTACTTTTCAAACGAGACTGGCAGATAACATAAAAGGGAATCCAAAATCTTCTATAGGCATGTAAACAGTAAAAGGGTGGTAAAAGGAGGAGTAGGGTCGATTAGGGGCCAAAAAGGAATTTTATGCATTAAGGCAAAGGGCATAAGTGAGGTATTAAACGAATGCTTTGCATCTATCTTTACCAAGGGAAAAGATGCTACCCAGGTCATGGTGAAAGAGGAGGTAACTCAAACACTAGAAGGGTTTAACAATGATAAGGAGGAGGTATTAGATTTTAGCCTGTTTTTAAAGTTGATAGGGCACCAGGACCGCATGAGAGGCATCCAAGGATACTGAGGGAAGTAAGACTGGAAATTGCAGAGGCACTGGCCATAATTATTCAGTCTTCCTTAGACTCTAGTGGTGCCAGAGGGCTGGAAGATACAAACGTTACACCCTTGTTCAAAAAGGGTGTAAAGATAAGCCCAGCAACTACAGGCCAGTCAGTTTAATTTTGGTGGTGGGGAAACTTCTAGAAACAATAATTTGAGACAAAATTAATAGTCACATGAACAAATGTAGGTTAATTAAGGAACGTTAGCATGGACTTCTTAAGGGAAAATAGTGTTTAACTAACTTGCTGGAGTTTCTTGAAAAGGTAGAGAGGGTTGATGAGGGCAATGCTGTTGATGTGGTGTACATGAACTTCCAAAAGGCATTTGATACAGTGCCGTATAATAGATTTGTGAGCAAAGTTATAACTCATGGAATAAAAGGGAAAGTAACAGCATGGATACAAAATTGGGTGAGTGACAGGAAACAGAAAGTAGTGGTTTTTGGATGTTTTTCAGGCTGGGGGAAGGTTCGTAGTGGAGTTCCCCAGGGGTCAGTGTTGGGATCCTTGTTTATACTGATATATGCTAATGACCTAGACCTTGGTGTATTGGTCACAATTTCAAAGTTTGCAGGTGATTCAAAATGTGGAAGCATTGTGAACTGTGTGGTGGATAGTAGAACTTCAAACAGACATAGGCAAGTTGGTGGAAAGGACTGGACAGGTGGCAAATGAAGTTCAACGTGAAGAAATGTGAACTGATTCGTCTTGGTAGGAAAAATATGAGAGACAAAACAAAATATAGGGTACAACTGTAAAGGGGATGCAGGAGCAGAGGGATCTGGGTGTATATCTGCATGTCATTCAAGGTGGCAGGACGGGTTGACAGCACAGCTAATAAAGCATACAGTACCCTAGGCTTTAATAGGGCATTGAGTACAAGAGCAAGGAGGTTACATTGAACTTGTATAAAGCACTAGTTCAGCCTCAGCTGGAGTATTGTGCCCAGTTCTGTGCAACGCACTTTAGGAGGGATGTGAAGGCATTGGAGAGAGTGCGGAAAGATTCACGAGAATGGTTCCAGGGATGAGGAATTTCTGGTATGAAGGTAGATTGGAGAGTTTGGACTGTTTTCCTTGGAGAAGGGAAGGCTGGGAGGAGGTTTGATCGAGGTATTCAAAATTGAGGGGTATGGACAGATAGGAAGAGATTGTTCCCACTTGTGAAAAGATTGAGAACGGGAAGGCACGGATTTAAAGTAATTTGCAAAGGGAGCAAACGTGATATGAGAAAAAAACTTTTTCATGCAGAGTGTGGTTGGGGGCTGTAAGAGTGGTGGAGGCAAGTTCAATTGAGACATTCAGAAGGGAATTAGACTATTATTTGAAAAGAATTAATGTGTAGGGTTATGTTGAGAAGGTGGGAGAATGGTACTAAGTGAATTGCTCATTTGGAGGGCTGGTGCAGACATGATGGGCTGTTTCTGCGGTGTAAAAATTCTGCGATTATATGAGATAGGAAGGGTATGCTAGTACTGGAAAGTTGTTTTGATGTGGGACTTCAATCAATCAACTAAAAATTGGAAAACTCAAGTGATTAGGGTCAAGGGTTGACAATTGTAATAGTGTGCCAAGAAAGAAGCATTTCTCATCTTGACCTGGTATTTGGTAATGACTTGGGCAGTGTACAGAAAATGGATATTATGGTATCCTTTGGGAATAGTGACACCAGCATGATTAAGTTCAAAATCCTCTGGGATTTATAATTAGCCAACTTCAAAGAAATAAGGGGGCAACTTGACCAAGTTGATTGGGAAAAGTCGTTCAGTGGTAATTTTGGAGTCAATAAGTTAAACATCCTTGAAGGCATAATGTTGAGCATGCAGGATGAATACATACCAAGAATCAACAAGCCCAGACTAAACAAGCATGATCCTGAATTTGTAGTAATAGACAAATCAAAAATGAAATAAAGAAAAACATGTGCCTCTACAAAATCTTCTGGAATACAGGGGAAGTGGTTTACTAGAATAATATAGAAACATGCTGCTGTACATTAGTCTTATTATCAAAGAGACAAAGAGAGACCTGGAAATAAAGTATAGGCTGAACAAAACAGTATCACATGCTTATGTACTTCAGCAGTAAGACGGTAGTCAGAGAAGAGGTGAAATGCATAAAGGTGTGGTGCGTGGGGGTCGAAACAGAATGAGCACAACAAGCAATTACTTTTTACAAGTATTGACATGGGAAGACGTCATTGGAAATACATCATTAGTGAACAGGCAAAATTAATGACTGCAATGTAAATAGGCCTTAGACAGGCCAAGATTCTCAAAGACAGTCAGTCCCAAAGGATAAATGGTATTTTTCTGAGTGCCGAGAGACTTAGGAGAAGAATTGTGAAATATTAACAGCTATTATGAGAAAGTCAGGGGCACTGGAAAGGTACCAATATTATTGGGAAAAGGTGATGCTAAAGAAGGGGGATAAATCAAACAGGCAATGACAGATCCACTAACCTCACAAAGGAGTGACAATGGGCAATATACACACTCCATGAATTGTGTTGAAATAGCTAATGCTGAAGCTGAAAGAAAGGTAAGAATTTGTTGGCATAAGATGTCCAACTAATGCAGAGTAGCAGTCAAGAAGCCAAAGGAATAGTGAACTATATGAAGGAATTTGAATTTACACAGCACCTTTCATGACTAGAGGACATCCCAAAGCACTTTGCAGTCAGTACTTTTGCAGTACTGTTTTGCTTTGAAGTGTAGATATTGTTTTAATGTAGGAAAGCACAGCAACCAATTTGCACACAGTAAAGTCCTATAAACAACCATGAGATGATGAGTACTGTGCAAGAGATGCATTTAGTGATTGGGGAAGACTCATATGTTGATTACTAGCATTAAATGTCTGAGTTATGAGGAAGATTGGAGGAACTTCGCTTTTCTTGAAAGAAAACACTTAAAGGGGATCACGTATATGTGATAGTTAAAGAAACCAAGCCCCCCCTTACCCCACACTCCATTCCTCTTGTTCTGCTTTCTTTGTCCGCTTTGTTTTGCCCCACCATTGGGGCTAATGTTTGTACCACCATAGTTAGACTCTGTGGATATAGTTACCTACAGAAACCCCTCCGCGCCTCCACCTCATGATGACTTTCTCCTCTTATCTTTTTGACCAAGATTTTGGCCATTTATTCTAACCTCTGCTTTATTTTGGCTGTGCCTGTTTTCCATATATCTGTCTGTAGCTCCTTGTTTTTTTTAAATATTTATAATCTATGTAAATGTAACTTGTTGCTGTATAAACAAAATACTATTTCATTTCATTTACCATACTTGTGGTCTGAAGTAACCAAAATGTACACCTGATCCACTGTGGGTGGTTTTCAATTCTTATGCCCAAAGTTCACTTCAACACCAGAATTGATCTTAACTGTGTAATATAGTTCTAGTGTTAAATTGTTGTTATGGACCAGAGGGGAATTAATTTAAATAGCCCTGATTTTTCTCCTCTCACTACCTGTCCGTAAACAGAAAGGTGTTTTTGATTTCTGATTTCCCTCTTTATAAGTGGTGGCGTGTTTTCCCCAACCCTTCAGTTCGGAATGATCCAATTCTCTATTAATAGTCCCACAGCAAAGTCGAGATAAGGTAAAATATGAGGGTTGGTTTATTTCACACACACACAAAACGCGGGAAAGGGGTTTTGCAATCTCCGCCCATTTTTTTGCGCTCAAACAATAAAAGAGGGATAAGGGAAAGAAAGGGGCACAGGCAAGACCATGATAAAAATAAGAGTTATAGTTTCATGTGAGTCCCAGAGTCCAGAACCAAAAGTCCTGTGGCGTATTCCTTCAGAGCTTAGCAGTCTAAAACTGTTGCAGGGTAATCAGACTTTGCAGAAGCGAGGACTTCCATGATGGGAGATGAATTAGTCTTGAAGGCACAGATACAGAAGCTTCAATGTTCTAGTAGTTCAGTATAGATGAGGGCCAGGCCATTGACCTGGACAAAGCTCTGTCTGCTGCTACCTGCTGGATGGAAAAATGGTAGACTGCCTGGGTTCAGTTCCACACGGCAATATTATAGGTTCCAAATGCTTGGGGGGAGGTCATGTGACGTACCTCCCACTCTTCTCCTGGGTGTTGGACAAAAGATGTATTTTCCCAGGCCTGGAATCTTGAGGTGTTTAATAGAGGAGTCAGGGCCCTTTTTGTCCTTTGCAGATATACCGTCTCCTTTAGCCAGAGCTCTGCCTTGGAAATGCAAAGGGGGCTAGTGCATTTCTTTGGAATTTAATTGTCGGCTGTCTCAGAGAGCATTAGCACCTCTTTAAAGATAACGCGGTCCCTTCTGGTTTATGAAGATTAGAAATTCCTCTGGTATGAGTCATGGCTAGTTAGGGTAGAGCCATGGGAAATGGGGCAGGAAAGATAACCTAGCAGAAGTCAGTAGAACAAACTTTGGCTTTTGTTAAAACATCCCAAAAATAGCTTGTTTTAGAGCACTAATCGCTGAGCCCCAAGAGCTAGTTGGCCATTAAGTGTCCTGAGGAACACTTCATAATAAAAAAGATATTAAGAAAAATGAATATAACATTTGCTCACTAAAATAAAAACTAAATACTGTGCTCAGTTGACCTATAATCCTGGTGTCTAAATGCCATTTCAAGATTTAAACAAACTATCATGTGTAAATCTTATGAAGTAAATCTGATATTGTTACTGGTTTCCTTTCTCCAGTTATGGCCCCATTCCTTCAAATTTACTGTTAACCCCTCTGTCCTTGCAAAATTGCACCCCATCTCCAACTTCCCATTCCTATTAGTCTGAATAAGAGTCATATTGGATTTGAAAAATTAACTGTTTCTTTTTCTACAGATGCTGCCAGACCTGCTGAATATTTCCAGCTTTTTCTGCTTTTATTTCAGATTTCCTGCATCCGCAATATTTTGCTTTCATTCACATTTTGTTCTGCTTGTCCCTGCAATGAATTTCTGGTCACATATCCGTTCCATCACCAGGACTACTTATTTCACCTTTGTAACATTGCTTGACTCTGACCCTGCCTTGCCTCATCTGCTGAAACCTTCATCCATGCCTTTGTTATCGCTAGACTTGACTATTCCAATGTTCTCCTGGTTGAACTCCCACCTTCACCCCTACATAAACTTGTACTCACCCAAACATCTGCAGCCCATATCTCAACCTAGTCTAAGTCTTGCTCACCCTTGTGCTTGCTGATCTACATTGGCCCTGATCCGAGAATGTCTCAACTTTTAAAATCTTCATTTTTGCTTTCTGGCTGCTCATTGAGCTCTCCCCTCCCTACCTGTGTAGCCTCCTTCAACCCTGCGAGCCTTTACCATCTCTGCCCTCCTCCAATTCTATCTTCTTGTTCATCCTAAACTTTAATTGCTCCACCATTGGCGGCTGTGCTTCCTGCCCTTAAGCTCTGGAACTCCCTCCTTAAGCCTTTCTGCCACTTTACCTCTCTCTCCTCCTTTACAGTGCTCCTTAAAACCCGTGTCTTTGGCCAAGCTTTTGGCCATCCATCATGATATCTCCTTCTGTGACTCTGTAAAAATGTTTTTTTTGCTGAATGCTTTTGAATCTCTGGCTTCATTAAAGGCACTATATAAATGCAAAATTGTTTCAAAGAACATGATCACAGAATTGGATATGATGAGAAATTGACCAGTAGATATAATAAATTCTTTACTTAAACCTTAAGAAATGGTGTAGAGTTTTTGCTTTGTGGGTGCAATTGACAGTCCAGGTACAAAGTGTGCCCATTTTGAGAAATTTTATTTTCTCTTGAGTTTCCACTTACACTTTACTTGCATATTGCCAAATGCAAAATCTGCTATGCACCAGCACAATTGGGCAGAATATCAAAACATAACTTAGTAGTAATTGTAGCTGTTCAGTTGTTCTGTGTTTGATTGAGTCTGTTTACTACTAATGCTCACTGTGCTTGATTAGTGAAGCCTGGTGTGAACTCAAAGAATAAGCAAACAAACTGTTGAAGTTGCTAGAAGCATGAGAGACCTGTAAGCACAGAGCAGACATTTAAAAAAACTCTGGTAAACAAAGCTCTTACACACACACAGCTGGTGTGTCATCTCTGCATAGCCCCGCAATATAAAATAAACAGTAGTAGCTTATGCAGTTTGATTAGTACAGCTGAAACTGCGTTTATTACAAAAATAATTAATTACTGGTAATCCTATACTTGCGAGCAACCTGATTTTAAACTATTGAAAATGAATGACTTTTAAAATATATACAAAACCATTTGCTAGATGCATTGCAGTATAGTAACCTGTTTCTTAACTTACTAAAAGAAAAATCCCAAAAAATTTAAATGTTCCTGCACCCAAAAGAACAGCTTAATTTTAGAGCCTCCTCGAAGATCTGGAAACAAGAAAAATTAGTGGTAACTTCCAACGTTGATAACAGCACAACGGTGTGGCCAGATTTGTAGGTGGAGCTGGTTTCTGGTGTGACTTTTTAAATGTGTAAGAGATTGCAGAAACTTGATTTGTGCTGAATGTAATTTGCACTTAAAATTCCATGATGTTTTGCATGAATTATACCAATTTGGGGTGAAATGCCTGGGAAAAACCAACGCAACTGAGTGGAAACTCTACCCTGTAATGTTTGAGGAACGATGGAGACACAAGGACCTATCAGTAATATTTAGCTCTGCAGCACATTCTTTGTGTTGCATAGCAACTGACTTCAGCAGTAATAGAACATTGGATCTCCCATAGCAACAATGCTGAGTATATCAATACGAGGAGCATAGACCACTTGCGAGTTTGTGTTGGCAATGTAATAGTAATTAAGTAAACAATTCTCAATGCTTTTATTCTGTTTGAAACCCGCGTAAAACTTCTCATTTTTAGGGGTAAAAAAATGTTTTTTTCAGCACTCCATATTCATATCATAATTAATTTTAATATATATTATATTATTATACTATATATTATGAATGTGTGGCATACATGGATTTTAAAAAATGCTTCCTTAATGTATTAACAGTTCTGCAATGCGTTAAGATCCCAGATACTTGGATTTTTGAGGCATGAATCCATGATTGAAAATGTAACTTCAAAACAATTCAATATGACATAGGATTTGATGAGTACCACAATATTTAAAATAATGTGATACTGTGAATGACTTTGGAGCATTTCAGTTGGTGCTTTATAGAAAATAACTTGAGTCATACTGTTACAAGAGTGATAAGGTGAATTTAAAGGTCTTGGGTAGCTGCATGTCTCTTTGCAAATGTCTGCATGGTGAACTCTGTTCTAAAGTCATTTTCAGCCCGTTCAGCCTTATTTTAGAAATTAGACAGAGTTGGCTTCAAATTTTTTTTAAAAGTATGATAAAAGGCCTCTCTATCTAAGCACCCAATTTTTACTTGTAGTTCAGCATTTACTGTTGTAGTCTAGATAGAGGATTACTGCCAAGCTTGTTACCATCTTCATTCAAGCATCAGTGGTGAGAAGCTATCATTTGAATTCATTAAGGGTTGAGGTTGGGGGAGAATTCGGAAGTGTCAAAATACATTGGGTGGACGATTTGTTAAACCACTTCATGATCGTCTCTGTCTATTGGTGTAGGTGGACAGAAGTAAAATCTGATGGAAGCTGATACTCTAATCTTGCGTTTGTGAAATTTAGAATAATGGGCATTATGCACTTTATTTAAATAATGGCCCGCAACTTCCACGATCCCCAGCGTCAGATTTGGGGGCTACCCGAAAGATGCTCTGCGGAATCCCTCTGGGAAGTTCTCAGGTAAGAGTTTGCACGGCAATTATCCAGGACTGCAGACTTCCTCTGGATAATTGTGCTGTGATGGGAATCATCCAAAAGTGTGGTTTAAATCACAAACTTCCACCAGGGTTATACCAATAGTTACCCAGATAAAGTTAGAAGAATTAAAACCTCTTCTAACTTCTGGGTAATATATGTGATTGCCTATGTACAGGACAGGGGTGTGGATACCTGCCTCATCAGCTTGGATCAGGAGAAGGCCTTTGACAGAATATCGCACACCTACATGGGGGATGTGCTCTCCAAAATGGGGTTTGGGGAGGGAATTCGAAATTGGATCCAACTGCTCTACACTAACATCAGTAGCGCAGTCTCAATCAATGGGTGGGAAACAGATAGCTTTCCGATTAAATCTGGAGTCAGGCAGGGCTGTCCTCTCTCGCCTGTCCTTTTCGTGTGCTGCATAGAACCCTTTGCCGAGTCCATCAGGAAGGATCCGGGCATAAGAGGAGTGACGATCCCAGGCAGTGGAGGCACTCAGGTAAAAGCCTCCCTGTACATGGACGACGTCGCCGTCTTCTGCTCGGATCCGCTGTCGGTGCGCAGACTGATGCACGTCTGCGACCAGTTCGAACTGGCCTCGGGAGCCAAGGTAAATCGTGGGAAGAGCGAGGCCATGTTCTTTGGGAACTGGGCTGACCGATCCTTTGTCCCCTTCACTGTCAGGGCTGACGGCCTGAAGGTGCTGGGGATATGGTTCGGAGGGACCGGGGCATGCGTTAGAAACTGGAAGGAGCGAGTGGCTATGGTGAAAAGGAAACTGGGCATGTGGGAGCGACGCTCCCTCTCCATTGCGGGTAAGAACCTGGTCATCAGGTGTGAGGTACTCTCGCTGTTGCTGTACGTGGCGCAGGTCTGGCCCATTCCACACTCCTGCGCGATGGCGATCACTCGAGCCATCTTCCGCTTTATCTGGAGGTCGAAAATGGATCGTGTCTGCAGGGACGCGATGTACAAGCCTCTAGATAAAGGGGGAAAAAACGTGCCCAACATCGCCCTCATACTGATGGCCACCTTTGTGTGTGGCTGCATCAAGCGGTGCGTAGACCCTCAGTACGCAAACACCAAGTGTCACTACGTGCTGAGGTTCTACCTGTCCCCGGTGTTGCGAAGGATGGGTCTGGCCACGCTGCCGCGGAACGCTCCAAGTAGTTGGACCGTGCCGTACCACCTGTCCCTGGTGGAAAAATTTATGCAGAAAAACACCTTTGACCACAAGTCCATCAGGCAGTGGTCAGCACGTAACGTCCTAGAGGCCCTGAGGGATAAGGAGAGGGTGGACCCTGTGGGATGGTTCCCCGAGCAGACTGTCAAAGTCATTTGGCAGAATGCCTCATCGCCAGAACTTTCCAACAAGCACCAAGACGTAGCTTGGCTGGTGGTGAGAAAGGCCCTCCCCGTCAGATCCTTCCTACACGCCAGGAGTCTCACCCCCTCTGCACGATGCCCTCGAGGTGGCTGTGGTGGGGAAGAGACCGTTGTTCACCTCCTTGTGGATTGTGCCTTTGCAAAGAAAGTCTGGAGAGAGATGCAGTGGTTGCTGTCGAGGTTCATCCCGAGCAGTTCTGTGACACAGGACTCTGTGCTCTACGGGCTGTTCCCAGGGACACACACCGAGACAAACATCGACTGCAGCTGGAGGATCATCAACTCGGTGAAAGACGCGCTTTGGTCTGCCCGAAACTTGTTGGTCTTCCAGCACAAAGAGTTGTACCCGACCGATTGTTGCGGACTGGCACAATCCAAAGTCCAGGACTACGTGCTGAGGGACGCACTAAAGCTTGGGGCAGCTGCCGCAAAGGCGCAATGGGGAAGGGTCGCTGTCTAAGACCTTTCTACCACAGCGCACCGAGAGACTGGGAACTGTTTAGAGCCCCTCGGGCTGTACAGATCAAAATGAAAGGCTGTAAATGATTGTAATATTGTTTGTACTGATGCACCTGGTGATACATTTTGTAAAAGTTTAACCTGGATTGTACCCTTGTAATGTTGTTTTTGAAATGGTTTTGAATGTGATTGAAGATTTTTTATGAATAAAGTATATTTTTACAAAAAAAAAACTATTGTAAAGACCCAGACCGACCCCATGGGACACCCTCACACCCCTGATCTTCCCCCTCACACCGCCCAACAGGACTCCCAAACCCCCCCACCCCCAACGCCCGACCCCCTGCACCCCTCCCGAACTCTGACACCTCTCGGACCTCTGACTACTACCCACTCCTCCAGACCTCAGGACCATCACCCACCCTCCCCAACCCCCGACCTTGGACCCCCCCCTCCGTCTCCCGACAATGCCATCCCGCCCCCGGACTTCCCATCCGCCTGGACCTCTGACCTCCCCGGACTGCCCTCGGACACACCCAACCCCCAAACCCTATCCACTTACCTTAGACACTTATACTTCCTTGGCCTGTCAATTTCCCTGGCCCTTTAAACTTACCTGCTTTACAGTAGTTAGTGCCACAAAAAAGGTGGCATGGCCTCCTTGAATACACTGGAGCTACACTTCACTGGGGCCTGCAAGGAGTCTTTTGACGTAGGCCCCACCAACTTCAGCAAATGGAAGTGGCAACGTAATTTTCAAGACCAGGTAAGTAGGTATTTATTACTTCTAATTTCTGTGGGCCAGCACTTTCCGAGGCTAGTCGGAAGCTATGGCCCCATAAAGCTATCTTGGCAACATAGAAGGAATCCATTGAGAATTATGGGTAATAGTCCTTGGATAAATGAGCACTCATGGAGGATGAACATGGTAGTAGAGCAATTGAGAAAATCAATATGTAGGACAATAAAGGGACAGGAAAGTTTGCTCCCTCTTTTATTCAGCTCTTGATTTGATCTACATCATTTGAAGAGGCGCAGCACATACCAGACTCTGGAGAAAGGGGAGAAAGACTCCCCATTGGACCATTATATGCATTTGGGCAGCCAGCAGAAAATATCATGAGCAATTGATCTGGAAACAAGCTTGTTTCAATTAGCTCATTGAAACTCTGCTAATATTCTACACCCCCATACCAAGTCCTACTCATCCATCATTCCCCTGCCCCTCCCCTCACAATCACTGACCTACATTGGCTCACAGAATGTCAGTGCTTCCAACTTAAAAGTCTCACCATCATGTTCAAAGCTCTTCATAGCCTCACATCTTGTCATCCCTATGACCTCATTCAGCCCCAGAATTCTGAGGTTTCTGCATTCTTCCAACTCCATCTTATGTGATCCTCACTCCTTTGGTAGGTTTAAGAGCAGCCATCCCTTCAGTCAAATAGAATCTAAATTCTGGAATTCCTTCCATAAAGCTCTCCATCTCTCTACCATTCTTTTGCCTTTTCAGACACTACTTAAAAGCTACCTTTTTGACCAAGCTTCTAGTCTTCCCTCCTCCTAATTCTTTTTTTGGCTCAGTATCAGTTTTTATCTTACACTCCTGTGAAATTGCTTTGGGCTGGCTTTCTAATGTCAAAATTGCTATATAAATGCAAGTTGTATTTGTTATCTTTTAAGTAGTGCGCAAAGTCAGCAGAAGAGGAGGCAGTCTGATCTACCCACCCTTTCCACCCACCTGCTCATGTCATTTATTTGAGGAGTGGGCCTTTTTTAAATGCTGTGGATGCCACATTGTGCACCCAACACTATTCACTGGTTTTTGGAGGGCAGGAAATTGTCCAACTCCCATGCTGAGCCAGATGGGAGGTCGCATCTAGATGGGGTCTTAAGCTGCTGGAGTTTGCCTGGGAGAACAGGATAAGCACCCTGCTCCACTTGATAAACTTATTGGGCTATTTATTTGAGTGAGCATTTGTGGTTTCTTTATGGATTGCTGATTAAGCTATTCAACACCTTGTACAACTGGACCAAGCGTAAATCGAAGTGCACACTATGCCATATCAAGGTTGTTGCTGAGGTGCCTCAATAATTTTCAATTATAGACTGCCAGTTTTTCAGATGAGAAACATCATTCCCCGTCCCCTTCCCCCATGTGTTTTTATAAAATAACTTTTATCAACTTGTCCTCTGGCTCTTATAATTGAACCCTGAACTGTCTGCTTCTCTAATCCTCAATGAAAATTTCCTTCAATTAAATATTGGGAAGACTGTAGCCATTGTTGTCAGACCAAACTCCAAACTCAGCTTTCAAGTTACTAACTTCATCCCTCTCTCCTTGCCTACAACCTGAGATTAAATCAGTCTGTTGGCAATTTAGGTGTCACATATGAACCCAAGTTGAGCTTCCAATCTGTTATTCAAGTTATCACTAAGACCGCCTCAGTCACATCATCCAACTTCACCCCTATCTCAACTCATCTGCTGCTGAAACCCTCATGCCTTTGTTACCTCTAGACTTTACTACTCTAACTCACTCCTGTTTGGTCTCCCACATTCTACCTTCCGTGAACTGGAGGGCATCCAAAACTCTGCTGCCTGTGTCTTAACTCAAAGCAAGTTGTAGTAGTTGAAGGCATAGCTTCTCCTGTCTTATCAGGCGACATGTGATGTTCTGGGAGGCTGTAATCAATGGGCTTGAAGCATGAACAATCCGGGGTTTGGGGCTTCCTTATGAGAGTCTTGATCGAGCATGTAGCACCTGAAAAGCTCTCTGTAATAAAGTTTATCTGTTTCTTGTTGAAAGCTGTCCGCTCCGTCAGGTCATTACATTTGGCGATGAGGGTAAAATAGCTCCAATGCTGTACCTCGCCTTGTTACCATGAGTACATTGAATCTTAAGAGAAAGAAAAATATACTCACCAGTCATGCCACTCTTCAGCATAATCGATCCTTATGATGCAACTATGGAAGACTGGAGCCAGTATGTAGAGCGCCTCGGATTTTATTTCGTAGCGAACGAATGTACCACTGAGGAAAAGCAGAAAGCCATCCTTTTGAGTGTTTGTGGCAGTTAAACATACAATCTTATTCACATCCTGACGGCCCCGAGCGCACCTAAGTCCTACAATGAATTAGTGGACCTTGTGAAAACATACTTCCAGACGAAGCCATCCGTAATAATGCAGGGTTTTAAATTTAATTCCAGAGTTAGGGCTCCAGGAGAGTCCATCACAATCTATGTAGCGAACCTTAAGCAGTTGACAGAACACTGCGACTTCAGGGACACATTAAATGACATGCTGCGGGACCGATTAGTTTACATACAAACATATGAATTAGGAGCAGGAGTAGGCCACTCGGCCCTCGAGCCTGCTTCATTATTCAATAAGATCATGGCTGATAGCCTTTCACCCCTTGTTAATCAAGAATCTATCTAGCTCTGCCTTAAAAATATTCAAAGACTCTGCTTCCCCTGCTTTTGAGAAAGAGAGTTCCAAAGACACTCAATTCTCTAAGAGAAAAAAATTCTCCTCATCTCTGTCTTAAATATCTTAAATAGTTTGTGGAGTTCAGGACGATGCCATACAGCACTGTTTACTTGCTGAGGTTGACATCAATTTTAAGCGTGTCCTAGAAATCTCCCTTGCCATGGAAAGTGCTGCGAGAGACTCGCAGGCTTTGCAACACATACAACGTGATGCTGTTCTTCATGTGGGGTGGTGGGGGGAGTGGGGGGGGTGGGGGATCCTACCGCCGAGCGTGGCGCAAAAACCAGGCCCACAGCATCGAAGGGAGGTGCAATGTCCACTGTTAGAAACATGAAAAGGCCTAGTAGAAGCACTTTAGCAGCGACTTCAAGATTAAGTTGTTCTAGATGTGGAGGTGACCACGGATCGGACACCTGTAAATTCAAGGAGGTAGAATGTCATTACTGTCATAAGAAAGGTTACACAGTAAGGCAATGCAGGGCAAAGTCAAAACAGCCCATAAAGCAGCAAACTAACATGATTGAATTTAAAACTACAGTAGAGCCTGAGGCTGCTGCCACCGACATTTATTCCCTGTATAACGTAACCACTGTAAAAACTGAACCTAACACTCTCACAATCCAAGTTACTCAGAAGCCACTAATAATGGAGGTGGGTACGGGTGCCTCAATTACAGTGGTGGAAGAGCACAATTTCAAATACCTTAATGAAGGTAGACAACCAATAAACCTGGAGTGGACAGCTGCTAAATTAAGGACATACACTGGAGAATCTATTCAGGTAAAGGGCATCGCCACAGTACAAGTGTCTTATAGGCAACAGACAGCTCAGTTACTTATGATAATAGTGAAAGGAGAAGGACCCAGTCTTTTAGGCTGAGACTGGTTAAAGAAGATTAAGCTTTTCTGGTCTGAGATATTTCACTTGAAAACAGGAGGAGTGCCTGAACTGCTAAGGAGATATGACATGGTATTTCGGGATGAATTAGGGAAGTTAAAAGGCGTGCAGGCCAAGATATATGTGGATCCTCAAGTGACACCACGTTTCTTTAAGGCCACACCTGTGCTGTATGAGTTGAACGGAGAAGGTGGATGCAGAACTGTGCCAGTTAGAAAAGCTGAGCATCATTAAACCTGTCCAATTCTTAGAATGGGCAGCACCCATAGTTCCAATGGTTAAGCCTGATCAAACCATATGCATTTGGGGGGACTATAAATTGACCGTAAATAAGGCAGCAAATCTAGACAAGTACCCCATTCCAAGGATGGATGACTTGTATGCAAAGCTGGCTGGAGGCAAGTCCTGCATAAATTTCGATATGAGTCACGCCTACCAACAATTAGAACTGGATTGCACATTGAGAGAATACGTGACTATTAACATACACAAGGGTCTTTATCAGTATGCTTGCCTACTCTTTGGTGTATTTGGTGTATCGTCTGCATGTGCTATCTTCCAGAGAACAATGGAGAGCTCTTTGCAAGGACTTCCCCACGTGGTAGTATGCTGAGATGATGTTCTGATCACAGGGTCAACCGAGCCTGAACACTTGGCCAATCTGGAAGAGGTGCTAAGAAAGTTCATGGAAGCTGGCGTATAGTTAAAGAACGAAAAATGCACATTTTAGGCGACAGAAGTTACTTACCTGGGTCACAGGGTGGACGCCATGGGTTTGTATCCAGTAGAAGAGAAAGTTCGGGCAATAAGAGATGCACTCTTACCACCCGATGTAACCGATCTCAAGTCCTTCCTGGGTATGATCAACTAGCCGCTTCTTGCCTAACTTGTCAACTGTGTTGGCACCATTACACTTGTTAAAAAAGAACCAAGAATCACCATGGTCATGGAATTCATAATAGGAAGAAGCCCTTGTGAAAGTAAAGAAACTGTTGCATTCGTTGTGTTTATTGGTAAACGACAACCCATCGAAATAATTGGTATGAACATGTGATGCCTCCCCTTCTGGTTTGGGAGCCGTGGTATCACACAAAATGGAAAATGGATCAGAAAGGCCCATTGGCTGTGTCTCGAGGACCCTCTCCACAGCCGAGAAGGATTATTCCCGGCTAGAAAAGGAAGGTTTGTTGATGGTGTTCGGGAGGGAAGAAATTCCACCAGTACCTACATGGACGACATTTCACCATTGTGTCGGACCATGAACCATTAATGGGTTTATTCAGAGAGGATAAAGCCATTTCGCCAATAGCATCAGCAAAAATACAATGTTGGGCTCTGATATTATCTGCGTGTGAGTATACTTTTATGTACCGTCCTGGCTTACACATTGCAAATGTGAATGCACTCAGTCATCTCCCGTTACCAGATAACATTGTACATGCTCCTATTCCACAAGAAGTTGCGCTATTACTGAATTTTTTGGATTCTTCGCCTGTGTGTGCAAAGCAAATTAGAAAATGAACGAACAGAGATCCAATATTGTCGAAAGTCAGAGACTTTGTTTTGCAAGGATGGTCAAATTCACCTATCTGAAGATTTGAGACCGTTCCATGCCAGAAACAGAGTTAAGCTGTCAAGATGGAATATTGTTGTGGGGATCAAGAGTTGTTGTCCCATCACAAGGTAAAGAACCACTCTTGATAGAGCTTCACAGTGCGCATCCAGGCATATCAAAGGTGAAAATACTTGCGCAATGCCATGTCTGGTGGCCAGGCATTGACAATGAGGTTGGAAGCATGTTCAAGCACTGTCTCCATTGTCAGCAACAACGGAAGTTGCCTGTTTCTGCTCCATGGGGGTGGCCTGATCAACCCTGGGTCAGAGTACATATCAAATGTGTAGGACCATTCTTAGATACCATGTTTTTATTGATCAAAGATGCACACTCTAAAGATCACCAACATCGAGCGCAATTATCGAGAAGCTGCGTCACTGTTTTAGCATACATGGCGCTGAAATCATTGTTTCTGATAACAGTAAAGCCTTTACCAGCACAGAGTTTCAGAAATTCATGAATCTGAAAGGAATCAGACATAATAAAACAGCCCTTTATCATCCCTCATTGAATGGTTTAACCGAGAGAGCCGTACAAACTTTCAAGTCTGGTATGAAAAGGTTATCAGAAAGTACTCTAGAACCTCAACTTACCCGCTTTCTTCTCAGTTATCGTACAATGCCACATTCGACTACGGGTTCAACAGCGTCTGAATTATTGATGAAATGCTGCCTACGTACATGGTTAAGCTAAATTTAGAGAGGAAGGTAGAGCGGAATCAGTAATCAAAAATCGAGCCACGATATACACAGCAAAGCTCACACGTTCAATGTGGGTGACATGGTATTCGTGCAGAATTTCGGAAGTGGACCTTGTTGGGTTCCTGGAAAAATTATCTCAGAGACTGATCCGTTATCTTTCCAAATACAAGTGGAAGATAGGATTGCAATGTAGCAGGCTTTTCAGTACCACAATGATGACCGTTGGAAGTGGCACAGCCTTATGAGTATTGCAAGGGCAAGAATGTTGTGTAACACTTTAAAGGGTATGCATCTGAGGATGTACAGTGCGCATTAGCCCAGCTCTCCCCACTAGTGCAGATACTCTCATGTCGAAGGGGCATGATGCGCAGTTAGCATAGGTGATACCAGCTGGTGAGCACGGCACACATGCACAGGATTAACTCATGGGGGCAATAACAGCTGCAGCCAATTCCCATTGGAGCAGTGAGGACAGGCCCAGCAATGCTCAGTACCATGTGGATGATGAGCCTCTGAGGTCATCAGCAAAGCAAGCACTTATGGTGCAGCAGCAAGAAATGTGTGGACATCCATCAGAGTCCCCAGATGCCGTTCATTCTCATGCGCACACGATGGAGGAGTCCATCCATGCCATGAGTAGTGCCATGTCTCCAGCTTTATAAGCACATGGCCTCCGGCATTGAGAAAAAGGCAATCCTCATGGAGAGTCACAAGTGCCAGGCCACCGAGTGCATGTAGGAGGCCTCCACAGTAAGCTGTAAATCTTGAGCAGTGTTGAAAGCTGGGTTGGCATGATGGCTCAGAGACGAGCAGATCCATTGTCAGGTGGCGGGTAGTTCCTGGTAAATAGGGGAGTGAAGATGGGCCATGAAAGGGTCGTGGCATGGATTGGTGAAGGCAAAGTGGTCTCTGCTTGAGGTGTCCTCACCTTTGATAGGAACCCCTCTGACCATGACCTGAACAGTGCTTACCATAAAATGATAGAGGCAGCCCCTGCACAGGTGCAGGCGACTAAACTTGTGCTGGGCCCCTCGAGCTCTGCAAGCTAGACACCATAGGCCATAGGTATCTGATGCACCAGAGTGGCAAAGCCAGCAGGCTGCCCCCACATCAGATTTAGGGGAATACACTATATAAGTAGCTAGAAGTGATTGCATAAATCACGTATTTGCACAAGTGGTCTTTATTTCATGTATGGCATGGTATGTGTGTTTAAATTGTTCACCTCAGCATATGTTTTATGCCTTATTTCAGTGTTTCGTGTGGCATTGGTAACTGTCGGGCTTGGGATGGCGTCCTCATGGGGTATGTGACATTGTAATGGTTTAGCATCGCAGGCCACCAGGGTATTCACAGGGGGGTGAACGGCTCTGGTCCAGTAGCAGCATGGGGAGTCTCAGCTGGGTCTAGGGTGCATGAGGGGGGTTAAGGGTTTCCCTTGCATGCATGTCAATGGTCGCAGCCATCAGAGCCTCCTATGTATGGCCACTGCCCGCATGGCTTAGCTCCGCTTCCTCCCAACATTCTCATTGGAGGAAGCGGCGTGCTTAAGAGAGTCATCTGCCACCAGTTCTACTCCTCTCTGTTGTGCCGATTGTGCAGAGCGCAGCATACCAACACAATGCGGACAACTCTTGAGAGGCCATATAATGCCCCACAAGTTCATCTATGCTGATGACAACTGTTGTGCCACCCAAGTTCCATCCTTCTGCACTCTGGACCAGATCCTTAATGAAGATGTTACAAAGTTGACATACTACAACAATGCATGGCGTCTCACATTGAATCCCTCTAAAACCATATCCAGGGTATTCCAACTCCACAATGCCAGTGCCAAAAAGGAATTGCATATCTATACAGATAGCCAGAAACTAACACGTGATCCCAACCCAACATACTTGGGAATGTCTCTGGACAGGACTCTGTCCTTCTGGGATCATCCGAAGGAAACAGCAGCAAGGGTCAAAATAAGGAACAACCTACTAACCAAACTTTCTGGATCTATGTGGGGCACTGCTGCCACAACACCCCGGACCTCAGCACTTGCCCTACCATACTCCACAGCAGAGTGCTATGCACCTGTCTGGCAAAGGTCATCACATACACATCTTGCTGATACTCAATTGAATGTGACAATGCGCATCATAACTGGAACTCTCCACTTAACACCCTTTCCTAGCTTCTTGTCCTCAAACATCACTCCCCCACACATCTGCTGTTCACCCACCTACTGCCTGCCTCCCAACTCTGCACCCCGTATGGAGCACCCTTCCTGAGCAAGATCTGCCAGAAGACATATTTGGATCAAGGAATAGGAAACACGGGAAGTCTCTAACAAGTTCCTTGTGACAAACCCCACCTGTTGAATGGCAGGCTTTGAACTACCAAGGCAAGAGTGGTCCTTGCTAAACAGGTTCAGAGCAGGCCAGGGCCCCTGTGCAGCAAACTCCACCGCCGGGGCCTCAGTACAATGCACGTGCGGCAAGTCACAAACAATGCTGCACATTACTGAGGGGTGTCTCATCCACACACTAAGTGGCAGGCTGATCACCTTAAACTCGGCAAATGAGGAGGCTATCACTTGGCTTAAGGATTTACATTCGCTACATAAATAGACCACTGAAGGAGCCGTCTAAACATCTGAAGTGCATTTTCAGAAGGCCAATTGCCTGCTCAATGGTCATCTTTGTAGTTAGATAGCTGTGGCTGTATGTTTCTTTTGCCCAGTGTTGGGGTTCTGCATTGATCTGATCTGCCAAGCCCTCAGTGGATACCCCTTGTCACTCAGGATCCATTCATGAAGGCTTCTGGTAGACTGAACAGTTGAGGCACCTTAGACTGTCTCAGAATGAAAGAGTAATGGCAGCTTCCTGGGAACTTCGTGCACACGTGCAGGATCCTTTTATGATGGTCACATGGAATCTGTTGATGAAAGCGCCTGGCTGCTCTGAGGAAACCTTGGTGGCCACATGTGTGCAGTATTTGACTTCCCAGACCTGAGGGAATGTTACCATGGTGCTGAAGTTGGCCACCTTCTCGGTCAGACTTGCATTATTGGTTCGCAACCTTATGTATTCCCTTGGCCTTGTGAACAAGGTATTTGTCACCTGTCTGACACAATGATGGGCTGCAAATGACAAGATCTGACAAATATCCCCAACCAATCTGTGCAATGATCCTGTCATGAAAAAGTTAAGCGTCATGCTCGCCCGTCACAGACAATGAGCACCCACCTCATCCTGGTGACCTCAACTCCTCCAGCATGCTACATAGGTCAGCGATTTATCTGCCTTGATAAATGGCACTCTACAGGAACACTGCTCCAACAAGCTCATGTAGCTGACCATTTTGCTCTGGGTAGTGCCTTCTTCAGGCACCTGACTGCCTCACTGCCACTATGAGCCCTGCATGTACCTGTGCCAGCAGAGCATCATGCTCCTCTGGCCACTACAGGCCCATCTCATGTGGCTGCTGAAGTTCCTGTCTCTCACACTCCCTTTGATTGGAGCCTTTAACCCTCAAGGGATATCAACCCCCTGGGATTTTGTATCAGTGCAAAGGAAAAACTGCCTTGTATCCACACAGTATATGCATCATAATTGTCCAATTGTATTGAATTTGAGAACTGAATTTATACTGTAGATCTTCTAACTTGGGGTGGGGGGGGGAAGGAAATTAATGAAGATATGCACTTGACTGTGCACTTGACAAAAAACTGAATTGGACTAGCCACATAAATTCTGTGGCTAGAAGAGCAGGCCAGAGGCTGGGAATTCTGTGGTGCGTTACTGATCTGACACCCCAAGACCTATCTAACATCTACAAGACACAAGTCAGACGTGATGGAATACTCTCCACTTGCCTGGATGAGTGTGGCTCCAACAACACTGAACAATCTAGGACAAAGCAGCCTGTTTGATTGGCAGTTGATTCACTACTTTAAACATTTGCTCCCTCTACTGCCGGCGCACGGGGTGTCAGCTGTGGCTCAGTTCATAGCACCCTCGCCTTTGAATCAGAAGGTTGTGGGTTCATGTCCCACTCCTGGAAACCAAGAACTGTGAATGTACTCGAAAGAGTTACATGCGATCTGTTGATAACTCGAAAGAGTTACTGCCGGCGCACAGTGACTTGGAACTGTATCGCTGTTCGTTCACTGTCGCTGGTCAAAATTCTGGAACTCCTTCCTAACAGCACTGTGGGTATACTTACACCAGATGGACTGCAGAAGTTCAAGACCACGGCTCACCATCATCTTCTCAAGGGCAATTAGGGATGAGCAACAGATGTTGGCCTTGCCAGCGATGCTCATATCCCATGAAAGAATAAATATCGAAAAAAAGTTGAGACCCTGTAAATCAGGTTTAGAGGCTGTCTGTCGCACTCCAGTATTGGGCCAACCTGCTTCCTGGGAGTGGGTTGTCTGCCCACTCCTTTGCCCTACCTCCATTAAAGCTGGTATTGAGTGGAAGTTTTAACATCTCATGCAATCAAAACCCACCCTTTTTTGGCAGAGAGATGGGGTTAAGATTCAGTCCATTGAAAAATGAATGAAAATGCATAATTTTTAATATTAAAGAAAATATTTTTCCAGAGGAGCATGCACCCCCTGGGAAGTTTTGTCACTTGGGGCCTATTTTAAAGGAGTACTTCTGATTTAATATTTTTTTACTTGCAGTCCAATCGTTAACTCCATTGCTTGGATTTAGGACCTAAAGTATTGAAGAATCCATTGAGGAAGATTATGCTTGTAATTTATTGTAAATATGTAATATCTGATGAATTGATTGACTTAATTTGTGATCTTGGTCACATTTAGGTTAGGCCTTCTGCATCATGGCTTTTTTTAACTCAGTAGAGACTTGCCTTTGGTAACCTGCATGAATCCAGTGTAAAGGTAAAGATATTGAACTTTTCCATGTTAGTACTAAAATACCTTTGCATTTACCAGCGGCACATAATGTGAAACTAACAAGTTGGAAATTAAAATGGAGTGGGAACACAGCAAAGTGAAGAAGAAAGTTATTCAACTGTGTAGCATAATTTTTAAAATAGAGGAGTTGAGGCAAAACAGGTTACAGAAAGAGTTTAAACTGGATGGGAACAGAGCTTCAGTTGAATGTTGAAAAAGGCATGGATGAGGGTTCCAGCAACAGGTAAACCAAGGCAGGGATGGAGTTGGGTAACACTGCAGAGGTGAAATAGGCCATCATAATGATAGTGTGAATATGTGATTGGAAACTCATGGTCAGCGACAATACTAAGGTTTTGAACAGCCTAGTTCAGCCTCAGACATTTGCCAGGGAGAGGGACGGAGTTGGTGGCTAGAGAATGGATTTTGTGGCTGGTACCAATTATAATGGATTCAGTCTCCCCAATATTTAGTTGGAGAAAATTTCTGCTTGGTCAAGCAGACAGTGGAGGAATTGAGAGGTGGTGGAGCGGTAGAACTGGGTGTCATCAGCACACATGTAAAATCTAATGCAACATTTTTGGAGGATATCACTGACGATAGAATGTAGATGAAAAATGGGGTCGGGGCGCAAGGATCGATTCTCAGGAGACACCAAAGGCAATGGTTCAGGTGATTCTTTAGCTAGAACTAGAACAGCCCCGGACAGCTGGACAATGGAAGAGAGGCGTTGGTGGAGGATGGCTTGGTCAACCATGTCAAAGACTGCAGATGGGCTGAGAAGGTTAAGGAGGGATAGTTTACCACTGTCACGGTCATATAAGATGTCATTTGTGACTTTGCTGAGAGCTTGTTTTGGGAATGGGGCAGAAATCTGATTTGGAGGGATTCAAAAATGGAATTTCATAACAGTTGGGAATGGATTTAGTAGGTGACCACACATTCAATGACTCTGGAGAGGAAAGGGCAGCTGGAGATGGGTGGTCATTTCATCATCAGGAAGAATCAAGGGACTGTGGGTGGGGAGCATCAAGGAAAACTGGCTTATTAATTGAAAAGAGAGGAAAGATGAGAAATCGGAAAGTGAAACTGGCGAAGGAATAGGAAGAGTACTAGTACACTCGATGTTGAATGGGATCTGGGTGGAGCAGGCCACCCAGCCATTCTGAACTGGGGGAGGATTGAATTTCAATAAGGAGGGGAAGTGGAAGGTTGCTAGAGTGAGCTGGGAAGATAATGCATACAAACATAAACTGGGGAGAGGGAACAGAGTGGTGTGAACTGGTGGGGGAGAAAAGAGGAAGAATAAGCTAACATGAAGTTGGGGGAGGAAGAGAAAAATAAGTGTTCGCATGAATACTGGATAGAGGAGAGAATGGAGCCTATATAAACTAGAGGAAGAGGAATACCAGAGTAAACTAGGGGTGAGGCGTGAAGAGTGGATCCATGAACTAGGAAGGGAGAGGGATTAATAAACAATTTAAAATTCAATAAACTAATTAATCACATGTAGTAACGTAAATTACCAATACAATTACCAATTAATTTTTCGGCAAAAAGTGAGAGAAAATGCCGCAATTTCTGTTAGAAACTTGTGTGACTTTCCAGGAACCTTGGTCTTTGGCTCCCCTTCTTAAGAAGCCTAGCACCAATCGTAATGCATAGCAAAAAATGCAGATGTTGAAAATCTGAAATTAAAAGCAGAAAATGCTAGAAATACTCAGGAGGCATGGAGAGAGGAATGGAGTTAAAGTTTTAGGTCACTGACCTTTTATCAGAACTGGGAAAAGTTAGAGATGTAATAGAGTTTAAGCAGTACAGGGGCAGTGAGTTGCGGGGTGTAGAAAGAACAGAAGGGAAGGTCTGTGATAGGGTGGAAGGCAGGTGAGATTAATTGGCAAAAGCGTACATGGCGCAAGGCAAAAGGGAGTGGAGTGGTAATGAGGCAAGTAAAGAACCACAAGAAGGGCCTAGAGGAGGTCTGAATGGCAGGATCCTGAACAACTGTTGCCTGAAAGCAAAAAAAAAGCCTCAAATTGTGAAAAGAAAAAAATGGGTGCAGAGATTCTAATCTGAAATTGTTAATCTCTACATTTAGTCCGGAAGGCTGTAAAGCACCTAATTGAACACTGCTCTCCCAGTTTATATCGAGCTTCATTGGAACACTGGGAAGCTGATGACGGAAAGGACAGAGAGGTCAGGGTAGGGTTGGAGCGGAGAATTAAAATTTCAGATCATAACCTCTGCCCCCATTTTTTCAGTTTTCTTTCCTTGTTTTGTATTGTGTTTTTTCCTGCCTTCCATCCTATCACAGACCCTCCCTTTTGTTCTTTTCCCTCCTCATTCCTTTCATTACCTCTGTACTTGTTTAAAGCCTATTGCATCTCTAGTTTTTCCCAATTCTGATGAGATATTATCTACTTAAAATGTTAACTCGCACTCTCTCCACAAATACTACCTGACCTGCTGAGTATTTCCAGAATTTTCTGGTTTTATACCATTATCCTGTTGTGATTGCAAGCTAATGTCCCATCTTTAACCCTTCCTTTTTCTGAAGACCCTGAATGTGTCATTGTCAGCCAACTCTGAACCTACCTCTTCCCCATTCCCTGTTTGAGTTCCTCCAGTTTGATTTTGCCCATGGCAAAGATGAGTAGCCCAGATCTAGCAGCAGTAATTATGCTAAAGATAAATTATGTGTCATAAGGCATTGGGAAAGGTGGCGGCATAGTGGTAATGTCACTGGACTAGTAATTAAGGGGTCCAGGCTAATGCTTTGGGGGCATGGGTTCAAATCCCATAGCTGGTGGAAATTGAATTCAATTAATAACTCTGGAATTAAAAGCTAGTCTAATGGTAACCATGAAACCATCGTCAATTGTCGTAAAAGCCCATGTGGTTCACTCATGTTCGGACCTGGTCTGCCCTACATGTGACTCTTCAATATCCCCTGAAATGGCCTAGCAAACCACTCTGTTGTATCAAACGCTACAAAGTCTTAAAGGAATGAAACCAAATGGACCCTCTGGCATCAACCTGGAAATGACAATGGCACACCCAGCCATGTTGACCTCCCCGCCTCCTCAATACTACCTGTCCCTCCACCTATCTTTGTATCATCTGCAAACTTAGCCAGGATGCCCTCAGTTCCTTCGTCTAGATCATTAATGTATAAAGTGAAAAGTTGTGGTCCCAACACTGATCCCTGCGGAACTCCACTAGTCACCGGCCGCCATCCTGAGAAGGACCCCCTTATCCCCACTCTCTGCCTCCTGCCAGACAGCCAATCTTCTATCCATACTAGTACCTTGCCTCTAACACCATGGGCTCTTATCTTACTGAGCAGCCTCCTGTGCGGCACCTTGTCAAAGGCCTTCTGGAAGTCCAAGTAGATAACATCCATTGGCTCTCCTTTCTCTAACCTGCTCGTTACCTCCTCAAAGAATTCTAACAGATTGGTCAGGCATGACCTCCCCTTGATGAAACCATGCTGACTTTGCCCGATTTTACCATGCACTTCCAAGTATTCTGAAATCTCATCCTTAATAATGGACTCTAAAATCTTACCAACGACCGAGGTCAGGCTAATTGGCCTGTAATTTCCCGTCTTTTGCCTCACTCCCTTCTTAAACAGGGGGGTTACATTAGTGATTTTCCAGTCCTCTGGGACCCTCCCTGACTCCAGTGATTCCTGAAAGATCACCACTAACGCCTCCACTATCTCTTCAGCTATCTCCTTCAGAACTCTGGGGTGTAATCCATCTGGTCCAGGTGATTTATCCACCTTCAGACCTTTCAGTTTTCCTAGCACCTTCTCCTTGGTAATGGCCACCATACTCACCTCTGCCCCCTTGAACTTTGGGGATGTTACTCGTGTCTTCCACCGTGAAGACTGACGCAAAGCACCTATTCAGTTCCTCCGCCATTTCTTTGTTCACCTCTACGACTTCTCCAGCGTCATTTTCCAGCGGTCCAATGTCCACTTTTGCCTCTCTCTTACCCTTTATATATCTAAAAAAAACTCTTGCAATCTTCTTTTATATTACTGGCTAGTTTACCCTCATATTTAATCTTCTCCCTCCTTATTTCTTTTTTAGTTGTCCTCTGTTGCTCTTTGTAGGCTTCCCAATCCCCTGGTTTCCCACTGCTCTTCGCCGCATTGTATGCTTTCTCTTTAGCTTTTATGCTGTCCCTGACTTCCCTTGTCAGCCATAGTTGCCTCATCCTCCCTTTAGTATGCTTCTTCTTCCTAGGGATGAATTTTTGCTGTGTCTCCCAAATTACTCCCAGAAACTCCTGCCATTTTTGTTCCACTGTCTTTCCTGCTAGGCTCATCTCCCAGTCAATTCTGGCCAGCTCCTCCCTCATGCCTCTGTAGTTGCCTTTATTCAACTGTAATACCTTTACATCTGATTCCAGCTTTTTCCTCTCAAATTGCAGGGTAAATTCTATCATATTATGGTCACTTCATCCTAAGGGTTCCTTCACCTTAAGCTCCCTTATCAAATCTGCCTCATTACACATCACCAAATCTAGAATTGCCTGTTCCCTAGTGGGCTCCACCACAAGCTGCTCCAAAAAGCCATCATGTAGACATTCCACAAATTCCTTTTCTTGGGATCCACTACCAACCTGATTTTCGCAGTCTACCTGCATATTGAAATCCCCCATGATCACTGTAACCTTGCCTTTCTTACACGCCTTTTCTATCTCTTGGTGTATCTTGTGCCCCACATCCTGACTACTGTTCGGAGGCCTGTACATAACTCCCATTATGGTTTTTTTACCTTTGTGGTTCCTCAACTCTATCCACACAGATTCTACATCATCTGACCTTACGTTATTTCTTGCTATCGATTTAATTTAATTTCTTACTAATAAAGCAACCCCACCCCCTCTGCCAACCTACCTATCTTTTCGATAGGATGATTCCAAAAACAATGGATCAGATCTAAGGTCTGCAGTCCTGGCAGACCCAGTCGTGAATGGTGGTGAACAATTAAACAACTAACCGGAGGAGCAGGCTCCACAAATACCCCACCCTCAATGGTGGGGGAGCCCAGCTGTGCAAAAGACAAGGCTGATGTATTTGCAACCATCTTCAGCCAGAAGTGCCGAGTGGATGACCCATTTCGGCTTCCTCCTCAGGTCACCAGTATCACAGATGACAATCTTCAGCCACTTAGATATACTCTGTGATATCAAGAAATAGCCAAAGGCACTGGTTACTGCAAAGGCAATGGGCCTTGACAATATTCTGGCAGTAGTACTGAAGACTTGTGCTTCAGAACGAGCCACACCCTAACCAAACTGTTCCAGTACAGCTATAACACTGGTATCTGCCCAGAATTGTGGAAAATTGCCCAGGTATGCCCTATCCACAAAAGACGACAATTCCAACCCAAGGAATTACTGCCCCATCTGTCTACTTGTGATCATCAGCAAAGCGATGGAAGGTGTCATTGACAGTGCTATCAAGTGGCACTTAGACAGCAGTAACCTGTTCATTGACGCTCAGTTTGGATTCCGCCAGGAGCACCCAATGCTTGACCTTATTACTGCTTTGGACCAAACATGGACAGAAGTGCTGAACTCCAGAGGCAAGGTGAGAATGAATGTCCTTGACATCAAGGCAGCATTTGAAGGGGTGTGGCATCAAGGAGTCCTAGCAAAACTGGAGTTAATGGGAATGTGTGGGAAAATTCTCCCTTGGTTGGAGTTGTATCTAGCATAAAGAAAGATGGTTGTGGTTATTGGTGGTCAATTATCTCAGTCCCTGGGCATCACAGCAGGAATTCCTCAGAATAGTGTCCAAAGCCCAACCATCTTCTGTTGTTTCATCAATGACCTTCCCTCCATCATAAGGTCACAAGCGGGGATGTTCACTGATGATTGCACAATGTTCAGTACCATTCTCGACTCCTCAGATACTGAAACAGTCTGTGTCAATGTCCAGCCAGACCTGGACAATATCCAGACTTGGGCTGACGAGTGGCAAGTAACATTTGCGTCACACAAGTGCCAGGCAATGACCATCCCCAACAAGAGACACGCTAATCGTCGCCCCTTGATATTCAATGGCATTACTTTTGCTGAATCCCACACTGTCAACACCCTGGGGCTACCATTGACCAGAAACTGAACCGGACCAGCCATTTAAACATTGTGGCTACAAGAGCAGGTCAGAGGCTAGGAATCCTGTGGCGTGTAACTCACCTCCTGACTCCCCAAAGCCTATCCACCATTAACAAGGCACAAGTCAGGAGTGTGATGGAATACTCTCCACTTGCCTGGATGTATTCAGCTCCAACAACACTCAAGCTCCACACCATCCAGGACAAAGCAGCTGGCTTGATTTGCACCCCATCCACCACTTCAAGCGTTTATTCCCTCCACCATCGATGCACAGTGGCAGCAGCATGTACTATCTACAGGATGCACTGCAGCAACTATCGAAAGCTCCTTCAACAGCACCTTCCAAATCTGCGACCTCTCCCACCTAGAAGAACAAGGACAGCAGATGCATAGGAACACCGCCACCTGCTAGTTCCCCTCCAAGCTATGCATCATTCTGACTTTGAGCTATATCATTGTACCTTCGCTGGGTCAAGATCCTAGTACTCTTTCTAACAGCACTGTGGATGCACCTACACCACATGGAGTGCAGCATTTCAAGAAGGCAACTCACCACCAACTTATCAAGTGCAATTAGGGTTGGGCAAAACAATGCTGGCCCACAGTGACGCCCACATCCTGTCTGTTATGGCACAGCGGATGGTAAATGCTGAACTGCTCAAATCCCAGAGGGAAACTTGAAACAGCTGCCATAACTGTTTTGCAATGTGTATTTTTATTTTGAGATGGGTGCCTTGAAGTCAGTAGTAATAAGTCCACCAAAACAAAATTAAACATTTATTAATAAAAGAAATTATTTTAAGCGCAAACGTAGATCTACAAATTACTACTACTACTGTGATAACTCCTAAATCCCCTAATTAATCTAGCGCCCAGTTACACTTCTGTTAAGGCAACAGTAAAACAACATAGATTCCAACAGACCCAGGCAAAACACACAATACCCTGGACAGTGATATCCAAAGTGAATTCTCTCAGCTTTGATTCCTGGAGACAGCAACTTGGTACATAGAGGCTGGAGGCTTTTCACACTTGTTGCTGCCTTCTTACATGTAACTGTATACAGGTTTCTCCCTTTTTATTGTAAATTCTATTGTCCTAATATGTCTTTGCAACTTTACTTTTTCCTAATATAAATCTTTCATAGCACTCATATTTATCAGTAATCTTTGGGAAAAATAAACACACTGTTTGGCTTAGCCTCTTCTGGCTAGGTGTTACACCTTACCATCTCTTTGAAATTTACTACTCTGGTTCATCTAAAAATGCAAATTTTCTTCACACCTCACATTCTAAAACTTCAGCTATGTTTACATGTTTAGCATTTCAAACCAATTTTCCCCCCTCGATACACCAGCTGTCCATAATTCAATTAAAACCCACACACACCTACACACAGAGAAACTAATCCAAACTCTACTATTATCCTATCTTTACAATAAATTACAATAATATGAAAATTATTATATTTTCATTACACTGTCAAAGAATAAAAATGATGTGTACATGAGCATGTGGCCCTTTGAGGTTGTGATGGTGGCTGTTGTAACTTGGGGAGCGTGACAGTAAAGACATCTTGGATCTGGTGAAGTTAAGAGAGCTGAAGGTGGAGTTCAGAGATGACATGTCATGACACATGAGAGTTGTAAGTTAGGGTACTTGTAAATAAGTGGTTACTATTGAAAATCACTGGATTAATTGTTGAGAAATTCTGACAGTCAAGTTCTTTTCTGAACTTTTTTTTAGCTGTTATCCAAGACTATTTTATGTCTAGATGCATTATTTCTTTTACATTGTTCATTAAAAATAGGGCTTTTAGGCAGTAAGGAGGGACAATTCAACCCATAAGTTAGTGGATCAGCAGCAGCTCACCCTTCAGCTTCCTTGCTGGCTCAGGTGGGATTAGACATTGTGCAATGTGGTAATGATCCAAGCTGACCAGGAGTAGCCCATGTTCTACATTGGTTCTTATGTCTCTACTCAGTCAGCTGATGTGGCGGTACGCTACTCTTCCTCATGTCTCATCTGTTCTTATTTCCCATTTTTCCTCCAGGTTTCTGCCAATTCCAGTGCCAGAACCTAGAGGTGAAGAGCAGTGGTTAGAACGTGAGTACAGAATGTTGTTTTGCTGATTTCTGCTGTGATTTTTGTTTTGGTGTACTTACAAATTCCTCACCTTTTGAAATGTTGGCTCCTTTTTTCTGTGATCTCCTTTAGTTAAGTAGCCCTGCTACCAATACAATAAGTGATGTGCTTCCATGTTTTGTTCAATGTCTCTGTTGGCTACCTGCAAGGTGAACAAAATGCCCCAGCAGAGTTAGTTGTCCTTCCACGTATCCCTCCCTTTGTGATGAAGTACTTGACCTTGCCCAAGCAATGCAAATTGAGAGCTTGGTGATGTGGGAGGTCATAAGCACAAATTTGCATCCAACCATACTGCACTTTAGAGAAGCTTGCCTGTTTTTCTGGGCCTCTCTATGGAACGATTTTTGTTTTAAATTGCTTCAGTGAGCCTCTGTTGCTACCCAACAGGTTCACGTGGCAGAGTAATACTGGGTGTAACACTTGAGTGAGTTAATATTCCATCAAGGCCCATGTATGGCTTGGGACTCCAATTTGCAATTATTTATGAGGCTGTCATTGGAGTCTAGCAGGCGCACCATTTAAAACCAAAACTGGTGGCTTTAAAATTGCAGATTGACTGCAGCAGAGCAGAAAGTGGGGCCATTCCATGTAGCTGCTCCCTGGTTTTGTTCCCGCTGGCTGGAGAGATTAATATCATTTGAATATGTTTGAGTTCTGTTATGATCCCTATACAGACTGATAACTTTTTTAAAGAGATATGAATTTTCCAGTGAACAACTCAAAGGATCACACAAGATTTCACATTTTAAGACTTCTCCTGTAACAAATAAACTAAAATCAACACAACTAAACATTAGTTAGTAAGCAACTTATACACTAAACTACAGAACGGTTCCCCCCACCTCCCCTTAACTTCCTAACACAACAGGAAACCATGCTGTGTTTACGTTATACTGTACTCTCTGTAGCCATATAATCTTAAGTTTAAAATTCAACTCCTCCTGGCATTAACAGGATCCCTTCTCCCTACTTCAAGGCGAATCTTCCAGCGTCCTTTTAAATAAAGTCCTTTTCACTCAACTCTTTGAGCGTAATCAAATGGACTCCCCATGGCAAGGTTCCCCTTGGCAATTCTGTAGTCTCTAACTTGTCACAATCCTTGTTTCCTCGAACATGGGTTCCTTCCTCACCAGGCCTTCTCCTGGTGATTAAACTAAAAGCGGTTCTTTTCTTCAGCTTAGCATAGCAGTGCCTGTGGTGGGTCTACTTTCTCCAAATCCTTTGGGGTTTCTGCCTCTGAAAGTCTGAGAGTCAGTGGTAGTCAGATCAGTTCCCTTTTCCTTTATGCCTAGGTGTTGCGGCTCCCATCTGACTTTGAATAAGTTTTGACTGAGGCCCCCTGTCCCCATGGCAACCAGGTCACAAGGGCTTATCCCCGGCAGAGCTCAGCACAAGTTCACACCATTTCCCCCCCATTCCAGGGCTTTCTGATTTACCTTAAATTAAAAGAGACAATTTGAAACCTAACTGTCTTATCAAGTTTAGCGGTAATAACACCGCCCCCTAAAAACTGAAAAAGTATTGTCATTAACATTATCAAAATATAGCAGTGTAAACACTTTAACCACTAATTTATTGCATAGAGTTTTGGTAATATTCTTTCTACTTCTGTCACATTTCACTATTAAACATTTTGTCTTGGCAAATTAATTATACTTAACCTGACCAACCAACTGCATTTGACAGCTAGGATTTAAATTCAGTTTGCAGGAGTTCTTAGAGCTGGAACTCTCTTGCAAGCGAGAGTTTACTTTACTACTGGTGCTTCGCTTTCTGTCACCTGTTGCAGAAGTTCCCTTTTTTCATTCTGCCTATTTTTTACAGCTTTTCCACATCCAGGGTTAGAAAATTGTATACTTGGTTTTATCTGGTTAACTTTGACAAGAACAACATTGTTGATTTCTGACAATCCCTCTGGATTTCTGGTACTGGCAGGTGTGATTTGTCAACCAAGAAAAAATCCTCTGGCTTCTTACCCTTTCGATTCACTAACTTCCTTTGTTGTTCAAAACTTCTTTTTATTTTTTCTTTGTTGACCTTTTAGCACAGTCTTTGAACCACCCTGTTTAGATTTTAACTCCTGACCTCCATTCTGTCCCATGTCTACAGGTATTTTAATGTCCGTAAAGTCTGGAAAGAAAATCTGAACCAGCCACTTGTTTGAATTGTCTTTGTCTTGTGTAAATTCAGGATCATTTTGTTTGTTTTTGTGATTTAATCCATTAGTGTTCCAGGAGAGGCAGTATGACATGGCCTTCTTTTGTGCAAGCAGTTCATTTTTGCTATCCTCTCATTGAAATCAGAATTCTTTTCATTATCAGACCTCTTATCTTTCTAATTTTTGTGTGGGTTTGCAAACAATAGTTTACTGCTAACAAGCTTGTGAGACAATTCCCCATCCCGCCTCTGTTAAAACTGGAAGTGGGCAGGTTTGAAGTTTGAGGCAGGTTGGGTTCACGTTTTAAATTTCATTTTACATTTTGCAATCCCAAGGTGACCCATTGTTGGGACTTAAAATTACCTGCTTCATGTTTGTAAGAGCTGATATTACAGTTATATTCTAAGTCAGGTGTTCCAAAACCATGGGTTGTGACCCTCAGTGGGATCACAGGACGAGGGGTTGTGAGCTCCCCCTCCTCCAAGGCAGCAATGATCATTGTGGAGACAAAACTAGGCCCTAATGCAGCTCTTGCAATGGGCCACTTTGATAGCACACCCAGAGTTGTAATTCTCTGTGGCGAGAGTCTGCTGTTTATTGCAAAATTTGCTGGAGCTGGCCTCCATTTTTGCTGCATTGAGTTTGATCCTGTGGTATTCATTAGGTGGCCCTTGGGCTACTTGCCTTCTCAGTGGCCTGCTTGCTGTTTCCGTTCTGCTTGCTGCCTTCTTCCCTGACCCTCCCAGTTGCTGCCTCTCCCTTGTTTGATTTCTCCTGTCCTGCTGTCGCTCGCCTGAACCCTTACTTGTGGAGAGGTTCGGGAGAGGGAAGCAGCGACTGAGAAGGTTGGGGAGCTGGGTGGCAAATGGAAGAATTGGGTAGCGGGAACAAAGTGGTGACTGGGGGGATTGGGGAAGGAAATGGCAAGTGGGAGAGTTGGGAAGAGGGAGAGGTGTTGAATGGGGAGAGGTGGCAAACTGGAGGCAGGAAGCGGCAAACAAGAGTTAAGTTGAAAGAATTAGTAAGTTGAGAGTTAGTAAATTATTAAGTGGTGTTAAGTTAGAGGATTTTTGGGCTAGTTAGGTTCAACTAGGCAATAGGTTTTTAATGTAAAAAATTATAGGTCAAGACCATAACTCACCTTTATTCCATGTTTTCTTATGGGAAAATGATTTTCATATAGCGCGCCATTTTTTAGGAACACATTAGGAGTACTAAATAAGGGTACATAGTAAAGAAGTTATGCTTCTTTGTTGAAACTTTGTTAGATCACTTTTGGTGTACTGTATAGCTAATGTTTTTTTTCTTTTATAATAATTGTTTATGCTTTATTTACCAACATACCTTAAACAAATAAATTCTAACAAATCTATAAGATTTTTAAAAATTCTGCTTGTGGCACAATTAAAATTTTCTGATACCCCAGTTGGCTATCATTTTTCTAGTGAATACCATTGGTTTGACTGCTCAGTGTGTCTGGGGGTGGGTTATATTATTGTTCTTGTAGTCTTAAGAAGAAAGAGGCGTGTTGGTGGAGTTTGTTACAACATCAGATATCAGCTTTAAGTTACTGAATAAATAAGGGGCTTCAATATCGTGAAGAGGACAAAGGAATTTTTTCGTGGTTGCTGGGGATCAATCTCCACCCCTCCCCCCTCCCCCGCACCCCCAACCCCTGCTCTCACAACTCTTTCCTTCTGCACTGCTCTCACAACTCCTCTTTCTTCCCCACCACCCCCTGCTCTCACTCTGGGGTCATGACAATTTAAAAGCATTAAAATGGGGGTCACAGTAGGAAAAATTTCAGAAGCACTGTTCTAAGAGGTTGAATATGTTTGTCATTATAAGCACTTTGCCTTGTCAATCATTGTTGGAAATGTTCTCGTTAAGTATGCTGGCTACTACATTATGTAATGTTCTCAGCACTGCATAGCTGGTGGTTAGCATTTCTTTAAAAGAAATGAGGTAGTAACCCAAACCTACACACTCCCTCTCCTTTTTTTTCTCTCTGGGTGGGGATGAGAAACTCGCTCCTATACAGTAAATGTGATCCCGGAGCAAAGTGTACGTTTTAAAAATTTATTCTTTTCATTAAATGTGGGTGTCGCAGGCAAGGCCAGCATTTGTTGCCCATCCTGAATTGCCGCTGAACTGAGTGACTTACTAGGCCATTTTAGCAGGCAGTTAAAAGTCAACCACATTATTGAGGATCTGATTCACATATAAGCCAGACCAGGTAAGGACAGCAGATTTCCTTTCCTGAAGGATATTAGTGAACCAAACAGGTTTTTATGACAATTGATGATGGTTTCATGGTTATTGAAGCTAGTTTTCAATTCCAGATTTTATTAATTGAATTTAAATTTCACCAGCTGCTTTGATGGTATTTGAAACCATGTCCTCAGAGCATTAGCCTGGGCCTCTGGATTACTAGCCGAGTGATATTACCACTAAACTACCTTCTCCCTCTGAAGTTTTATTATTAGTCAACCTGCATCACTCCCTACAAACAGACCTCCTGTGATCACAAACCTGTTCGGACACCCCATGTTTGCCCACATATATATGTGTTTACCTGCCAAACCACGCTGTACCATCTATCCACCCATCCCAGCGATATCTACGCCAAAGAGCAGGAACCGTACCTGCTTTCAGGCTGCATTCCCTGCCCAACAGGAATCAACTGTATTGAAACTTTTACTGCCTAATCTACACCTATCAACTGTTTTCTGACAGAATGCAGCCGGTATTATTTTGTTGTATTTATCATGCTTTTATAGCAAAAGGGAATTACGTTATTAAGAAAAAAGAAATTGCCCCTGTTTTCATCAGGTGGAGGCTAATGTTAGCTTAAATGGCTCTAGGTCTTTATGGTTGACAGCTGCAGATAATTGGCTTTTTTCCTTAACAAAGAAGCCTAATGGAGCTGCACAGCATTCATTGCCTTTTATCCCATTATAATAGTAATGTATTTAACTTAGTTTTTAAAATTGATTTAATGCTAAGCTGCTTACGGTGCATGTAGTGGAGATGACAGGCAAATAGTGCAAAGTGTCTTTCTGCTGTGAGGGTCATGCATGAATGATTGCCAGTTTCTTCATTTTAATAAAATGATGTTCTATTGAAATAATATTTTGTACTGAAGTACATTCTAAAATTATATCTAGTTTCCTGCCATGCAACCTTGTTTAGACCTATGGTAAAGCTTAAAAATTTTAAATGTATCGATGAAACTCCCTTTTGTTAAGAAAACTGCAGGTGTTTAATAAGAGTTACCATTAAAGAATTCCTTTTGAAAAAGTTCTACATTAGTGTTATCCTGAAGTATTTGGCCGAAAAATTATTTTCACCCTTGTTTTTAGCAGAAGCTATCTTATAATGGCTTCTCAAGAGATTGCCATTCCTGCTCTGTCTTCAAAACAGGGACTCCAAAACAAAGCATTCTGGAATACAGGCAACGTACCCTGTAATTTTCTTGAGTGCACATACAACTTGCTTAAATATGGATCCCCTTGAAAATCTTTTTTACACAACGTGCAGCAACTTAAAGGGGCTGACTTGTGCGTGACTTTTCAGTTGCTGGGCAGGTGCATGGCTGTTCAATTTAAAGAGAACATTGAACACAGCAACTGTCCATCTGCTGTTCCACTAACGACAAATATATTTTGCACAGGATTGTTTTAAGGGAAAGTGGTTCTGTGTGCGTTTACATTGTGATGTAGAGTTTTCACTGTTTTCTTCTGCATAATTCACCTAAAATCAGCATAACCAGTGAAATAAGACTGGAATTTTAAACTCAAATAACATTTGGCACAAATCGAATTTCCGCAATCTTTTGCGCTTGTTTAAAGAGCATTGCGTTGAAAGCCAGTCTATCCACAAAGCTGGAAATGTGCTTGTTGTCTGCTGATTCCTGTTCAAGTCCCAGTAGGGTGAACTCCCACCACCAGCACAATCTAACAATTGAACACCCCACTAACACACTAGAGTTTACAAAATAAGTCAAGACAACTGGATCTTACTATCTTTATCTGTGCCTTGGCCTTTAAAAGAAGGCAGAGATAAAAATTAACTACAAAGTTAAACAAATTACTAATGGTAATTAAGACCCTCTGATTTACAGTGTCTGCACAGATATTGATAATCATGGAATTTGTCCAAAAATACCACTAACATTCTTGGTGAAATAAAAACATCGTTCATCTTAATCATCACAACTCAATTACCCTTATTTATAAATGGTGGTATGAACTTGTGAGGAAGAGTGAAATGACTCCCCTATTCTTCCTTTCCAGGTCTGGGCATAGCAAACTAGGGAAATTGCAACCACCATTCATACATCACTCACACTAGCCTGGGCCCACACACAGACTAGTACAAATGGCAGAATAAGAGGTTAGGCTTAAGAAATTTTTACAGTTTGTGACGAAGATAAAACAAAGGAGTATACGGTTAGCTGTTCTTTGGCTGGTTTTGATGCGGTGATTCCACGTTGCACCTGTTTCATTCAGTTGTCTTCTTGGGTGTGGTTGTATGGAACAGATTTCCACATTTTATTCCCAAAAGAATCACAGAATTGTTATGGTGCAGAAGGAGGCCATTCGGCCCATTGTGTCTGCATTGGCTCTCGATTGAGCATTATGATTCAGTGCCACTCTTCTAACGTTTTCCTGTAACCCTGCATATTGTTTCTATATAATCATCTAATGTCCACTTGAATGCCTTGATTGAATCTGCTTCCAGGCAGTGCATTCTAGACCTGAGCCACTCGCTGTGTGAAAAAGTTTTTACTCGCATCGCATTTGCTTCTTTTGCAAATCACTTTAAATCTGTGCCCTTTCATTCTCTACCCCTTTACGAGTGGAAACAGTTTCTCCCTATCTACTCTGTCCAGCCTCCTTATGATTTTAAACGCCTCTATCAAATCTCCTTTTAGCCTTCTGCTCTCCAAGGTGAGCAGTCCTAACTTCTCCAATCTATTTTCATAACTGAAGTTTCTCATCCCTGGAACCATTTTTTAAAACTTCTTCTACACACTCTCCAATGCGTTCACATCCTTCTTATTGTGTGGTACCCAGAAGTGTGTACACTACACCAGCTGAGGTCTGACTAGTATCCTATACAAGTTCAGCACAACCTCCTTGCTCTTGTACTCTATGCCCCTATTAATAAAGCCTAGAGTACTGTATGCTTTATTAACTGCTCTCTCCACCTGTCCTGCCACCTTCAATGACTTGTACACACATACACCCAGGTCCCTCTGCTCCTGCACACCCTTTAGAGTTGTACCTTTTATTTTATATTGTCTCCATGTTCTTCCTACCAAAATGAATCACCTCACATTTTTCTGCACTGAACTTCATCTGCCCACTCTACCAACTTGTCTATGTCCTTTTGAAGTTCTACACTGTCCTCCTCACAGTTTACAAGGCTTCCAAGTTTTATATCATTCGCAAACTTTGAAATTGTCCCCTGCACACCAAGATCTAGATCATTAATAAAAATCAGGAAAAGCAAGGGTCCCAATACCAACCCCTGGGGAACTACACTACAAACCTTCCTCCAGCCCAAAAAATATCCATTAACCATTACTTGCTATTTCCTATTACTTAGCTAATTTTGTACCCACATTGCTACTGTCCTTTCCATTCAATGAGCTATAACTTTTCTCACAAGTCTTGGTTTGGAGTAGATTGTTCTTCTCAGAATGGTTACTTTATAAATTCGGGCACAATACTTTTGGAGAGAGAGCGCAAACAGCTTCAGCCCCCTGTTTCAGTACAGCATGGTCTTGATTTCCCTCCTGCTTTCCTCTTAAAGTACTCTGCTGGAATTCCAGAGAAATTCTATTAGTCCTTGTCTGCTGCAGTCATTGTTTTAGAACAGGTAATTGCATTTTGATGTCTCATCTTAGAAACATTTGCAAAGTTTCAATATAGTGAAAAGCCAACAGGAGATGGGGTCTTTGATGGCTCCAGGGAGTTGAGTGTCTTTTCTTTCCATCCCACTTGGTGGAATGCAAGCTGTATATTGTAGCTGTCTGGGCAGTCTTCATTATCTTTAGGGAGTTTCGGTTTTGTTTTTTAAATCCAGCCAGCCAGAAAAAGAAAAACTAGAAATTGTATCCTTAGAAAAAGCACATCCAGGAACAATGGCCAGCGGCTCGGAACTCTGAGCTTCCCCAAATGTTGTGGAGTTTTAATTATACAGCGTGTTTCTTTTTAAACAGGTTTCCTGCCCAGATGCCAGCCTGAATGACAGGCTTGGCTTCCTGTTGGGTGGGGAACGCTCTAGAAGAGACCACAGCCCGAGAGCAGGTAGGCTTCCTGCTCTTTCTGCAGATATTGTCGGGTGGAGGCGGGGGGTGTGGTTAGTGGGTACACGTGATTTGGCGGGTAACCGCGAATAGATATGGGCAAAGATTGGGTGTCCGATCTGGCCAGTGATCGCAGGAGGTCTAGTTGTAGGGAGGATGTAGGTTAGCTTTGGGGCATGGCTGCTTTTGGCTCATAAGCACCAAACTAACTCTTTTGGGGGTTAAAATAACCCTCTTTGGGTCAGATCAGCAAAACAATTTTGGGAAATGAAATATAATACTTTTAAGTAAATAACAAATACTTTTAAATTGTTGTCACAAAGTATAATTTTAAAATAAATTGACATTTCATTAACTATATTCTCAGAGCACCTTGCCTCATGGAGCTCAAGCCACCTGTATGTGATGCAGATGGCTGAGGATGTTTCCTGCAATGAACAGGTAAATTAGCTGTATGTGTATCAGAAATATTCTAGTCTGTAATTAAATTGGGTTTAACATGCAGCCAAACCCCAATGTATATAGTGCCTCCAAGTACCTGTTACTTGACTGGTCTTGTAATTGCCCTTAAGAATCCACTGGCAAATAAATGGCTCTGAAGTATTCATAAACTCATCAAGTTTTACTTAGCTACTGTATTTACAATGTTTTTACAACCTTAGTAAATAAACATTATTGCTGATTTCCTTCAGACTCATTTGGTATATTAACATCTCCATTAATAGTTCCTTATTCTTAAATGTGCAGCTGTTTTCCCCAATTGTAGCCATCCTTTGGGTACTAGAAGGGCACACCTTCTAGCAGCTGTTTTCAGAATGTCATTTGCAGTGATTTCACACCAAGTTATTTGAGCAATCAGCTATGGGTGATGTATTTCATAAACAGACCTAATTAAGAAAGGGAAATGTCGTGAGAAAATGTTAACGTAAATAAGCCCATGGCAAATGGACACAGCAATATGACTTTCAGTCTAGTTTATTGTTTAGGGAAGCAGGAGTGGGTGTCCTTTATCTTCTAAGGCGTATGTGTCACAGATTAGCACATTCTTAATTCTCAACAGTGTTCTAAGCACAGCTCCGAAATCTTGCGGTTAGCAATACAATAAATGGAAACCGCAGTATAAGCCTAAGTGCAAGGTTAATGCTATGCTGGAGATTTTTATTTCAGCCATCTGTAAATTTATGCTGATGGAAAGATCAAAGACATCATCATTATTGATTTTATCATTTGTCTAATGCTGATTCTTAGCAGTTACTCTACCACAAAAGTTGGCAACTTCACTATTCTCTGCACAGCCTATGTTCTGCCAGTGTAGCTCAGTTTGGCAGACTGTATTGAAAACCCATCTCTTGTTCCTGGATTCAGCATGGTTCAAATTGACACAGCTTGTGGGTCGGTCATTTTATTTTATAAATTTATTGTGCCATGATGTAGAAACTTAGAAATATAGAAAATAGGAGCAGGAGTAGGTCATTTGGCCCATCAAGCCTGCTTCGTCATTCAATATGATTATGGTTGCTCCTCTACTTCAACACAATACGTCTGCTCTCTTCCCATACCCTTTGATGCCTTTAGAGTCTAGAAATCTATCTATTTCCTTCTTAAATACATTCAGTGACTTTGTCTCCACAGTTTTCTGTGGTAGAGAATTCCACAGGATCACCACCCTTTGAGTGAAGAAGTTTCTCCTCATTTCAGTCCTAAGTGGCCTACCCCATATCTTAAGACTGTGACCCCTTGTTCTAGACCTTGCAGCTGGAGATAACATCATCCCTGCATAAAGCCTGTCCAGCCCTGTCAGAGTTTAAACATTTCAATGAGATCCCCTCTCATTCCATTAAACTCCAGTGAATACAAGCCTAGTCGATGCAATCTCTCCTCATACGACAATCCTACCATCCCAGGAATCAGTCAGGAAAACTTTTGCTGCACTCCCTCTATGGCAAGCATATCCTTTCTTAGGTAAGGAAATCAAAACTGCACACAATACACAGCTGCAGTAAGCCATCCTTGCCCTTGTCCTCAAGTCCTCTTGCAATGAAGGCCAACATACCATTTGCCTTCTTTACTGCTTGCTGCACCTGCTTGCTTGCAATGATTGGTGTACAAGGACACCAGGTTCCTTTGTACCTCAACGTTTTTTGTTGCAAAAATATACTTTATTCATAAAATATCTTCAACCACATTCCAAACCATTTCAAAATCACCATTACAAAGGTACAATCAGGTTCAACTTTTACAACATGTATCACAAGGTGCATCAGTACAAACAATGAATATTACAATCATTTGCAGACATTCATTTTGGGCTGTACAGCCCGAGGGGCTCTACACAGTTGCCAGTCCCTCGGTGCACTGTGGCAGAAAGGTCTTAGGCAGCGACCCTTCCCCATTGCGCCTTTGCGGCAGCTGCCCCAAGCTTTAGTGCGTCCCTCAGCACGTAGTCCTGGACTTTGGAATGTGCCAGTCTGCAACACTCGGTTGGGGACATTTCGCAATCTATCACCATTTAAATAATACTCTGCCATTCTGTTTTTCCTACTGAAGTGGATAACTTCACACTCATCCACGTTATACTGCATCTGCCATGTATTTTCCCACTCCCTTAACTTGTCTAAATCGCCTTGAAGCCTCTTAACATCCTCCTCACCACTCTCATTCCCACCAAGTTTTGTGTTGTTAGCAAACTTGGAGATATTACATTTGGTTCTTTCATTCAAGTCATTGATGTATGTTGTGAATAATGTGTTTCATTTGTAAATTTCATTTGTAAACCTTTATTTAAATGGGTTTTCAATTTATCTCACTTTTTTGATTAGAAATGTTACTCTTAAAAATTTCCTGATGTTGACAGCTCTAATAGCCCAATAGTTTAGTAACTTGCTGCCTAGACGTCTCCAAAGTATGGCCAGTAGGTAGAAGGAGGCACATAGAGGTCAATCTTTACTCCGTTTTAGATTTATTCACAAAGTGAAACATTACAAATGTAGCTCCTAACTCTACAACCCCCCACAAGTGCAGTAAGTGTCTCTATACTCTTTTGAAAGTATATTAGACAAATAACTAATGAATAACCTCTTGGAAAGAGGTACTATAACTTGACTGTAACTGAAATAAAACTTTAACAGGAACTCATTAAAATTAAATTAAAATGTCAGTTTGGGGGCTGATAATTTGCTCCAGCCCCTGCGGAGCTCACTGGTTGCGGAAGCTCTCAAGTGCACCAATGGACACTGCGTGCTCCCTCTCCAGGGAAACCCGTGTGCGGACACAACCAAGAAAGAGAGGCAGGCAGTCGGACCATACAACCCGCTCAACTGCCCATTGCCTGGACCTGTTAATGGCCACCTTGGCCAGGCCCAGGACCAGGAGTGTCTCTTTATACTCTTCTGATTAAGAAACAAAGTAATTGACTAAGTAACCAATTGACAGCCTCTTAAAGGGGCACTGTAACAAAAAAGTCTCTTTATATTTGCACAAGTAATTATCCAATGAGTGCCCCCCTCACATGTCTATACTTAACGTTAGTTTATGTAAGTAACTTGGACGAGGTACCAGACATCCATAAATTCATATCCCATATATCACCTTCAGGAGGGGTAGGGAGTTTTTTGACTCTGAATAATCTTTATAAGGATCAGGGTGAATTTACAGGATATTTTATGGATTAAATTTAAGTTGAAGTCCCATCTAACACTTCTGTTGCATAGTGTGCAATTATGGTACTAAGAAAACTTTAACTGGTTTAATTTTAACATTTTAAAGGGTATTGAAATCATTATTTCAGAAGAAATACTCTAAAACATCACTACACAGAGTTACTGCTCATCCCTTTGCAGCCTTTGTGTTCTCCTCACAGCTTGCTTTCCCACCTAACTTTGAATTGTCAGCAAACTTGGATACATTTATACTCGGTTCCCTCATTTAAGTTTGTGATATATTTTGTGAATAGCTGAGGCCCAAGCACTGCTCTTTGTAGTACTGCATTAGTTACAACCTGCCAACTGAAAATGATGTGTTTGTTCCTACTCTCTGTTCTCTCTCTATTAACCGATCCTCAATCCATACTAATCTATTACCCCAATCTCATGAGCTGCATATTTTTATAAAAACATTTTGTGTGACACCTTATCAAATGCATTTTGAAAATCCATATCTACTACATGCTCTGTTTCTTCCTCATCTACCCTGCTATTTATACCCTCAAAAAAATCCTAACGGATTTGTCAAATATGATTTCCCTATCGGTGCCCCCATGTTGTGCATGCCTTTTTGTGGGTTATGTGGAACATCCTTTGTTCCAGTCCAACTTAGGCTCCCTCCCTCACTTCATTTTCTGGTACATGGATGACTGTATCAGTGCTGCTTCATGCTATTGCCCTGATCTGGAAAACTTCATCGACTTTGCTTTCAATTTCTACCCTCCTCACCTTCACATGGTACATCTCTAACTTTTCCCTTCCTGGACTTCTCTGTCTCCATTTCTGGTGATAGGCTATCAACTAATATTCACTATAACCCCACTGACTCCCACAACTGCCTTGACTACACTTCCTCACACCCTGCTTCCTGTAAGGACTCTATTCCATTCTCCCAGTTCTCCATCTCTGTTGCATCTGTTTGAACCACACAACTTTCCTTACTAGTGCTGTTGATTTGTCTGCCTTTTTCTTCCACCAAGAATTTTACCCTCCCGCCCCACCGTTGTTAACAGGACCCTTGACAATGTCAGTTCTATTTCAAGCATTTCCGCTTTCTCCCAGAACAATGATTGGGTTCCCCTTATCTTCACCTTTCACCCCACCAGCTTCTTTATTCAAAGGACCATCCTCTGCCATTTTCGCCACCTCCAGAGTAATGCCATCACCAAGCAAATCTTCCCTTCCCCTCCCCTTTTAACGTTCAGAAAGGACCATTCCCCCTTTGACATCCTGGTCCACTCCTCAGCCACCCCCAACACCCCCTCCCTTTCCTACGACAGCTTTCCATGCAAGCGCAGGATATGCAGCACCTGCCCTTTTACCTCCTCCTTTCTCACCATCCAAGACCCCAAGCACTCCTTCCAAGTGAAACAGTGATTTGCTTGTACTCCTTTCAATTTAGTGTACTGTGTTCGCTATTCACAATATGGTCTTCTCTAAATTGGGGACCCAAATGCAGACTAAGTGACTGCTTTGCAAAACACCTCCGTTGAGCCTGCAAGCTTGTCACTGAGCTTCCAGTTGCCTGCCATTTTAATTCTCCACCTTGCTCCAACACTGACATTTCTGTCCTTGGCCTGCTTTATTGTACCAGTGAAGCTCAATACAAGTTTGAGGAACAGCTCATATTTCAGCTGTGCACTTGTCTGGACTCAACATTTCAGCAATTTTAGATCATAATATGTCCTCATTTTGTTGTGTTTCTTTACTGGTTTGTGTTTTTTTTCTTGTATCTCTCATCTTTTATTTTGTGTTTGGATAACAGTTATCCTGGCATTCACACCTACTCCTGATTCATCTTTTGTTTCTTTATCTGTCCCATTGCAACTCTCTTTGGTCATGCATCATGAAACCTTTTCTCATTTAATCTTTCCTGCCCTCCACCCTATCACAGACCTTCCCTTTTGTTGTTCTTCTCACACTCACCTCTCTCATTTTCTCAAAACCTATTACATTTCTATATTTTCTCAGTTCTGATGAAAGGTCACAGGCTGTTTCTCTCTCCATAGATGTGCTAGACCTACTGTATAGTTCCAGCATTTTCCGTTTTTAACTTACCATTTCCCTTTCATAGATCTGCATAGACTCCGCTTAATCATATTATGATTTTCTGAGAGTTCTGTTACCAGGTGTCTAATAATATATTCTGGCATTTTCCTGACAGCTGATTTTAGGCTAACTGGTTTATAAATCTCTGATTTTTCTGTTCCCTCTTTCTTGATGAACAGGGTTATGTTTGCTATCTTCAAATCCATGGGGAATCCAGAACCTAGTGAATTCTATAATTTCAAAATCGACCCATTTCTGGTCTTTGTAGCTACCTCTTTTAAATCCTACGATGCAAGCCATCAGGTTCAGGGGATTTGTTGACTTTTAGTCCCATTAGCCTTTCTAGTACTATTTCTTTACTAATGATTTTTTGGGTTCGTAATTTTCGCTAGACCCTTGCTTCTCCATTATTTCAGGGTTGATGAGGGTACCGCTTTTGATGTGTCTTTTCTTCATGAAGCCCCAAAGACAGAGGCGACCCCTGCACAGTTACAACTTGCCCCTCTCTCTACCATTCTCAATGTGTTGGGCTTAGGCACTCAGAGACTGTCCGCCATGGCCCTTTCAGTCACCAGAGCAGAAAAGGCAGTGGTATTCCTTCACATCAGCTGCAGGTTCCAGGAGAGCAAATAGGGACAAAGGAGCTGAATTCTAGAGCTGATGTGAAAGTGACTGCTCTTGACATCAAGACAATATCTGACCGAGTATGGCCTAGAAAAAATTGAAGTCAGTGGGGATTTGGAGTAAAACACTCCTCTGTCTGGAGTCAAACCTACCACAAAGGTTGTTGAAAGCCAATCACCCCAACTCTAGGACATTGTTGCAGCAGTTCATCAGGATAGTGTCATGGCCTAATCACCTTCAGCTGATTCATCAGTGACCATCTTTCCATCATAAGGTCAGAAGTGGGGATGTTCACTGATGATTGCACAATGTTCAATACTATTCACAACTCCTGAGATGATGAATCAGTTTGTGGCCACATGGACAATAGTCAGGTTTGGGTTGATAAGTGGCAAGCATCATTCACGCCACACAAGTGCCAGACAATGATCATCTCCAACAAGAGAGAATCTAACCATCTCCCCTTGACATTCAATGGCTTTGCCATCACTAAATTCCCACCATCAACATCCTGGGGGGGGGTTACCATTGACTAGAAACTTAACTGGACCAGCCATATAAATACTACAGCTGCAAGAGCAAGTCAGAGACTGGAAATTCTGTGGTGAGTAATTCACCTTCTGACTCCCAAAAGCCTGTCCACCATCTACAATTTTAGTCCCCAGTCGTGCACCTATGCTATACCATTTTGGATTGAACCATACATCTCCCTATTCTATATAGCAGCATCTATTTACTGGATAAGCTAGTTCTTAAACCTTAATTATAACACATCTCTGCACATTAAATTATTCATTCAGAAAACAAGTCAAATGAATTTTTATGATGTGCTGCTGTTTCAGGGTGAAGCTTTCCAGTGCATTAACTGTATTTAGTGTGTTAAGCATTAATAATGGAGAATTGTTGAATGTTTTAGCTTGGACTTGGAACTCCATACAAAATTTGTGAATTGATAATGTTTTTGAACATTCTGTACTTGAATGACATATATATTATATATATATATATATGTGTGTGTGTGTGTGTGTACTTTGCTTGATTTTAATTAGTATGCTGCACTTGTCAAAAGAAAAGCTACACATTTTAACTATAATGTGCTAAAAGCAGGTTATTTCTTTTTGTTAGACAGATGTAATTAATGGAGAAATAGCAGATGTAATTAATGGAAAAATAAGCCAGAGAGTGTATTTTATTCATATTCAGAGGTGTAATGAAAAATAGCAAAAGTTATTACAGACTACTAGATGTCATGCCAAAGTTAGGTTCACTTCAAGTTTGGAAGAAACTCTCAGCTGACTGTCAGCAAAAGAAAAATAAGAGGAGATTTCCTGTGCATTCCCTCTCATGGAATTCCCTCCCATGTGATCTCTCTCTCACTTGCTTACCTGAGTACTGGGGTTCTTTATCTTTACTCAAAATTGCCCTTTGCCTTGCCTTTTCCCTTGGATGGATTGGGTGGAATGCTCAATGGAGGAATTTCAATCTCCCACCTGGAGAAATCCATGAAAAATGCAGTTGCAGCTAATTCACCCCAACCATGCTGGCTGTAATTTTAAATTACAGGCAGCAAGGAGGTGTTGTCCCCTTTAAATATCAGATCAGAGCCCAATCTGCCATTTTAACCTGGGGTCTGAGTGAGGGAGGTAGCGAGTGTCTCCCTGCCAGGTCAAACCTGCAAGAAGCAGGATCCAGCACTAGAAGTCAGCAGATTGTGGGAGCTTTTAATTTTTTTTCTTTTTTACCTGTCGTCCACGAAGAGCAGGGACGCTCCTGCAGGCCCCCAAGAAAGCCTTGGGCCTCCTACAGCTGTGATTCACCTCCCTGAAGACTTGACTATGCCAGAGATTGCCCCACTAGTTCCCAGCAACAACTTCTCAGTTGGCTATTTTAGCAGCTGGGTAACTGCTTTTCACCAACTCGCAAGTCGTTTTGTTGGCAAGCGGCATGCTGACGAGTCTCATTCATTAAAATTGGCTGAACCTCTGCTGCTGCTTTTGGAAGGGCTGACTGCTCGCCTGGGCACTTAAATCAATCCTCTGTCTTAGCTATTTGTGTAATCTTTTGTTTCTGCATTGTCTACCTTTTTTTGAACTATATTTTTGTAATGTGGCATGGCTGGCAAGTTGTGTTTATTGCGGATCCCTTGATTCCTTGAGAAAACGGTGGTGGGCTGTCTCCTTGAATTGCTGCAACTAGCATTTTTATACAACTGAGTGGTTTGCTAGGTCACTTCGGTGTGGGACTGGAGTCATATATAAGCCAGACTGTAATAAGGATGGCAGGTTTCCACCCCTAAAAGTACATTGGTAGATCAGTTGTTTTTGATGAGAATCTGACAGTTTCATTGTTACTTTTTTCTTTGGACATCTGACTGTGCTTCTGCAATAAGTTCGTAATCTCCCTTCATCCATGAGCTTCAGCAACCTACCTAAGGAAACTGAATATGAAGAATTGTTATGATGCAGAAGGAGGCCATTTGGCCTAACATGTCTGCACTGGCTCTCCGAATGAGCATTGTGACTCAGTGCCATTCTCTTTCCCTTTCCTCATAGCCCTGTGCATTGTTCTATTTAAATAATCATCTAATGCCCCCTTGAATGCCTCAATTGAACCTGCCTCCAACACACTTCCAGGCAGTGCATTTCTCATGTCGCATTTGCTTCTTTTGAAAATCACTTCAAATCTGTGCCCTCTCGATCCTTTTACGAGCATGAATAGTTTCTCCCTATCTACCCTGTCCAGCCCCCTCATGATTTTGAACACCTCTATCAAATCTCCTCTTAACCTTCTCCTCCCCATGGAAAACAGCTCCAACTTCTCCAAGCTATCTTCACAACTGAAGTTTCTCATCCCTGCAACGACTTTTGTAAACCTTTTCTGCACTGTCTCTAATGCGTTCACATCCTTCCTAAAATATGGCACCCAGAACTGTGCACAATACTCCAGCTGAGGTCTCCCTAGTGCCCTATACAAGTTTACCATAATCTCCTTGCTCTTGTACACTATGTCCCTATTAATAAAGCCTAGGATACTGTATGCTTTATTAACTACTCTCTCCACCTGTCCTGCCACCTTCAATGATTTATGCACATATACACCAAAGTCCCTCTGCTCCTGCTCACCTTTTAGAATTGTACCCCTTATTTTATATTGTCTCTCCATGTTCTTTCTATCAAAATGAATCACCTCACACTTCTCTGCATTGAACTTCACCTGCTGCCTATGTGCCCACTCCACCAACTTCTGTGATTCTGTTTCTGAATTTGGATTGCATTTATAACCCTAATGTTGGGTTTAATTTTAGTGATTTTAGTATTTTTTTTATTTAAAATTTTTATGCAAATATAAAATAATTATTGAATGTAACAGGAATAACTTGCAGTGGTTTTTAGTGGGTGTGAGAGTACAACACAACACTGCCTATAGTTGAATAAAGATGAACAGCATATTCAGAGAGCTGTAACTGGCCTAGGATATAGAAAAACTCCTACTGTTATAATAGTTGGTGCTCTTCCGAGGATGGTGTTGGGACATCATATTTTAGGGTTTTACACTGCAGATTCTATTTACTTTTAATGTCACCAATCACTCCCATGAATGAAACTCCCATCCCCTATGATTCTCAACATGCCTTACTTAATCTGTCCAGTGTCTAAGCAAATGATAGTAATGCACAGGCTTAAGACAGCAAGCACTTAAAACTTAAGCTGGTGTACTGAAATGTGTCGCGTGTCACCATGCAATTCTCCTTCTAATCAGCGGGCAGATTGAATTGTCTATCAGATCAAGGATCAGTCTATAAAGTAACAGGTTACTCATTTCACATGGAACATGTAAATAAACAATGTTCAAGATAGCTATGTATTTAAAAACAAAAAACTACTGTGGATGCTGGAAATCCAAAACAAAACCAGCTTATATTTCACCCCTATCCTAATATTACTCAGTTCTGTTGAAGGGTCATGAGGACTCGAAACGTCAACTCTTTTCTTCTCCGCTGATGCTGCCAGACCTGCTGAGTTTTCCCAGGTAATTCTGTTTTTGTTTTAGCTATGTATTTACATGCTTTACTATTCTTCACAATACAAGTATCAGAAAAAAAAGTTTCTTAAAAGTTAACTTTAAACAAAATTTAATGCCTAGAAATAGTTGCTCAGTCTTTGTGGTGCACCACAACTAAACAGCCAAACTATCTGTCGCTGTTCACCACAATTCTCTGATGATTGAAGACTGAATGTGGATTTCCTTGTTTGACTGCAGATAGATGCCCAGAGGCTTCTGCCCCAAGAGGTGTCAGTTGAAATTCTCATCACAGGCTGGGTCTAATTTTTAATCTGTTCTAGTTGATTTACAACTCTTTGTGATGACATGTTGGAAGAAAATTTCTAAAGCTTTTTGTAACCACGGCAATAAAAGTTACTGCTAGACTGAAGTATCTATGATAATTGCAATGTCACCAATGATATTATGAGACAAGTGTGTCCGAATGCTCTGCAGTCAATTGACATTAGCACATTAAAACCACCTTTTGTTTCATAGAGGCTAAAGTTCAGATTATTAATTACTCTCTTGTTAGCTCAGATTTTTTCATATGGCTGGGGAAGCAGTTATAGTTTGATGCCGAGGTTAGCAATCTATTCAAAGGCTTCAGCTAACGTCATGAGAATGGTTGTAGTGATGACACCAGGAATGAATCTCTCGGGGCAGAAGTTCAGTATTTGGGTGATGGTCTGACTTGGGTGGCCACAATTACAATTTGAGCTGTTCCTCATATTCTACTTGTAGGGCAAGTGGCAACACCTTCCCTGTTCTCAAGCAGTTGAGAGTTGTGCAGATTTTTTGTTGAAGTATGAAACCTGAGACTTTACCACTCAGGTCAGCTGTGATTGGTGATGTTTGCAGACAACCAGGAGGTGCACCATCAAGAAGTGGGGCTGTTATCAGTTTCTAGGGAGTGAAGTGTGTTCCATTAGGGGCCATGGGATTTCAGACGAGGGCGTGGTTTTTTTTTGAGGTCCTTTGTCAATGGGAGTGCTTCATTAGCTGTCGGCTGGTGGCGCTCTTTGAGGAGGATGTTTTCCTTGTGGATATCAGGAGGTTCAGTGTGTGCTCGCACAGGAAGCCTGTTGAACTGTGTTGGTCTCAACATCCCGGAAATAATCCTCGTGATTTAGCTAGGATGGAAATGTATTTCATTTTAGCTGTGGAACCACTTCACAGAAACTGGGATACACACTTTCTATACTTTTATTAGTAACTTAATACAGCCCAAATACTTTTTTTTTGACAAGCACATGGTTAAAGCTGAGCGTAAGTAACTTTGCCCTGCATTCTGTCTGCTTTAACTTGACCTAGAGTGCTTTGTGCTTTTGCTCGGTGCTGAATATCGACTGTTCTACTTTGCACAATATTCAACAGAGATAGCTTTTTTAATGTCTATGTAAGTAACATATATTCAAATCACATCCCTGAAAAACAGTTTGTATAGTTTATGGCAATGACACTGAGAGACAAAGCAGTTCATTGTGATGCCACAGAAACGACTTTGCTCTTCAACATGGTTTGTATCTAAAATGAATATTTGTATCTAACTTTTAACATTACTTATTCTATGGTATGAAGAAAATACATATCAGAACTGGCATGCAAATTATATCTCACCAGTTTCTTGATCAGTTGTAAGTTCTTAATTCACTCCTAACGATGTAAATTAAAATCCTCTGGTCTTCAGGAATTGTCTCTTTTTCAATTTTGTTCCCCTTTTCCTCCATCCTCTGAAGTTGGTAACGCATGATGGAGTCCAGATGTGCATAGCTCCACCAGTCCTCCAGAATTTTATCAAGTGGCTTCATGTCTGAGCCTGTACAGTGATTGGTACTAGAATATTTGATGATAGAAAGTTATGAGCCATTGTCACCATTTGAGATTCAAGTTTGTGCCTTTCCAGAAAAAGTCATTAAAGAGTATGAGGGGCAAAATTCTGACTGATTTTCTTCCCACTCTGGAGGTCAAGCATGTTCAAGTCAACTGTAACATCTCCACCACTGCTGTGGTGGCCTTTGCCGAATTCTGTAAAGACAAAGGATAGAACTTGAAACCTATGTGGCCTGTACACCTTGGGAACTAATCATCTGATATATTTACCCAGTTCATCATTGGGTTAGCCTTACGTTGCCAATAATTGTTGACAGTATTTAAAGCTTACTATACTGTGAATTTTGGAGCTATGTTGCACTCATCTATTATTTTATTTCATCCAATACAATAAACGTTCTATTCTTTTCCTCCATGTCATGCTGTCATTATATCATCAGTTGTGACATATGTTGCTAAGTTTCCTGTAGGGCAAGTATGAAAATGATATGAGTTGTTATGACAGAATTGTTGTATATCATTCAGAATGTGCCACACCACAGTAAAGCCCCTGAAAAAAAACAATTTAAGCCAGAACAAATATTTATGCTTTGCATTTCAGTTTTGAACATTGGACTGTTACTCTTGTGTTAACCAATTAAGAAGTATATTTAAAAATGAAATTCCCTTCCTGTTGCACTTTTGTTTCCTTTGAATTCTTTTCTCTTGGTCCTTCCCGACCTATGGCACTTACTGCGGTTGAAACTATCGACTTAAGCAGGGGAGCTCAACGGTGAGAAGATTGGGTAGGATGCATAACAGGTGGCCGATCTGATATTGCTCACTCTGCACTCCTGCCAAAGTTGAAAGTTCCACTCTAGCATGCAGCCTTGAGGATGAACGGCTGACTTGTCTCCAAACGTTTACAGTGTCTTAATTGAATCCTGAGCAGTAAAAAGATCCACTCATATTTCCCTTTTCTGTGAGGCAAGAATTGTGGGTGCTCTCAGTGATCCCTTTTGTTAACCTAGCTGAAATGTGGGAATTGTGGTTCAAAACCTGCATCGTACCACTCTGTGATGCAGCATGTTGATACTTAAAATACACTCTTTGAAGCTGAATAAAATCTACATATTATGACAACTCATGAGAGTAACGTGTAATGCTGTGTCACACTTTCTGTAATACTTTTCTCCATTACAGTTTGTTGGTAACACTTTTAAAACCACATATTCTCAGACTCACCATCAGCAATGCCGTGGAAGATCATGTAGCAGTTACTATTCTCATTGCCTGGTGGCTTACTTATGCTTCAACATCGCACTGGTAACTTGCCATATTTCAATAACTGTAGTGTCAGCTGTGGCTTAGATTGTAGCAAACTCACCTCTAAATCAAAAGGGTGTGGATTCAAGTCCCACGCCAGAGATTTGAACACAAAAAGCAAGGCTGACATTCCGTGCAGTGCTGGGAGTCTTGCTCTGCAGAGATGCTGTTTTAGCTGAGAAATTAAAAGGAGGCCAAGTCTGTACTCCAGATCCCACAGCACTATTTCAAAGAGCAGGGGAATTATCCCTCAGTGTCCTGACCTCAATCAAATATGCTTCAGTCGCCCACTGTTCTGCCTCATTCTTTAATAATTGGGTGGTATCATATTGTTGCTGGAATCATATCCCAGAATGAGTCACTGTCTACCTGTAAAAAATAAAAGAAAATTGGAGAGAGAAAAAACAATGTCTGTAGTTTGGACACCTCAGAATTCCAATCATTCTGGGTTTGCCTCTGATTCCTTGTAATCCTTTATACTTGACTGGCTTTGTTACAAGTTCTGGGAAATTTGGGACAAATAGGCTCATATTCCAGCCTAGGTATTTTGGATCCTCTGAGCCAGAACAGGAAACAGAATAGTTAAAAACAAAAACAGAATTACCTGGAAAAACTCAGCAGGTCTGGCAGCATCGGTGGAGAAGAAAAGAGTTGACGTTTCGGGTCTACCCCACTCTTCAACAGAACTGAAGTATAGTTAGGAGAGGGGTGAAATATAAGCTGGTTTAAGGTGGGGGGTGGGGGGAGAGAAGTTGAGGGTGGGGTGGTTGTAGGGACAAGCAAGCAGTGATAGGAGCAGATAATCAAAAGATGTCACAGACAAAAGGATCAAAGAGGTGTTGAAGGTGGTGATATTATCTAAGAAAAGTGCTAATTAAGAATGGATGGCAGGACACTCAAGGTACAGCTCTAGTGGGGGTGGGGTGGAAAGATTGACAAGGTATTAGTTGTAGATTTAAAAATAATGGAAATAGGTGGGAAAAGAAAAATCTATATAAATTATTGAAAACAAAAAAAAGGGAGGGGGAGGAAACGGGGTGGGGATGGGGGGAGGGGGAGTTTAAGATCTAAAGTTGTTGAATTCAATATTCAGCCCGGAAGGCTGTAAAGTGCCTAGTCGGAAGATGAGGTGCTCTTCCTCCAGTTTGCGTTGGGCTTCACTGGAACAATGCAGCAAGCCCAGGACAGACATGTGGGCAAGAGAACAGGGTGGAGTGTTAAAATAGCAAGCGACAGGGAGGTTTGGGTCTTTCTTGCGGACAGACCACAGGTGTTCTGCAAAACGGTCGCCCAGTTTGCGTTTGGTGTCTCCAATGTAGAGGAGACCGCATTGGGAGCAACGAATGCAGTAGACTAAGTTAGGGGAAATGCAAGTGAAATGCTGCTTCACTTGAAAGGAGTGTTTGGGCCCTTGGATGGTGAGGAGAGAGGAAGTGAAGGGGCAGGTGTTGCATCTTCTGCGTGGGCATGGGGAGGTGCCATAGGTGGGGGTTGAGGAGTAGGGGGTGATGGAGGAGTGGACCAGGGTGTCCTGAATAGTTATCTTTTTTGGAGCCTCCCCCCTTTCCCCAGATGTAAACATGCAAGCCCAATAAATATATCACAGGTGGGCTAAAAAAGGTGAGATGACAGAGCAGGCTTCACCAGAAGGTATGAGGACAGCTTAAAATAGGCAGGAATTAATCGAGTGAGGTCAGAGAGCAATGCAGTGAGGAAAGAGCAGCAGAACCAGAAGGAACTAACATTGTGATTGAGGATAAGTATTGCAGTAAGGATCTAAGATAAGGAACTAGAATAATTTAATCAGTTTGAAAAAACAAATATGAGGTTTTTAAGTGTTAAATCTTAAGCATTTTTTCCCCAAGTGTTAAGTTTTATTTCTGATAAATTTAGCTAATATTCTCGTGAATAGAAGGATGGCAGGGATTCCCAGTCCTGTGAAGTGCCAATTCTGTTCCTTGTGGGAATTCAAGGATGCTTTCCGTGTCCTGGACAACCATGTGTGCAGCAAGTGTCATCAACTGGAAAAGCTCAATCTTTGGGTTTTGGAGTTTGAGCAGCCACCGACATCACCGGAGTGCGTCCACGAGGCTCCGAGCTATGTGATAGCATGTTTCTGAATGTGGTCATCCCGAAGCTTCAGGGTGTATAGGCAGAGAGGGAATGGGTGATTGCCAGGCAGTCAAGGAGATAATGCCGGAGTCCACTGAGCGCACCTTGTTTTCCAACCGGTATTTAGATCTGAATACTGGTGGAAGCAATGGTTCATCTGGCAAGTGCAACCGGAGCTAAATTCATGGCACCACAGCTGCTCAGCTGTATAGGGAGGCAGGAGGAAGATTGGGAAAGCAATAGTGATAGGTAGGGCAATCAAAGCCAAAGTTCCCTGGATGCTGAGAGAGATGGAAAGAAAGCTGATGCAGTAAAAGGGTACATAGGACCGACGTCAGGTTAATAATACAAGTGATCATGAAGCTGAATATAGAAGTTCAAAGGTGAAGTAAAAAAGAAAATCAGAGAGTATGAGAAGAGACTGGCAGGTAACATAAAAGGGAATCCTAAAGTCTTCTACGAGCATGTAAATAGTAAAAGGGTAGAGAGAGGAGGGGTGGGGATGATTAGGGCCCAAAAAGGGGATCTGTGCATGGTGGCAGAGGACATAGCTGAGGTGTTAAATTAATATGTTGTATCTGTCTTTCTCAAGTGAGAAGATGCTGCAAAAGTTATAATGAAGGAGGGAGTAGTTGAGATACTGGATGGACTAAAGGATGATAAACAGGAGGTATTAGAAATGCTGGCTGTAATTCAAGTTGATAAGTCACCAGGACCAGAAGGGATGCATCCAAGGATGCTGAGGGAAATAAGAATGGAAATTGTGGAAGCACTGACCATAATTTTCCAATCCTCATTAGATACACAGCTGGTGCCAAGAGGACTGGAGAATTTCAAATGTGACACCCTTGTTCAAGAAAGTGCTTAAGGATAAACCTAGCAACCTACAATTTAGCATCAGTGGTGGGAAAGCTATTGGAGACGATAATCCAGCACAAAATTGACAGTCGCTTGGAAAATTATGGATAAGTTAGGGTAGGCCAATATGGATTTGTTAAGGTTAAAACATGTTTAAAGAACTACCTTTGTTGAGGTAATAAAGAGTTGATGAGGGTAATGCATTCGATGTAGTATATGTGGACTTCCAAAGGCATTTGATAAAGTGCCACATAATAAACTTGCTTGCAAAATGAAGCCCATGGATTAAAAGGGTAAGTGTTAGAATGGACATGAAGTTGACTGAGCGACAAAAAACAGAGAATAGCAGTGAATGTCCACCCTCCATCATTTTCACATGGTCCATCTCTGACACTTCCCTTCCCTTCCTTGACCTCTCTGTCTCAATTTCTGGTGACAGACTGTCCACCAATATCCATTACAAGCCTACCGACTCCCACAGCTGCCTCGACTACAGCTCCTCACACCCTGCTTCCTGTAAGGACTCCACCCCATTCTCTCAGTTCCTTCGCCTCCCTCGCATCTGTTCTGATGATGCCACTTTCAAAAACAGTTCCTCTGACATGTCCTCCTTCTTCCTTAACCGAGGTTTTCCACCCACGGTGGTTGACAGGGCCCTCAACTGTGTCCGGCCCATCTCCCGCGCATCCGCCCTCACGCCTTCTCCTCCCTCCCAGAAACATGATAGGGTCCCCCTTGTCCTCACTTATCACCCCACCAGTCTCCGCATTCAAAGGATCATCCTCCGCCATTTCCGCCAACTCCAGCATGATGCCACCACCAAACACATCTTCCCTTCACCCCCCCTGGTGGCATTCCGTAGGAATCGTTCCCTCCGTGACACCCTGGTCCACTCCTCCATCACCTCCTCCTCCTCAACCCCCTCCCACGGCACCTTCCCATGCAACCGCAGAAGATGCAACACCTGCCCCTTCACTTCCCCTCTCCTCACCGTCCAAGGGCCCAAACACTCCTTTTAAGTGAAGCAGCATTTCACTTGCACTTCCCTCAACTTAGTCTACTGCATTCGTTGATCCCAATGCTGTTTCCTCTACATTGGAGAGACCAAACGCAGACTGGGTGACCGCTTTGCAGAACACCTTCGGTCTGTCCGCAAGCATTACCCAGACCTCCCTGTCGCTTGCCATTTCAACACTCCACCCTGCTCTCATGCCCACATGTCTGTCCTTGGCTTGCTGCATTGTTCCAGTGAAGCTCAATGCAAACTGGAGGAACAGCACCTCATCTTCCGACTAGGTACTTTACAGCCTTCCGGACTGAATATTGAGTTCAACAATTTTAGATCATGAACTCTCTCCTCCATCCCCACCCCCTTTCTGTTCCTTCCCCCTCCTTTTTGTTTTTTCCAATAATTTATACAGATGTTTCTTTTCCCACCTATTTCCATTATTTTTAAATGTATTTCCACCCATTGTTTATCTCTACCTTTTAGCCCTTTTAGTATTCCTTCACCCCACCCCCACTAGAGCTATCTGTACCTTGTCTGTCCTGCTTTCTACTCTTAATTAGCACATTCCTTTAGATAATATCACCACCTTCAACACCTCTTTGTCCTTTTGTCTGTGATATATTTTGGTTATCTCTTCCTAGTACTGGCTGCTTGTCCCAACAACCCCACCCCCACTATATCCAGCTTATATTTCACCCCTTTCCTATTTTTACTTAGCTCTGTTGAAGGGTCATGAGGACTCGAAACGTCAACTGTGCTCTTCTCCGCCGATGCTGCCAGACCTGCTGAGTTTTTCCAGGTATTTCTGTTTTTGTGTTGTAGTAATGAATGGTTGTTTCTTGGACTGGAAGAAGGTATAGAGTTGGGTTCCTGAAAGGTTGCTACTAGGATCACTGCTTTTGCATTTATATGTTAATGACTTAGACTTGGGTCTGCAGGGTACAATTTCAATATTTGCAGTTGACTGAAAGCTTGGAAGTGTTGTGAACTGTGAGGAGGATAGTGATAGACTTCGAGGGGACTTAGGCTGGTGGAATTACATGGCAGATGAAATTTAATGCAGAGAAGTGTTAAATGGTACATTTTGGTAGGAAGAATGAGGTGAGGCAATATAAAATACAGGGCACAATTCTAAAAGGGGTGCAGGAGCAGAGGGACCTGGGCTTATATGTGCATAAATCATTGAAGGTGCTAAGGTTGGTTGAAAAGTGATTAAAAAGGTATTCTGTATCCTGGGCTATATAAATAGGGGCATGGGTTACAAATTCAAGGAAGTTATGATGAACCTTATAAAACTCCAGTTTTCTCTTAACTGGAGTATTGCGTTGAATTTAAAACTCCAAGATGTATGACTAATGGGAAACAAAGCAGCAGGTTAGCATGTGGAGGGGGGTGGGGGGGTGGATTCAACTTCGTGGAAAATTATGAAAAAACTGAAAAGAAAGGAGAACCCAGGAGAGGCTATTAAAGTCTCCAGAACACAAAATATGACAGAGTGTTTGGAAAGGGCTAGGAATCTAACTTCAAGCACATCAGATAAAGGCACGACAATGAGAAAGGGGATGGGAAATACAGGACTGAAGGTGTTGTATCTGAATGCACGCAGTATACGAAATAAGGTAAATGAGCTCGTGGCGCAGATTGAAATTGGCAGGTAAGATGTAGTGGGCATCATGGAGACATGGCTGCAAGGGGATCAGGACTGGGAGCTGAATATCCAAGGATATACATCCTATCGAAAAGATAGGCAGGTTGGCAGAGGGGGTGGGGTTGCTTTGTTAGTAAGAAATGAAATTAAATCGATAGCAAGAAATGATGTAATGATGTAGAATCTGTGTGGGTAGAGTTGAGGAACCACAAAGATTAAAAAACCATAATGGGAGTTATGTACAGGCCTCCGAACAGTGGTCAGGATGTGGGGCACAAGATACACCAGGAGATAGAAAAGGTGAGTAAGAAAGGCAAGGTTACAGTGATCATGGGGGATTTCAATACGCAGTTAGACTGGAAAAATCAGGTTGGTAGTGGATCCCAAGAAAAGGAATTTGTGGAATGTCTACGAGATGGCTTTTTGGAGCAGCTTGTGGTGGAGCCCACTAGGGGACAGGCAATTCTAGATTTGGTGATGTGTAATGAGGCAGACTTGATAAGGGAGCTTAAGGTGAAGGAACCCTTAGGATGAAGTGACCATAATATGATAGAATTTACCCTGCAATTTGAGAGGAAAAAGCTGGAATCAGATGTAAAGGTATTACAGTTGAATAAAGGCAACTACAGAGGCATGAGGGAGGAGCTGGCCAGAATTGACTGGGAGATGAGCCTAGCAGGAAAGATAGTGGAACAGCAGTGGCAGGAGTTTCTGGGAGTAATTTGGGAGACACAGCAAAAATTCATCCCTAGGAAGAAGGAGCATACTAAAAGGAGGACGAGGCAACCATGGCTGAGAGTCCATTATTAAGGATGAGATTTCAGAATACTTGGAAGTGCATGATAAAATAGGGCAAAGTCAGCAAGGTTTCATCAAGGGGAGGCCATGTCTGACAAATCTGTTAGAATTCTTTGAGGAGGTAACGAGTAGGTTAGACAAAGCAGAGCCAATGGATGTTATATACTTGGACTTCCAGAAGACCTTTTCAAGGTGTTGTACAGGAGGCTGCTTGGTAAGAAAGGAGCCCATGGTGTTAGAGGCAAGGTACTAGTATGGATAGAAGATTGGCTGTCTGGCAGGAGGCAGAGAGTGGGGATAAGGGGGTCCTTCTCAGGATGGCGGCCGGTGACTAGTGGTGTTCCGCAGGGTTCAGTGTTGGGACCACAACTTTTCACTTTATACATTAATGATCTAGATGAAGGAACTGAGGGCATCCTGGCTAAGTTTGCAGATGATACAAAGATAGGTGGAGGGACAGGTAGTATTGAGGAGGCGGGGAGGCTGCAGAAGGATTTGGACAGGTTAGGAGAATGGGCAAAGAAGTGGCAGATGGAATACAACGTGGGGAAGCGTGAGGTCATACACTTTGGTAGGAAGAATAGAGGCATAGAGTATTTTCTAAATGGGGAGAGAATTCAGAAATCTGGAGTGCAAAGGGACTTGGGAGTCCTAGTCCAGGATTCTCTTAAGGTTAACTTGCAGGTTGAGTCGGTAGTTAGGAAGGCAAATGCAATGTTGGCATTTATTTCGAGAGGACTAGAATGTAAAAGCAGGGATGTGCTGCTGAGGCTTAAGAAGGCTTTTGTCAGACACATTTAGAATATTGTGAGCAATTTTGGGCCTCGTATCTCAGGAAGGATGTTCTTGCCCTGGAGAGGGTCCAGAGGAGGTTCACAAGAACGATCCCAGGATTGAAAGGCTTAACATATGAGGAACGTTTGAGGACTCCGGGTCTATACTCGATGGAGTTTAGAAGGATGAGGGGGGATCTGATTGAAACTTACAGAATACTGAATGGCCTGGATAGAGTGGATGTGGGGAAGATGTTTCCATTAGTAGGAGAGACTAGGACCCGAGGGCACAGCCTCAGAGTAAAGGGAAGACCTTTTAGAACAGAGATGAGGAGAAACTTCTTTGGCCAGAGAGTGGTGAATCTATGGAATTCATTGCCACAGAAGGCTGTGGAGGCCAGGTTATTGAGTGTATTTAAGACTGAGATAGATAGGTTCTTGATTGGTAAGGGGATCAAAGGTTATGGGGAGAAGGCGGGAGAATGGGGTTGAGAAACTTATCAGCCATGATTGAATGGCGGAGCAGACCCGATGGGCTGAATGGCCTAATTTCTGCTCCTATGTCTTATGGTCTAATTTTGCACACTGCAATTGAGGGTGGACGTGAAAACTTTAGAGAGGGTGCAGGAAAAACTTGGGAACAGTTCCAGGGATGAAGGACTTCAGTAACATGGATTGACTGGAGAAGCTGGGGTGTTCTCCTTGGAAAAGATTGAGAGGAGATTTGATAGAAGTGTTCGAAATTAAGGGCTCCATACAGAATAGATGGAGAGAAACTCTTCCCATTGACAGAAGGATCGTGAAACAGAGGATGCACATTGAAGGTGAATGGCAAAAGAATCAACAGTGACATGAGGAAAAGCTTTCACGCAGTGAGTGGTTAGGATCTAGAATGCACTACCTGAGAGTTTAATGAAGGCAAATACAGTCAGGACTTTCAAAAAGGAATTGGATAGTACCTGAAGAGAGAAAATTTGCAGGGCCATGAAGAAAGGGCAGAATAGTGGGTCTAGCTGAATTGCTTTTCAGAGAGCCAACTTCATGTGTCAATACTTACTTAATGCTCAAAAAGGCAAAAAGTGCACAGCTACTTGAGATCAACACCCCAGTGACACACTCAGTGCTCTGCTTGATGTGGTGGCCTCTACTCTCGGTTAGTGAGGGGGGTCAACTCTGAGGCAGTGCAGGGTCATGAGCTGAGAATGGAGGAGCCCATCCAGATCATGTTCATAACCATGGCTCAGGTCAAAAATCAAGGCCTCAGAAAGTTAACAGGCAGGTACAGTCAGCAAAAATGAAAGCAAATGGTTTGTTGGTTTTGTTACAATGAAATTGGAGTACTTAAGTAAAGAAGGCTTACTACAATTATACAGGGCATTGGTGAGGCTGTACCTGAGTTTTGAGTGCAGTTTTGGCCTCCTTACCTAAGGAATATTATAACTGCCCTACAGGTGGTCCAACAAAGGTTCACTGGACTAGTTCCAGGGATGAGGGGATTGTCCTTTCAGGAGGGATTGAATAAACGAGGCCTATTTTCCCTGCACATTAAAAGAATGAGAGGTGATCTGATTGAAGTGTACAAAATCCTTAAGGGGCTTGACATGGTGGATACTGAGAAAATGTTTCCTCTGTCTGGAGAATGTCGAACATGGGGTCACCATCTCAAAGTTGATCATTTAGTACTGAGATGAGAAATTTCTTCACTCAAAGCATTGTGAAACTTTGGAATCCTGTACCCCAGATTGGTTGTGGATGCTCCAAGACAGGCCAATAAACTTTTGGGTACTAAGGAAATAAAAGATGTAGGGGTAGTGCAAGAAGGTGGAGTTAGCATTGAAGATCAGCCATGATCTTATTAAATGGCAAGCAGGTTTGAAGAACCAAATAGCCCACTTGTCTTTCATAGTTCTTATGTTCCCATTGTTGTGTGAAGTCTGGTTCAGCCTAAGTCATTGGCTAGTGAGAGGGCTGAAATCGGTGGCTAGGGTGTTGAGTGTGTAGCTGAGGGACAAATATAATGATCTCCCACTGTTTATTGGGAGAAAATTTTGGTTCACCCAGTTCTGGATGTCAGACAACACAGAGTCAATGGAGGGTTGAGAGAGAAAATGGTGATGTGGGGCTGAGTGGTGCCAATGCACATGTGGAACCTGGTGTCTTCAGATGGTGACACCATGGGAAGCGTGTTGGTGATAAATAGGAAACATCATTTTAAACACTTAAAACATGTCTAAACTCCCATTTTAGTTTCTAGAAATGAGGACTTGCTTATGTGAGTATGATTTGATGTTTAGAAAGTTATGGTGAAGCTCTAAATACATAACACCAGAATCTAGTCATCCCAATGACGATCTGTTTCCACTTTTATAACATCACCAGACTATGTCTGTATCTCACTTTAACATAGAAACAAGGAGCAGGAGTAGACCATCCAGCCCCTCGAGCCTGCTCTGCCATTTAATAAGATCATGGCTGATCTGATAGTAACCTGAAATCTGTATCCCACCTAGCGCTGATAACCTATTACCCCCTTGCTTACCAAGAATCTATCCACCTCTGTCTTAAAAATATTCAAAGACTTTGCTTCCACCACATTTTCAGGAAGAGAGTTCCAAAGACTTACGACCCTCTTAGTGGAAAAATTTCACCTCATCTCTGTTTTAAATGGGCGACCCCTTATTTGTAAACAGTGAAACCTGGTTCTAGATTCTCCCATGAGAGGAAATATCCTCTCCACATCCACCCTGTCAAGACCCCTGAGGACCTTATACATTTCAATCAAGTCACCTCTTACCCTTCTAAACTCCAGCAGGTACAAGTCAGTGGTGGACTAGTCTGTGCAACCTTTCCACATAAGACAACCCCCTCATTCCAGGTATTAGTCTGGTAAGCCTTCTCTGAAAAGCTTCCAACGCATTTACATCCTTCCTTAAATAAGGTGACCAATAATGTACACAGCACTCTGGTGTGGTCTCACCAATGCCCTGTACAACTGAAGCATAACTGCCTTACTTTTGTATTCAATTCGTCTTGCAATAATTGATAACATTTTATTAGCTTTCCTAATCACTTGCTATACTTTTATACTAGCCTTTTGTGATTTATGCACTAGGACACCCAGATCCCTCTGCACCTCAGAGCTCTGCAATCTCTCATCATTTAGATAATCTGCTTCTCTTTTATTCTTCCTGCCAAAATGTACAATTTCACATTTTCCCACATTATACTCCATTTGCCAGATCTTTGCCCACTCGCTTAACCTATCTATATCTGTTTGTAGCCTCTTTATGTCCTCTTCACAACTTACTTTCCTACCTATCTTTGTGTCATCAGCAAATTTGGCAACCGTGCCATCCATCCCTTCAACCAAGTTATTTATATAAATTGTAAATAGTTGATGTCCCAGCACTGATCCCTGTGGCACGCCATTTGTTACATCTTGCCAACCTGAAAAAGACCCATTCATGCCTCCTCTCTGCTTCCTGTTAGCCAGCTAATCTTCTATTCATGCCAATATGTTATCCCCTATACCATGAGCTTTTATTTTCCACAATAATCTTTGATGTGGCACTTTATCAAATGCCTTCTGGAAATCGAAGTACAGTACATCCACCGCCTCCCCTTTATCCACAGCGCATGTTACTTTCTCAAAGAACTCCAATAAGTTGGTTACACATGATTTCCCTTTCACAAAACCATGTTGACTGTGCCTGTTGACCTTGAGTTTACCCAAGTGCCCTGCTATAACTTCTTTAATAACAGCTTCTAACATTTTCCCTATGACAGATGTTAAGCTAACTAGCCTGTTTCCCGCTTTCTTTCTCGCTCCCTTTTTGAATAATGGAGTTATACTTGCTACCTTCCAATCTAATGGGACCTTCCTTGAATCTAGGGAATCTAGGGAAATTAAGACTAATGCATCAACTATCTCACTAGACACTTTATTTAAGACTCTAGGATGAATTCCATCAGGACCCAGGCTCTTGTCAGCCCGCAGCTCCAACAATTTGTTCACTACCACTTCCCTGGTGACTGTAATTTTCCTGACTTCCTTCCCCACTTCCATTTCCCAGTTTATAGCTGCTTCTGGGATGTTACTTGTATCCTCTATAATGAAAATTGTTGCAAAATACCCTGTTCAATTCATCTGCCATCTCCTTGTTTTCCATTATCAATTCCCTAGACTTACTTTCTATAGGACCAATGCTCACTTTGTTAACTCTTTTCTTTTTAAAATATTTATAAAAATTCTTTCTATATGTTTTTATATTTCTGGCTAGCTTTTTCTCATACTCTAATTTTTCCCTCCTTATTAATCTTTTTGTCATTCTTTGCAGTTCTTTATATTCTGTCCAATCTTCTGGCCTTTCACCTATCTTTGCACAATTATATGCTTTTTCTTTAAGTTTGATACTATCTTTAACCTTTCTCGTTAACCATGGCTGGTGTGTCTATCCCTTGGACTTTTTCTTACTCATTGGAATGTATTTATTCTGTGCATTCTGAAATATCCCCTTAAATATTAGCCACTGCATCTTTATTGACCTATCCCTTAACCTAATTTGCCAATTCACTTTCACCAGCTCAGCTTTCATGCCCTCATAATAGTCCTTACTGAAGTTTAAAAACTTAGCCTTAGACCCACTCCTCTCTCCTTCAAACTGTATGTAAAACTCAATCATATTATGATTGCTGCTATCTAGGGGCCCCTTCACTATGAGATCATTAATTAATCCCATCTCATTGCACATTACCAGGTCCAGTATAGCCTGCTCTCTAGTCTACATGCTGTTCTAAGAAACTATCCCGAAAACATTCAGTGTACCGCTCATCTTAGGCTATCTTTGCCCATTTGACTTTTCCAGTCTATATGTAAATTAAAATCTTCCATGATTAACGCCATGCCTTTCTGACAAGCTCCAATTATTTCCTCCTTTATGCTCAACCCTACCATGTGGTTACTGTTAGGGGCCTGTGCGCAACTCCCATAAGTGACTTCTTGCCTTTACCATTTCTCATCTCTACCCAAACCGTTTCCAAATCCTGGTTTCCTGAACTTGGGTCATCCCTGTCTATTGTGCAAATGTCATCATTAACTAACAGAGTTACCCTTCCACCTTTTCCTCGCTTCCTGTCCTTCCTAAATATCCTGTAGCCTTCAATATTCAGGTCCCAATCCATGTCCTCCTGTAGCCATGTCTCCATAATGGCTATCAAATCGTAATTATTTATTTCTATGCGTGCTCTCAGTTCATCTGTTTTGTTTCGAACGCTATGTGCATTCAGATACAGAACTTTTAGTTTTATTGTTTTATTCTTTTTATAACCTCTAGTTTCATATGTTGATTTACTGTTAGATTTACACTCTCTATTACTTCCTGTCACGTTCCCTCTTTCACTTGTCGTAATAATACCTTTCTCTTTTGTCTTGTCTCTACTCTGGTTTACCACATCTTCCCAAATTTCCTTTATTCTTTCATGGGATGTGGGCGTCGCTGGCAAGGCCAGCATGTGTTGTCCATCCCTAATTGCCCTTGAACTGACCTTGCTAGGTCATTTCAGAGGACAGTTAAGAGTCAACCACATTGCTGTGGGTCTGGAGTCACATGTAGGCCAGACCAGGTAAGAATGGCAGATTCTCTCCCCTAAAGGACATTAATGAACCAGATGGGCTTTTTTAACAATCGATAATAGTTTCATGGTCACCACTACTGACGCTCCTTTATATTCTAAATTTATTAACTGAATTCAAAGTCCACTGCCTGCCATGGTGGGATTTGAACCCATGTCACCAGAGCATTAGCCTGGGTCATTGGATTACTAGTACAGTGACATTACCACTGTGCACCACCATCTCCCCCAAATTTGATAATTGCCCCCTCACTATTTAGTTTAAAACCCTCTCTACTTCCCTAGTTATGCAGCTCACAAAAACGCCGGCCCCATTACGGTTTGGGTGTAGACCGTCCCAACGGTACAGATCCCACTTTCCCCAGTACTGGTGCCAGTGCCCCACGAACCAGAACCCACTTCTCCCACACCATTCTTTGAGCCACACATTCATCTCCCTAATCTAATTTGTTCTATGCCAATTTGCATGTGGCTCAGGTAATAATCCAGAGGTTATTGTAATAATTTAATGCCCAGGTCCTCGTACTGACTATGCAAGACCTCCTTTTTCCTGCCTATGTTGTTGATACCTACATGGACCACGACGACTGGGTCCTCCCCTCTCCCACTGCAAGTTCTTCTCTAGCCCCGAGCATATGTCTCCAACCTTGGCACCAGGCAGGCAACACAGCCACCTGGACTCATGCGCTTTGCTGCAGGGAATGGTGTAAATCCCTCTAACTATACTATCTCCTATTACCACTACATTCATTTTTGCTCCCCCCTCTTGAAAAGCTTCCTGTACCATGGTGCCATGGCCAGTTAACTCATTCTCCCTGCAGCCCCCACTCTCATCCAAACAAGCTGAAAAAAACCTCAAACCTGTTGAACGATTGCAGGGGCTTGCACTCCTCCTCTCCTGCCCCCTGAGTTCCCTTACCTGCCTCATTGGCAGTCACACTCTCCTGTCCCTGACCACTGACTAAATCAGAAGACCTTGTTCTAAGAGTTGTGACTGCCTCCTGATACAAAGAATTCAGGTAGCTTTCCCCCTCCCTGATGTGTCACAGTGTCTGTAGTTCAGCCTCCAGCTCATAAACCCTGAGCTGAAGCTGCTTATACTTCAAACACTTACTGCAGATGTGTTTGCCCTGGATCAAACTGGCATCCAGGAACTCCCACTTGCTGCAGCTATGACACATCACCTGTCCCGACATACTTAATGTGTTCTAATAAACTAATTATTTTATTTAATTATATATTTTACTTTTTAAAATATATTTTAACCTCACCACCAGTTGCTAGACTATTTTGAATCTTAAGAATAGAATAAACCTTAGTCACATACCAGATACTTACCAAATAACTAGCCCCTTCTCCTTTTAGGTCAGAATCTGATTCTTACTCCAAAATTGAACTTGAAAAAAATTTACCAGTTGAATTCCCACTTGAATCAAATTCCCAAATATACGCACTTGGTCTCTGTCTCACTCAGGCCAAAGTCTCCACTCACTGTGTGCCTCTTACTGCTGAAACACTTGTGTAACCTCATTGTCCAGCTAATGCACTAGATTTCAGTGCCATCATCACTGAGCTACCAAGATTCACTTTACACAAATCCATCTCATCCGGCACTCTGCTCCTGTAAGGTGGTCTCAACCATCACTCCTATTTTTCCTGTCCTCAGCAGGACTTTACCTGTGCCACTTTGTTCCAGCTTAGCCTCTCTTCTCTGATTCTGGTATATTTTTCATTCCTCTTTCCTTCTGTTCTATTGTTGGCAGAACTTTCTACTATCATGTCTCTGCGTTATAACATTTTTTTTCTAAATCTATTCTGCCTTCTAGAGTTTTCTCAAAACCCACCTCTCCTTCTACACTTTCGGTTACGCCCCCTAACTCTTCACCCAAACCTTTGTGAAGTTTTTTATAGTGTTCCGCTACATTATAGGTACTATGTAAGTGAATACTGATGAAAGGGATGATATTAATTTGAATTTGAAATTGAATACTGTGTTGGTGGAATAGAATGGTTTATGATATTTTACAGCTTCCATAAGTTACACAAGATAAAGAACCGATGCCCAAATTGCATTTATTTATACTATGAAACTGTTTTGACTGTTATTAAGAATTCACTAGATTAATATCAAGCTTTACCTTAAAATAGATGCCAAGTTTGTCCTTTTGCTTGGCATCTGTTTGCGTCTGAATACGCCCCTGTGAAGCACTTTGGAACAGTTTTCTATGTTAAAGGTGCTATGTACATTCAAGTTGTTGTACAGCAGTAATAGCATTCCTCAATACTCTGCAATTTCTACTATTAACTAAGGCTTGTTGTTTTATTGTTCGGAAGTTTATAGGGAGGTTGCTTTTAAGTTGGGATAAAATGGAAAATACTGCAATACTTCGAAAAAAGCCTAATTAGATACAGAAACTGGGCCATTCTGCATGAATGAATGAATGAATGGCCTTCCTCATTCAATTGTACCTTGCCATTTTATGGAAAACAAACAAACAATTTTTTTTTTACAGAGGGTGACCAGAGGATCATGTAGAAATTGTCTCTGTGATGTCATAACAAATAAAAAGATCCCCAGAGCTGAACATGATTGGATAATTCCCTGCAGTGTGTGAGGAGTGTTGTCTTTGAAAGAATGATAATCCCAACAAGAAAGATCATCTTCTAGGTTTGGGCAGCTCATCCACTGCACTGTATACAAAGTGAGACCATTAACGGACAGGTGTGTTTAACTGTTTAATTAGCCAGAATAAAAAAATCCTTTGTCAAATTAACATTTGTTGCTCTGATACACCTGCTAGTTACATTAGCTAAAGATGGCTGAACTAAGATTGAATATGTTTTTCAGATGGTAGTGTGACTTATTTGAATTACTGGCTGTGTGTCATCCAACTGAAATCTTGGCACAAGAAATGAGTGCTTCACAAGCATATGGTGAATTGCAAACGGAAGCCACAATTCTAGCAGCATTGGGTCTCTCAGGAAGCATTTTGCATAATGTATTCTGTCTGAATAAATGGCTGTTTTCCCAGTATACCATTTTGTGTAAAACGAATGTGTTTTAAAAAAACTGGAAAAGCAACAGCATGCGATGTGATATAACATACAAGCAGAATACTCATAAATGGAATACATGCCCTTTCCTATTTTATCAATATTTGTACAGCATGGTACAGGAATAAAATACAACCTAGCTATAAAAAATATATAAGGCTTTTTCTTAGAAGTTATGAAATAAGTTGGTACTGTATAGACAAACACTATCTGGCACATTCACCTTCAAATAAAAGTGCAATTTGTGCATCTTGCACAAAAGTTTAACAAAGCATCACCAATTACAGTTTGACCACATGAAACATTAATGGGTCTCGTTCTCTTCCAAAACCAGCCAGCCTACTCCAGTTTGCCTTGGCCCTAGCACTGAACCTCTAACTCTCTAGTTTCTCTTTCATCTCCCCATATGCCCTCCCTTAATTTTATTTTATCCATGAGACCCACCTCTGATTCTCTTGCCCTCTTTCCCACTAAACTGCTGACCATCCAACTTACCATTCTCACTCCCATTCTAGCTGACATATACATGGCTTCCACTCCTCAGGTACTGACTCCTTCCCTTTCAAAACTGTTGTCATCACCCCCTCCTCAAAATAACCTACCCTTGTTCCATCTTTCTTTGGAGCCTTTCCTTCCTCTTCAAAGTCCTTATACTTTTGCCATCTCCTAATAATTCTTGTCGATAATTCATGTCTGTCTTTCCCCTGACACCCTGTTTGAAATTTTTTTTATTCATTCACGGGATATGAGCTTCACTGGCTGGGCCAGCATCTATTGCCCATTCCTAGTTGCCTTTGAGAACATGGTGATGAGCTGCCTTCTTGAACTGCTGCAATCCATGTGGTGTAGATACACCCACAGTGCTGTTAGGAAGGGAGTTCCAGGATTTTGACCCGGCGACAGCGAAGGAATGGCGATATATTTCCAAGTCAGGATGGTGAGTGCTTTGGAGGAAACTTCCAGGTGATGGTGTTCCCATCTATCTGCTGCCCTTGTCCTTCTAGATGGTAGCGGTCGTGGGTTTGGAAGCTGCTGTCTAAGGAGCCTTGGTGAATTCCTGCAGTGCATCTTGTAGATGGTACACACTGCTGCTACTGTGCGTCGGTGGTGGAGGTAGTGAATGTTTGTGGTTGTGTCGCCAATCAAGCAGGCTGCTTTGTCCTGGACAGTGTCAAGCTTCTTGAGTGTTGTGGGAGCTGCACTCACCCAGGCAAGTGGGGAGTATTCCATCACACTCCTGACTTGTGCCCTGTAGATGGTGGACAGGCATTGGGGAGTCAGGAGGTGAGTTACTCGTCGCTGGATTCCTAGCCTCTGACCTGCTGTTGTAGCCACAGTATTTATTTGGCTAGTCCAGTTCAGTTTCTGGTCAATGGTAACCCCCGAGGATGTTGACAATCGGGATTCAGTGCTGGTAATGCCATTGAACATCAAGAGGCGATGGTTGGATTCTCTGTTGTTGGAGATGGTCATTGCCTGGCACTTGTGTGACGCAAATGTTACTTGCCACTTGTCAGCCTAAGCCTGGATATTGTCCAGGTCTTGCTGAATTTCGACATGGACTGCTTCAGTATCTGAGGAGTCGCGAATGGTGCTGAACATTGTACAATCATCTGCGAACATCCACATTTCTGATCTTGTGGGAGGATGAAGCAGCTGAAGATGGTTGGGCGTAGGACACTACCCTGAGGAGCTCCTGCAGTGATGTCTTGATGCTGAGATGACTGACCTCCAACAACCACAACCATCTTCCTTTGTGCTAGGTATGAATCCAACCAATGGAGAGTTTTCCCCTGATTCCCATTGACTCCAGTTTTGCTCCTTGATGCTACACTTGGTCAAATATGGCCTTGATGTCAAGGGCAGGCACTCTCACCTCACCTCTGGAGTTCAGCCCTTTTGTCCATGTATGAACCAAGGCTGCAATGAGGTCAGGAGCTGAGTTGCCCTGGCGGAACCCAAACTGGGCGTCAGTGAGCAGGTTACTTCTAAGCAAGTGCCACTTGATAGCACTGTTGATGACCCCTTCCATTACTTTACTGAGGATCGAGAGTAGACTGATGGGGCAGTAATTGGCAGAGTTGAATTTGTGTACAGGAGATACCTGGGCAATTTTCCACAATGCCTGGTACATGCCAGTGTTGTAGCTGTACTGGAACAGCTTGGCTAGGGTCACGGCAAGCTTTAGAGCACAAGTCTTCAGTACTAATGCTGGAACATTGTCAGGGCCTGTTGCATTTGCACTATCCAGTGTCGTCAGCTGTTTCTTGATATCACGTGGAGTGAATCGAATTGGCTGAAAACTGGCATCTGTGATGCTGGGGACATCTGGAGGAGGCTGAGATGGATCATCTACTCGGCACTTCTGGCTGAAGATTGTAGCAAATGCTTCAGCCTTTTCTTTTGCATTGATGTGCTGGGCTACCCCACCATTGAGGGAGGGGATATTTGTGGAGCCGCCTCCTCCTCCAGTGAGTTGTTTAATTGTCCACCACCATTCATGACTGGATGTAGCAGGACTGCAGAGCTTAGATCTGATCCTTTGGTTGTGGGATCGCTTAGCTCTGAATCATTTGCTGCTTATGCTGTTTGGCACTCAAGTAGTCCTGTGTTATAGCTTCACCAGGATGACACCTCATTTTTAGGCATGCATGGTGCTGCTCCTGGCATGTCCTCCTGCACCCTTCATTGAATCATGGTTGACCCCCTGGCTTGATGGTAATGGTAGAGTGGGGGATATGCCCGGCCATGAAGTTACAGATCGTGTTTGAGTACAAATCTGCTCCTGCTGATGGCCCCCAGCGCCTCATGGATGCCCAGTCTTGAGTTGCTAGATCTGTTCGAAATCTATTCCATTTAACACGGTAGTGGTACCACACAACACGATGGAGGGTATGCTCAGTGCGAAGGCGGGACTTTGTCTCCACAACGACTGTTCGTTGGTCACTCCTACCGATACTGTCATGGACAGATGCATCTACGGCAGGCAGGTTGGTGAGGATGAGGTCAAGTATGTTTCTCCCTCTTGTTTTTTCCCTCACCACCTGCCACAAACCCAGTCTAGCAACTATGTGCTTTAGGACTCGGCCAGTTTGGTCAGCAGTGGTGCTACCAAGCCACTCTTGGTGATGGACATTGAAGTCCTCCACCCAGAGCACATCCTGCACCCTTGCTACCCTCAGTGCTTCCTCCAAGTGGTGTTCAACATGGAAGAGCACTGATTCATCAGCTGAGGAAGGGCGGTACGTGGTAATCAGCAGGAGATTTCCTTGCTCATGGTTTGCCCTGATGCCATGAGACTTGGTGGGTTCAGAGTCAATGTTGAGGACTCCCAGGGCAACTCCCTCCCAACTGTATACCACTATGCCACCACCTCTGCTGGGTCTCACCTGCCAGTGGGACAGGACATACCCAGGGACGGTGATGGTGGTGTCTGGGACATTTTCTGTAAGGCATGATTCCCTGAGGATGACTATGTCGAGCTGTTGCTTGACTAGCCTGTGAAACAGCCCTCCCAATTTTGGCACTAGCCACCAAGTGTTAGTAAGGAGGACTTTGCAGGGTCGACAGGACTGAGTTTGCCGTTGTCTTTTCCAGTGCCCAGGTCGATGCTGGGTATTCTGTCTGGTTTCATTCCTTTTTTGTTACTTTGTAGCAGTTTGATACAATTGAGTGTCTTGCTAGACCATTTAAGAGTCAACCACATTGCTGTGGGTCTGGAGTCATATGTAGGCCAGACCAGGTAAGGATGGCAGATTTCCTTCCCTAAAGGACATTAGTGCACCAGATGTGTCTTTACAACAATTGACAATAGTTTCATGGTCACCGTTAGACTTTTAATTCCAGATTTTGTATTGAATTCAAATTCTACCATCTGCCGTGGTGGGATTCAAACCCAAGTCCTCAGAGCATTACCCTGGGTCTCTGGATTACTAGTCAAGCGACAATGAATATCTTCAATCAAGCTTTTTTCCCTGCAACAGCACTGAAATGGCCTTAACCAAAATCACAGATGACATTGTCTGTGATTGTGGTGCATTATCCCTTCTTAACATTTTCCATATTGTTTAACCTAGTCAATCACAGCATCTCCAATGCCTCTCCATTCTCCAGCATGATGGAACTGCCTGTTGGTTGGTTCAAGTTTTTTTTCTATACAGTAGCTAGAACATCTATGATGTATTCTATGTACACCTATGATGCAATGTATTCTCTTCCTGCCAAGGATTGTTAACTCTGGAATTATTACTCCATGCAGCTACCATTGATCCATTCCTTAACTTCATCTTTATGCTACCTTTTTGCTGCAGCATTCACAGTCATGTACACCAATGTGCTGTAATTTTCTCTTGGGAAGATGGAAGCCATTGGGGGTCATTTTACCGCCACCCCACTGCCCAACAATGGGTGTGGGCTGGGTCAAGTTAGAAGTTAAAATTTTACTCCTGCCTTTCCACTTGTATCAACCCACTTGATATGTAAACCCTCTAGTGTCAGCCTTAACTCCAAAGTAGCACTCCTGCTTCTGTCTCAAGATTGTGGGTTCAGTCCCCACTCCTGAAACTTGTGCATTCCTGTGCAGAACTGAGAAGATGCAGCACTACTGGAGATGCCTTCTTTGAGTTGAAACGTTAAACCGAGGCCTCGTCTGCCCTTGTAGGTGGGCATAAATGACCTCATGGCCTATTTGAACTTTCTCCAGCCATACAATGCATCCACCCAAACTCTCCATTTCTCTGACACTGGTCTTCAACGCACCTTGCCCTCTGTTTGCCCTATTGTTGTCAACCACACCACCTCCTTTTGGATGGAGGCGGTAGGTGGCATGACTTAGCTTAATATGGCAGGGAAAGGAGCCTTAATTGCAGTTGGCTGTTTTTGGGTTGGGGTTGCAGAGAAAATGTAGCACTCAGCTGTCTCCCTTCCCATCTCATCCTCCAGCTGCATCCACCCTGCCAATATTATTATTGCACTTTTTTCCATTTTCCCATTTTTTCCTCACTTCTCATCATCTCCCACTCCTATCTCTTCACCTATGAACTACCCTTCCTCTTTAACACAAAAAAAAAGCTGCGAGTGAAAAATCAGCATATTGTCATGTTTTTTGCTCTTGCATACATTCACCAATACATACAAATCTTTATTTTTTAAAAATAAACCCTAAAATTTTTTACCTCCTATTTTACCTCCCAGCTGGTAAAAAAACAATTATTTTAAGAAAAGCTAATGAGCAGAAGTAAAGAAAATTATTCTATGAGTACTGCTGACTGAACATCACTGATGTATCTTGGCAACTTAGGCAGACTGTACAATGCATGTTCAGGTCACAGCTCTAGGTGAGAATCTCACCTTTTGAGATAGCCTGAGGCCTTCAGCTAAATGCTTTAATGAAGGCAATGAAAAAGACAAAAGCCAATTCAATGATTAAATGTGATCATTGTGAAATATATAATTTAGTAGCTTCTTATTAAACATGAACAGTGGAAATTTCAATCACAAAGATAACAAAGTGACAGAAGGAAAAAAATGACAAAACTTTTTGAGCAATTTTGAAAACTTGGTGGCCAGATTGTATGATCATAGGATTATTTACTGTTGGTAAAAAAATTGGAGCTCTGTATCACACAGTGTAACACTTGTAACCTTGAAAATATGTATCACAGCACCGCCCACAGGAGTAGCAAGTCAGAGAGGTATTTATAATGAGTTTTCAAAGAAATAAGTACTCCAAATATATAACCAGTCAGCGTCTTGTGGGTTTTCAAAATGCAATTCAGAAAATATGGCCACCCACTTACCTATCTTTTTGATATCTTCATCTTGCTGTTTTTCCTGTTTCCTCTCTTCGATCTCTTTCTCTTGCTGTTTTCACCTTATTTTTGGCTTTGTTTCTCTCTGTCCTCCTCTGCTTCCCACTTTCTTTTTGGATGATGGGTGGTGTGAGGTAGAAGAAGCCAACATTTAGTACAGGCTACATTTGGGGTGAAAGTTACTAGAAACATGTAGTTTCCAGCACCTTCTTTGGCATTCCCTCACCAAATTGCACCCATTGCATCCCCTATTGATTTACCTCCCCTCTACCTATTACCCTTCCTACCATCGCTTTTCCCTTTGAGATACTCTCTCAACCCCTGCAGTCTCTCCTCCTTTACTCCACCATCATTGACCTCACCTGGCATCCAGTACGTCCACAACTCTCATTTGTTTCCGCAAAGTTGAATACCAAGAAGTCAACCTCTGGCACTCAGCACCTTCACTTCAATTAGTTTCCATTCTACCTTCAACTTCCCTTCCTATCTGTTTCCCTGACACTTTGTTTTCAGAACTTAAATTCATTATTTAAAAAATGAAAGAGGGAATGAAAAAAAGAGCTGCTTATTTGCTTTTCTTTCTGTCTTTTCCTCTTCTTCTGATGCTGAGAAGAAGAATGTCTGCCTCACAGTAGATGTGGTTAGAATTGACCTTTTTTTAAATTGTTAATCAACGGCTGAAGATAATTAGTTGGCTTCAGAATTCAGTTGAAGGTTTTTAAAAAAATAATTTAAAGATATTAGACAAGGAAGGCCCTCACTTCATTCCTGTCTGGGGAAGAAGTTCAACTTGTATCTGTTTCTACCATGAAATGGGGCAGTGTGCGAGGAACACATGCCTCAAGATGTTGGCCCAAGGCCCTTTTGAGGTTGATTCGCAAGCCTCATCTGCATGAAACCAACAAGCTGCAGGAGTCAATTGTTGCAGTTTATCGACCAGGGCCTTGAAAGGCTCTGAATTTGAGCCACCCCACAGATGGATCCTCTGAGGGAAGTCCTGGCTCCACAGAAATTCAACTATTAATATGCTTGCTTATGTTTTTACAGGTGGCCTCCAGCTGCCTTTTCTGCACATGCTGTACCCATTTGCTTATCAGTTTTGCATTGGGATCTTAAAAATGCCAGTGGGACCTTGATTTGCATTTTAAGCCTGTTTCAGGCAGGTGCCCAGCACATTTGATAGTTGCTGCTTTGTAATTTAACAGCCAGCAAACTTCTGGGGGAGATCAAGCTTGAGAGGTTTCAATCCAAAACTCATCTTTCAGTTTTTAATGGTTTGCCAAATAAAATGTATGAAATGTAATTGAATTTTTAATCACATCTCTTTCATTCTCTCCCTTCCATTCCATTCATTCTTGCAGTTTAAAGCTTATGGAACACAAAAGAAAAACTACAACTGGTGTGTCATCAGAGCACTGTTAATTTTTTTCTCACATTCACACAGCCTGACTTTAAACAAAAAATTGAATCTGTAAAGAAGGATTGTCAAGCATTGCAGGTGCAGTGAAGGCTCGCTTGTTTCCAGCATGAATATTTAAGACTGGAAAAGCTAGGTTTCTTATTCACGTGAGATTTTCAAATTTAAAAATGTTTTCATGGAATAAATAATAAGATTGTTTCATTGGTGGTGAACTAGCAAAAAGAGCACAGCCTGAGGATTATTTATTGGGAGAATAAAAGAGAAGTTGCAATAATTTTTGCAGATATTTCAAATATGGAATGCCTTAACTTAACCAGTTACTGAAAGAGCCTGTGGCATTTAAAATGGAGCTTTATCAGTTTTTGTGTATACGTGATTCAGTGGTAACACCGTCTCGTCTGAGTCAGAATAAGATTGTGGGTTCAAGCACCGTTCCAGAGACTTGAACACAAAATCTAGGTTGACACTTGAGCAGAATACTGCGGAGTGCCACATTGCCTGGAAGTGCAGGTCACAAAATATGGCTCCTTAGTGCCCGTCTTTTTGGCACTATCAGTGTCATTTTGGGCTCCAAAGTGGCAGCTGCAATGCAAGTGCATGCTTCTGGTGCAAGCTGCACCAGGTGCCAATTTGGTGAGGGCAATAATGCTTGCAGACGGAGTGCCTGCCAGAAGTATGTCGAGTAGGCAGATTGTGACATCAGTCAGTGTGTAATGCTGATTTGATGTCAGTGCTGCCATATTGGGGATTAATGCTCCAGGATTCACTCTCTCTTAAACAGTGTTGAATGTGTGTTCACCAGCAAGAGGGAGAGGTAGAAGGGCTCTCAATCCGAGACCATATCCACCTATGGTGTTCGGGGAGCAATTCGCCTACTAGAACTGCAGTCTGCCCTTCAGCAAGGATGTCCTCATTGAAATCTGCCATCTGCTGTAGCATAACTGAAACTTCAGATCAGAGCAAGGGTGGCATCACTAGCGGCTGCGAAGGTGACTGTGCCCATGAACTTTTATGTGAGCCATGGTTGGCTCATTCCAGGCTGGAGCAGGTGATGTTTGCAACAGTTCCCACTTGCATAAGGGAACTGAGACTTTGATTGGGATTTTACCAGCCTAATGATGGTCATTTTACCAGGCTGCCGGTGTTGGAATGGTCTCCTGTTACGTGGAGAATTCTCTAGCTGCATTGCGGCAGCATCCCAGTGTCTTCCCAGTGGGAGGGCTGGGGAGGGAGACCTTTTCTGGAGGCTGCATGGTCCAAGGTAACATCCTTTAGCAGCAATGATGGCCCTGCTGTCATCACTGGAAGGTTCACCCCTCTGATCGCCAAGGCCAGCCTTTCTGTTCCTGGCATATCAGTACATTTCTTACAGCCTCTTTGAGGGTCCCTTGTTAGGAAATAGAGACAGTTTAAGTAAGTTATATTTGTATTTGTGGGTGTTAAGAATGAGTTTTAGCTTTAAAGTTTAAGTTTGATTTGAGTTTCTGTATTTGTGTGTTAAGAAAAGGTCAAGTTAAGTTTTAGTTTCACATTACAAGGTGAAACCTGGGATTTAGTTTCATTTTTGAGGGAGACAGCAGATCTAAAGCTGTTTGTATACCTGCATTATAATGAGTTTTACGACTCTTGGTGAGAAGTTAAGGCAAAAACGAGTGGAAAAAACTGTGCTGCTGCTTAGCAACATGGGTCCAGAGAGGCAGGCCCCACCCACCCCCACATATACACACACACACAGGCAGGGAAGTTGAAAGCAGTTTCAATGCAGTAGGAAGAAGTTGCCAGGATAGGCAGGACATGAAAAGGGAACGATAACAAGTTCCAAACTAAAGAAGAAAGTCCCTAAATCCACAGGAGTGGAACAGGAGAACGTCCCAAGAAGACCTTCTAGTCAAAGGAAGCATAGGAACCTGAAAAAGGTCCTGTTAAGTGAAGTTAAGAGTGAGGAGCAGAGGAAGGCTCCAAGCTTCAAGCTTAAAGAGAGAAAAGCTCCAAGAAGCAGATTTGAAACAAGAGGCCAGAAGGTCCAAAGTGACAGCTGAAGGTCTGTAACTCTTTGCCATCGGCATATGGTGCAGTGGTGTACTGTTGATGGCTGAGTCGGTGAGAGAGAGTGCGTGGAAGACAGGTTGAATGCATGTGGTGACCCAGGAGAAAGGAACATCGGAAGGAGAGTTCGAAACCCTGGAGGTGGACCCTTGCAGAAGGCGTCTGAGAGCATCGGTTTGGAAGAAGATTCCAAAGTGAGTTCTTGGAGAGTGGAGATTGGAAACCCTTGTGTGAAAGATGGAGTTCAGTGAGACTGGTTGGCTCATGGTGTGACAGGCATCTGAGGGGAGTTACAGAGAGATCCACAGCATCTGTTTGGGGTGGCATCTGTCACTTGGTTTCAGAGTGTGGTGTGTCTGATCACAGGTCATGAATTGGTTTACATGGACTGTGTACTTACTGTGAACATTAGAGTACAAGATAGCTTTTGTAACTTGTGTCATCCTTACAAATCTGTATATATCTATAAAGGGAGAGTTGTGGGTGAAGGAGTAGTATAACCTAGTTTGTCTTTTCTTGTTTAATAAATGTTTTATTCTTTTGTTAAAAGTTCATCAGCTGACTCCTATGACTCTGTTCAATAGTCACTCTCCATGTATCTAAACAAAAACTAAAAGTTAGGATCTATCAAGCCAGGTTCCACCCTGAGATCAGGCTTGTCCAGTTGTAACATCAGCTGGGATCATAACAGCCTCCACATGCTTCTTGCAGCCTCAGCAGCAGCCACTCTCTCAGTGACGCTGCCACGACTGCAGAGCTGCCGGCCACCTAATTAGCCTGGCAGTATGGAGAGCCAGCCCACTTTCTTTAATTGGACAATGGACCTTTTAATTGAGTGCTGTCAGTAAAATTGCCACCGTGGTCCTACTGTCCACTTGCACATACTTGGAACGCGCATTGGTCCTGATGTTGAGATTCACCCCATGCCGGTAATATCCCAGCCTCTGTAATCCAAGAGAGTTGAACACATTTCATTCTTTCTTGCCAGGGAACAAGAGATGGAACAAGCGCTTGGCTATATCCAGATTGCAGGCCTCTTCATGGTAGGCAGCCGTTGACTGCACACACGTTGTTTATCAATTGCCTCGATGAGATGCATTGCAACCGAAAGAGGTTCCACTCCCTCAGCGTCCAGCTGCCGTGCAACCATACGCAGATTATCTTGCAGCTCAATAGCTATTATGCTGCCAGCAGTCAAAATACCTTCAGTCTGCTGTGCCATCTGCATTTGAGCCACTGCAAGAAATCAGAGGGCAGCAACTGGGCGACAAGGGGTGCCCTTTAATAATGTGGCATAACCCACACACACTGCATGAAATTAAAGTCATATTTCCACACCAAATGTGATACAGCAGATCTCTGATATGCTATAACAATGTTTCTGCTGGCTGGACCACTCTGGAGGAACCCTGCACTATGTGGCAGATTGCATGTCAAGATTCACATGGCACAACTCACAATTGTCACCGGCTATACGGTAACCGTCTGAGGACAGATTGCTGGATTATTGAGAGACCCTGCAAACCACTTTGAACATTGGTATCCACAACCATGATGGCAGGACTTGGGCTTGCATGGCAGCCAGCTGGCCTAGCATTAAAGATGCATGAGCTTCAAATGCAGCACCCAAGTTTTGGGTGGCTTCTGCTTGTGCTGCTAGAAAAGCTGAGACATTCACCATCAGATGGTGCATCAAAGTTTGGTCCAGAAGTATGCTTACGGAGTTAGCTCACTTACACGTTGGAAAGGATGGGCTTCAAGGTCTGTGCAAATCCCTGTGCCAAGTTGGATTCCTCCATGCTCCCTGACATTGCATGCTGTCTTTTGGCAAGCCTGTCCATGCATCAGACATTAAATTTTGTATTCCCTTTAGAATTTTTCAGTAGTATGCCTCATCATGTTGCTCATCTGCTGGCAACTGAAACTATCCTTGTTCCCTGCCCTGGCTGCAGGCCACTTGTGTCCAGTGTCTCGCCAGGTGCCGATTCTGCTTCTGTGCTATCTTGCAAATTTTGTGCAATGTCAGTATCTGAGCTCATGGCACCAAGTATTAAATTGAGTGACAATGTTTCTTTTTCTTCACTTTTTTCCTGCTGTTCCTCCTCTGCCTGACCAGCTGGCAGTTCTTGGGTATAGGGTTGTGGTGCAGGGTGGGGGAAAAACCAAGAGGTACTTACTCCATTTGCAGCCTGTAAATCAGCCGAGGTTGTGGGATGAGGAGGAATTGGGATGTGACGGGGATGAGATATGAAAATACTGTTATTTTTTGAGCTGTCTCACAGACTAGTCAAGCAAAAGCCTGACATAGTTATCCTCATGGAATCATACCTTACAGATAATGTCCCAGACAACACCATCACCATTCCTGGGTATGCCCTGTCTCACCAACAGGACAGACCCAGCAGAGGTGGCGGCACAGTGGTGTACAGTCGGGAGGGAGTTGCCATGGGAGTCCTCAACATCGACTTCGCACCCCACGAAGTCTCATGGCATCAGGTCAAGCATGGGCAAGGAAACCTCCTGCTGATTACCACTTACTGCCCACCCTCAGCTGATGAATCAGTGCTCCTCCATGTTGAACATCACTTGGAGGAAGCATTGAGGGTGGCAAGGGTACAGAATGTACTCTGGGTGGGGGACTTCAATGTCCATCATCAAAAGTGGCTCGGTAACACCACTACTGACCGAGCTGGCCGTGTCCTAAATTGACAGCTGCTAGACTGGGTCTGTGGCAGGTGGTTGGGGGACCAACAAGGGGGAAAAACATACTTGACCTCATCCTCACCAACCTTCCTGCTGCAGATACACCTGTCCATGTCTGTATCGGTAGGCACGACCACCACACAGTCATTGTAGAGACGAAGTCCCACCTTCACATTGAGGATACCCTCCATCATGTTGTGTGGCACTACCACCGTGCTAAATGGGATAGGTTTCGAACAGATCTAGCAACTCGAGACTGGGCATCCAAGAGGCGCTGTGGACCATCGGCAGCAGCAGAATTGTACTCGAGCACAATCCGTAACCTCATGGGCAGGCATATCCCCCACTCTACCATTACCATCAAGCCAGGGGATCAACCCTGGTTCAATGAAAAGGAGGGCATGCCAGGAGCAGTACCAGGCATATCTAAAAATGAGGTGTCAACCTGGTGAAGCTATAAGATAGGACTACTTGTGTGCCTAACAGCAGAGGCAACAAGTGATAGACAGAGCTAAGCGATCCCACAACCAACAGGTCAGATGTAAGCTCTGCAGTCCTGCCACATCCAGCCATGAATGGTGGTGGATAACTAAACAACTCACTGGTGGAGGAGGCTCCACAAATATCCCCATCCTCAATGATGGAGGAGCCCAGCACATCAGTGCAAAAGTTAAGGCTGAAGCATTTGCTTCAATCTTCAGCCAGAAGTGCCGAGTGGATGATCCATCTCGTCCTCCTCCTGAGGTTCCCAGCATCACAGATGCCAGTCTTCAGCCAATTTGATTCACTCCATATGATATCAAGAAACAGCTGAAGGCACAGGGCACTGCAAAGGCTATGGGCCCTGACAATATTCCAGCAATAGTACTGAAGACTTGTGCTCCAGAATTTACTGCACCCCTCGCCAAGCTGTTCCAGTACAGCTACAACACTGGCATCTACCCAGCTATGTAGAAAATTGCCCAGGTATCTCCTGTACACAAAAAGCAGGGCAAATCCAACCCGGCCAATTACCGTCCCATCAGTCTACACTCAATCATCAGTGAAGTAATGGAAGGGGTCATCAACAGTGCTATCAAGTGGCACTTGCTTAACAATAATCTGCTCACTGATGGCCAGTTTGGGTTCTGCCAGGGCCACTCAGCTGCTGACCTCATTACAGCCTTGGTTCAAACATGGACAAAAGAGCTGAACTCCCGAGGTGAGGTAAGAGTGACTGCCCTTGACATCAAGGCCGCATTTGACCAAGTGTGGCATCAAGGAGCCTTAGCAAAACTGGAGTCAATGAGGATCAGGGGGGAAACTCTCAGCTGATTGGAGTCATCGCTAACAAAAAGGAAGATGGTTGAGGTTGTTGGAGGTTAGTCATTTCAGCTCCAGGACATCACTGCAGGAGTTCCTCAGGGTAGTGTCCTACGCCCAACCATCTTCAGCTGCTTCATCAATGACCTTCCTTCCACCGTAAAGTCAGAAGTGGGGATGTTCGCTGATGATTGCATGATGTTCAGCACCATTCGCGACTCCTCAGATACTGAAGCAGTCCATGTCCAAATTCAGCAAGACCTGGACAATATCCAGGCTTGGGCTGATAAGTGGCAAGTAACATTTTCGCCACACAAGTATCAGGCAATGATCATCTCCTACAAGAAAGAATCCGACCATCGCCCCTTGATGTTCAGTGGCATTACCATCACTGAATCCCCTACTATCAACATCCTCGGGGACTACCATTGACCATATAACTAGCCATATAAATACCATGGCTACAAGGGCAGGTCAGAGCCTAGGAAACGTGCAAAGAGTAACCCACCTCTGGACTCCCCAATGCCTGTCCACCATCTACAAGGCACAAGCCTGGAGTGTGATGGAATACTCCCCACTTGCTTGGATGAGTGCAACTCCCACAACACTCAAAAAGCTTGACACCGTCCAGGACAAAGCAGCCTGCTTGATTGGCACCACTTCCACAAACTTTCACTCCCTCCACCACCGACGCACAGTAGCAGCAGTGTGTACCATCTACAAGGTGCACTGCAGGGATTCACCAAGGCTCCTGAAACAGCACCTCCCAAACCCACGACCACCGCCATCTAAAAGGACAAGGCCAGCAGATAGATGGGAACACCACCGCGTGGAAGTTCCCCTCCATGTCATCCAACTTCCTGACTTGGAAATATATCGCTGTTCCTTCGCTGTCGCTGGGACAATATCCTGGAATTCCCTTCCTAACAGCACTGTGGGTGTACCTACACCTCATGGGCTGCAGCTGTTCAAGAAGGCAGCTCACCACCAACTTCTCAAGGGCAACTGGAGATGGACAAAAAAATGCTGGCCCAGCCAGCAAAGCCCACATCCCATGAATGAATTTTTAAATAAGATTCTAGCATTTCAGCCCTGCGACTGTCCAGGACCTCAGTGATTACCACTCCAGTGATCCAGAACACTGTCATCAAATGTATTGGTGCCTATCCCCTGCTAGTTAGTTCCTGTCTTTGGGTGTGTGCTGGCTTTTTCTGCAAACAAAAGGGGACTGTACCAGTGAGTGTGGAGCAGTGTGTTTGGATGAAGTGGCTGTCATGGTTGAACAGCTGGCAGTGTGTGCAAATTATAAGATGTGGGTGTGAGGTTTGCAGCAATGCTAGGTGAGGGCGAGGTGAAAAGTTGAATGATAGGTATAAGTGGTGATTGTTAGAAATTGTTGGTTGGTAAGGGACGTGGTTGTGGTGCATTGAACAGTTTGTGAGGCTAATGGTGCACTTGGTGGCATTATGACATTTGAAGATATATTACTAATCTTGACCATTTATGTGAGATTATTTAGCGTCTTGTGGCACTGCATCCAGGTCCTCAGGGCTTGACCCTGACATTGACCAGCACAGCTATCTGGCCTCAATGCCTTTGCTCCCTGGTCCCCTATGGCAAAATCCCATCTCTCCTCCTGTCTATGTCCTCTACCAAAACACCAAGTGCAGCTTCAGAGACTCTTGGAGCATGCTCACTCTCCTGTTGCAGCATAATTCACTCTTCTTCCTACTGAGATTCCCTTCCACGATTTCTTCCAGCACTTGCTCCAGCCATAATGCATCTTCCCTTTAAGAAGTGCAGTCTGGCTTTAAGTCGTGCAGGCTAGCTTTAAGTGATGACAGCCTCGCACAAACTTGGGGCTGCCTGTCAAGGCGTGCAGCCACTCGACAACATGTTTAGTGGTGGCTGCATGCAGCACTCATATCAATTAAAGGGCAGCACAAAGTTGGGATGATCTAAGTTATGATGGTGAGGACTGTGGATGAATTTAGGATGATCTTCGGGCCCCTCTTTTGTTATTCTGTTGCTATACGTCCCACTTCAGGCTCTAACAAATTGAAGTCCAGTGGTACACATCTGCAGTCATTTGGAGTTGATCAGCAGGAAATTCCAGGATTGTGTTACAGTAAGTCCTCACTTAACATTGTAGTTGCATTCTGAAAAGTACAACTTTAAATGAAACAATATTAAGCGAATCAGATTTTCCCATTCCAATCAATGTAAAAGCTGTAGTTAGGTTCTGTAGGACTTTTCTCATCAGAAATAAACATTAAGTTGGAATACTTTTTATTGCTAAATTCCTATATTTGTAAATGAAATAACTTTTGAAATAAAATAAATTTTAAAAGAAATATGCTGACTCTTCCTACTTAATTCCAGCTCTGCGCCTCTCCCCCTCGACTCGATTCGACTCTCCAGCTTGCTGCCTCTCTGGCTGGCCTCCTCTCCCACTTCCTGCCAAAGCCCCCCGCCCCGCCTAGCTTGCCACCACCCTTGCTCAGTGACGCTCCCTCTTGCTACCTCTCCCGCTCACCGCTTCCTTCTCTCGAACCTTCGCTGTGAGCGAGGGATCACAAGATGAGCAGGAAGAGCAGCTTCAAGTTATAGGGTTGCAGAGGTAAAGCGCAAGCTGGAGAGGCAACGAGAGGGAAGGTCGGCAGCGAACAGGTGGGTCAGCAGCGAATGGGTGGGTCGGTTGGAGGGAAGTTCGGCAGCAGCTTTGAGATTGGCGGGAAGGAAGTCTCAGCAGCGGCCGTGAGGGTCAGCGGGAGTAAAGGACAGCAGCAACTGGGTGGGTTGGCGAGTGGAGGGGTTGGTGGCGAATGGATGGGTCAGCAGGAGGGAAGGTCGGCAGCGACCTTGAGGGTTGGCAAGAAGGGAGGTCAGCAGAGACAGAGGGTTGGGGAGCAGTGGAGGCTGCTCCAAAATGGCATTGATCAGGTCACGTGGGCCCATGTCAGACCGAGCATGAAACGATGTTAAAGTGAAACTCCCAACACTAAACACGAACATGGGCCTTATTAACTGACTGACATTGAAATGGATTGACTTAAAATGGGGCAACATAAAACAGGGACTTACTGTTTTACAAAAATACACACTGCAGATTTCTGACTTCTCATTTAACACTCCCATTTTAAGAGCTGACGCTTACTTGATATGAAAAGTTCTCTGTCCATTACTTTTGGTTAGCACTTAATGGTGTCCTGTGGTCTGTTTATGAAAAATAGAAGTTGTGTTGTCTCATAAGCAGAATGGTAAGCATTTAGGAACAGGGGATATCAATACCAAAAATGAACTAAATGGAGTAACAGTTACTGCATGGTTGTTATAGCATGAAATCCACAAGTAAAAAAAAACTGCTGTTCAGTAAATTTGTATGTGACTGGTGAGAATGGGTGTATCAGCATTCAGGCAGTCATAGCAAATCAATAAATATTAAACAGGTGGTGGGGAAAAGGCAGTAAAGAACTGTTGGAAAAATAAAAAAGAAATACAGTATAAGTATAAATTAACAGAAATGTCTTTGAAAGAATAGTAGGCATGAATTCTGAAGTAAAATACTGAAGATGCTGGAAATCTGAAATAAAAGCAGAAAATGCTGGCAAATCTCAGCAGGTCTGGCAGCATCTGTGGAAAGAGGAAAATAGAGTTACTGTTTCAGGTTGATGACCTTTCATCAGGCATGCATTCTCATTTGGTTGACAAGTTTGCAGTGCTGCGGTCCTAACACCCGGCCAAGGTGAAACTACCACTAGCTGGCAACAATTTCCACTCTAAACACTCATGAGCATTACAGGATGGTTTGGAGGGCAGAAAACCACCCTTCACTGGCTTACTGCTGCTAGTGGGAAAGGATAAACAATTATGGATGAAGTATTTACTTAGTGAAAGATCTGAACTCCTATGTATGCACTCCTTGATCCTGTTCTATTCCACTTCCTCTCCTCCTTGTGCACCTTTCTTGTCTTGGGGATATGTCGAAATAAGATCATATTTTTCTGTATGGTGAGAGGCAATTTGTCTCATTTTAATACACCCAGAGAAGAAAAGCCTAAAGTCCCCCCATTGCACCATACAATTGGATCTTAATTGATTCCAAGGGGTTTCCTTCTACTCGAATCTGGCATCCTATTTCATTGCTATGTAAAGAAGAATTTCCTGATATCAATCCTAAGTTTAGCTTTTTTGTGCCTTTGCTTAATGCCAAATTAAAAGAATATTCTGGTTTTATCTTTTCCATTACTTAACCATCCTGAATGACTCCATAAGATTGCTTCTTAATTGCTTACTTTCCAAATTGCAAAGTTGCAGGTTTCAGCCATGGTTCAGTTAGCAGCACTTTTGACTCTGAGTCAGAAGCTTGTGGGTTCAAGTCCCACACTAGGACTTGACCACAACAATTTAGGTTGATACTCCAGTGCAGTACTGAGTGAGCGCTGCACTGTTGGAGGTGCAATCTTTTGGATGAGACGTTAAACCAATGCCCAATCTGTCCTCTTAGGTAAGCATACAAGATCCTATGGCAATATTTTGAAGAAAAGAGGAGTTATACCGAGTGTCCAATATTTACCTCTCAATCAACATCACAAAAATAGATGATCTGGTCATCACCACATTTTTTGCTGTTAGTGGGAGCTTGCTGTGTTCAAATTGGCTGCCACATTTCCCGCGTTTCAACTGTGACTACATTTCAAAAAATACTTCATTGGCTGCAAAGCAGCTTGGGATATCCTGTGGCCATGAAAGGTGCAATATAAAGATAAGTTCACCTTCTTACCAAATTTCTCCAGTCTTTTTCATAACTTAGTTCTTTGATACCAGTAATGAACATCATGATTCTTCTCTGCACCACTTCTAGTGATTGTATTTCTCCCTTCTGCCCCAATGATCTGAACTGGATGCAGTACTCAAGGTACTGCTTGATAAGAGCTTTGTATAGTTTGATTGCATGTCTGACATTTTATCAGTTTTGTTGATTGCTGTTCTGCATTGGTTGGAAATGTTTAATGTTAAGTGTACCAGGGCACCTAGGGGCATCTCTCAACTTCATCCTTAACTATTTTAGTGTCATTTATTAATACATGAGCCATCCATTTTGTTCAAGCATTGGAAAGGCATGCACCAACTTTGGCCAACTAACAAAATGGGCAAGGAGAAACGAGAAACTGGTTTGCAGGACCAAGATGCTTATCTACAAAGGCTGTATCCTCAGCAAATTGCTGTATGGCAGCAAAGCCTGGACAACTTACACCTACCAAGAAAACGTTTCTCAACTTCCATCCCTGAAGTCTGCAATGCATCCTTGGCATCACATGGAAGGACAATGTCACCAACGAAGTAGTCCTCTCTATGACAAACATGCCAAGCATGCTAGCGCTGATCAAGCAAAGAATGCTTTACTGGCTTGGGCATGCGCACAGGATGGAAGATGGCCACATCCACAAGGATATGCCTTTTGGGGAAGTAGATTGTGCCAAGAGACCAGAAGATCACCCAAAACTCTGTTTCAAGGATGTGGTCAAAACAGAGGTGAAATCCCTCAACATCAATCACAACAAATGGGAAGTTCTAGCTGACAATCAGTGCAAATGTTGACACCAGCTGTGGGCAAGAATTTGCCATCACCATGACATGTGGTTTCAGAAGCTCCAAAGCAGACACCAGACCTGCAAACAAGGTGCCAGCAGCAATCATCCTGCTCCACTGGCAAGGGAAAACTTCATGTGTGGCACTTGTGGCAGACTTTGCCTTTCCAGAACTGGTTTGTTCAGACATCAAAGGAAGTGTAGTAGACGATCTCATCTGACCAAACCAAAGTTCTGAGGCAGCATTTCCATAATCCCTTACAAATGGAAGGATGCTAACCATTTAACCTTTTTTATTTCCTACATGCAGTACTTTACATTGGTTTATCTGAAATTTCATCTGTCACTGCTCTGCCCAGTTACATATTTTTCCCAACTGATTCATGAGCTGCTTTGGATTCCACTGCACTTTCTTGTTTTGCATCATATTTACAGTTTAATAACTTACATTGATAAAAAAATAGAAACAGTGTTGATCGCGACCTTGTCCAATGCCTTTTGAAAATTCAGTTATACCATGTTGTAGCCCTTTTCACAGTTCATTTAGTATATCAATTTATTTAGTATATCAATTTCCTCAAAGAAGTTGACAAAGTTGCTCAAGTAATTGAGATGGAAGCATGCCTACAAACAAAAATGCATGCTGATTTGGGGGACAGAACAGATCTGTGATGAAAAAGAATGAAGAAAAGTTAAGGAAGTTCCTAAAAAAGAGAGGAAAGAAAAGGAGAAAAAGATACTGTGGATGTAATTTATGGCCCACAGGCGAACTGTGGTTCCATGTGCTTTTGTGATCTCGCAGGCGTGGCCGCAGTTACAAAGCAGCTCAGTGATGAAGGGGAAGTTGCACTGTTTCACATGCATGATCTTGCTTAGACTTAGTCTCTCTCTTTCTTTCTCTCTCACCCGCTCTCACATATACCAATCTCACTTTTAGTTGGAAATATTCTAAAATTCACTTGAGAAGTCATCTCTTGTCACTTTTAACTGAAAAAAGATTCTTAACCATAGTAAAGAGGTCATTGGGTTTCCACTAGAAAAATAAATCTGTTATGGACAGGAGAAAGACCGGGAAACTGTACCTATTTCCTCTTGCCACCTGTCTGTAAGCAGAAGGTGTTTTGAATTAATTTAAAAAAAAATCTGCGGTGGCATATTTTCCCAATCCCTTGGTTTTTGTGATCCAATTTACTAATAACTTGAGTTAGGATTAACTCAGAAGGTTAGTTTATTTTCACATTCAAATTCTGAGGAAGTAGCGTTAACAACTCGCACATGCACGCACGCGCGCGCACACACACACACACACAATAAAGGGGGGATAGAGAAAAGGAGTTTACAGTATAAGAATTGTAAATTAATATTAGTTCATGTGATTTCCAGAGTCCAAAGTCTGAATCCAATGAGGAATTCTTTCATGTAGGCGTTCGAGTTCAGCTGGCTGAAGAGCAGAGTTATAGCATTTGCTTTTCAGTTGGTGCTGATACCTCAAGATGAAGTAGGCACACAGAGACTGAGTTGGTTCTATCAGTGATGTTACAAAAAACTCCCAGCAGGGACAGGCTTGATGAGCAGGCTGTTGTTCTGCCTGGAAGGGCCTGCTTTTTGGTGGCTCATCAATTGGATGTTAAAACAGCAGACTGACTATTCCTCAGTTCTCAGAGGCATATAGAGATTTCAAAATGGTCATTTGAGCCATGTGACCTTCCTTTTCCATAATGACTTCAGAAGGGATGTTTATCCAGTGAATGGAATTGGCTTTGATTTCAGGACTCATAATGTCCCAGTCATTAGTTGATGAAAGAGTTACCATCCATATTGAAGGTCTGGTGTTGGGAAGCTATTGTCTAGGCAGACCCACTGGCTCCACCAGCAAGGTGAGTTTATCAGATGCAAATAACATCGCTGTAGTTCCCTTTTGAAATGAGCCTGAACAGTCCCAGGTGTGAAATGAGTCTGTTAGAGGCTTTGCAGACATTATGAGTTTCAATATGGCAGCCTCCTGGTTTTGTGATTCCAATGTATTGAGGTGTGAGATTGTACAACTGAGAAAATTCTTTTGTTCTTGTAATTCCTGGGGGTAGCTTGCGGACAAAGGGCCGACCCTGTGGCCACGTGACTTGTAGCAGCCATCTTTTGGTTCAGCAGGAAATCCATTTTGAAAAAATAGCAATATGGATAAAGTTTTGAAGATACGGTGTTAGATCTCTTCTCATGTCGTAGGACCCCAACAAATCCTTTGTTTGACATGAAGTTGGTATTTGTTGGTCTTATTTTCCATTTAGGTAATATTTAAACATTTTTATTCAGCAGTGATAAAATTTAAAATCTGAACATGGCCTGAAAAAAATTCCCCTGTGTTTTGGAATACATTGGTTCAGGACAAAAATATAAATGTCAGAAATCCCATCACAGGACAAGCAGTGGTGGTATGGTCTGAAATTGGAGGCAATTCAGAGAAGGTTCACTAGGTTGATTCCTGGGATGAAGCTGTTGTTTTATGAGGAATGGTTGAGCAGGTTGGGCCTGTATTCATTGGAGTATAGAAGAATGAGAGGTTATCTTTATTGGCACATATAAGATTCTGAGGGGGCTCACCAGGGTAGACGCTGAAAGGATGTTTCCCCTTGTGGGGAATCAGGATCCAAGGGATACAGTTTCAAAATAAAGGGTCTCCCATAAGAGGTCAGAATTAGAGGACAGATATCTATTTTTTATTCTTTCTCAGGATGTGGGTGTCACTGGCTAGACCAGCATTTGTTGCCCAATTCCTAATTGCCCTTGGGAAGGCAGTGGTGAGCTGACTTCTTGAACTACTGTAGTCCATGTCATGTAGGTACACCCATAGTGGTGTTAGGCAGAGAGTTCCAGGATTTTGACCCAACGACAGTGAAGGAATGCCGATATAGTTCCAAGGCTGGATAGTGTGTAACTTGAAGGGGAACTTGCAGGTGGTGGTGTTCCCATGTCTTTGCTGCCCATGCCCTTCTAGGTGATAAAGGCTGTGGGTTTGGAAGGTGCTGTCAGAGGAGCTTTGGTGAGTAGAAACAAAAACAAAAATAGCTGGAAAAACTCAGCAGGTCTGACAGCATCTGCAGAGAGGAATACAGTTAACGTTTCGAGTCCGTGTGACTCTTCATCAGAACTAAGGAAAAATAGAAATGAGGTGAAATATAAGCTAGTTGAGGGGGGGTGGGACAGGTAGAGCTGGATAGAGGGCCAGTGATAGGTGGAGGCAAAGAAGAGATTGCTAAAGATGTCATAGACAAAAGGACAAAGGGGTGTTGACAGTGGTGATATTAGCTATGGAATGTGCTAATGGTGACATTAAGGGTAGAAAGCAGGACGAACAAGTGACAGACAGCCCTAGTGGGGGTGGGGTAGGGGGAAGGGATCGAAATGGGCTAAAAGGTGGAGATAAAACAATGAATAGAAATGCATTTAAAAATAATAGGAATAGGTGGGATAAGAAAAATATCTTAAAAAAATATATATATATAAAAAATATATAAATTATTGGAATAAAGGGGATCAGAAAGGGGATGGGGATAGAGGAGAGAGTTCATGATCTGAAGTTGCTGAACTCAATGCTAAGTCCAGAAGGCTGCAAAGTGCCTAATCGGAAGATGAGGTGCTGTTCCTTCAGTTTGCATTGAGCTTCACTGGAGCATTGCAGCAGGCCAAGGATGGACATGTGGGCATGAGAGCAGAGTGGTGTGTTGAAATGGCAAGCGACAGGGATAGGGTCCCCCTTGTCCTCACTTGTTACCCCACCAGCCTCCGCATTCAAAGGATCATCCTCCGCCATTTCCGCCAACTCCAGCATGATGCCACCACCAGACACATCTTCCCTTCACCCCCTCTGTCGGCATTCCGTAGGGACCGTTCCCTCTGGGACACCCTGGTCCACTCCTCCATCACCCCCTACACCTCAACCCCCTCCCACGGCACCTTCCCATGCAACTGCAAAAGGTACAACACCTGCCCCTTTACTTCCCCCCTCCTCATCGTCCAAGGGCCCAAACACTCCTCTCAAGTGAAGCAGCACTGGGTGACCGCTTTGCAGAACACCTTCGGTCTGTCCGCAGGCATGACCCGGACCTCCCTGTCGCTTGCCATTTCAACAGACCACCCTGCTCTCATGCCTACATGTCCATCCTTGGCCTGCTGCAATGTTTCAGTGAAGCTCAACGCAAACTGGAGGAACAGCACCTCATCTTCCGATTGGGCACCTTGCAGCCTTCCGGACTTAACATTGATTTCAACGACTTCATATCATGAACTCTCTCCTCTATCCCCAACCCCTTTCCGATTCCCCTTTTTCCAATAATTTATATATTTTTAATATATATATATACATATAATATATATATTTTATTTTCCCACCTATTTCTATTATTTTTAAATGTATTTCCATTCATTGTTTTATCTCCACCTTTAGCCCATTTCGATCCTTTCCCCCTGCCCCTTGCTCATCCTGCTTTCTACCCTTAATGTCACCACTAGCACATTCCATAGCTAATATCACCACCGTGAACAGCCCTTTGTCCTTTTGTCTATGACATCGTTGGCAATCTCTTCTTTGCCTCCACCTATCACTGGCCCTCTATCCAGCTCTACCTGTCCCACCCCCCCATACCCAGCTGATATTTCATCTCATTTCTATTTTTCCTCAGTTCTGATGAAGAGTCATACGGACTCGAAACGTTAACTGTTTTCCTCTCTGCAGATGCTGTCAGACCTGCTGAGTTTTTCCAGCTATTTTTGTTTTTGTTTTGGATTTCCGGCATCCGCAGTATTTTGCTTTTATTTGAGCTTTGGTGAGTTGTTTGGTGAGATTGGTGAGAAGGGATGTATTTGCTCCCCTCTATTCAACCTCCTCAATTGGCCACAACAAAGGTTTCAGTTTCTTTTGCACGAGGATATGCCTTTTCCAAATCAAAATGTATTTAGCTATTTAAGCTGTGAGCAATAAGGAGCCAATCAAACAAGGTTTTCTTGAGTCAGAGAGCAAATTTATTAACCTATAAACAGGATAAAAATAATAAAAACGCGACATCAAGCATTCGGCCCTCATTTGGGCGCACGCACGCACATGCACATACGTATATCAGAAATAAGGGGAGTTAGAATCCAATAAAAAGGGTAAAAGAATATGCAGTTAAGTGTCTTTTGATTGTCCTTGAGGTGTAGATTTTAAATGCTGCAGCTGATTTAGGTTAGCTGGTTTCTTGGATGCAGCCAGATGTTGGAGATATTGCAATTATTACGAGATCTTAGTTCTCTGCTAGGTTTCTGGTAGAGTTGGCTACTTGAACCGGGTGACACTTATTCCAAAAGAGAGAGGGAGCAGCCCTCAGCTTGTTTCCTCTGTTGAAGACTTTCTTGACAGCGTCCGAGTCCCTTGCAATATCTCTGTACTGGCTGGCAGCCTTTCCTTGAAATACCTCATCCATTGTGTATTTCTAAGAGGTTTTGTGTGTGTCTGACTGTGGCAGCCATTGATTCAATATCCAATACTTTGCATTATTAATGCCTCTTCCTTCGACAGTTACGAATTTCGATGAGTGTCCGGATTACAGAAAATGTCTCTCTCTTCACACTTCCCTGAGGGTGATTTGTTTGTTTCTTACCTTCATCTTGGAATGTGGCCTTGCATTTTTAAGCAGTTTATTCTATCTCAGTTCAAATTGCAACATTTCCAGTCAATTGAAAGTTGAAAAATCATATTTTCAAAAATAAAGAGGCATATCCTCGGAACAAGGTGCATATTGTAGATGCACACTGCTGCTACTGTGCCTTTGTTAACTCTAGACTTGACTATTCCAACATGCTACCGACCAGCCTCCCACAATCTAGCACTCCCATAAACTTGAGCTTATCCAAAGCCCTGCTGCCTGTATTCTTAATTTGCACCAAGTCCAGTTCACCTATCACCCATGTACTTGCTGACCTGTACTGGCTTCCCATTCATCCCAAGAATTTGTTGTCAAATCCCTTCATGTTCTCACCCCTCCCTATCTCTGTATCCAACCCCACCAACCTTTCCTCGGCCCTTCCCGCCCTTCCCTCGGTCCTTCTCTCCCTCCCATTGTTCCTGCCCTTCACTTTGTCCTTCCCACCCTTCCCTTCGTCCTTCTCTCCCTTCCCTCCCCTCCATACTTCCCTTCCTTCCCTCCTCTCTGACCTTCTGTCCCTTCCCTTCCCTCTGTCCTTCCGTCCGTTCCTTCCTTTCCGTCCTTCCTTCCAGCCCGTTCTTAAGACCTATCTCTTTAACCAAGCTTTTGGCCATCTGCCCCAAAATTGTCCTGTATGGCAGGGTGTCTAATTTTGCTTTACAACACTTCTGTGAAGGAGCTTGGGACATTTTATTACATTAAAGGCAGTATATAAATTGTTACATTGTTGGAAATCCTGCCTTGCAGATGAGATATTAAACTGAGACCCCGTCAACTCTTTTAGTTGGTTATTTTGAAGAAGAGCAGGGAGTTATCTCCGGTGCCCTGTCCAATATTGATCCCCCAATCAACGTCACTAAAACAGATAATCCAGTCTTTATCATATTGCTGTTTGTGAGAAGTTAGTGTGCACAAATTGGCTGCTATGCTACCTATATTACAACAGTGACTAGACTTCAAAAGTACTTCATTGATACTGAAGCATCAGTGGTACTAAAGGAATGAATGAACTGAGGTTGTGAAAGGCACTATATAAATGTAAGCCTTTATTTTAACAAACAATGGACAAAAATTTGAATAAATTTGGTTATGTGTGACACAGAGACATTACATCAAAAGTGGTGCAGAAAAAAGTTAGAGCACATCATATGTAATGTTTTTAATGTATTACTAATAGATTTCCCCTGGGTACTGCTATTGTAGTAATGTGTTTAAAAGTGTCTTGACAAACTACAGCAATGTCACCCAGTAAAAGGAGGGTGATTTTCTCCAGTGGAATGAATGGAAGATAGGTACATGCAGATTATGTGCATAAAATCAATCCCAGTCACTTAGAGTAGGACTGTCGCCAGGCATAATTGATAGGGGAAGTACCCATCATCTCCATTCAGGTCGGGAATAGTGCTGTTGTTCTAGGCAGCCTGAATTGCGAGATATTGACAATGTAAGACTTAGGTTGTGTATTTCATTTTTCAGTGTCGCCACACTTGAAACATGTCGGTCAGCCCCTCATTGAGAACAGTTCCCCTCAGAGCCTGAGCCATACAAACTGGGATGGTCATGGGTTCAACCTCTGGCAGATGCTGAACCAAGGGGATAGGTGGGCTGGGCTTTTACCTCTCACTGCCACGAAGCTAGGGAAAGGGTTTAGAGGGGAGGGGGATGAATGAGCCAGGGTTTCCTTTTTTTTGTTCCCCCTCCCCCGACCCTCCCAACTCCATCCAATTCCATTTGCTGCCCTGCTACTTGGAAACTATTGGATTCCTGGGTACATAGCGGATGAGACCAGATGGTGATGCCTTCACTTGCCAAATAGCCACCCATTTGCTCACATGAGCAAGTGGGGTGAGGTTCATGGTAGGGGTGCGTTGGGGGGCTGGGCGCTGTAACTGGATCCCAGCATTGAACTGTCCACATCTGCCAAAGAACCTGAAATCTGGATTTGGGAGTGCACAACACAGTTTAGGTCCAGCCATCTCCAAGCCAAAAGGTCGTGGGTTCGAGCCCTACTCCTGAGACTTGAGCCCAAAATCGAGGCCTACAATCATAGTGCCAGTACTGAGGTAATGCTACACTGTCAGAGGTGCCGTTTTTCGGATAATACTTTAAACCCGAGACTCTGTCTGACCTCTCAATTGGATGTAAAAGATCCGACGGTTACAACTGGAAGAAGAGCAGGGGAGTTCTTCCCTGTGACCTGAGGCCAATATTTAACCCTCAACAAACGTCACTATAAAAACAGATAGTCTGGTCACTTATCACATTGCAGTGTGTGGGAGCTTGCTGTGCACAAATTGGCTGCTGCTTTTCCTACAGCACAACATTGACAACACTTCAAAAGTACTTCATTGGCTGAAAAGCACTTAGAGACATCCTGAGCTTGGGAAAAAGGCTATAGAAATGCAAATTCAAATCATTGTATCAGATATATTTGAACCAATGATTTACATCAGTTGAATAAATTAAATTGTGTTTTGATTAGTAAGTTTTATGGGAATGTTAGCAGTATTTGTGGGTTCAAATTATGGCCTGGAGTCTGCAGTCAGCAGCAAACAAGGGTGCTCGCCGCAGACATCGAAGTAAGCTTCACTGCGATGTCTCTTGCAAGGATTTCACCTTGATCACCGTACAGTGATACTACAACTGATTGCAATGTTCTTTACTGGGCACCCCCAAAATGGAACTGGAGTGATGTCACGGGCTGTCCAAGCAGCTAATCACATTCAAGGATTTTCACACCCATCCCAACCAGGAATGAAAACGCAGTAAAGTAAAACTAATTTTAAACTGATCAGTTAACAGCATTTCACAAGTATAAAATTATTTTTTCTGGGCTCTCCTGTTGTTCATCAAATTTTATTAATCATATTGCTGTTACCATTAAGTGACAGTTCATAAGTTCAGGATTTTCATGCTAATATGCGCGTGTGCTACATAGAAACTAGGAGCAGGAGTAGGCCATTCGAGCCTGCTCCGCCATTCATTATGACCATGGCTGATCATCCAACTTAATAGCCTACTCCCATTCTCTCCCCATATCCTTTGATCACTTTCGCCCCAAGAGTTATATCTAACTCCTTCTTGAAAACATACAATGTTTTGCTCAACTACTTTCTCTGGTAGCGAATTCCACGGGCTCACCACTCTCTGGGTGAAGAAATTTCTCCTCATCTCAGTCCTAAATGGTCTACCCCGTATCCTCGTACTGTGACCCCTGGTTCTGGATTCCCCCACCATCGGGAACATCCTTCCTGCATCTACCCTGTCTAGTCCTGTTAGAATTTTATAGGTTTCTATGAGATCCCCCCTCATTCTTCTGAACTCCAGTGAATATAATACTAACTGACTCAATCTCTCCTCATATGTCAGTCCCGCCATCCCAGGAATCAGTCTGGTAAACCTTCGCTGCACTCCCTCTATAGCAAGAACATCTTTTCTCAGATAAGGAGACGAAAACTGCACACAATATTCCAAGTGTGGTCTCACCAAGGCCCTGTATAATTGCAGCAAGACATCCCTGCTCCTGTACGCGAATCCTCTCGCTAAGAAGGCCAACATACCATTTGCCTGCTTTAACGCCTGCTGCACCAGCACGCTTACCTTCAACGACTGGTGTACGAGGACACCCAGGTCTTATTGCACATTCCCCTCTCTTAATTTATAGCCATTCAGATAATCTGCCTTCCTGTTTTTGCTACCAAAGTGGATAACCTCACATTTATCCACATTATATTGTATCTGCCATGAATTTGCCCACTCACTCAGCTTGTCCAAGTCACCCTGAAGCATCTCTGCATCCTCCTCACAACTCTCCCTCCCACCCAGCTTTGTGTCATCTCCAAGTTTGGAGATATTACATTTAGCTCCCTCATCTAAATCATTAATATATATTGTGAATAGCTGGGGTCCCAACACCGATCCCTGCGGTACTCCACTAGTCACTGCCTGCCATTCGGAAAAAGACCCGTTTATTCCTACTGTTTGTTTCCTGTCTGCCAACCAGTTTTCTATCCATCTGAATACACTACCCCCAATCCCATGTGCTTTAATTTTACACACTAAATCTCTTATGTGGGACTTTGTCGAAAGCCTTCTGAAAGTCCAAATAAACCACATCCACTGGCTCCGCCTCATCAACTCTACTAGTTACATTCTCGAAAAATTCCAGTAGATTTGTCAAGTATAATTTCCCTTTTGTAAATCCATGCTGACTCTGTCCGATTCTGCCACTGTTTTCCCAAGTGCTCAGCTATTAAATCTTTTATAATGGGCTCTAGAATTTTCCCCACTACTGATGCCAGGCTGACTGGTCTATAATTCCCTGTTTTCTCTCTACCTCCCTTTTTAAATAGTGGGGTTACATTAGCTACCCTCCAATCTGTAGGAACTGTTCCAGACTCTATAGAATCTCAGAAGATGACCACCGATGCATCCACTATTTCTAGGGCCACTTCCTTAAGTACTCTGGGATGTAGATTATCAGGCCCTGGGGATTTATCGGCCTTCAATCCCATCAATTTCTCCAACACCATTTCCCTACTAATACTGATTTATTTCAGTTCCTCCCTCTCACTAAACCCTGTGTTCCCCACCATATCTGGTATGTTATTTGTGTTCTCCTTTGTGAAGACAGAGCCAAAGTATGTATTTAGTTTGTCAGCCATTTCTTTGTTCCCCATTCTAAATTCCCCTGTTTCAGACTATAAGGGATCTACATTTGTCTTCACCAATCTTTTTCTCTTCACATACATATAGAAACTTTTGCAGTCAGTTTTTATGTTCCCTGCATGCTTACTCTCATACTCTATTTTCCCCTTCTTAATCAATCCCTTGGTCCTCCTTTGCTGAATTCTAAAGTGCTCCCATTCCTCAAGTTTGTTGTTTTTTCTGGCCAATTTGTATGCCTCTTCCTTGAATCTAATACTACCTCTATTTTCCCTTGTAAGCCATGGTTTGGCCACTTTTCCTATTTTACTTTTGCGCCAGACAGGAATAAATAATTGCTACAGTTCACCCATGCACTCTTTGAATGTTTGCCATTGCCTATCTACCGTCATCCCATTAAGTAACGTTTCCCAATCCATCATAGCCAACTCGTCTCTCATACCTTCGTAGTTTCCTTTATTAAGATTTAGGACCCTAGTCTCAGAATCAACTACGTCACTCCCCATCTTGATGAAGAACATGCTGAATACATCCTGAAGTTGTATTTGCAGGAATAATGACTGCAAACACTGACAGTTCTCCATCAATCCTGTGCCCCCACAAAATCCAGGCCTATGTGTGTATATCCATACTTCTGTGGAAAATGTAAATCCTACCTTTTTTAAGTGCAATATACAAGGGAAAGGGGGGAGATCATCGGGCTTGGCATTGGTGAGTGGATTGTACTGGGGCCAAAAATGTTGTATCTAGGTGCAGGGATGATGGTACCTCTGATTATAGGGGTCAGGAATCGATGGAGTAGAGTTACAGGTTATAGAGTTAGGAAGTAATGTGTTGGGACTGTGTAAGTATGTGAGGGAGGGTTTGGTAAAATGTAGCAGTGATAAAGTGTGTTGTCAGGGCGTGGGAGTATCTTAGTGGGTGTGGTGTTGGCAGTCCAGTAACAATGTATTGTGAATAGTGGGGCACGTGAACAGCAATCAAGGTGCCGATATCTAGGAGCGTGGAGGAACAGGATGTGGACATGACATTATTGGGAAGCAGGTGCTTGTTTGTGAAACATTGTTTAGGAAAGTGCAATGTCGAAATGGGAAGAGATTTTGTGGTGTGGAAATAATTTTTTAAAAAAGGGATGCGAAAATTGGAATAATTAAAATATAAGTATCTTCGAATCGGGAGGATGGAAGGGCATGGTAGGATCTGGAACTGGGATGGCTGGGGGATGTGGTATTACTTTGGAAGAGACTTGGGTCTGACATTAATTATGGGGAATGAAAAACTATATTTTCATGAAATTAGTTCATTCAGTTGGAAAATTGGATTTTATTCATTTCATGTGCTTAACATGAATATATGTTGGGAGTTGCTGTATAGGCATCAATTGCTCTAATTAAGCAAAACAAACCCCAGCTCAGTGCCTGTCATTTAAAACCTGCCTCCTGCTAAAGAATGGTGTATTGCCATAAACAAGAACTAGCTTTTAAGGTTTTTTTTCATTTCTGATTTTTAAAAAAATACCTAGTGTTACCAGTGAATGCTGATGATATCATTGAAAGGCATAGCTTTCAACATTACTAGCATAATGGTTAAGGTACACGTTTGAAGTATTCTTGGGAAGCCTTTGGGTGGTTGCTTGATTATTGCCAATTAGGCTTGGTAGGCCAGGCTTCCATGGATGTAGTAACATCCTCTGGACTTGAGAGGGGAAATTTCATTGAAGGAGCAAGTAAAAGCTTCAAAGAAGTTAAAGTTGAGCCACGGTAAGAATGTAGCTTTTTTTCTTGGTGGTGGGGGCAGTAAAAGTAGCCTTGTTAGCTTTGACCACACTCCAATAAAAAAAAACAAAAAATAAAGGAAAATGATTGATGGACAATTAGCAATCATTGCAATATTTGTTCAGATTATTTCCTTGCCTATTCTGTGACACACATTACATAATTTATGCCTCTACAGTCCACTGCTGGAAGTGGGGAGTAACCGGACACAGGAAAGCTTGTATTGTCAACTCGTATGTTGCTATCACTTTTATTTAATGCTTACTTAAACTCCAAGACCATATTGATTTCTATAACGTCTAGCCAGCTAATATATATTTTTGAAAAAGCATCAGTGTACTTATTTCACAGCATTTAAATGCTGCTTTTTACGTGCTTCATATACCTGTGTGTAACAATATAACACTCATTAATTGCTAGCAATTACCTGCTGTTGCTAACCTGTCATAGCATACATTTAAGTATACATTTTCCATGGAATGATCTTTTGAACTTATCATTTTTTTCTAAATTAGCTGTTGACTCATTTAGAAATAATCAGTATTATCCCTTGCAATATTTAGACAAGAGTTTATTTTACTTTGACCTTTTCCTTGAGCAACAAAGACATCCCTATGGTGAAATTTCCTCTATGTCCAAGGACTTTTAAATTGTTCCTACATCCATGGAAGCCTAGCCTACCAAGCCGAACTGGCAATAATCAAGCAACCACCCAAAGGTTTTCCCAAAAATACTTCAAACATGCATCTTAACTATTGTGCTAGTGGTGTTGAAAGCTATGTCCTTGAATGATGCCATTAGCATTCACTGCTAATGCTAACTATTGAAAAAAAAAATTAGCTAATCATTTATTTAAGGAGGTACTGATAATAAGACTTCCTACATTTTGTATCTATGGGACAGAATGTATCCAGATGCATAGGAATGCGAGTAAGGTTATAACCACGTAATTGTATACTACTCGTCAATTAGAAAAAAAATAAAAGAAACAAAATTACAACTAGATTCCACTGAATGATGATGTCATGGGTTGAACAACAATGATGTGGAGCAATCAATCACTATTTGTATAGTTCTGTGTTTTAACAATGACGATGAGGTTCTGTCAAGTCCCTGAACTGTAATAAATTAAAAGGACTCTTTGTGATTTAGAGTACTAAATTACCAGTGATTTTTGCATCCTGCCAAGAAAAGAATGCATTGCAATATGTAATCTGTTCACAGTACCATAATATAGAAACTACACCTGACAACTGCTGTACATTTATGATATTCAGGTGTTCTGTGGCACGTTTTATCATGGCTACATGGAATTAAAGCAATGAGATTTTTTTCTGTACACTTGCCCATGGCAAATTTTGCAACCTTATCCTTTTTTTTGTCTTTGTCTCTTATCATGGCTTTGTGACTCACTTTTATAGCATTAGCTTTGAACTATAATGTATAATGGCTTCTCTTCCCACTCTTTCAAAGTTGCCTCTGAAGTCTCCCAAGGATCTATCCTTGGCCTCCTCTCATTTCTCATCTCCCTTGCCTCTTGGCTACCATCATTTGAAAACACTACATCAGGTTCCATACTCCCACAGATGGCACCTAGTTCTACCTCACTACAGGCAGAGGGGGTGGCGTGGTGATACTGGACTTGTAATCCAGAGACCCAGGGGACCCGAGTTCAAATCCCACCATGGCAACTGGTGGGATTTAAATTCAATTAATAAATTTGGAATTTAAAAAATTCTAATTGTTATAAAAACCCATCTGGTTCATTAATGTTCTTTAGGGAAGGAAATCTGCCACCTTCACCTGCTGTGGCTTACAAGTGACTCCAGATGCTTACCTGTGACTCCAGATGCACAGCAATATGGATGGGCAATAAATGCTGACCTAGCCAGCGATGCTCGCATCACATGAATGAATTTTAAAAAAACACCTCCCCCAACCCCTCCACTGCCTCTGATTTGTCACACTGGTTGACTGACATCCGTTATCAAATGAGATTAAATTAGAGTGAAAGTCGAATAAGCCATTAGGGATAATTTTAACACCCCGCTCCCCATGAAGGATGGATTTGATGGCGGGGGGTGGTTGGGAGAGGACAATGGAATAGGTTAAAATAACAAAAATCTGAAATGCAACCCCGAAGCACCTACTTGCAGTTTTAATGGAGTGGGGTTTGGGAATGGGAGAATAATCCAATGGATACTAGGCAGGAGGCAGGTGACCAATCTGCTCACAGGAAGCAGGTCAATCATGAAAAGCTTTTTGAGGAGACTAAATGCCTCCATTTTAACTCGACTTATTTTTAACATCTGCAGGCAGGATCCCTGGCCTCAGGAGTCCTGGCAGATGAAAAGAGGCAAGATGGCTGTTCCATGAGGCAAGTGCCTTTATTGCACAGCTTATGAACTAGTAGGATCAGGAATGTTCTCCCCCCCCTCCCCCCCCATCCAACATAATACACCCCATCTTATCTCCCCCTGCAAAATTTCAGACTTCACCCCCCCTGCACACACACATAGAGGGGGACAAAGCCTGGTTGACTGTTTGGGAAATTTAAAACATTTATAACAGGTACTGTGTTTCTCTTTTTAGCTGCTTGTTATTATCAAGCCTGTAGGAATCATTTCTAAGGTCAACATTTAAAAATAATCACTTCAACCACACCCATAATGTAAAGCAGAATAAAGATCAAAAATGGTGGAATATACTGCATTCATTATGCTTGGGTTTTTAAATTAGAATGCTGGTGTTTATTTTTTAACACAGAATACCCCTTGCATCTAGAAAAGCAAACAAATGTTTCTGGTGATAGTGCAAAATACATCCTAGTACAAATTTCTTTGCTGCCATTTTCTGTTTGCCTGGCCAAGGTCCGAGAGGGAATAATGAGGGTTCGCTCACAAATTAGAGGTTCTTTAAGAAAAAACATTAAAGTTATAAGAAAATTAATAAAGTAAGTCACTACATCCAGTAAATTACTATTACTATTAAGTGTACTGACCACTCAATAGAGAGCAGTGACCACTTCAAACTGTTGTAAAACTAGAAATCTAAATTTTTAAAATCTAATTTCAGTGACACATTCCTACAGCTTTTAATTTGAAATACACTGATTAAATCATAGTTGTTGTATAAAGTTCTGTGTATTCAAAGTCATTTTTTGCTTAAAAAAAAGTTTCCAAAAGCTTAAATTAAATAATTTTAATGGAAGAGCAAAGCAAAACACAGCATGGACACTAAAAAAAGCCCCACAAAATATAAAACCATCTTGCTAAATGCATTTTTTTGTTAATCCGTTCATGGGGTGTGGGTGTCACTGGCAAGGCCAGCATTTATTATCATGCCTAATTGCCTTTGAGAAGATGGTGGTGAGCTGCCTTCTTGAACTGCAGCAGTCTGGGTGGTATAAGTATGCGTGCTGTTAGGTAGGGAGTTCCAGGATTTTGACCTAGTGACGATGAAGGAACGGCAATATACTTCCAAGTCAGGATGGTGTGTGGAGGGGAACTTGAGGGCAGTGTTCCTGTATGTCTGCTGTCTTTGTTTTTCTAGGTGGTAGGTGCCACAGGTTTGGAAGGTGCTGCCAAAGGAACCATGGTGAGTTGTTGCAGTGCATCTTTTCAAAGGCACACTCAGCAGCCAAGGTATGCCTAGGGTGAAGGGAGTGAATGTTTAAAGTGTTGGATAGGGCACCAGTCAACCAGTTGGCTTTGTCCTGGATGGTGTTGAGATCCTTGAGTGTTCTTGGAGTTATACTTATCCAGGTCTTTGCACAGTATTCCATCATGTTATAAGGTTATATGTTGTCTCGTAGAGAGGTCTGGAGGCTTGTTTGGTTGAACAATAGCTGTTTATTAATAACACATAACTATATACATATATACAGGATACAGTCCTGACTAGGTGCAATTTTCATGCCGACTTACCAGACTGTACTACAGCCAAGTGACTCTACTTCATAGTATTGGCGGTAATGTTTTTGCAGTCCTATGTTAATCCTTACAGTCCCAAACACCCTAATACTACACATCACACTCCTGACTTGTGCCTTGTAGATGTTGAAAAGCTTTGGGAAGTCAGGAATTTGCCACAAAATATCCAGCCTCTTGTAGTCACAATAATTATGTGGCTGGTCCAGTTAAATTTTTGGTCAATGGTGACCCACAGCAAGTTGATGGTGGGGGATTCAGCAATACTAATTCCGTTGAATGTCAAGGCAACTAAGTTAGATTCTCTCTTGTTGGGGATGTTTGTTACCTGGCACTTGTGGCACAAATGTTACCTGCCACTTATCAGCTGAAGCCTGTATGCGGTTCAGGTCTTGCTGCATGCAGGCACTACATGCATCATTATCCAGTGAGTTTGAGAACTCAAACAGCAATGTCCTGGGGCTGAGATGATTGGCCTTCCAACAACTAAATCGTCTTTCTTTATGTTAAGTATTCCCATTTTCTTCAATTTTATGAGGGATTGTTGATATCGCACTCTGTCAAATGCCACTTTGATGTTGAACGCAATTACTCTTAACTCACCTCTGGAATTTAGCTCTTTTGTTCATGTTTGGACCAAGATTGTAATGTGTTCTAGATCTGAGTGGTCCTGCCGCAATGTAAAGTGAACATGGATGAGCAGGCTTTTGGTGAGTAAGTGCCATTTGATAACACTGTGATGGCACCCTTCAACACTTTGCTGATGAGAGTTGTCTGATGGAGCGGTAGTTGGCTGGATTAGATTTGCCCTGCTTTTTGTGGACAGGATATACTGTGCAATTTTGCACATTGTCAAGTAGACGACAGTGTTGTAGTTGTGCTGGAATGCCTTGGTTAGAGTCGTGGCTAGTTCTGGAGCACCAGCCTTCAGGGCTACAGCCGGATGTTGTCGGGGCTCCATAGCCTTTTCTGTATATAGTGTACTTGGCCATATTTTGATATCACGTAGATTGAAGTGAATTGGCTGAAGACTGGCATCTGTGATGTTGAGGACCTCAGGAGGAGGCTGAGCTGGATCATCCACTTTGCACTTCCAACTAAAGATGATTGCAAAGGCTTTAGCTTTGTCTTTTGTGATTCATATTTGAACAGCATGTACGGTGTGCAGTGCCAATTTCAGAAATTTACATAATATTCAGTGATTGTGGTCTGCTTCCAGTTGACAGAAATTGAACTGAGATTGATGGATTTTTTTAGGCAAGGGTAGTAAAGATTATGAAAACAAGGCAGGTATATGGAAGTAAGATACAAATTAGCTGTGATCTAATTGAATGGAGGAGCAAGCATGAGAGGCTGAATAGTCTTCTGCTTTTCCTATGTTCCTATGACAGCACATTTGTCCACAAAGTATTTAGTGCAGAGTAAAGTTCCAGTGGGGCATCTCACTTGATTGTCAGTAATGCCTTCACCAGTTATGCAAATTTGGATACCCTGGGGGCTATGGAAACTGCCTTCTCTACCTATTTATCGGCTGGATTCACTCATTGAACTTTGCTTCTCACACTCCCATAAGCAACAGCATCCTCTTCCCAAACAATACTAATAATTTCCTTGTTGGTCAGCAATCTAGACATCAGGACTTCCTATTCGACACCGACAATCAATTCAAACTTCCTGTTGGCTTGCAGTCACAACAGAGAACTCCTGTGCCTAAGTGACTTCACAGCTTCAGAGTTGGCCGTCAGGGCCTTTATGGAATTGTCAACTGTGTCAGATGCAGCTGCTTCCTTTACTTGTGGCATGAATTTGCAGTGCTTGAACCTTGTGGCAATGATTTCATATTTAGATGTAGGCATTTCCTATTAGCTGCATAGTCGTTATCTACCAAAGCAACTTTCCTGCATTTCAATGCCATAATTCAGTGAAACTGATGAAAATACTCCTCAGAAAGAACATTAGTCATCCATGTTGTTTTGTTGTTCTGTAGTTTACAGCCAGAGTAAAAGCACTATGAATATATTAAGGGCCAGAAATTGGTCTGCACCAGTTTTTGGGCGTGAGGGTCATGATTCACCATCTGCCTATATCAGTTGCCGTTGTGGCAGGCAGCATGACAAATTTGGTGCTGCCTCCTCATTTACCTGCATGTGTCTTTTGACTGAGTCGAGCCCATGCTATTGGTTGACTGAGCAAAGGGCTATGTAGCAGCATGAGCTGATAACATATAGTGCAGCCATCCTACACCTTTTAAAGACAGTCTGCATCCCCTTAAAAGGGGGGCTGCACTCAGTGGAAGAGAGTGGCTGCTGGCTGCCTGTAAAGGCACTGAGTGCATGTAAAATGGGGCACCAGGGAAGAGAGAGGGTTCTTAAGTTTATCAATGTAGCACTGATAGCTTTAGTGGTAGAGGTGGACAGGAGGAAAGAGGCCATGTTTTCACAGGGTCCAGAGGGCCCTCAAGGACCACCCTCTGAAGAATAGGAGCAAGTGGCCAGACAAGTCAATGCAAGGTGTCTATGCCCGAGGGCCTGGCAATAGTGCCACAAGAGGCTTACTGACCTCACACAGGTGGTTACGGTCAGTGAATGTATCTTCACATAACATTCCTTACCATTACACACCAGCATCTCATGCTGTTCAGTGCACTATATCCCTATCACTCAGACATCAGCAGTCCCTGGCACACAGGACCCACTCCTAACATCCAGATACTCTACCTCACAATTAAACACATCCTGATGATGCCAGCCTCACACCCGGCTCCTTTTGGTTCCACATATGTCCACCTATTCACCAAAACACAGTGCAACACAGTCATCGCATTCTCTTGCAGGGCAGGATTGCAAGGAAGCAGAGCAGAGCCAGTGGGGTCTGACGTGTGTGTCTTAATTGGATTAAAGGCAGCTAGTCTGGGTGCTCTGATGTATAGTAGTTTTGAGATGTTAATTAGGTAAACGTAAGGAGGGTAGAAGATAAAGTGTAAATCTGCATTTGTTAAAAGAAACCATTCAAGACTGCAGGTGAAATCTTACCTAGCTAGAAGTCGCCAAGCACTGTGTTTATTTTTTTTCAATTTACTAATAAAATTGGTGGGATGAAAGGATGTTATTGTTAGAAGAGGTAAAGTTAAAAGCCGAATGATATAAAGTGAAAGATATGTGTAAAGGAGAAATGAGATTGTGTGAAAGATAGAGGCATTTTAAGATCCAAAGGTGTGAGAAGCCCGCGGCCTGTAAGCCTCAAGTCTGTCTGCAAGGACCCAGAGCTGAAAGAAACTCATTTTGAATGTGAGTGTCCACGGTGTGCTTTGCCAGGGATCTGTTTAAATATGTTTTACTGCTGCTTTATGAGGGGTGTAACTAAGCGTCAGATTGAATAGTGGATTTTTGTAGTTATTATAGTAGTAATTTTGTAGACATATGTATGTGCTTACAATCTATCTTGTATTAATAAATGTTTAATTTAGTTTTATAAAAAACCTCTTGAGACTTGGTGGTCTTATTACTATTGAATTCAAAGCCTGCATCTCGAAATATACAAATTGCAAAAATGGGTTATGACAGTCGTTTAAAGTTTCCCTCTGGGATTTGAACAACTCAGCCTTTACCATCGGCTGTGTCATAATAGGGGCGTTTGAGGGTGTCAGAAGGGCAGGGGCAGGGTATATTGTTACGATCCCAGCTGATGTTACTACTGACAAGCCAGATCCCAAAGATCCCCGGCTTAATGGATGCTAACTTTTAATTTTTTATTTAGAAAGGCAGAGAGAGGCTATTGAACTGAGTCATAGGAGTCAGCTGATGAACTTTTAACAAAAGAATAAAACATTTATTAAACACGAAAAGATGAGCTATATTACAATACTCCTTCACACACAACTATGTCTTCACAGATATATACAGATTTGTAAGGAAAACGCAAGTTACAACAGCTATCTTAAATTTTCATGTCCACAGTAGGCACATAGTCCATGTAAACTAATAAAGACCTGTGGTCAGGCACACTACACCCTAAAACCAAGTGACAGATGCCACCCCAAACAGATGCGATGGATCTCTCAACAACTCCGTGAGCTAACCGGTTTCACTGAACTCTGTCTTTCACATGAGAGTTTCCAGTCTCTACTTTTGAAGAACCTGCTTTGGAATCTTCTCCCAAATGACGCTTTCTCTTGGATGCCTCCCACAAGGGTCTGCCTCCAGGGTTTCAAACTCCTTCCGATGTTCCTCTCCCCTGGATCGCCATGCGCATTCAAGCTTTGCCTTCCACGCACACTCTCAGATACTCAGACATGCCAACAGGACATCACTGCTTCACATGCCCATAGTAAGGAGTCACCAACCTTTGGCTGTCTCCTTGGATCTTCTGGCTTCTTGCAGGCTATTTTGCTTTAAGTCTGTTTCTTGTAGCTTTCTCCCTTTAAGCCTGGAGCCTTTCCCTCTACCCCGCATTCTTGACTTCACTTAATAGGACCTTTTCCAAATCCCTGTTCTTCCTTTGACTAGGTGGTTTTATTGAGGATCTTTCTCCTGTTTCACCCCCTGGTTTTGGCTTCTTCTTTAGTTTGGGACTTGCTATCTGTCCCTCTCTTAAACTGCTTTTCCTGCCAACTGCTTTCTACTGGACTGAAACCACATTTCTGTTTTTCTCAGCCTCTGTGGGTCCCTCACTCTGGACCCCTGGCAACAGCACCGTATTTTTCAACTTTGTGTTTATTTTAACTTCCCTTCAAGAATCACATAACCTCATTAGAATGCCAGCAAAAAAGTGAAGCTATGATATGCTTTCATGCAAGATTAATCACGCAAAATGGCACTAATCAATCTCCTTGACCACAGGGTGGAGATTCCCCAGAGTGATAACACACTCCAGAGAAATTGGATGACTGAATAAACTTCAATGTGTGTTTATAATTGTGGTGCTGGCAGCTTCACAGAAGAGAAGCCTCAAGCCCCCCTCAAATAAATTCAGTTCCTATCTAAACATTTTCCCTCATGTATTCCAACGAGCGTGGTATTAGAGTGCAGTGACTAAGGATCCAAACACCTAGGCTGAAAACAGCACATCTAAACGATGGCCAAAGCAATCTCATTGCAGTTGGTCATGTTAAGCCAGCAATGGGGGAGTCGGGGTGTTGGGGATGGTGGTGGTGCGTGAACCCTGTGCTCTTTTGGATTTTTGGGGCGTTTAGTTTCTGACACTAGAACAAAGCCCTTGAAACCACATTCACTGACGAGTCATTGATGGAAATTGGACCTTTGCAGGCTGATGCTGACTCATGTCTGTTTCTCATTGATGCAGCGGAGAGGAGACCATCAGGATCACATGCAGGTAGGAAAGAAGAAGATGAAGACTGCGCCAAAGGCACCATACTTGCCAAAGGCATGAGTTAAGCCAGCAAGACCAAGGGAAGCAGAGCCCCCTCTGGACGCAAAGGATGGGGCTCACAGAAAGGTCGTGCGTAGGCGCGTCGCAGGACCGAGGGTGTACAGAACTCACATGTGTTATCCACTGATGAGCAAGAGACAGTGTCGCTGAAGCCTCCGCATGTCCAGGGACCTGGTGACTCGAATTTGCCACATTCTCCAGGAATTGACGCCACTGGGAGAGCATCCGTAACCACTGGCTGTGAAAGTAACTGCTGCACTGAAATTTTACGCAAGTGGCTTCTTCCCGGGCTCTAATGGGGACCTCTGCAGGATCTCTCAAGCGTCCACTCACAAATGCATACATGAGGTGACAGACGCCCTTTTTGCAAAGGCCCACAATTATGGCAACTTTGTCAGAGATCAAGCAAGCCAGAATGCCAAAGCACCCGGCTTTGCAGCGATTTCCCGATTCCCACAGGTGTGGGGTGCCATTGACTGTACTCGTAGCTATAAAAGCTCCATGGCAACAGGCACTCCAACGCATAAACCTTCTTGTCTTTCCTGACTTCCACTCACTCAACATACAGCTGGTCTGTGACCATAAGAAACTTACCATGCGGGTTTGCGCCAGATACTTAGGAAGCGTCCACGACTCGTACATCTTGAGTAGATCACAGATCCTGTATATCTTCGAGGAACCACACAGAATCCAGGGTTGGCTCCTCGGTGACAAGGAGTACCCGGGAAAGGACACGGCTGATGGCACCTGTGCAGCGGCCACAGAATTCTGAAGGGAGAAGATACAAGGATGCTCGCGCCGCTACCTGAGCATTGGTGGAGCCAACCATAGGCATCTTAAAGATGCGATTCTGATGCCTGAGACATGTTAGGAGCCTTCCAATGTCAATGCAGGGAATCAGGAAAGTGAAGTTACGATGTGCTTTCATGTGAAATTAATCACGTGGAGTGGGGGGTAGGATTAGTAAGTTTGCGGATGACACAAAGATTGGCCGGGTGGTTAACAGTGAGGTTGAGTGTCTTGGGCTACAGGAAGATATAGATGGGATGGTCAAATGGGCAGATAAGTGGCAGATGGAATTTAACCCTGAAAAGTGTGAGGTGATACATTTTGGAAGGAGTAATTTGACAAGGAAGTATTCAATGAATGGCATGGCACCAGGAAGTTCTGAGGAACAAAGGGACCTTGGTGTGTGTGTCCATAGATCTCTGAAGGCGGAGGGGCACGTTAGTGGGGTGATGAAAAAGGCATATGGGACACTTGCCTTTATCAATCGAGGCATAGATTACAAAAGTAGGGAGGTCATGTTGGAGTTGTATAGAACCTTGGTGAGGCCACAGCTGGAGTACTGTGTGCAGTTCTGGTCGCGAGATTATAGGAAGGATGTGATTGCACTGGAGGGGTTGCAGAGGAGATTCACCAGGATGTTGCCTGAGATGAAACATTTAAGTTATGAAGAGAGGTTGGATAGACTTGGGTTGTTTTCATTGGAGTAGAGAAGACTGAGGGGCCACCTGATCGATGTGTACAAGATTGAGGGGCATGGACAGGGTGGATAGGGAGCAGCTGTTCCCCTTAGTTGAAGGGTCATTCACAAGGGGGCATAAGTTCAAGGTGAGGGGCAGGAGGTTTTAGGGGGATGTGAGGAAAAACCTTTTTACCCAGAGGGTGGTGACGGTCTGGAATGCACTGCCTGGGAGGGTGGTGGAGGCGGGTTGCCTCACATCCTTTAAAAAGTACCTGGATGAGCACTTGGCAGGTCATAACATTCAAGGCTATGGGCTGAGTGCTGGTAAATGGGATTAGGTAGGTAGGTCAGGTGTTTCTCACGTGTCGGTGCAGACTTGATGGGCCGAAGGGCCTCTTCTGCACTGTGGTTCTGTGATCTCCTTGTATTAACCCCTTGTTCACTGTGGAGATTTCCCAGGGCGGTAATGCACTCCAGAGCAATTGGATGACTGGACAAGCTTCAGGTGTGTGTTTACAATTGTGGTGCTGGCAACTTCACAGGGGGCCTCAGGCCCCCCTCAAATATTCTCAGTTCCTCACTAAACTTTATCCCTCATGTATTCCAAAGAGTGTGGTATTGGAGTGCAGTGAATGAGGATCCAAGCTCCTGGGCTGAAAGCAGCATGCCTAAGCACCCGACCAAAGCAATCTTGTAGCAGTCGATCATGTTAAGGCTTTGTTGGGGGGGGTTGTGGTATGGTGGTGGTGTTTGGCAATGCACCCTAGTACAGTCCCCAGAGGGTCTCTTAGATCGTTGTGGTTTGCTGCGTGCTGCACAACCTGGCACTGCAATGGGGACTTGCCAGATGCAGACATGGAGAAATTGCACGTCTCCTCCGATGAAAAGGACATCGAAGGGAATGAGGGCATTGAGTTTGAGGAAACCAAGGCTGCAGGGAAAGAGTTCTTAGCACGGGCCAGACGACGCAGGCCTGTGTCTGAGGCCCTTAGCCACCAGATTCCACGAGAAGGATAATGAGTTGCAGTGAGTACATTCTTGGACAAGTGCCCTCCATCATGGGCCAACATTAACACCAGTTTAGTTATTCCTCATTTCAACCATGTACTTCAATATGAGAGTGAATCATTACACACCAGGCTCACATTGGCCTGATCCTTTGAAAGATGATGAAGCCTTGAGAGCATGTGCCCTTGCTGAGATGAAGTGCTAACTGGAAGTGGGTGTGCTGGCATCAGATATCAGAAGGTGCTGGCTCTTCAAGTATCTCTCCAGCATCCCAGTTGCAATGGCAACCTACAAGAGCCAGAAGCTGTTCCAATATCCTCAGTGGGCTTGTGGCTGTATGCCTTCAGTCTGACAAAGCTCCTCAACGAGATCCATTTCCAGCATGGGACAACGCATTCTGTGTAACCTCGATGGTGAAACTGATAGGTGACATTTAGTTCAAGGCAACCGAGGACGTTCTGCAGGTGTACACCTATTCTGAGATGACTCCATCCTCTATGTCAGCTTCTCATCTATCACATTCACATCCGGCAGCCTCAGTTAGAGATGCTGGCTTGCTTTTATCCTCCCCTTACTATGTATGTGGACCACCTGAAGATGACAAACGTTCAAACACTTGCGTGACAGACATTAAATTGCCTCCTCTTTAAGACACATATTATGCCCTCATGGCCAGCCCTGGTCCTTGTGAAATTCATAATGCTCAGACGCCATGAGGCCCTCAAGGCAACGGGTCATTGTTAATAAAGAGCAGACTTCAGCTTCAGTACATCCTCTCTCCTATCCAATTGCTCCCCTATACATTGTCTGAAACTATGATGTGTGCTTCCAGAGCATGCTCAAAGGCTCTGTTGACCACCAGAAATCACCATTTGCAATTAATATCACACATCTCGGCAAGTGCTTAGGTGATGGGGGACACAGTTCTGCATCCCTACATTGTGACAAGAGCCTTATGGCTGCAATAGAGACAATTACAGGTTGAGCAACGATCAAGGTTGTAGGTTCGAGTGCCAGGGCAATAATGTGGCTAAGAGGGGCAGAACTTTGGTACCCTGAGGTGGCAAGATGCTCCCACTTATTGTGAGCCTGGCAGATGTACACTCGGAAAGTCGGAAACGCAATCGGCAGACGAGCGCACACGAGCTCAAAGTATGGACGCATAGTATGAAAACCCTGCCAGATGACAGAGAACGCGTGGAGTTGTACAATATTGACCCTTCTTCATGTGTGAACACATCTCTCCTTGTACACTACACCTTCACCTTTCAAAATTGCAGATGAGGCAGGAGAACACCTCTGTCTCAATCTTACACAGCCAAGAATAAACATGACATGACACTGCAAAGCATGTGAACAAGGCTCCTTCCACAAGCACACTTATCATTAAGATCTGAAAAGGGGGCACATACTGAGGCGATATGGAAGCAAACTATGTAAACGGGAGGCCCATGATAGTGACATGTGTGATAAGTAGGGGGAGGCACCATGGTATCACAGCTGATTGAAAGCAACACAGCTCATCATAAAAAGGAGGCATACGCAAGAGGAGGTCTCAAATGCGTGCAATTCTATTTACATTTGTGAACATTATATAGATGTTAGGAACACTGCCGCCACTGTTGTACTCCCAAATTTTTCTAACTTTGCTAACCTTATTGCTACGTCTCGGTGCATCCTCGACATCCACAGTGGAGGTGGAGGCAGCCTGCAGACTGCTGCACCCTGTTGTCTGTGCTGACTTTGGCAGGCATCTTCTGGAGGGCCGAGACCTGGAGGACCCCAGTCTGCTTTGGGTGCCCTGCTGTGGGGCAGATGGAAGTTCCTTGTCCTGGAGCTGGAAGTGATGGGGTTACAAGAAGAGGGGATTGGGATCGGCTGGATACACCTGGAGTCTCCTGAGTGGATGGCCCTGGGGCGTCCATCTGCTGATCCTCCTTCCTAGTGATGAAATGGTTGACTTACTCTGGCGGCATGGTTGAGATCATTCATTTTCTTTCTGCACAGGGTGCCTGACCTCTTCTGTACAGCGTTAGCACTGACAACCACTGCAACCATCTCCCAAGCTGGATTGGCGAGCTTGATGGATCTCCTGCGGCCAGAGTGGGTTGAGGGCATTGCGGCAGGCCTCGACTATGTCCAAAAGGCATTCCGGTGAAGTGTCACTGAATCTGAGGGCTGCCGTGTTTTGGTTTTCAGGGCCATGTCTTCTGTGGAGCAGCCATGTGCTACAGACATTGAGAATGCTGTGCGCAGATGCACTTTAAATATGGCATCTGGAGTGAGGAAGCTGTGAGCTCACGGTAGGGTGAGCGAATCAGAGGCCATCTACCAGCGATCCAGCATGTTTCCTATGCATGCATATTTAATGAGGCAGGAAGCAGACGATTCGTCTTGAAAACCCGCCATGATGGCCAGTGTGTAAAATGATTTTCATGCCTGCTACCGTGCTGAGGGAAAAATCCGGCCCTCTAACTCTGCTTGGGTACAGTTTGTGAAGAAAGAGCAGATTTATTAACATTAAAGATGTTTTTTGTCTAGTAACATTTCTTGAAGTCAATGCAGTTCATTTTACACTATTATCCGAAGCCAAAATTACCCCACAATGCCTAGAATTTTTTGTAATTGACTGCAAGAATATTTATTGAATGCATTGCCTAATTTAGTAGTGGACATAGACTCAATGGTAGCCTTCAAAAGGAAATTGGATAAATAATTAATGGAAAAAAATTACAGGAATATGGGGAAAAAAGCAGGGGAGTGGGACTTAGTGGATTGCTTTTCAAGTAAGTGGATTGCTTTTCAAGTAATTTAAGCTTGCTGTGCATATATGTAAATGCATGAAGCATGGGAAATGAAGTCGGTGAATAGCAGGCACAAATAACAACAAGAGAATATGATGTGGTGACAAGAGACCTAATTCAACAAAAGGCAGGACTGTGCACTAAATATTCCTGGATACAAAGTGTTCAAGATAGGTAAGGAAAGAAAGGAGAGGTGTTGCAGTATTGATTAAGGATAAGATTACAGTGTTGGAAGAGAGGATGTCCTAGAGGGGTCAAGGACAGAATCTATTTGGTTAGAGCTAAGAAACAATAGAGGAACCATTACTGTACTGGGTTTATTCTATAGGCCACCATCATTACTGGGAAAGATATAGAGAAGCAAATTAACAGGAAAATTACAAAGAGGGGCAAAAACTATAGAATAATATTAATGGGAGACTTTTACTATCCCAGTCTTTATTTGGATAATTATCGTGTAAAGGTCAGAGAGGGGTAGAGTTTCTGAAGTGTGTTCAGGAGAATTTTCTTGATTGATATGTTTCCAGCACAACGAGGAAGAATGCGCTGCTGGATCCTGTTCTAGGGAATGAGCTGGGTCAAGTGGATTAAGTAAGGTCAGGGAACTTTTACGGAGTAGCAATTGTAGTATCGTAAGGTTAAGTTAACCATGGAAAAGGAGAAGGACCAATCCCAAGTAAGAATACTAAATTGGGGGAGACTCAAGTTTAGTGGGGTGGGAACCAATCTGTCCCAGGTAAATTGGAATCAAAGATTGCCTGACAAAACTGGAATGGAACAATGGGCTGCCTTTAAAGAGGAGATGGTTCAGATACAGTTGGGGCACATTCCCACAAGGGAATCAAAGCCAGAGTTTCCCAGATGATAAGAGAGAGAGAGGGAGAGTAAAATGAAACAGAAAAAGGGAGCGTATGAGAAATGTCAGGCTGAAAATACTGAATGTAGAGGATTCAGAGGGGAAGTGAAAAAGATCAGAGGCCAAGAGAAGAGACTGACAGGTAACATAAAAGGGAATCCAAAAGTTTTCAATAGGCATACAAATAGTAAAAGGCTGGTAAAAGGAGAGTGGGGCTGACTAGGGTATATTAGTGAGACTTGGCCTTCAAAATAGAATGGACCTCTTGTTGGGGTCATCAGGTGATTGGCTGTCATGCCCCACTGGCCAAATGCTGCTTGCTGGGAAAATCTACTCCATTGCTTGTATAAACTGTACGAATTCCTGGAAACAGCGCATCATTATCAAGATTTGGCGTTTGGTACTGAATTAATGTCCTGAATCTAAACAATGGAAGAAAATTTGAATAAGGCCAATAATTGGGCCTGGGGATCACAACCCATTGAGCATGAAGACTATCCTTTCCGGCCTGGGAATGTTGATCAATATCCCAGGAACACTTGCAGACGTGACCATGGTTGATGTCTCAGCTTCCATTACAGCACAAGCAGAAGTCACCCAACATCCGAGTGTTGAAGTGGATGCTCAGACTGAGATCATGAAATCTCAGCTTTTTGCTTCAAAAGCTCAGGCTGCAACCACCCTGGCTGTGGATACCAGTGCTCAAAGGGGTTTTCAACATGTAACAACAGTCCAGCAATTTGTGCACCATCAAATGACTAAGGTGGCTGAGGAGAAACAATCGCACTGGAGCACAAACCTGCTGTGCACTCTCAGGATTACAGCATTCGTTCTCCAACGGCTGCCACTCCATCAGTGATCTTGCTGTTGCCTGTCAGCCACCAAGCCCAGCCTGCTGTTGCTAATGCCAAGGTTGTGCAATCCAAAGCTGGGTCTTCTAGGCCAGAGCTGCTCAAGGATGCCTTGCAGGATCTCCCATAACAGAGGAGTGGGGAAAGGGGTGAGACTGTTGCACAATGGACATTTTGGGTTGTGTTCATGAGAACCATAATCAAATGTGGTGATCGCGGACAGCTTGGTCAGAATAGAGATATACTAATTGCTTCCTCCTCTTCCTCTTGCTGCTTTTGAGTTGCTTACCATATCCCTGGTGGCATGGGATTTGCACCAGTGAAGGCCATATTGTAAAGGATGCAGCAGATCACCACGAATCGGGTTCCAGCAAATACTGGAGGGCATCTCCAGACTGATCCAAGCAGCCAACCTAGTGTTGAATGGTCTGCTGTATGATGTTTTGCGTGGCAGCATGACTCTCGTTACAAATATGCTTGCCAGATGTGGCTGGGTTGGGGATTGGAGTTATGAGCCAGTGGTAAAGCAGGTAGTCCTTGTTGCCCAATAGCCATCCTCTGGTTTGATGTGATGGCTGAAAGACTGAAGCAAGTGTGTACTTTTGCAGAATGAAATCATCATGACTGCCGCTAGGATAGCAGGCATTCACATACATGATGTGCTGAGCATGGTTACACACCAACCATATGTTGAGCAAGTGATAATCTTTACAGATGCAGTACATCTCAGCATTGAGCTGTGGTTCCTGCAAAGCTACATGTGTGCATTTGAAGTCATCCTGCACTATAGGGAAGCCTTCTATCCTGGCAAAGCCACAAGCATGCCCTGCCTCCTCCTCAGAGAAAACACAATGACGTGTTTTGCTACATTATAATAGTGAATCACTACTTTTTTAAAAAGCACTTAATTAGCTAAAAAGCATTTTATGAGTCCCCAATGGTGCTGTATAAATGCAAGTTCTTTCTTTCTGATTTGATAAAGGAAAGATAGAAATTAATTTAAAATTTAGTTCTTTATAATTTTTCTTTCATCATAAAAGGCTTGCACACTAAACAGATATTTTAAAAGTGTATGCAAAATAATGTAAGCAGTGCAAATGGGAAAAATTGGCAGTGAGAAGTGGCATTAAATAAATAGGTTATTGGAGCACCATTAACAACACTGTCCTCTCTACTACTCTGTCACCACTCTGATAGAATAGTGGAAGACAAATTGGTATTTGTTTTTCCTGTCGCCTGCTTCAGCCTAGAAGGAGTCTGACTCACACAAATTCATGGTAATGGTCACTTTCACAGTTGCAGGCAGTGCTATCCTTGCCCTATTCTGAGGCTGCAGGTCTGGTTGCAAGAGATGGCAAGAGTTTTCTGAGCACCTCCTTCGTAAAGCACAGACAATGCACACACTGCTCCTGGCTCAGTTGGAGGTAAGAGAAGTGTTCGTAGACAAGGCCTCATTTGCTTCTCTTCCTTCTCCCCCTCCTTCAGTGAACAGCTTGTCTTCTTTGCTGCCTCTGTTCTGTCATTCTCTCTCTCTCATGCTGCAGTCCAAGGGAGAGTGCAAATAAAGCACCCATGACAGGGAGCAAATGATCTGACCAGAAACCTTGCAGTTACTCCCTAGATCTTTTCTACATACGCCACCACTTAACTTCACTAAGCAGCCTCCAAGCAATTCCTTAACTCAACAGAGCTAGCAGAAATTAATCAGCAACTAACCTCATAATGATTGATGATCTCTTTAAATTGTGCTGGTGGGAACGAGTCCTTTCTGCTGCTGAGCACATGCTCAGTTCTGTGTGTTTAAGAGAAGGTTTTAGTTAGAACAACAATGTTGACAATGGTAGCAGTGGCATCAAATCAGCATTGGGCTAATGTCACAGCCTGCCTGCCTGCATACATCCAATGCACATTCCTAAAGCCTGTGCTAATGACCTCCGCAAGATGACGTTCAGGCTGTGCCGCATTGGAAACGAGTGCTTGCAGTGGGGATGCCATTTTGGTACTAAAACAATACCCATGATGTAGAAACTGTGGGAGCTAAGGAGTCCAAATTTGAAGGAAACAACTTTTGGTAACACCAGATACTTTTGCAGTGATAGAGGTCAGCTTTGGATCAGTAGCAGCACAAAATTCAGAAGGGGGAGGAGGGTGATGTAGTGGCAATTTCACTGGACAAGTAATCCAGAGGCCCAGACTAATGCTCTGAGGTCATGGGTTCAAATCCTACCACAGCAACTTGTGGAATTTAAACTCAATTAATTAATCTGGAATTGAAAGTTAGCCTCAACTATCATTGATTGTTTAAAAACACATCTTGTTCACTTGTGCCCTTTAGAGAAGGAAATCTGCCATCCTTACCTGGTCAGACCAACCAACAATGTGGTTGACTCTTAACTGGCCTAGCAAGCCACTCAGTTGAAAGGCAGGTAGGCCTGGGCAACAAATGCTGGCCTTGCCATCAATGTCCACATCCCATGAAAGAATAAAGAAAAAAAAAGTTGAAGATCTGAGCCCCACTTTAGAACAAAAAATTAGCTCTCTAGTGTCCTGACAAGATTTATACTTCAACCAACAAATTGACTGACATGTTTTTCTACATTACAACAGTGTCAACGCTTTTTTAAAAAAGTACTTAATTAGCTAAAAAGCATTTTATGAGTCCCCAATGGTGCTGTAGAAATGCAAGTTCTTTCTTTCTGATTTGGTAAAGGAAAGATAGAAATTAATTTAAAATTTAATTCTTTATAATTTTTCTTTCATTGTTAAAGGTTTGCGCACAAAACAGTTTATTTTAAAATTGTATGCAAAATAATGTAAGCAGTGCAAATGGGAAAAATTGGCATTGAGAAGTGGCATTAAATCAATATGTTATTGGAGCACCATTAACAAGAATGAGGACTTCAAAGAGGAGTTTAGTTTATAGGGAGCTGTGAAGTACAGAGCACTCTGCTCAGGATCACTTAGAAGGTAACATCTAATGTGAGGTTGAGCATTTTTTAGCCTTTGTATTTTGAAATTAAAATAGATAACCTAGAATACAGTTTCTGTCTGTCTAACTTTTTATTGGTCAGTGGGTTGATTTGGTGGGTGGAGCCAGGTGTGCACAGAGGCACGATTGACACGTATGGCTGCAAATGGTTGGTGGTGGTAGCATGGATGGTGGGGCCGTGGAGTTGGTGGAGAAAAAGAACAGTGGGAGGTAAAGGGAGCTCAACACCAAAGTTACACTGGCTGGATGGGTGGGAAGCAATGGCATGGGAGGAATGGTTGGTGCCAGCAGGGTGTGATGATGGGGTATGGTTGGTCGCCAAGAATAACAGAAAGGTAGGGAAGCCCAACAACAAAGTTACCTTGTCTGGAGAGTTGGTGGTGGGGTGGGTGGAAAATCACATGGGAGAGGAGAGTTGGCATGCGAGTGGGCAGGGGGCATGTCAAGGGTGTGGGAATGGCATTGGGGACACAGCATAAGTTGGTGAGATGGGGATGGAATGAAAATAGCGGCATGGAATGGGGAAGAGCAAAATAGTATGAGGTTAGGATGGCATGGGAGGATTGAGAAGGAGGAGACGCCATCAGAGGAATGGCAGGGGAAGAGGGATGGCAGTGGAACTGCCTCAGGAAGGTATGCCTCCTTCTCCCCGCCCCCCCAAGCACCCCTCCATTCCTGATTTCATTCCTGATTCACTTTGTGGTTTGGCACAGCCTTGTGTTTAGTTTGGGCATAACAGATCATATTGATTTTTAATTAGTTGACTTTCAAGTTGTCAGTTGGGGATCTGCTGCCTATGAGGGAGCGGAGTGGGGTCAGGATCAATACGGAAATGTTTGGGATGGAGATGGCATGAGAGAGAGAGCATGTGAAGGATGTGATGGGGATATCATTTGAGGGAGTGGGTGGCATGAGAAGAATGGAATGGCATGGGATAGGAATGGAGTGGGTCGAGTGGGTTGGCTTTGGAGCAGTGGCATGGGAAATATGGAATGGTATTAGATAGGAATGGCATGGGATGGAGGGGATGATCATGGAGGGGTGACATGGGAATGAGGAATGGCATACAATGGAGATGGCATGGGAAAATGGAATGGCATGGGATGGGGATGGCATGGAAGGGAGAGGTGAATGTGATGATGGAGTTTGTTACGTATACTAATTTTATGGTAAGTGATTCAGAGATCTCTGCCGATGTACAATATAATGTAGCTGTACTGGCCTTTAATGAATATTGATAAAATTTTGCATCACAGATAGAGAACACCGCACTGTGTATTATGCTGCTAAAGACACAAAATAAATACTGTACAGTAAGGCTGAATAATGTTCTCCAAGGCTGAGTCTAATTTGGTACAAGTTTTTCAATTTGAAAAATCTAAATTTGATCCAATTTCAATTTAAAAAAACAGGAAGAAAGGCTACGTTATTATAACAACTTACAAAATGAATGTTTTAATTCTAAAAATACTTAGGCATTTAAAAAAGCATTTAGAAATATAAAGACCTCAATACATTTGTGATTAGTTTGATCTTTTGATCACAGCATATATTTCTATGGGCAGAATTTTACATTCAGCATGCGGGCACGTGCCCAACACACCGGAATGTAAAATGACGCGCGATGACGTCGAGCGTACGTCCCAATGTCCCAACGTCACAGCGCACCATCATGATATTTCGCTAGGCGGGCGCGCGATGAGGACGGAGGCACGCCCACCATTAATTAACGGGCTAGTTAAGACCCTTGAGGCACCAATTGTCTGTGATTTTACGCAGAATGTGTGATTTTCAGGGTGTCGCACGGGCGCAACGGGCAGGCGGGTAGGCCGCATTTTCAAAAGCCTCGTCCACGGGCAGGATAAGAGGGGTGAGTGGGCTCGCTAATGAGAGCTGTTTGTACTTTAGCTTATAACTTGCTGCTGCTTGCTTGTGAGAACAGGACAATTTCATTTCACTTCAGAGCTGCTTTAACAGAAATAAGAGGCTTCAGTGCAGGACTCCGGAGGAGTCATACCACTTGTGGCCTTTCAGGTATCAGACAGCCTTCTCTTACCCTGGGAATGGGGATTTTGGTCTCCGCTGGAGGCACCTCCTCTGAGGTGGAAAAGAGGACCAGAAGTGGGAGGAGGCCAGATGCCCCTTTTCAGCCTCCAGGGGAGCAACCTATGAGGACAGGTGCAGGCACAAGGGGCACAGGGCCAACAGGAAGTGCAATGCGGAAGGGGCCACAGAAGACGTCACTTTCCTGCTGCCAGGGTTTATGGCGATGCAGCTATGTCAACATGTCTGATGTGCAATGCCGAAGAAGGCTCCGCCTCTCAAGGGAGACAGTGACCTCCATCTGTCAGATGACCGGCCCTGAGATCAACTCTGTGTGGGTGGACACCCCATGCCAGCCGTGCTGAAGGTCACAGTGACCCTCAACTTCTATGGCTCCGGCTCTTTCCAGGGGTCGGTGGATGATCTTTGTGGAGTCTCCCAATCAGCTGTCCACAGTTGTGTCAAGCTGGCGACAGATGCTCTGTTCAGGCGTGCATTGACTTTCGTTCACTACTGCACGGACAAGGCCAGCCAGGCAGAGCGAGCCAGAGGCTTTGCCACGATTGCTGGGTTCCCCTGTGTCCAGGGTGTAATAGACTGCACACATGTGGCCGTCAAGGTGCCAGCAGATCAGCTGGGTGCCTTCGTCAATAGGAAGGGATTCCACTCCATGAACGTGCAGATAGTGTGTGACCACGGGATGCAGATTCTGCAAGTCTGTGCAAGGTACCCAGGCAGCTCCCATGATGCTTACATCCTGAGACACTCCCAGGTGCTGGAGCTCTTCAGTGCTCCAGCTTGGCTGGATGATGGCTGCCTGCTGGGCAACAAGGTCTATCCTCTCAAAAGGTGGTTCATGACACCTCTCTGCCATCCAAGAACAGAAGGTCGATGTTGTCTCCTGAAAGGACAGAGGAGCATTGATTAGTCCACCCAGTAGCTGAATTGCCAGTGCAGCCTGGCCAACCCCATCTGAGGAACACCTCGCAGGGCTCAGCCGATTCGTGACCCTGAAGCCGCAAGACACTCATTCCAAGCAGCCAGGGCTCACCCCCTTGCCCAGATGCTGCCTTATTGACATTTGCCACTCACACTCTAAATTACCCAAGCCAACACGGTTCTCACCCTTCCTGACCGCAGGAGATCATTGAAGCGCTTACGGCACTGCACCCATGTGAGCCTCACCGCATCATGGGAGCTCACCCTGGGTGTCACCACTTCACCAGCATTTTTGATGAGGTGGAGTGGCCTCCTCCTCCTGTCCCTGGGGACAAGTATCTCTCTGCGTGCTGCCATCTCCTCCAGGAAGGTAGCGAGACACTCGTCGGAAAAACATGGGGCCGACTGGCCCACTGACCTCCCCTCCCGCCTGCCGTGTTCAGCACTGAAGTGCTCCATGCTGAGGTTCCTCTGAGTCACTGGCAGCTGTCGCATGGCTGCTGCAGCCGCTTTTGAATCGGCTGCCGGGTTGCCCTTGGACCCGGCGGACATTGAGCTCCCGCCCCCACCCGCCCTTTCTCGTTGTTGCCGCTGTCACGTCTTACGCTGGGCGGGCCTTAATTGGCCCGCCTGCGTAAAATAGCAGTGTGGAGCCGATCGCAGGCTGCAGTCGGGTTACCGACTGCCCCCACCTGCTCCCACTGAGCCCGCCCGACGAATATAAAATTCTGGCCTATGTTTCTGAGGCTGTGAGCAAAAATATCCTGTCTAAACCCCCAAACCACACTTGTGGAAAAATGGCAGCAATAGGAAATTTCTTTGTCACTGACAAATTTTCAGAGAAGCTGCTATGTAGTTTGTGATTATAGCACGTTTCTGGCGCTTTGGCACCAGATCTCAAAGGTGTTCATTGCCTAACATTAACCCCCCAAAAAATCTTGACAGAACCGCATTTTAATAATGTCACCCATACCATATGATTTAATTATAGATCATGGTTCTCAAGTAACCTACTTACCAGTTCTTCAATATAAGCTAATAGATTTCTCCTGTTGTTGCTTACAGTAAGTTGGAGGGAACTTTGATGCTGTTTTAGCAGTACAGGGGAAGGGTCTAGGATTGGCAGTACTAGAGGAAAATGGAGCATAATACTGTGGTTATGGAGCACCAATATCAAATAATTTGTTGGAAAAAGAGGGTCATAGAGGGTCAGAGTTTCAATAGGAGACCTTGGAGCATGGATGCACACGGAGACCAAAATACTTCAGTAGCACTGATACAGGGACAACACTAAGAGCACCAGTCGTGACTGTGGTTTTGTCGGGGAGCAAGAAAGTGGACACTGGTGCACAGTGAAAGATAACAGTTGTCAAATCAGCACCTAGAAAGAAAAAGCAGTTAAATTTAATTTGCACGTTATCACACCAATATGATATTCTAAAACATTTTACAACTGCTGAACTACTTTTGAAGTGCAGTCACTGTTATAATGTAGGCTAACAAGACAGCTATTTTGTATGCACTAAAGGAGTGAGATGAATGACCAGTTAGTTTTTTGGTGTCGATTGAGAGATGAACATTGGCCAGAAAGCAGGATAAAGCTCAGCTTTTCTGTGAATAGTATTATGGGATTTTTTAATGTTCACCTGAAAAAGTAGGATGAAGACTAAAATAAAAAGTAGATTAAAATAAGTAATCTGATAGATTGTACCTTTGCCAATATAGCATAGCCTCTATACTCCGCTGACTGTCATCTTAGATTATTTGCGCAAGTCCTGGAATGAGATTAATAGGAGCTTCATAAAAGGAACAAAGGTTAGGTCCCAAGCCCTGAGAGAGTTTGACCTCAGTACAAAACTTATTGGATGCAATTTTCACAGGAATTGGGTATATCTTATTGATTAAATTAATGAATTCTTGTCAATGTACAAGCACCTAAGGCACAAATACATAAATGTCAGGCCCACTCTTTGGATTAAGATTTATTTAGAAAATAAACTTATTTAATATGTAAGCTGTGTTTATTGGTAGAGGGTAGTATGGGTCTCTGCAATAAAACTGATGCATCTGTTCATTTGTGCACACAGGAGGATGGGAGTGCTATTGTCCTGGTAATTCATGGTGGTCAAGTACTTTGTGGCACATTGGGCTGTACTATTAGTGCATGTGTGTGAAATCATTTCATCCATATATGTGGCATTAAGACTGACACTAAAAAACATACTCCACAGTTGATGTCCAATGGCAGAGCATAAACTTGCATTTATTTTATGAGGCAGTTCTTTTTCGTCTGATTGCTCCATCATTTTAACTGAATTTTACATTTTAAGTAATTTGCAACAAGGCCATTTAACTGCACGCTGCAATGGATACAAGTGTTAGCGGATGAAGACAACAGTATTTGGTATTTGACGACAGTGTCAACAGTAACAAAATCAAGCTTGGGTACAAACATTGATGTCTAGTTGTAAATTTTTACTCTTTTAGAGGTAGTTTGAGCTCTTTTGAAAGGTGGAAAAATAACTTATTTATTTGGAAAAAAGGACAGGTAAGACTCCTTGGAGTAACAAAAAACCGTTTGAATTTCATGTTCCTAATTTCCAAGTTTGTTGCACTTTTTTTTCAAAAAAGTATCTCTCGGCCCTGTGCAGTACCTACTGAGGAACCCATACACAAAAGCAGTTCATGTTCAAGCTGGGATATTTTCTTTGACCTATAGACCTGTGACTTTCTGCCCAATCACTTTAATGGGACGTTAACTCATAACTGGTGGCATGGATATGACGGGCCAAACAGCAGCCTCCTGTGCTGTAACCGTTCTATGAATCTATGGTGACTGTGGAAATGGAAAAGCCCCCAGCTTAACGGTTTAGAGTAGTTTAGTGTTTCTTTGTTGTTCTGTTGTACACTTCTCTCTCTTCATTCCAGAAGAGTCAAATTTACATAATCATTTCGTTACTTCAACGTCTGAATAACTGCACCCTGATCCATTTTCTTCTGTTTCCTTAGAGCCCAATATGCAGACGTCTGAGGCTAGTTCAGACACCACATCAACAGTGACTTTGCAGACCTCAGTGGCAGGACAGCAGGCAGTGCAGGCCCAAGTGGTACAACAAGTACCCGTTCAGCAGCAGGTAAGTCTTCCATCTGGAATGCCAACGATGATATGGAGGGAGGGTTTCAGATTCCTGGATCACTGGGGCCGTTTCTGGGGAAGGTGGGACCTGTACAAGCGGGACGGTCTACATCTGAACCAGAGCGGGACTAACATCCTTGCGGGTGGGTTTGCTAGTGCTGTTGGGAGGAGTTTAAACTAATTCGGCAGAGGGAGGGGACACAGAATGTTAGCAGAATAGGAACACATCATAATACAGTAAAACAATCAAGTCAGAGGGAGTACAGCTGCAATAAGCTTCAAGGGAGTAAGGCAAGGCTGGATGGCCTCTATTTTAATGCCAGGAGTATTACAGGTAAAACGGATGAGTTAAGGGTGAGGAATGACATGTGGAATTGTGATATAGTAGCCATCACTGAGATGTGGTTGAGGGAAGGGCAGGATTGGCAGCTCAACATTCCGGGATATAGAATCTTCAGGGGAGGGGTAAAAGAGGAGGAGGCGTTGCATTATTAGTTAAGGAGTCAGTTACTGCAGGAAGGAGAGATGATGTCTTGGAGGGGGCATCGAATGAAGCTTTGTGGGTAGAGCTTAGGAATAAAAAAGGGGCAACCACATTAATAGGTGTTTATTATAGACCCCCAGACAGTCAGTGGGAAATTGAGGAGCAAATATGTGTACAATTTGTGGAGGTGTGTAAAAACAATAACAATAGGGTAATTATATTAGGTGATTTCAACTTTCCCAACATTAATTGGGATAGACATAGTGTTAAGGGCTTGGACGGAGTGGATTTCTTGAAATGTGTACCGGAGAACTTTTTAGGTCAATATATAGAGGGTCCAACAAGGGACGGTGCATTGCTGGACCTAATTCTGGGGAATGAAGCCAGACAGGTGGCTGAGGTGGTGGTGGGCGAGCATTTTAGCGATAGTGACCACAACATGGTACAGTTTAAGTTTGTTATGGACAAAGAAATCGACAAGTTGCAAACAAATGTTTTGGACTGGGGGAGAGTGGATTTTAGTAAAATAAGCAGGATCTGGCCAAGGTAGACTGGGAACAGTTACTTGTGGGGAAATCTACAGAGGAACAGTGGGGCGTGTTCAAAAAGGAAATGGGGAGGGTACAGGCTCAACATGTTCCCTCTGGGGTGATAGGAAGGAGTAACAAGCCCAGAGAACCATGGATGACCAGAGATATTCAGGTTACGATGAGAAGGGAAAGAGAGGCTTTTAGCAGGTACAAGGTAAGCAGATCAGCAGAGGCATTAGTGGAGTACAGACAGTGCAGGGTGGAGCTTAAGAAAGCAATTAGGAGAGCAAAGAGGGGATATGAGAAAGCTCTGGCTGGTAAAAGGGAAAATCCCAAGATATTCTATAAGTATATGAATGGGAAGAGGATAACCAGGGAAAGAGTAGGGCCCATAAGGGACCAATCTATGGGTGGAGCCAGAGGACATCACTAGAGTGTTGAATGAATACTTCATGTCCATCTTCACCCAAGAGAATGAGGATGAAGGTATCGAACTCGGGGAGAGAGACTGCGAGGTTCTTAAGCAAATTGATATAGGGAGTGACAAGGTATTGGAGGTGTTGGCAGGCTTAAAAGTGGACAAATCTCCAGGTCTGGATGATTTGTGTCCCAGACTGCTGAGGGAGGCAAGGGAGGAGATCGCAGGGACATTGATCCGAATTTTTAATCCCTGTGTGGCCAAGGGGGAGGTGCCGGAGGACTGGAGAACAGCTAATGTGGTTCCGCTATTTAAGAAGGGTTGTAGAGATAAGCCAGGGAACTACAGGCCAGTGAGTCTCATGTCAGTGGTAGGGAAACTCTTGGAGAAATTTCTGAAGGAGAGTATCTATCTCCACTTGGAGAGGCAAGGTTTGATCAGGGATGAGTCAGCATGGCTTTGTCAGAGGGAGGTCATGCCTAACAAATGTGATTGAATTTTTTGAAGAGGTGACCAGGTGTGTAGATGAGGGTAGTGTAGGGGGTGGTAGTGTGTGTCAGCTTCACCTTTGACTTCTGAGCTGTCCGAATCGCTCCCACTCCCTGGGTTCTAGAGCTTGGACTTATTTGGGGGTTGTGACAAATTACAGCAGACAACTGGTTTTGGTGCAAGGAAAAAAAAACTGTGTTTATTGAAGTCACAAATGAACTTATAACATTAGGATTACACTGAGATTATACAGACCTACAAAGTACACTTAGTTAAGAATGGGGAACACACGGCATAACCAGGGAAAATCACGCTACTAACCCCCTTACTCTTGTCCCACCCCCAAAACTTAACTAAATTGAACTAGGAGAGGTCAGGGATCATGCTCACCAACCAGGGTTCGTTGACAGTTCGAAATCCAGCCAGGTAAGCCGGTTGCAGTTTTGGAGTACGCTCCTTGTGTCCTCTGGGGCCTGCCATCCCCACATGGCCCTGGTCTGTGGAATCTGTGAAGGTTCTTCAGTTGGGTGGAGGGCGCGGTTGTGGGTGGTCGACCTTCGTGGAGGGCTGCGGTTGCGACCTTGTTGTCTTCGATTGAGCCTGCCACCCCATGCCCCTTGCCTGCGGGCTTGTAAACTTCCAGATCTCCTTCCTCTGCTTGGCTCAGCTACCTCTCCCTGCTCAAACTCTGATTCAACCGCTCCAAAAGCTGCTAACCCCCCCCCCCCCGTTCTCTTCGTAACTGGTGGCCCAGTTATACTGTTTTTTGAATTTCTTATCTCAATTCAAATCAAGGTTAGTTCTTTGTCTGATTTTGGCGGGCTTCTTCAGGTGATTGTTGTCTCGTTTTTAATGGGCTCACATGATGTTTATCGTTGTCTTCCTGTCCCCGTAACTAGTCTTGAAATGAAAGCCATTGTATATGTGAAGTATTGATAGGTTCGCATAATTGCATTGATTGCTGCCTTCCTGCTTTAGTAGTTACTGGCGATTATTTATGCAAGATTTTGATGGGCTTTAGTTTCATGTAAGATCAAGTCTTTTTCTGGGTTGATTGTTTTAAAGGGAAGAATGCGTATTCTGTCTCCTCTCGTTGTCTGGTTTCAGGCAACAATGCACACTGCACTCAACAAGCCTGGGCACGTCCAGTCCCAGACCTTCATGGGCCTAGCCTCCTGTCTGCAGGGTTCTACACTTAACTCAGCAGTTGGTTCCTCTACCATAAAAGTCCAAAAGTCATATCCTTGTTGATGATATGAAAAAATGTGGGAATTTTGAGAACCCTTTAGTAGTGCAGTTGATGTAGTTTAAATGGATTTCAGCAAAGCCTTTGACAAGGTCCCACTTGGGAGACTTTTAAAGAAGGCAAAGGCACGTGGGATATAGGGTAATTTGATAAGGTGGATTCAAAATTGGCTTAGTTGTAGGAGGCAGAGGGTGATGACAGAAGGATACTTTAGTGACTGGAAGCCAGTGTCCAGTGGCGTACCACAGGGAACTGTACTGGGTCCCCTATTATTTGTTATTTATATAAACGGCATAGATGACTATGTGGGGGGTTAGGATTAGTAAGTTTGCGGATGACACACAGATTGGCCGGGTGGTTAACAGTGAGGTTGAGTGTCTTGGGCTACAGGAAGATATAGATGGGATGGTCAAATGGGCAGATAAGTGGCAGATGGAATTTAACCCTGAAAGGTGTGAGGTGATACACTTTGGAAGGAGTAATTTGACAAGGAAGTATTCAATGAAGGGCATGGTACTAGGAAGTTCTGAGGAACAAAGGGACCTTGGCATGTGTGTCCATGATCTCTGAAGGCAGAGGGGCACGTTAGTGGGGTGGTGAAAAATGCATATGGGACACTTGTCTTTATCAATCGAGGCATAGATTACAAAAGTAGGGAGGTCATGTTGGAGTTGTATAGCACCTTGGTGAGGCCACAGCTGAAGTACTGTGTGCAGTTCTGGTCGCGAGATTATAGGAAGGATGTGATTGCACTGGAGGGGTTGCAGAGGAGATTCACCAGGATGTTGCTTGGGATGAAACATTTAAGTTATGAAGAGAGGTTGGATAGACTTGGGTTGTTTTCATTGGAGCAGAAAAGGCTGAGGGGTGACCTGATCGATGTGTACAAGGTTATGAGGGGCATGGACAGGGTGGATAGGGAGCAGCTGTTCCCCTTAGTTGAAGGGTCATTCACAAGGGGGCATAAGTTCAAGGTGAGGGGCAGGAGGTTTAGGGGGGATGTGAGGAAAAACTTTTTTACCCAGAGGGTGGTGACGGTCTGGAATGTGCTGCCTGGGAGGGTGGTGGAGGCGGGTTGCCTCATATCCTTTAAAAAGTACCTGGATGAGCACTTGGCACATCATAACATTCAAGGCTAATGGGCCAAGTGCTGGTAAATGGAATTAGGTAGGTAGGTCAGGTGTTTCTCACGTGTCGGTGCAGACTTGATGGGCTGAAGGGCCTCTTCTGCACTGTGATTTCTCTCTTTTTCCGCACCACTATCCTTGTTTTGATGCTAAGAGGGAGAAATAAGTGACCTACTCCCAGATAGTCAGCAAAGCCACCATTAGTCATCCATGAGAAGATGCAGAATAGTAGGAACAGATTCCAAACACAATTCTGTGTGGAACACACAATAATCGACATCTGGCATACATGAGAACATAAAAGTACTTCACCTTTTACCTCCTCTCTCTATGCAAGAACCTTCCAGCTCTTGCCTTATATTTTCTTTAATTTACTGTCTTTAGAAATGAGTTTTAATTCAGTAAAGGATTGTTTCTTTAAATTTACACACACAGGAACATATACGCCGTTGCCATTATTTTAAGATTTTTTTTCTTTCATTGCCAGGTGGGACTTTCAGTTGAACTGGTACCAGCTGAATCAGTTGTCAACTGGGAAATGAGGGCCTGTTCACCCAAAGCAGCCAATTTGAACTGGTGGTATCACCAGGAATTTTATCAGTTGAACTGGTGATTTTATACCAGCTGGTGATTTTACCAGTTGAACTGGTTCCAGTCAAACTGGTGGTCACTTAAGGGCCTCAAAAGGCTTAAGGGTGGGCAGGACACTTGATGCTTCCACCATTCCCTGTAAAATTTCATACAGGTCGGCAGAAGCGGGTAGGCATTTGGAAGGCCAAGCGCTGGATTTTACAAGTCCCTGCCTTGAAACCTGCTGGTGAAGGAGTACCTTTGACTCGGTACATGTATCTTAAGGTTAGGAACATAGGAACAGGAGAAGGACATTTGACCCCTCAAGCATGTTCCGTCATTCAATAAGACCATAGTTGACTTATGACCTCACTCCATATTGTTCCATATCTCTTAATATATTTAGTTAACAAAAATCTTATCAGTCTCAGACTTAAATTGAACAGTTGACTGAGCATCAATTGTCATTTGCAGTAGAGAATTCCAAACTTCTACCACCTTTTGTGTGTAGAAGTCATTCTTAATTTCACTCCCAGAAGGTCTAGCTTTAATTTTTAGACTATGCCGCCAGTCCTAGACTACAGAACCAGTAGAAATAGTTTCTCTCTCGCTCCCTATCTGTTCTCCTAGGCCAGGGTTTTTACCTTGTCAGGCAGGCGCGGCGGGTGGGCCCGGGAGCGGCCGCAAAGCTGACCGCTGCCCACGATCGGGCCCCGATATCGATTTCATGCTGGCTGGCCAATTAACAGCCAGCCAGCGTGAAACGCGCACTGCAGCACTCAGCGCTGCCGGGAGGAGTGCGAGCGCTGAAGTTCGCGCATGCACACGAGTGCACGTAATAAAAGCTACCTGAGGCACAGGGAGCTGAAGATTTATAACATTAAATATAAAAAAGTTTGCAATGTTAAAAACATGTCCCGTCCTGCTCTGTCGCATGAGTAGGGAGATGTTATGAATGAATTTTAAACATTTTTATTTAATTTTTAATTGCTGTTGGAAACCTCATCCTACCCGTGGATGAGGTTTCCTAAAAAATAGAAAGGCCGCTTGGCCTTTTCATCGTAAGATTGGACGGGCAGCAAAAAATTTAATTCAATTAGAACTTTAATGGCCTTAATAGGCCTTTTAATTGTTGGTTTCATTCAATTAGAACTTTAATGGCCTTAATAGGCCTGTTAATTGTCAGTGGGCGCTCTGCCAACTCCCGTGCGTACCCGCCAACCGAAATATTACACGAGTGCACGATGACGTTGAGCGAGTGATGTCAGGACGCTTGCCCGACATTATTGCCCGCAAATTTCTGCCCCTTAATATCTTGAAAGCTCAATCAGATCACCTCTTAACCTTCCAAATTCCAGGGAATACAAGCCTGGTTTGTGTAATCTCTCCTTATAAATGTAACCCATGGTGTTCAGGGATCATTGTAATAAAATACTAGATATTAGGTAAATAATACCAACCAGCTGGGAAAGATAGCATGTCATGAAATTTTTGCGTGTGGCCAGTTGTTTTTCTGCACTCCTGGAGGAAGTTCTTTTTTTCTAGTATTTTTGGGATATCTGTTCAGCAGTTCTGTGGGTGCATTCTGGGACCTTTTAATGGCAATAATCCAATTTGCAACTCTGTTGAGGCTCTTGTGATTTTCATACTGAGGCTAATTTAATATACCAAACAGGCCCATGTTGTTGGTCCACATAAAAACCTGGAATTAAGTTTGTCTCACAATGCACTAGGGATTACTTAAAATTATTTAAATGAGGCATATCTATTTCCAGTTGCAGCTGAACTTGGCAAAAATGATTTACTTTTGAGCCTGAGACTGAAGAAATTTCTGAATGCTAATTACTGAAGCTAAAAAATAATTATTGCAGCAGGTTTTTAATTTGCTTCCGGCTTGAACTGATCTGAATTGTTGTGATTGACAGAGAGAGGGCCAGCGAACCACAGGGATGTTTTTTTTCCCATCCATAGTGAGAGGTTCTGAGTATTTGGTATGGCATTTCCAATAGGCATTCCTTTGTTTGCAATTACAATGGAGGAAAAGGAGTGATGCCATAAAGAGGAAAGGAGAGTCAGCAGCATATGAGGAAGATGGATCCTGCAAAGTATTAAACTCACAATTTGCAGCCAGGTCATGGAGATCCAGTGAATATCTCATTGAGGGGCCCTGCATGAGAAGATAATGTTCCATCAAACAGGCAAAAGAAGAGCTGTGTGATTAACTAGATGAAGACCTGCAGCCAAGATCTTCTGCCTGGGCTGCTCTGCCTGTGGATATGACTGTGATAACTACACTTGATTTATATGCACTTGATCATTTCAAGCACTGAGGATCTTTGCAATATTACTCGATGTGTTGTCTAGACATGCATTTGTCAGGTAACTGCCACACTGTTCAGAGTGACAGTGGAATTCATAAAATTTGATATACCAGCATGATAGGGCAAGATAGTTTTATCACTTGATTAATTTCCCCATGAATGCAATAGATGATAAATCTGTGACATTGTCAGCTCTTGAAGTTAATCCCTAAATTCAATAGAGTATCCAGATTGTATGACATGACAGAATCAAACTAATTTTTCACAACAATTTCAGATTTGGTGCAAGTTGTCATTATGCTTTTGCCCTCAGGAATTTGCCTCTCTCCTATTTTGTAATGGAAAATAACCGTTCCAAGAGTTGCCAGATCAGCCGCTAAAGAGTGTAACAATCAGACGTGTGTTACAATATGGCAGGTGGCAGTTGCCGGGCTGACCAAATCCCAAAGGGAAACTTGGTCAAGCTATCTCAATGATTTGCAATTTGTATTTACTACGAGAAAATATGTGTCATGTGTCACTTTTGGAGATTTTAAGTATTAAATTAAAACATTTATTAACAGAAGAAAAGTAAACTTAAACACACAAGATTACAGCTATACAGTTAAATTTATTCTTATAACCTTTCCCAAAAGATTTATACTTAGCTAGACTCACAAATCAACACCCTTTTCCAGGCAACATTCCCTATAGATTCTTAATCTATTTAAAAAATCCAATAATATTACCAGGGACGTATCTCACAGACTTCTCTCTCCCTCTCACTCGACAATGGAAATTCAAAGCTTGTAACAAAATCTTGCTTTCTGGAACAAAAACACTTTTCTGGGGTGGCTAGAGGCTGCTTACTTCACTGGTCTGTCCTCGTATAGCACACTCTTCAAGATCACATGGTCACACATCCCATACAGCTTTCAATCTTTCATTAAATATGTGTTTTCTCTTTCATCTTTAAACCCATTGTTCTTAACTTTCTTTGGAAGTTACCTTTCCCAGAATATAATAATATTTCATGTTGTCTTTATGGCCACTACTTTCAGGAAAAATAAACTTAATAACTTTGCTTTATTCATTCATGATCTTTGCCAGTTGTAAAACTTCCTTTTATTGCTTTTTGAAATTCAACAGCTAAAATTTCAACTCCTCAATTATCTCCTAATGCAAATTCCTATTCATGCTGTATCTACTTGTATCCCATCTTAGCTTGTTCTACTTCAAAATGCCTGCTTTTACACCTAACCCTTTGATGATTTAAAACTGGCAGTCTGACTGTGTTCAGTTAAATTATATTAGTCACACACACACACCCCATTCAAGCCTGCTTCATAGTATCCCACAGTAATATTGGAAAAAATTATATTTTTCTTTACACATGTTCTTCTACAAGTAGCCATAGAGAAAATCATCTTTGTCTTAAAGTGGTGCTTATGCTACTTTAATAAATCAGGAGGGCCTTTGTAATAAGCTCCTGATTGTATGTTGTTACAATCTGATTAGGGACCATTAATATTTAAATAGAAAACCAAACACCTTGTTTTAACCAATAGAACTATGCCACAAGATTTCACTTTTTTTTTAAACAAAACAAGCTTTATTGTGTATATAAAAAACAAAGCACTATTAACTTAACAATATAGTTTGTAACCACATATGTTATGCATTCAGGTTTACTTCTTAGTTCCCTCAAGAATTCTCTTATAAAACACAACAATCTTAAGGCTATGTACTTTTGTAGGGACCACCCATAAATATGCCACAGTCCTCTGGGAAATTTTCCTCACCTCCAACTATTCTCAGAGGCAAAACTTTCATTTACCCTATATTGACTGTTGATGCCCCAGTCCCTTGTTCTGGTGACTTTTTCAATACCTCCAAGCTAATCTGGTTACATTCCTTTGCAATAAGACACTGTGAGGCCTTTTGTAGATTCTCACACTAGCATCAAACTACTGACAATCTTCCAGCTTCTGTTCCTCACAAGATTCAAACAGCTTAAGTCTCACCTGCCTTCTACGTAGTCAATGAAGTAGTTAGGGTTTTATTCTGCTTATAATGCAGGTCTGTCTAACTGTCATTTATTTTGGCTAATTTCTCTCTGAGCTACGAACCACATGAGGTCCAAACTGCAACTAAAACCCTCTCCAATAATGATGGGGAGGCAGTGGCATAGTGGTATTGTCACTGAACTTGTATTCCAGAAACCTGGGTTCAAAATCCACCATGGCAGAAATTGGAATTAATAATATAATGGAACCATTGCTGAATGTTGTAAAAACCCATCTGGTTCACTAAAGTCCTTTAGAGAAGGAAAACTGTTGTCCTTACACATGTTCTTCTCCAAGTAGCCATAGAGAAAACCATCTTTGTCTTCAAGTGGTACTTATGCTACTTTAATAAATCAGGAGGGTCTTTGTAATAAGCTCCTGATTGTATGTTGTTACAATCCGATTAGGGACCATTGATAGCCAATTTCATTCATTTCATGTAATATTAAGAAACAGCTCAGTGCACTGCATACAGCAAGGGCTACAGGGCCTGATAGCACACTACCTGTAGTGTTAAAGACTCATGCTGCAAAGAGAACTAGCCAGACCTCTAGTTAAACTGCTCTAGTAGAGCTAAAACACTGGCATCTAGCCAACAAAGTGGAAAATGTCTCAGGTTTGCCCTGTCCACAAAAAGCAAGAGAAATCTAACCTGCCAGTTACTTCTTCAGCACTCTACTCTCAATCATCAGCAAAGTTTTGGAAGCTGCAGCTGATAGTGCTATCAGACAGCACTTACTCACCAATAACTTGCTCACCCATGCTTGGTTTGGGTTCCGCCAGGGATACTCAGTCCCAGATCCCATCACAGGCTAGATCTAAACTTGTAAAAGGAGCTGAATTCAGTTGAGGGTGAGTGCCCTTGGCATTGAGGCAACATTTAACTGAGTGTGGCATCGAGGAGCCCTAGCAAAATTGAAGTTGGGGGAACACTCTCCACTGGCTGGACTCATGCCTAGCAAAAAGGAAGATGGTTGTGGTTGTTGGAGGCTAGTTGTCTCAGTCCCAGGACATAGCTGCAGGAGCTCCTTCAGTTAGTGTTCTGACCCAATCATATTCCGCTGTTTCACAAATGACCTTCCTTCCATCATAAGGTTATAATTAGGATGTTTCTCATAGTTGCACCATGTTCAGTTCCATTTGCAACTCCTCAAACAATGGAGCAATTTGTACTTACGTGCAGCAAGACCTGGAGGCTAGAGCTAATAAAATGGCAAGTAATGTTTGCACCATGCCACTGCCAGGCAATGACTACTGCCAACAAGAGAGAGTCTAAACACCACCTCGACATTCAATGACATCCCCGAAAACAGCAATGGAGTGCAGCTGAGGTAACTGAATGAAGATGGGGAGTTTGGTGAAGGGAGGGAAGGAGGTGATTGTTTCCTTTTTATATCTTTCTCACCCTGTAGGAATTGCTCTGCTACAGAGAAATGTGCTATCTGTTTGATGAGTATGTGGTAAGTGGGTAAGTTCTATGCTATCCCTAAGGTTTAAAATAGTACACAAATTAGTGGCAAAGTTAATAAAATATGTAAAAAAAAAGCAACATAAATAAGTGATTAATGTAATCAAGTAATTATTTAAAACACATTTAAGGATGGCAGTACAGGTGATGTGTCAAGGCTGCAGCATGGGGGAGCTCCTGGATAACATTGTGATCCAGGGCAAACACGTCTGCAGTAAGTGTTCACTGCTTGAGGAACTTCGGCTCAGGGTCATGGAGCTGGAGGCTGAGCTGCAGACTCTGTGACACATCAGGGAGGGGGAAAGTTACCTGGATGCTTTGTACCAAGAGGCAGTCACACCACTTAGGATAAGGTCTTCTGATTTGATCAGTGGTCAGGGACGGGGGGTGTGACTGCAGATGAGACAGGAAAGGGGACCCAGAGTGCAGGAGTGTCAACCTCTGCAATTGTCCAATAGGTTTGAGGTTCTCTCAGCTTGTCTGGATGAGAGCAGGAGCTGCAGGATGGATGGGCAAACTGACCATGGCACCGTGGTACAGGAAGCCATTCAAGTGGGAGAGCAAAAAGGAACATAATGGTAGTGGGGGATAGTATAGTGAATAAGATTGACACTGTTCTCTGTAGCAAAAAGCAAGAGTCCAGATGGCTGCGTTGCCTGCCCGGTGCTAGGGTTTGGGACATCTGCTCAGGGCTAGAGAGGAACTTGCAGTGGGAGGGGAAATGATCCAGTTGTCGTGGTCTATGTAGGTAGCAATGATATAGGTAGAACTAGGAAAGAGGTTCTGTGCAGAGAGTATGAGGATCCTAGGCACTAAATTGAAAGGCAGAACCTCAAAAATTATAATCTCTGGATTATAACCTGAGCCATGTGCAAATTGGCATAGGGTAAATGTCATGAAGCTATTAATGTATATAATATTATTGGAAAATATTTTTATTTTAAAATAAGAGGTTTAGTCTGTGGGTGTGTCTTAATTGGATTAAAGCCAGCTAGTCTGGGTGCTTTGATGTGTACTAGTTTTGATATGTATGAAAGATAGAGTGCATTTTTTGAATAGAGCATTCAAGAAGTAGGGTGAATTCTGCCACCTAGCGAGCAGAGACCAAGTAATATGTTAATTTTGCTAATAAAACTGTTACTATGAAAGGGGTTTTATTGTTAGAAGAGGCTGGTCATACAATGAGAATTTACATTCAATGGGCTGTGCTAGGTATAACAAGACAACCATTTTGTGTGTGTAGAGCAGAGGCAATGTGAGATCAAAAGTAACTGTGAGCCTCCAACTGTCTCCATAGGAACCAAAGTGAAAAGAACCTCATTTTGAATTTGTAAGGTGAAAATGCTTTGCCTGGTGTCTGGTTAAGTCTATGGGTTGCTGTTGCCTTAATGGAGATTAGTTTGGAAATTTTGTTAAATGTTATGATCGTAGTAATTTGAAGCCGGGTTTATATATTTAACTTGTGTAAATGAATAAAATGTTTCATTGAGCTTAATATAATATAAAACCTCTCGAGAACTGGTGGTCTGATTCCTGAACTTAGAGTTGCATCTCTAATATCACTTAAAATTATAGGTTATGACAGTTGTTTAAAGTTTCCCGCTGGGATTTTTAAATAACTCAGCTGTACCAACTGCACGGTCATAACAGTACATAAATTTAGAGAGATGAATACGTGACTCAAAGGCTGGTGTGGGGGAAGTGGATTCAGGTTTGTGGGGCACTGGCACCAGTATCGGGAAAAATGGGGGCTGTAGGTTGGGATGGTCTACCCCTGAACCAGGTTGTGACCAATGTTCTTGCGAACTGCAAAATGAGGGAAGTAGAGAGCATTTTAAGCTAAATAGTGGGGGCAAGGGATCAACGTGGAAAGATGTATATCTAAGATTAGAGACAAGGTAAAAGAGGAAAATAGTAATATGGGAAATGAGGGTTGGAGAATGGCAGGAAAGGACAGAGAGAAAAAACCTAAGAATGGACAAAGAATCAAGACTAGATGTCACAAAGATAACAAGAAGACTAAACTAAATGCTCTGTATCTGAATGCACGTAGCATTCATAACCATGTAAGAACATTGATAGCGCACATTGAAGTAAATAAATATGTTCTGATAGCCATTACGGAGACCTGGCTGCAAGATGACAAGGATTGGGTCCTGAATATTGAGGGGTATATGACCTTCAAGAAGAATAGGAAGCTAGGTAAAGGTGGAGGGGTGGCATTGTTAATCAAAGATGGCATTTGTCGAATAGTTAGAGATGATCTTGGTCCAGGAGATCAGGATGTAGAATCGGTTTGGGTAGAGATGAGGAATAGTAGGGGAAATTAGTCACTAGTGAGAGTGGTCTACAGGCTCCCTAACAGTAACCACAATTTAAGACAAAGTATACAAGAAGAAATATTGGGTGCTTGTGATAAAGGGGCGGCAATAACCATGGGTGATTTTAATCTACATATAAACTGGAAAAACCAGATTGGCAGGAGTAGCCTGGATGAGGAGTTCACAGACTGCTTTCGAAATAGTTTCTTAGAGCAGCACATTGTGGAACCAACCAGAGAGCAGGTTATATTAGACCTGGTATTGTGTAATGTGGCAGGATTAATTCATGACCTCAGAGTGAAGGCACCCCTAGATAGCAGCAACCACAATATGATTGAATTTTACATCCAGTTTGAAAGGGAAAAGAGTGGTTCTAAGACTAGTATTTTAAACTTAAATAAGGGCAGCTATGTGGGCATGAAAGCTGAGCTAGCTGAAGTGAACTGGGATACTAGGCTAGGGGATAGATGAATAGAGAAGCAGTGGCAGACACTTAAGGGGATATTTCAAAATACTCAGAATAAGTATATTCCTACTATAAAGAAAAATTCTAAAGGGAAGACCTGTGATCTGTGGTTAATTAAAGAAATTAGGGAAAGCATCACACTGGAGGAAAAAGCATATAACTGTGCAAAGGTGAGTGGCAGGTCAGATGATTGGTGAGAATATAAAGAACAGCATAGAATGACTAAAGGGTTAGCAGGAGAAAGAAATTAGAGTATGAGAGGAAGCTGGCTAGAAATGTAAAAACAGATAGCAAGAGTTTCTACAGGTATTTAAACAGGAGAAGTGTAGGTAAAGTGAATGTTGGTCCTCTACAGAGGATGGGGAGTTAATAGTAGATAATAAAGAAATGGCGGACAAAATGAACAAATATTTTACTTTTTTCTTCACTATAGAGGACACAAAAAATATTCCAGTAATAGCTGTAAATTGGGAGGTGAGAAAGGAACTTGGTGAAATTACAATCAGCAGGGAATTGGTACTGAGCAAACTGATAGATCTGAGGGCTGACAAGTCTCCGGGTCCTGATGGACTGCATCCTAGGGTCTTAAAAGAGGTGGCTAATGAGGCAGTAAATGCATTGGTGTTAATTTTCCAAAATTCCATAAATTTGGAAAGGTTCCATCAGTCTGGAAAGAAGCAAACATAACCCCTCTATTCAAGAAGAGAGGAAGGCAGAAAACAGGAATCTGTAGGCCAGTTAGTTTGACGTCTGTCATGGGGAAGATTTTAGAGTTGATCATTAAAGAGGTTATAGCTGAGCACTTAGAAAAGCTCAAGATAATCGGGAAGAGTCAGCATGTTTTTATGAAAGGAAAATCATGTTTAACCAATTTATTAGAGTTCTTTGAAGGAGTAACATGTGAAGTGGATAGAGGGGAGCCTGTAGACGTACTTCGCTTGGATTGCCAGAAAGCATTTGATAAGATGCCACATCAAAGGTTATTGCAGAAAATAAAAGCTCACAGTGTAGGGGGTAACATATTAGCATGGATAGAAGATTGGCTGGCTGGCAGAAAACAGTATGCATAAATGGAAAACAAAAACAGAATTACCTGGAAAAACTCAGCAGGTCTGGTAGCATCGGCGGAGAAGAAATCAGTTAACGTTTCGAGCCTTCATGGCCCTTCGGCAGAACTGAAGCATAGTTAGAAGAAGGGAGAAATATAAATTGGTTTAAGGTGGGTGGGGGGTGGGGGGGGGTGGAGAGACACATTGAGGGTGTGGTGATTGTGGAGATGAGCAGATAATCAAAAGATGTCACAGACAAAAGGGTCAAAGAGGTGTCGAAGGTGGTGACATTTGTCTGAGAAAAGTGCTAATTAAGAATGGAAGACAGGATATTCAAAGTATAGCTCTAGTGGGGGTGGGGTGGAAAGACTAACAAGGTTTTAGTTTAGATTTAAAAATAATGGAAATAGGTGGGGAAAGAAGAATCTATATAAATTATTGAAAAAAAAGGGGGGGGGTGGAGGGGGAGTTTAAGATCTAAAGTTGTTGAATTCAATATTCAGCCCAGAAGGCTGTAAAGTGCCTAGTCGGAAGATGAGGTGCTGTTCCTCCAGTTTGCATTGAGCTTCACTGGAACAATGCAGCAAGCCAAGGACAGACATGTGGGCAAGAGAACAGGGTGGAGTGTTAAAATGGCAAGCGACAGGGAGGTTTGGGTCTTTCTTGCGGACAGACCGCAGGTGTTCCGCAAAACGGTCGCCCAGTTTGCGTTTGGTCTCTCCAATGTAGAGGAGACCGCATTGGGAGCAACGAATGCAGTAGACTAAGTTAGGGGAAATGCAAGTGAAACGCTGCTTCACTTGAAAGGAGTGTTTGGGCCCTTGGACGGTGAGGAGAGAGGAAGTGAAGGGGCAGGTGTTGCATCTTCTGCGTGGGCATGGGGAGGTGCCATAAGTGGGGGTTGAGGAGTAGGGGGTGATGGAGGAGTGGACCAGGGTGTCCCAGAGGGAACGATCCCTACGGAATGCCGTCAGGGGGGGTGAAGGGAAGATGTGTTTGGTGGTGGCATCATGCTGGAGTTGGCGGAAATGGCGGAGGATGATCCTTTCAAAGGATCATCCTCCGCCAACTCCAGCATGATGCCACCACCAAACACATCTTCCCTTCACCCCCCCTGGTGGCATTCCGTAGGAATCGTTCCCTCCGTGACACCCTGGTCCACTCCTCCATCACCTCCTCCTCCTCAACCCCCTCCCACGGCACCTTCCCATGCAACCGCAGAAGATGCAACACCTGCCCCTTCACTTCCCATCTCCTCACCGTCCAAGGGCCCAAACACTCCTTTTAAGTGAAGCAGCATTTCACTTGCACTTCCCTCAACTTAGTCTACTGCATTCGTTGATCCCAATGCTGTTTCCTCTACATTGGAGAGACCAAACGCAGACTGGGTGACCGCTTTGCAGAACACCTTCGGTCTGTCCGCAAGCATTGCCCAGACCTCCCTGTCGCTTGCCATTTCAACACTCCACCCTGCTCTCATGCCCACATGTCTGTCCTTGGCTTGCTGCATTGTTCCAGTGAAGCTCAATGCAAACTGGAGGAACAGCACCTCATCTTCCGACTAGGCACTTTACAGCCTTCTGGGCTGAATATTGAATTCAACAACTTTAGATCTTAAACTCCCCCTCCCCCCATCCCCACCCCGTTTCTTCCCCCCCCCCTTTTTTTCAATAATTTATATAGATTCTTCTTTCCCCACCTATTTCCATTATTTTTAAATCTAAACTAAAACCTTGTTAGTCTTTCCACCCCACCTCCACTAGAGCTGTACTTTGAATATCCTGTCTTCCATTCTTAATTAGCACTTTTCTCGGACAAATGTCACCACCTTCGACACCTCTTTGACCCTTTTGTCTGTGACATCTTTTGATTATCTGCTCATTTCCACAATCACCACACCCTCAATGTGTCTCTCCTCCTCCCCCCCACCCCCCCACCCACCTTAAACCAATTTATATTTCTCCCTTCTTCTAACTATGCTTCAGTTCTGCCGAAGGGCCATGAAGGCTCGAAACGTTAACTGATTTCTTCTCCGCCGATGCTGCCAGACCTGCTGAGTTTTTCCAGGTAATTCTGTTTTTGTTTTGGATTTCCAGCATCCGCAGTAGCTTTTAGCTTTTTGTTTTTATCTTTGTGCATAAATGGATCTTTATCTGATTGGCAGGATGTGACGAATGGGGTCTCACCGGAGTCTGTGGTGGGACCTCAACTTTTTGCAATTTACGTCAATGGCTTTGATGAGGGGAGAGAAGGCATGGTAGCTAAATTTGCAGATGACACAAAGATAGGTAGGAAAGTACGTTGTGAAGAAAACATAAGGAGTTTCTGGACGGACATAGATAAGTTGAGTGAGTGGGGAAAAATCTGGCAGACGGGATATAGTGTGGGAAAATGGGAAGTTGTTCATTATTTCAGGAAGAATTAAAAAGCAGAGTATTACTTAAACGGAGAACGACTGCATAATTCCGAGGTGCAGAGGGATCTAGGTATTCTCGTGCATAAGTCACAAAAAAGTTAGTGTACAGGTACAGCAAGTAATTAAAAAGGTTAATGGAATGCTATCCTTTATTACGAGAGGAATTGAACATCCAAGTAATAATGTTATGCTTCAGGTATACATGGCATTGGTGAGACCGCATCTCGAATACTGTGTGCACTTTTGGTCTCCTTATTTAAGGAATGAGGTAAAAAGTGTTAGAGGTGGTTCAGAGGAGGTTTACTAGGTTGATACCTGGAATGAGCGGGTTGTCATTTGAGGATAGGTTGGATATGCTGGGCTCGTTTCCACTGGAGTTTAGAAGAATGAGCGATGACTTGATTCAAGTATATAAGATCTTGAATGGTCTTGACAAGGTGGAAGTGGAAAGGATGTTTCCTCTTGTGGGTGAATCCAGAACTAGTGGGCACTGTTTTAAAATTAGGAATCGCCCTTATGGGACAGAGATGAGGAGAATTTTTTTCTCCGAGTGTTGCATGACTTTGGAACTCTGCCTCGGAAGGCAGTGAAGGCAGGGTTGTTGAATATTTTTAAGGCAGAGGTAGATAGTTTCTTGTTAGGCAAGGGAATCAAAGGCTATCAGGGATAGATGGGAATGTAGATCTTGAAACACAAAGAGATCAGCCATGATCTTATTGAATGGCGAGGTAGGCCTGAGGGGCTGATTGACCTACTTCTGCTCCTATTTCATTTGAATGTGCCACCATCAACATTCTGGGTGCCACCATTGGCCAGAATCTTAACTAGATGAGCCACCTAAATACTATGGGTATAAAAGCAGGTGAGAGGCTGGATATTTTATGGCAAATAACTCACCTCTTGACTGCCCAATACCTTTTCCATCTTCTACAAGGCACAGTCAGGGGTGTGATGGAATACTCTCTATTTGACTGGATGAGTGCAGCTTCAACTACATTCAAGGAGCTCGACACCATCCAGGACAAAGCAGCCCGCTTGGTCAGCATCCCATCCACCACCACAAACATTCACACCCTCCACCAAAGCGCACCATGGCTATAGTGTGTAACATCTACAAAATGCACTGCAGAAACTTGCAAATCTTCTTCGACAGCACCTTCCAAACTCATGACCTCTACCACATAGAAGGATAAGTGCAGCAGGTACATGGGAACGCTGCCATCTCCAAGTTCTCCTCCAAGTCATACCATCCTGAATTGGAAATTTATCACTGGTCCTTCACCTTTGCTAGGTCAAAATCCTGGGACTGCCTAGCTGACAGCAGTGGGGGTGTACATTCATCAGATAGGGTGGAATTTTATAGCCCCGTTGCTGTCGGGGTGGGGCCATAAAATGCGGCGAGCCATTCAAAAGTCTGTTGACTTTGGCGGGACCATAAAATCCCACCGGCATAAAATTCAGCCCATAGACTTCAGCAATTCAAGATCAATTTCTCAAAGGCAATTATGGGTAGGCAATAAATGCTGGTCTTACCAGCGACGCCCACATCCCATGAATGAATAAGATAAAATCAATAGAACGCCTGGCCATGATTTCTGATTAATATTGAAAAGCATTGGGACCCTCATCCCCTACAGTTTTGTGCCAAAATCAGTCATGTAGCATCTGCTAAGGCAGGATGGCTGACAGTTGCAGACAAAGAAATTATACAAGAAGATGTGTTTCAAAAAAAGTTATAAATATGCTAACAAATCATTGGTTAGGTAAACTCAGCATTTAAAAAAAAACCTCAATTGATGAGTTTCTAGTCCCCCGATGAGTCTCCTACATTTGAGTGTGTAGGCATACTTGCTTGTATTTCTCATGTACTGTGCAATATGGTCTACATCAAGTTAATCTAATTCCTGGGTTTTGCAACTTGATTTACTGTGTGCAAAACACTGCAACAGTTGGGAGGTGGCCTAATTGCTTTGTAGGCTTGTTTCCAATCATCAGAATAGTGATGGAGTCATCAATGGTGCTATCAAACAACAATTCAATGGCATTATCATCACCAAGTTCCTCATCATAACATCCTGGGGAGGGGGAACAAATCACGCATATGCCATGGCTACTAGGTTGTATCAAAAGCTGAGTATCTGCAGTAAGTGGCTCACCTCCTGACTCTCTATCACCTATTCGAGGAAGAGACACTGGGGGTCAGAGAAGCAAGTCAACAAGGTGAAAGGAAGAGCCTGGAATGAGGGAGAAGAAATAATGAGTGTTGTTTCAAGTTTCAAAGAAAAACCGATACATCTTGAATTCAGCTAATTAACTCAAATGTGTTTTGTTGATATTTATAAAAGTTCTGTGTTAATTGGACACACCAGAGAATTGTGAGAAAGAGTGAGGAGGTGTACATTCAGTGGCCTAGACATATGCAGGTTTGCAGGTTAAGGGGGATCTTGTAGCAACTGGGAAAGGTGATGAATTTAGAGCTCTTGCTGAATTTAGCATAGGATCTCATTTGGTTTTTTTTCTCCATTTCCCAGCAAGATTGAGAGGCTGGCTGATTTGCTGCCTTCCTGGTCCAGCATAGAAGACCGTAGCTGGGAAATGGAGAGGAAAGAGGGAGGGATCATGGGGGATGTGCAAATCATGTGTCAAGCTGGAAATCATGGTGTGGGGGAGTCGGTGGATAGGGAGGGTGGGCAGGGAAGTCGAGGCAGGTTAGCTCGAGGAACTGAGAAGAAGCATTCCTGCGCTACCTGGGCCACAAGAAGTTCTATAAAAGAATCTAACCTGCTTAATTTGACAGTTCTTGCCTCCCTTCAGTTGTTGGGTTTCCTGAACTCTGGAAATCCCAACTGCAACCATTAAATCTGTGGTACACAGCTTCAATAAGATAATTTAAATCACTGACTTGCCTCTTGAGGAGGTATTCACTCACCCCAGTTAAACTGGGAGTAGACATGTTCGGGTGGATTGGGGTTGGGAGTTTCAGACTTTTAAGAATTTAACCCACCCCACTTCCTACCATCTTGGGGTTTAAAATTACCGCAGTGTGTTTCCTCATTACTAATTTGTCGTCTTTAAGAGAACGTCGTGTTTGGAAAGCCTCTCAAGGAAATAGATAAGAAAAGAGAATGAGAGGTAAATCTGTTCAGGGTGAGGGATCCTCTTGATTATCATCCTTTGGGGGAAAAGTCGTCAGGTTGGGGTGGTGGGAGTGCGATGTCAAGGAATAAGATCTCTGACAGTGGATAACAGGGGAACAGAGGATATAGGGGGTGAGCAAGTAAGTTTCAGGGGTAGGAAAAATGATGGGACCAAGGAGGTAGGGAGAATCACAAGTGACTGGGAAAGAGGATGAACTGTTGAACGGCTCAATTTTCCCTCCACTCCAAATGCAACCTGTATCCATTGGTGGTTCTTTCCCTGTTGCACCATGGCATGCAGTGCCACTTACCACTTGCCACCCAAAAGGGAAGAGGATATAAAATAGAAAGATGTAGAAGGGAACAGAGCATGAAAAAGGTAGAGTCAAGGGAAGAGGAGAGATAAGAGAAAGGATGAAGAAGAAAAATAGGGAGAAAAATGTAGCAACGTTAAAACAACAAGCAGGAAATAGAGAAACCACATTCCCTCATCAGTAAATTATTGCACATATAAATTTTAAAAATAGAGTATTTTCACAGCAATTTCTGTGATTTTTGGAATTTAACTGTGAAGGGGGAAAGAGCTTGGTGGTGGCACACGAGTGATAAATGCTTGGTAACAGGGAGTGATGAAAGGTTTGTGAAGTAAATAAAGCTGAGGAACATCACGTGTTTCAGTAGGAACATAGATATAGGATTAGGCCATTCAGCCCATTAAGCCTGCTCCACCATTCAGTTAGACCATGGCTGATCATCTACCTCAATGCCACTTTCCCACGCTATCTCCCTGTAGTAAGCTTGGGAGTAGCCATTGGTGGCCACAGATGAAGTTCGTGGAAGAGATGTGTACAGGCAAGAGAGAATTAGGGCTGCTACAATAAAAAGATTACTGAAGAGGGAATGGAGGAAGGTAGATCTCCCTTGACATTATACACTGAGCATCAAGAAATTTGGCCATGTACAGGCTTCAATGTACCAGGCAGGAAACACTTGTTCATTACAAGTCGAAAGTATGCTGCCTGGCACACTGGCGTAAGCCTAAAAAGGTGCCCCTGCCGCATGTTTGCAGCAGGCATTTTCTCTTTGCATATGCAAATAAAGGACTCAACAGCTGTTTAAAACCCTCTCTGTAATATCAGCTTCCCCTGAGAGTGCAGGCTGCATTGTGGAAATTCAAGGACACATGCAGCCTTACAGGTAGTCCTTAAAGGGATGGTTGCAAGCTGGAACCAACAAGCTAACATTTTAAAATAGACTTAGCTGAATGTAGAGCAGGGAGGAGCAGGAAGGCTAGTCCCAACCTCATGTTCCAAGCAGGCAAGCCACCACAGGCTCCCGTTTCCCTGTCCTGATTCAAGACCCCTGCTCTCCACAATTTCCATCAACCTCTACCCTGCCTCAGGTCTGATCTCTGCCCTTCCTGGCCACTGTCCTTTTAAGTACTTATTTGTGGCCTGCTGCCGGCATTGCAGTGGCTCAGTCTTCCATTCCTCTTTGATGGCAAGCTGCCTCAGTAAATGAGAGAAGCACAACCAGTGGGCGATTGTATTTAGATCATGGCAAGTTTATATGAGCAGATTCCTATATTAATATAGATGTAAGGATGGGACATAGGGATTTAACATCAGAAAAGTTGACACAAAGTTAGAATAAAAGCATACCAAGGAAAGTAAATTTGTAGACAGGATGTCCGCACAGACATAGGACTTTTAATATATTGCTGATTTTTCAGATTTACTGACATGGAGACACGAGGAAAAAGAAAACCCAGAAATACCAGGAATGGGTATTTAAAAAAAACACTAAAGCTGGATCAGAACTCCAAAAAGAAGTAGAACTGCATTTAAGCACAATCACTGGCAATAAAGCTAGAAGTATGTTTTCCAGCACAGCTATGGGCTAGGCTTAGATTAGCTTATATGTTCTATCCATCCTGGACCAGTTATCATCTGTGAGTGGCATCGTGTCCTTACTGGGGGTCCATGATGTTTGCAGTGGATGCCCGTAATGGTGAAGATGAATGGCCCAAGTTGTTAGACTTGATGCTTGACACAGATGCTAATGAGGATAGAAAACCAAGTAGGGGATTGGTAGAATGAAACCAGTGGGCAGGGGTAGAGAAACTGACCTTCAAAATAAAAGCAGGTAGTAATATAAGAGATGGTGAAAGAAAGTCCGCAGGGCAGTAGGTAGACATGACCCAAAATATGAATGAGGTGTCTATAAACAGAAAAATGACTCTGGAGGTCCCATGTGCCTAATGCAACCAGGTCAGTTGGTGACAGCAGCAGCGAGTGGGAAGAAGTAGGAGAATTCTAAAGCAGTAGTAATGAAAATGGTGGTCAGACCAAGGGGTTGGAGAACCATGTTATGTGATCATCTTCAGCCAATCATAGATATGTGTAAATAATGCAGTACCGCTAGTGCTACCTAGCTAGAAGGTCAAGCTTCTGAATCAGCGCTGCAATGAAATGAATGGCAAAATTCAAACATGACAGCAAAACAAGTGAAGACCACAATGTGATGGAAAATTATGACAGAATAGAATGTTAACATAAGTTAGTTATCATATTGAGAGGAATTGCTGGGAATACATAAAACTTTTAAGGTGTTACAGTTATTAAAAAGCAATAAGTGTTGTTTGTTAATTTTTCAGGTACAACAAGTGCAGCATGTCTACCCAACACAGGTGCAGTATGTGGAAGGGAGTGATGCTGTTTACACCAATGGAACTATGTGAGTCACTTACTAATATTGAAGTCAATGGAAATAACCATCGGGCAAGTCTGCCAATTTGCTATTGCTTGCTTTGCAAAACCACCCAACACAGTTTCACCAGAATTATTAGTAGGTGATTAGGACAGATAGATTGTAGAGGACAACAGTAATGGAGCAACCAAAGGCATTCAGGAAAGAGATAACTCAGTGTAAACTATGCTTATTCCTTCGAAGCGAACATTCAAAGCTAATGTGCTGTGGATAACAAAGGAAATAAAGTTAAAATAAAACCGAAAAAAGGAGGCTTATGACAAATGTCAAAAATAAAATTCAGTTAATAACAAAGAACATATGGAAAGCGCAGGAGGGAATTATAAATTTAATACAAGAAGCAGAGGGGTTACAAGAAAGGATTATCAAAAAATATTAAAGTAAAGCCTAAAACATTTTATAAACATATATAGTGCTAAATTAGATCCCCGAAAATAGTTGTGTGGATAGCAATGCACAATTAACCCACACCCATTGATTGAAATGTATGCAGCATGCCAACTTCGTGATGCCTGCTCATTATAATGATTTCTGCATCCAGCCAGCACTAACTGCACTGTTGGCTATGAGTATCAGCAAGGGGCCCAAAATCGTAACTTCCTAGCGCTACTTAAAATTGTCCTGCACTGCTTAAAAGGGAAGCGCATTGTGGTTAGAGCTGACGCTGGGAATCATGAAGGAAGTGAATCTGTTTTGGGAAACAGTGAATAATGGCACAACATGGGAGAGAATGGGCTTCAAGGTTTACAGACACTGCACTAAAGGTCTTGGTGGAGGAGTTGTAAAGGAAGAAAGATGTCTTGTATCTGCATCAGGGTTAAGGCCCTCCAGGCACACAATCAAAAGGCAGTGGAAAGCGATAGCAATGGAGGTCAGTGCCAGAGTGAAGCCCCGAGACCTAGTTGCAGTGACATAAGAGGTTCAACGATCTCGTGAAGGTCAGTGAATGTATTTTCAAATGCCATATCTGACCACTAGCCTCAGCCACTGCTCAATTTATCACACCCTCAGCACTCAGACTTTCTATCAATCAGGACTTATGCTTAACATTCAGATGCTTCGCTGCACACTCACACCCTTGGTACTGCTGCAAGCCTCACAGCCACATCTCACAGCTTGCACACACTGCCAGTTTTAAACCATGACAGCCATATCACCCAAAGCATTGCACCACACTCACTGACACACTTCCTTTTCTATTACAGGACAATTGGCACACAACATGAGGCAGCAGGAGCTAACCGGAGGGGGACATGTCCTAACCCCCATGGAGGAATGGCTCTGGCCAATATTGGAATGGCCATTGCTGAGGCTGTGATCTAAACTACCCAAAATGACTGTATCCTCATTCCAAATCCTCCTCCTTAAATTTCCTAACATCACACAATCGCTTCTGTTTTACAAGCTGCAGATCGTGTGTGCATGCATTTCTAAATTTCCCCCCTCCCCTCACCACAACTTTTATCTTTATGCGATTTCCTTTCAGCTATACAAGAGATGCAGTCTGAAAGGGCAGTGGAGGAACATCAAGAAGAGAGTGATGATGAAAACTAGTACATCTGTAGGGAGAGAAACCGATCTGATGAAAGATCATTGAACCGAAACTTTAATTCTGTTTTTCTCTTCATGCATGCTGCCTGCATTTCCTGTTTTTTATTACAGAAGAACATTGATGGATATGCAGAACAAAATGCTTGTTGCATTGGGAAACCTGCCACAGTGCCTACATTCAATGTCAAGGAGCATGGAGAAGTCCAGTACCAACTTAGCACAGGGCTTTTTGTGCAAGCTAGGAGTCCATCCTTTCGATCATGGAAGTGGTGGCCACACTTGTGGACCCAACCATGATGAAGCATCCAATGACCAATGTTGCAACTTCTATTGCACTTAAGCAGCAAACACTCAACATTTGAGTGCTGGAGTGGGAGGTCAGACTGCTGTCCTGCAAGGTCACCTTGCTGCCATGTAAGCTTAGACTGCTGGCATCATGGTTCTGGATTACAGTGTGCAAAGGGTCTTGCAGGGTGCCATAGCAATCCAGCAATATGTCCTCCAAAAGATTACTAAGGTGCTGACCTGTGGGAGTGGCAGTGGCAGTGGTTCCATTGGGCAGGAATCTGCTGCCCTCACTCAGGATGACAGCATTCATCCACACACCTCATCGGTGCCTTGCTGTTGCCTGTCAGCCAGTCAGCCCAGACTGCTGTCACCCATGCCAAGATGACGTAGTTTGCAGTCAAGCCTTCGAGGCTCAGAGCACCTCAAAGTCATCCTCCAAGGTCATCTACAGCCTTTAAAAGTCTGCAGCCTGCCGCCAGCAATACTACAGCTACTAAGGTAGCACTAGGAAGAAACTCTAGGGCAGACAAATGAACACGGAAGACAGGCACTAAGGAAACAAAGAAGGGTGATTACTTTCCATTTGTATGCAATATGGCATTTCATTCATGAATTTGGTTTGGAATGTTTATTTCATGGTGGTTTTTATTTTTGTATTTTAGCCAAGCTGTTGTAATGGTTAATGACAAAGGGAAGATAAGGGGCCACATTTTCCGGTGGCCTCGAGAAACCCGACCTGCGCACTAATTGCCGAAATGCCTGCCCAGCCTATGTGTGACTTTGCCTTGGATTTTTGTCTTTTCACACTGGGGTTGGTTTCGCAGTGCATTTTGCGAGTCGCAGTGAAGTGCATGAGGAGCCTGGTGTGGAGGCAGGGCAGTTAGAAGGCCTGCCTCAGCTCTTCCACACAGCAGCCCAACCACCAACATCATTTAAAGGTCTCATTAACCTCAATGCCACTCCATTGCCATGCCATGCCTCCTCAGATTGCCCATGCCACCTCCACCACCCCACCCACTCCCTCATGCCATTCTATTTCCCCTCATATCACCCATGCCACCTCCATGCACCCCATGTACTCTTCATAATCATACCTCAGAATATCCATCATGTGCAGTCCTCGAGTCATGCAATAGCAATGGGAATTATTTTAAAATGATTGGGAAAAAAATTAAACCTCTAACAATCTAACAAAACCCTGAATTCAAACACACTACCATTAATACTGGAAAGAAAAAAATCATTGAAACACTTCAAGTGCCTATTAGATTTTGTGAACAAACAAGAAACCACGTCAAAGGCATATTCTGCTATTGCAGCTTCTTAAAAATGTCAAGTATCCTTGGATCAATATTCCGCCTGCTGAGCTGAAGCCATTATAACATTTGAAACCCATAATGGCTACAGCTGTCATAACAAAAAGCTTCCAACTGCATTGCCTGATAATGACAGAACAGGGTGGTGTCCAATATCCATTTCAAAGCAGGCTGCCTGCCAATCACAGAAAAGGAGCAGGTACAGAGATTTTTTTCAGCTTTCAAAAGGAGGTTTTTTTTTTAAACAGCCAGAGGAGTCATTCACTTTTAACGCATTATGGCACTTACTTCAATGGAAAAAGTACTGTAATGCATGTCAATATTTATATAATGATAGTCAATGTCAGAGTCAACATACCTTTACAGGACAGATCACTATGACAAATCATTGCATTAAAAACACAAATACATTACAATACAGCATCTAATAGTGACATTGAAGGTGTCGAAACATTTTACATTTACCTTTCCTGACTCCTTAGCCAGGTTCCCTCAGTGGTCATGAACTATCCAAAGAGGTTCATTTTTTAGGGCTTCCACACACGAAAATTGTGTGGGAAGAAATGCAATTGTTCTGTCATCCTCACAATGGGAACCCTGACCTTGGGAGAAGCGTGTGTGCACATTTTGTACCCAAGATCTTCCTGATCTGTAAAGAGGCCACATGTAAATGGTGTGGGGCCAGGAAGATGTAAGAAAATTATTTTTCAGCAAGAAAAAACTAAACACAGCATGTTGTGACCTTATCACACGTCAAGTGGGAGACGTAGATCTGGCCCAAGATGTGGGACTGTTGGTGAATGGGAAAATGGGGTTGCAGTTATTAGTGTTGCACTGAAATTAGTTTTTCACGTGTCAGCTGTGGTTCAGTTAGTAGCACACTTGCTCCTGAGTCAGAAGATTATGGGTTTAAGCACCATGATATTGTTGCAGAAGTTCCTCGGATTAGTGTCCTAGACCCAACCATCTTTCAGCTGCTTCATCAATGATCTTCCCTCTATCATCAGGTCAGAAGTCGGGATGTTCACTGATGATTGCACAATGTTCAGCACCATTCACAACTCCTCAGATACTGAAGCAGTCTGTGTCCGTATACAACAAGACCAAGACAACATTCTGTCTTGGGCTACATAGTGGTAATTAACATTCACATTACACAAGTGCCAGGCAAGGAGTATTCCCCAACAAGTGAGAATGTAACCATCTCCCCATGACATTCAATGGCATCATCATCACTGAATCCTCCACTATCAACATCCTGGGGTAACCATTGATTAGCAACATAACTAGACCAGCCGTATAAATACTGTGGCTACAAAACCAGATCAGAGGCTAGGAATTTTGCGATGACTCCTCCTGACTCCTCAAAGCCTATCGATCATTTGCAAGGCATATGTCAAGAGCGTGATGGAATACTGCGCACTTGCCTGGATGACTTGCAGGCACGACAACAACACTGAAGAAGCTCAACACCATTCAGGACAAATCAGCCCACCTGATTGGTACCACATCCACCACTCTCAACATTCACTTCCTTCACGATTGACACACAGTGGCAACACCAGGTAGCATCTACAAGATACACTGTAGCAGCTCACTATCGACAGCACCTTCCAAACCCACAAACTCTACCGCCTAGAAAGACAAAAGCAGTAGATGCATGGGTACACGACTACCTGCAACTTTCCCTCCAAGCCACACAACATCTTGATTTGGAAACATATTGCCACTGTCGCTAGGTCAAAATCCTGGAACTCCCTCCCTAACAGCACTGTGAGTATTCTTACAACACGTGGACTGCAGCAGTTCAAGAAGGTAGCTCACTACCACCTCCTCAAGGGCAATTAGGGCTGAGTAATAAACGTTGGCCTAGCCATTAATGCCCACATCTCATCAATGAATAAATTATTTAATAAGTCCCACTCCAAGACTGTTTGTGTGCTCACAAAAACAATGCCAACACTCAAATGCAGTACTGTGGTTCTGGAACATTTTACCTGAAAGGTGGTGAAAACTAATTCTATAAATAACTTTAAGAGAATTGGACAGCTATTTGAGGATGAGGAGTTGCCTCTTTCTGTGCTTTCTGTTTCTATGAACTGCACTGCATGATGTAGTACTGAGCTACACAAACCAGGAAAATCCCTGGCTGTGTTCAATTATCTGATAGAAGCAGAGGTAGTTATGGGTGCTAATTGTATATCAGTTGGATCTAATTGTATTTTGGTGATGGATCTCAATCTGTGCTCATATATACTGAAGTCTTCAGTTGAGGGGGTCATCCGACTTGACTGTCTGCCCCTCTACTGTGGCTATATTCATGGCCGGGTAGCCCTGGAGAAGGAGCACATGGTATCTACTGGTACGCTAGAGGCGTTATTCGATCGCTGGGCACCATCGTCACCCCTGGAAATGACATTTTCATTTAATTTTGTAATTTCCTTTCATGTTTCTGTTTTAGTTACAGTGCCCAGGGCTGTCATCCCCTCACATTTATTAATTTTTGTTTAACTTATTGATTTTTGTTTAACTAAAAGAGTATATATTGAAGTCTTCAGTTGAGGGGGTTGTCTAGCCTGTCCCTCTTGCACGGCTATCCATGGCCAGGAGACCCTGGAGAGGGAGCACACGGTGTCCGCTGGTATGCTAGAGGCCTTCTGCAATCAGTGGGTACCGCGGGGGCTAGGGTGCATTGCCACCTCTGGGAATGATATTTTGGTTTAGTTAGTTAAGTTTCCTTTGATGTTGATTTTGTTACAGCGCCCCACTAGGGGCTGTCGCCCTCTCTTTCATTCATTGATTTTTGTTTTGCTAAAAGAGCATATATTGAAGTCTTCTGTTGAGGGGTCGTCCCGACCCATCTCTGTGCCCCGTTCCGCGGCTATGTCCGTGGCCAGGTGGCCCTGGAGAGGGAGCATGCGGTGTCCACTGGTGTGCTTAAGGCCTTCCGCAACCTCGGTGGTGCCATGGGGCTGGGGTGCATCATCACCCCCGCAAATGATATTTTTATTTGATATTGTAAGTTTTATTTGACATTTTGTTTTAGTTACAGTGTCGCATCAGGGGCTGTCACCTCTTTTAATTGGTTTATTTTATTGATTTTTGGTTTTATTAAAACGAGATTATATATTGAAGTCTTGCCCCTTTAAGGGGCTGTTACCTTTGTTAATTTGTTTGTTTTATTGGTTCTATTGGCTTACAAAAAGAGCATATGTATTGAAGACTGTGCCTTGTTTCTGTAGTTGTAATGGTTCTCATGTTTGCTTTACACACGAAAGGTCCCCTGTTCAATACAAGGCAGAAACATTACCAATACTTGCTCATCAAAGTGTAAGGAAAAGTTCCATAATTCACATTTGTTGTTGAATATTAACTGAATGTAGCATCTTAAAGGGGTTAACCGTTTGATTATTTGTTCACCTGTTTATTTGATTACTCAATAGAGTATATGTTGGAGACTGAAAGAATGGGTTGTTGGTTGGAGGTACATGATATGCAATGTGTGTCTGTAAATAAAAGGTTAAAAGTGAATAAACATTAGGTTCTAGTGTTCAATCCATCTCAGCCTGGCAATCTGATTTCTAACAATGGAGCTGTACGATAAACTTCAATGACCCTAGCGGAAGAGCAGGATAGAAAACAGCCAATGTCCCATTATCCAATTAGCCTGATTTAAAAGCTGCACATCAGGTTTAATGTAATGTCTCACAGAAGACAACCCTTGTTGTCCAGTCTCATCTATAAAGAATAACTTTTGGGTGAGATAGCAGAGAACAGCTGGTGTCTTGTAACTGTAGCCTAGTATAACTCATTATCTTTAGGAGAGGAGGGATAGGAATATAAACTAAAAAGCATAAAATGTCTCTGTATAAGGTACAGCAATCCAGTATAATTTAGCTGGCCGACCCTCTTAATAGATAAAAAGTTGCCAGAGTGTTTCTTGTGGAGAAGGCATATATAGAATTACTCACCTGGAGAGGTAATGTATGGAAAATAATTCATGGGTAATACTAAGAACATGTAATTCATGCTTCCAAAAGGCAAGCATAATTTGTGTCTCAATGGCAGCACTCTTGCCATAAAGTTGGAAGGTTGTGGGTTTTGCATGCAATCTAGACTGCCACTCTAAGTGCACAACTGAGAGAGTGCTACACTCTAAGGAGTGCTGCCTTTCATAAGAGACATTAAACTGAGGTTCTTTCTTGGCACTATTTGAAGAGCACCTGAATTCTCCTGATGCTTTGGCTAATATTTATCCTTTGACCGAAACCACTAAATCAAATGGTAAGATCATCAATCTTTTCACTATTTTGGGATTTTGTTGTGTACAAAATCCCTGCTGCATTTGCCTACATCCAAAGTTGACAGTGTTTTGCATTATTTTCAGGTTATAAACAACTAAAGGCAAATAACCCAATTCACTTGTGACATAAATTACTTTTTCTGAAAGACCTACACAGCTTTGTGCTCTAATCAAGGACATTATATAATGGATTTTGTTCCAGAAAGCAGTTACTATATTGCTGAGTTCATTATTCTGTCCAAGTCAATTTATTGGCCCTAGACATTCATAAAAGGTGTTAATAGGTCATAATGGTTAAAGATCATAATTGTTAATATTGTTTGCTATACAGTTAGAGGACATGTATATTTTATTTCAGTACCTGATCACGTCTGTCTTGCCCATGAGACCCACGTCCTGCTCCCTTGATCCTATTCCCACTAAACTGCTAACCATCCAACTTTCCTTTATGGTTTCCATGTTACCTGATATTGTTAACAGTTTTTTCTCCTCAGGCGTTATCCACCTCTCTATAAAATCCACCATCATCACCCATCTCCTCAATAATGCAATATTGGCTCCTCCGATCTTACAAAATACAACCCATCTCCCAACTTTTTTTTGTCTCAGGAGTCCTTGAATATGCTGTTGCTTCCCAGAGCCATGTATAACTTTCTTGAAATCCATATTTGAATCTGTCCAATCAAGTTTCAACCCTTGCCATAGCCCTGAAACAACTCTTATCAAAGTCACAAATTACATCCTTATGTTACTGTGACAAAGGTAAACAGTCATTCCTCGCACTTCTCAGCCTTTCTGCAGCCTTAGACAAGGTTGACCATACCATCCTCCAACATCTCTCTGCCGCCATCCAGCTGGATGGGACTAGGCACACCTGATTCCATTCTTATCTATCCAGTCATAGCCAGAGATCACCTGTATTGTTTCTCTTCCTTCTTCAACACCACTACCTCTTGTGTTCGCCAAGGATCTATCTTTGGCCCACCTCCTATTTTCCATCTACATGCTGTCCCTTTCCGCCATCATCTGAAAACACAGCATTAGTTTCTACCTGTATGACGACAATACCTAGCTCCCCCTGACTCCTCCACTGTCTCTAAATTGTCAGACTGCTTGTCCAATATCCTGCACTGGATGAGCAGAAATTTTTACCAACTAAATATTGGGAAGACTGAAGCCATTGGGCGGATTTTTAAAAAAATAAACCCATTTGCACTGGGTGGGTTGGCAGGGTATTAGGAACCCATTTGTCAGAGAAGTGGGCTCTACCATGGCTCTTTAACTCTGCCACACCATTAGCATCCCACTTCCAGGTTTGCTGATAAATTACAAAATGTGGGCACGATGGCGACCCACATTCTGTTAAAGGAAGGATTTCTGCCAGAAGGTACTATGGCAGGGTTCTGAACAGTATGACGATCTTTGAGTTGGAAGCAGTACAGTAAGGAAAATTTGTATTTTGTAAGAGGTCTGTGGAATCTGTAATTGTTTTTAAAAATGTTTGAACTTTTAAGAGTTTGCATCAATTGTAATTTTCTTGGATAATAAAATTACCGGCCCATGTGACCTGGGAACCCTTGGCCTGGGAGCAGTATCAACAAGAAAGAAGTTAAGAAAGAAGCCTTGAGGCTGGCAGACACAAAGGAAAGCTACAAGCGGAGAAGCTAGAGGGTGAAGGCACAGATGTAGACACAGAGAGAAAGCACATAGAGACAGAAGGAGGAACACAGAGAATTTATGTGAGGAGAAGAAGCAAACCACTCTCAAGAAGATATCAGTTTTTTTGTTTTGCAGGAAAGGAGACAGAAGCCCTAGCAGGCACCGTGCACGCTGGCTAAAAAAGGTCTAAAACCTGGAAAGTTGTATGAATAGCTTGGAGATGCGAAAGAGTGTTGTTTTCCCAGAAGTGGCCAAACCCGTGAACTGAGGTGTTATTGGTTAGTCGGTCGAAAAGGAACCCTGTAAAGTTGCATCATCAGGACCTTCATGACCCGAAGGAGCAAATGTTCGTAGAAAAGAAACACAGCAAGGCAATATTGAATAAACGAGAATTTATTGGGAGGGGTTGAGAAAGTGAGACACCTTGGAGTACATGTCCACAGGTCCTTGAAGGTGGCAGGGCAGGTACAAGATGGTCAAGAAAACATATGGAATGCTCTCCTTTATTGGGCGAGGCATTGAATACAAAAGCAGGGATGTAATGATGGAACTATATAAAACACTGGTTAGGTTACAGCTGGAATTTTGTGTACAGTTCTGATCACCACTTGACAGGAAGGACATAATTGCTGTGGAGAGAGTGCAGAGGAGATTTACAAGAATGTTTCCAGGGCTTGAAAATTGCAGCTATGAGGAGAGATTGAATAGGCTAGTGTTGTTTTTCTTAGAACAGAGGAAGCTAAGGGGTGACCTAATTGAGGTGTACACAATTCTGAGGGGCCTAGATAGGGTAGACAGGAAGGTCTTGTTTCCTCTATCTGAGGGGTCAATTACCAGGAGGCATAGATTTAAGGTGATTGGTAGAAGGATTAGAGGTGACATGAGGAAAAGCTTTTTCACCCAGAGTGTGGTGGACATCTGGAATTCACTGCCTAAGTGAAACACTCAACTCATTTAAAAGGTACCTGGATCTACATCTGAAGTGCTGTAACCTGCAGGCTACGGACCAGGTGCTGGAAAGTGGGATTAAAATGAGCGGCTAGTTTCTTTTTTCTCTTTTTGGACAGCGCAGACACGATGGTCTGAATGGCCTCTTCCTGCACTGTAACTTTTCTGTGGTTCTAAGTGTGTCTTGCTGATGATAATTGTACTTGTGAATCTCTGAGGTGAAAGCTATTGCTGGATCGGACTCCTGACCTACCCTGCATGAATAAAGAACAGCATATTTTGGAACTATATAGCTACGTAATGCCATATATGGCGAAGGGGGATGCTTGTCGTTATGTGAGGTGTATCTATTGCATCGACTATTTAAAGTGAAATTTACTTTTTTATTTCAAGTATTATTTGCCTGTTAATTCATGTTCAATTTGCATTGGTTCTGATTCATGTCAAAGAAAAAGTTACAAGAAGTGAAATCTTGTTGGTAAATTTTTCATTTGGGGGTCATTCAGTAAATTTGGTTATTTTGGTTTCTGGCTTCCTCACGGGGATCATAATGATAGCTAAATTGTACATTGCTTCCTGAGGCTTCAGCTGCTGCAGGAATGCTGAGAGGACTTTGGGAAAGCTACCACCTGGGTCTCTGGAATTTCTGCTGTGGGATCTGAATAACTGAAGTGAGGTAGTGTTTTCCATGGATGGGAGGGAGTGGCCTGCATCTCAAACCAAGCAAGTGTGGATGGAAGTGCCGAGGAAGTGAGCAGCAAGATTGTAGTCCCTTGAACCTGGATACAGTCCACAAAGAAGTTCAGTGAGTGCAGGAAAAGTGAGTGGCATCCCACTTCCAGGTGCCAATCACCACTCTCTGATTTTCCCAGCATTCTCTTGCATGGCACTCCTCAGGCCAACACACCTTGCAGCTCCAATCATTCCTGTCTCTTCAGGCACCTTCTCAATAGCCCTTACAATCACCCTCATCCTATTGACATCTCTCCTCCACAGCTGGTGTCATTCTCCCCTCAATACACAATCTGTTTCACATGCTCGTAACTTTTTGCTTTCTCTCCTTTCAGGAAAAACAAAGAGCTGGGGCAATGGCCCTCTAACGATATCCACCATGATGGGCACTGGCAGTGCATGTCCACCTGGTCCACTGTGATGGATGTCTCACTCCAAGAGGCTACGATATCAATAATGACCTGCTGTGAAAAGCCTGATCCTCCTCAGGCAGTTGGGCTCAGACAAGTCGAGAGAGCTGATCCTCTGCCTGTAGGTCCTATGTTGGGATATTGCCTTGTTTCAGTTGGATCTCAGTGTCTATCCCCTCTGTCCTGTCAAGTGGCTGAAGAGAAGGCAGCTGCTACTGCTGCTGCTGGAGCTGATGATGTTGCTGCTGCTGCTCCTGTTGTTCCTCATCAAAGGTCCAAGATAGAGCTGCATTAAGCTGCTCCCATGCCACAGTTAAGGCTGACAGCAACAAGTGCAGACCAAGGTCCAAGATAGGTGAATTGACTTGCAAGAAGTTGGCAGTCATCTATCAAGCAGTAAGAGCACACTCACAGAAGAAATGAGGTGAGCAGCAGCTGTAGGTATGACTGCGGTTATTCAGTTTCACTGTCTGAGAACGTCACAACCTGTCAGTTTCATTCAACATGCACAGCCGCTATGCTTTCACCTGGTTGACCCTGGCGATTTCCACACCGCTTGTGTAACCTGTTTGCTGATAAAGCCAGAATTCAGGGTTAAAGACTGAATGAATCGATTATTTAAATATTATAAATCCCTGACTCAACAGCACCATGAGGATTTCCTGCTCACTCCAGATACACCCCAGTGAAACCCAGAAGTGAGCGGGATCATGTCAGTTTTCCAGCCCAGTGATATTTTTCCCACATTGGAACCCAACCTCCCCAGCCCACCTCCACGGTAATTAAAATTCTGCTCATTATCTTTGATCCCTATCACAAATTCCACTCCCTAGTTACTGACTCCATCCTTCTCTCTGGCAATGGTCAGAGGTTGAATGCCGTGGAGGTCCACCGGGATGTCCTGTACCCCCGCTCTGGCCGCAGGATGGGCAGCAACATGACCAATCCGCTTGGGAGGCAGTGGCAGTGGTGGTCAGCGCCAACGCCCTACAAAAGAGGACAGCCACCCAGTGCTGCAAGAGGATAAATGAGCTCCCCTGTTCAGCCAGGGTAAGTCACTCATTTCATCGCTCTCAACGCGCACATTCACAAACCCAGCACACATCCACAGGGCCCTCACTCACTGCCAGTTCAAGGGACATCACCATTCACTCACACTCACCGTCATTGTCCTCATCCCATCCATGGGACCACTCAATACTTGCGCAGACCAAGCACATTTATCACCTGGCTCGGCGGGCAACCTGCATACACTTTCTCCACCTCTAACCATGCAGGACAAGCTGGCACAATACAAAAGAGAGAGGTTGCAGATCGATGTCGGAATGCCCAAAATCAGGGTCTTCATGGACTTTGAAAACAGAGCCATCCAGCTGGCTGATGGGGATCTGGACTGGTCCTGTGCTAACGGTGAGGTCGGCACTGCTCTACCACGTGAGGATCCAGCAGTGCAACATCCATCAGACAACCATTCCGTGAGTGATGTGTCCGCCTTCACAGGCTACTGCCATGCACTAATTATGTCTCCTTGCTCTCGCAGGAACATCTGCCAAACAGCCGACAGAGTCCATGACCCAGGGCCTCAATCAAGCCCCAAAGAAACCTCTGAAGAGGAATCTGGAGGCACCCTCCCTGAAGTCCCATCACAGTGCTAACCCACACCCTCCACCAGCGCAGAGACACACACCTCGGTGGGACCTAGCTTTAGAGTAGCCCAGGGATCACAATCTGGTGAGCATATCGCACTGTCTGATCCACTGCAGGTGGTGGCAGGGACTTTGCAGGTGTCTGGCACTCGAAGGACTGCTGGAGGCCAGTCAGATGATGAGCCTTTGGACTCGGTCATGTCACAGTTTCTGGAGCTGCAAATGCAAACTCAGGAACATCAGGAAGGGATGTCCGCTGCACTCATCAGATTGCGAGGCACAATGGAGGAGTCCATCCGACTTCCATCTGAGGTGATAGTGCCGACATGTCAACGCACCGAGGTCAACGCTGGTAGGATGGTGACCGCCATGGAGACTTTGGTCCAGAACTTCGCTCCTGCGCTGCTGCTTGGGCGCAACTTCATCGCTGATGCCATAGTTGGCCTCCAACAGTTTGTACGCGAGAGGGGTGCCAGGCAGCTCGATCTTACTCCAGCTATCCCTGCTCCTCAAGGAGTCAGCCTGGGGCCCCCAGGCACCCATAGGGAGGAGGATCCGCAGGTGCACACTCCGGGCCCATCCATCCAGGTGACTGCGAGAGTGTCCGGCCCATCTGACTCCCCTCTTCCTGTGACCTCAGCACCTCTAGCTCCACAGGCCAAGGAGGGTGCCACTGCCACACAGCAGGACACTGAAAGCAAACCGAGGTCCTCCAAGTCTCGGCCTTCCAGAGGACGCCCACCAACGTCATCAGAGACAGGGCTTCACAGTCAGCAGGCTGCCCCCATCTCCGCTATGGATGTCCGGGGAGCACCAAGACGAAGCAGCGGTGTTAGGATAGTTGAGGAAAATTAGTTGCACAGCCTGGGCATTGGTGTTAATCACTTGTACATACTGTTCACCATCATCAGTAAACTCCCAAGAATGGCTCCCTGCCTATGGCTCCTTCTTCTGATGAGCAGTGTTCTTGTCACTCAGATGTGAGACCTTTATGCACAAGATAAAGGCAGGTGTTTCAGTCCAGGGCCTCTTCTCTGTGCTCTGTGCAGCCTTCAGATCAAAGTGATATTCCGGCCTCGCACTCCCTGGAGACATTACTGATGCCTGCATCTCGATGGTGCTCGTCATTGCTGCCAGAATGTAGTGGGAAGGCGCCACAGAGTTCTCTCAATTCTCTTGATGTGCTCTCAGCACCTTTAAGGAGGGGCTGGCCCCCATCTCTTCAGCATCTGTGGTCACAGATGCTGTGCTCCAGCTCCTGAAGGGCTCAGGTGCTGAAGGCGAACAAAGCATCAGATGCTTCTAACATTTCATGGCTGCGTCTCTAAGATATGACGCTGGTCACGTAGTGCAAGTGAGCTGCCGTCAGCCAGATGGGAGTCAGACATTCTCAGAGGCTGTGTGAAGGTTTATGGAGTGTCCTCCATGTATGTCGTCATCATCCTCCTGCAGTCGAGTGACTTTTAGGGCCTCCACCCCGTCTCCATGACAGGAGCATTCTCACAGCAGGTATTCATGCTGCCATAAACCAGACTGGAGTCAAATGTTCATAGATGCGATGTGAGGAACTATGGGATCACCTCACTGCATATCATCATCATCCTCCACAAATCTAGCAGCTATGAGGGCCTCCTGAATGCACCTCCCTCATCTAGCCAGTGCAAGAGCCTCATCTCCATCATCGTCGCCTCCGAGGACCTCCTCAGCCTCATCCCCGTCGACATCCTCCTCATCGGAGGAGACGTGTAGCTCCTCCATCTACTCAGCCAGCTCATCTCTCCTTTGGAGCGCCAGGTTGTAAAGATTGCAGCAGATGGTGATGATGCGTGACACCCTCTGCGGACTGTATTGCAGGGCTTCAGCAGACCAGTCCAGGCACCGGAACCTGAGCTTCGGCATCCCATTGGTCTACTCCACCAAGGTGCGAGCTGCAGCATGAGCCTCGTTATACTGCAGCCTGAGGCCACTGCAAGGGTATCATCAGCCATGGCCTCTGCGGGTAGCCCTTATCCCCAAGGAGTCATCCCTGCAGCTTCTGTGGACCCTGGAAGACTGCAGGGATCTGTGACCTACTGAGGATGTAGGCGTCGTGTACACTCCCTGGAAACCGTGCGCACACCTGCAGGATGCGTTTCTGGTAGTCGCACACCAGCTGTACATTAAGTGAATGGAAGCCCTTGCGGTTGATATAGTTGACCATGTGTTGTGACGGAGATCTGAGCGCCACATGAGTGCAGTCAATTGCACGCTGCACCTGTGGGAAACCCGAGATCCCAGCAAATCCAATCGCCCTTGCATCTTGACCTCATAGATGCATTCGTGGGTGGAGACTTGTGAGATCCCACCGAGGTCACCTGTGGAGCCCTGAAAGGAGCCACTGGCATAGAAATTGAACGCCACAGTCACTTTCACCGCCACTGGCAGTGGATGTCCTCCATGTCACCATGGCGCTAAATCCTGCCGCAACTGGCAGATGTGAGCAACCAGTTCCCTAGACATTTGCAGTCTTCAGCAACACTGGTTCTCGGTCATCTGCAGGAATGAAAGGTGGCGTCTATTGACCCTGGGTGTCGCTAGGCACTGGCTTGCAATGGCTCGCTGTGGCTCTTGGGCGGTGCGTGCAGGAGCCCCAGCCACCCCTTCTTCCTGAGGTTGCTGCTCCTGCCTCTATGCAGCCAGGAGCCTCAGTCGCTGTCTCCTCCATCTTCTTTGTGCTCTGTAGCCAATCAAGCATTCAGCTAGTTCACCAGGCTCCATGACCCTGATGTACTACTCCTGCAGGATGAAAGAGACACATGATTAGCATGGGTGTATTGAGAGCCTGTCCTGGTTAAGTGTGACTGCCCCTTAATGCTTCCGGGACAGTGCTGGCCACCGCTTGGATGGCCAGAGATTAGTGTGCTGCATGGCTGCCCTGTAAGCGTGAACTATAGGGGAGACTGGTCCAAAGTGGGATGCTGACATTGCAGGGGACTGTGAGCGGCTCCAGCAGTGACTACTACATGGCCATCTTTAGTGAGGAGATTGTACAATGTGTGTAGTCCAACTGCTCTGCAGTCCACTAAAGTGCTCATGAATTTGCAGTCTGTGCCGGGGGGGGTGTGGGTGGGTTCTGGAGAACTAGGTGGCACTTTGATGCCTCTGCATTGCTTGAGTGGACAGATAAGCTTGGCAACCCCAATTATAACAATGTGGCTGCACCCAAACTGTCTCAGTTGCAGAGGAATGATCACTTACTACGGATTTGCCGAATGCCTGGCCACTTCCCTCACCCACCCTACCCCCCTCACCCTAAATGCTTTTGCGCTATATTCAATGGCAGGGCTACCCTTGCCCCCCCCCCGCGCAACCCCTCCACCAGTCGCCTCAACAGCAAGGCTGCATTTGCACCCCGCTCCCCCTCACCCTCAAATGTCGCCTCCGAGGCAGGGCGGCACTTAACCCCGACCCCCCAACCCGGCACCCCTAAAGCCTGCAAAGCAACAGGCGATCCTGGCGAGCTCTGTAGAACGTTGCTGTGCACTCACCTCCAGGCCGCCAAATGCACGTCACCTCTGTGCTGTTGTGAAACACATTGGCGTGCATTCCCACCCTTGTGGACGGACGATCCAGCGGGGGTGCAAGAGCCTGGAGGGATGGCCTGATAATGATATGCTGATGTATTACAATGAGGTTCCTGACGACCAATGGTGGGAACTGTGGCCTGCTGTCAGCGGGCTGAATGGAGAATCACGACCTGCCTTCTGGCTGTCATGAAATGGATCGCGCCATATTGTCTGCTCGCACCCGTCACCAACATGCGGCCCAATCTGTCACTTAAGGATAATGCCACAGTTAAATAATTATTTAATAACTTCTCCATAGAAAGGATTTGGAAGAAGAATTTTTTATGTTGAGTTTTTAAAGTGAATTATACTCGCACAAGATTATTTAAAAAATTGAAGACAAAACGTGGTTCAAAGGCTAATGGATTAGACATCGAAGACTGAAAACAATAAGACTGTTTCAATAATCAATAAACACCTCACACCCTTTGCATAGGTCCTAGACACACTGGGAATATCTGGCATAGGCACCCCCCTCTGGTGGTGAACACTGGGAGACAAAAACTCAGTCAGTTTCTTTTAAAACAGAAAGCTGCAGGGCTGAGCTTTTGCCAGGCTTAGGAGAGTTATTGATTGCAAAATTCATTTTTAGACCCACCGTATTTCCAGTACTACAGATGTCACTTCGGGTCCAAAATGACATCCACGTCACACTGATACACTTATGGTGCTGACCACACTGGACCCTATTTTTGTGAGGTCATTAGCATAAGCGCTGGCAGAGTCCTGGAAGTACGCAGATTGTCGTGTTAGTCAAATGTGTTGTGCTGATTTGATTCTAACAGTGTCATTTTTGACCTCAATGCTCCAGTCAAGACATTCTCTTAAACATGCATAGTTGCATATGCATTGACCAGCAGGAAGGACCTCCCCACCAGCAGTACTTAAAGGAATCATCAAACACTTTTAGGTCAGTTGCTGACTTGTTTCTACTGACTTGTTGAGTTATTAGACGTGTTTGGAGGTTTGTACTGCTACTTAAAAATGGTGAAGCCTGAAGGGAGTGATGTAGCAGATGGTGAAGGCTACTCCACCAGATCCCAGTCACAGGTGCTGTAGTCTCTATCCCAGAGGTCTTATGGTGCAGTGGTAGTGTCCCTACCTCTGAGCCAGAAGCTCGGAGTTTGAGTCCCAATCTGGGACGTGATGGCCATAGAGGTGTTGTAATGTGCCTTTAAACGATATCAAAATAACATCACCAGAAGGGGAATGTGTCATGTGATCCAGTCTTAGTTTCACTCTTGCTTTGAGCAGAGCACACACGCATAGTTTTTAAAATTCTTTCATGGGATGTTGGCTTCGCTGGCTGGGCCAGCATTTATTGCCCATCCCTGGTTGCCCTTGAGAAGGTGGTGGTGAGCTGCCTTCTTGAACCACTGCAGGCCATGTGGTGTAGGTACACCCACAGTGCTGTTAGGAAGGGAGTTCCAGGATTTTGACCCGGCAACAGTGAAGAAATGGCTGTATATTTCCAAGTCAGGATGGTGAGTGATTTAAGAGGGGAACTTCCAGGTGGTGGTGTTCCCATCAATCTGCTGCCCTTGTCCTTCTAGATGGTTGTGGTCGTGGGTTTATAAGGTGCTATCGAAGGAGCCTTGGTGAATTCCTGCAGTGCACCTTGTAGATGGAACACTGTGCTGCTACTGTGTGTCGATGGTGGAGGGAGTGAATGTTTGTGGATGTGGTGCCAATCAAGTGGGCTGCTTTGGCCTGGATGGCATCAAGCTTCTTGAGAGTTGTGGGAGCTGTACTCATCCAGGCAAGTAGGGAGTATTCCATCACACTCCTGACTTGTGCCTTGTATATGGTGGACAGACTTTGGGGAGTCAGGAGGTGAGTTACTCGTCACACGATTCCTAGCCCATGACCTGCTCTTGTAGCCACAGTATATATATGGCTAGTCCAGTTCAGTTTCTGGTCATTGGTGACCACCAGGATGTTGATAGTAGGGGATTCAGTGACGGTAATGCCATTGAACATCAAGGGGCGATGGTTAGATTCTCTTTTGTTGGAGATGGTCATTGCCTGGCACTTGTGTGGCGCGTATGTTACTTGCCACTTGACAGTCCAAGCCTGGATATTGTCCCGGTCTTGCCACATTTGGACATGGACTGCTTCAGAATCTGAGGAGTCGCGAATAGTGCTGAACATTGTACAATCATCAGCGGACACCCCCACTTCTGAGCTTATGATGGAAGGAAGGTCATTGTAGAAGAAGCTGAAGATGGTTGGGCCGAGGACACTACCCTGAGGAACTCCTACGGTGATGTCCTGGAGCTGAGATGACTAACCTCCAACAACCACAACCATCTTCCTTTGTGCTAGGTATGACTCCAACCAGTGGAGAGTTTTCCCCCTGATTCCCATTGACTCCAGTTTTGCTAGGGCTCCTTGATGCCATAGCCTGTCAAATACTACCTTGATGTCAAGGGCAGTCAATCTCACCTTACCTTGTGAGTTCAGCTCTTTTGTCCATGTTTGAACCAAGGCTGTAATGAGGTCAGGAGCTGAGTCGCCCTGGTGGAACCCAAACTGGGCGTCAGTGAGCAGGTTATTGCTAAGCAAGTGCCGCTTGATAGCACTGTTGATGACCCCTTCCATGCTCGAGAGTAGACTGATGTGGCGGTAATTGGATGGGTTGGATTTGTCCTACTTTTTGTGTACAGGACATACCTGGGCAATTTTCCACATAGCCGGGTAGATGCCAGTGTTGTAGCTGTACTGGAACAGCTTTACTATGAGTGCAGCAAGTTCTGGAGCACAAATCTTCAGTACTATTGCAGGAATACTGTCAGGGCCCATAGCCTTTGCAGTATCGAGTGTTTCAGCCATTTCTTGATATTACGCGGAGTGATTCGAATTGGCTGAAGACTGGCATCAGTGATGCTGGGGACCTCTGGAGGAGGCCGAGATGGATCATCTACTCGGAACGTCTGGTTGAAGATTGTAGCAGATGCTTCAGCCTTATCTTTTGCACTGATGTGCTGGGCTCCTCCATCATCGAGGATGGGTATACTTCTGGAGCCTCCTCCTCCAGTGAGTTATTTAATTGTCCGAGGGTGGCAAGGATGCAGAATGTAATTGGGCGGACGACTTTAATGTCCATCACCAAGAGTGGCTCGGTAGCACCACTACTGACCGAGCTGGCCGAGTCCTAAAGGACATAGCTGCTAGCCTGGGTCTGCAGCAGGTGGTGAGGGAACCAACAAGAGGAAAAAACATACTTGATCTCATTCTCACCAACTTGCCTGCCGCAGATGCATCTGTCTGTGACAGTATCGGTAGGAGTTGAGGAATTCCGACTGTATACAGGTGAGACAGATGGTATGATTCCGTGAGGATGACTATGTCAGGCTGTTGTTGGACTAGCCTGTGAGACAGCTCTCTCCCAATTTTGGCACTAGTCCCCAGATGTTAGTAAGGAGGACTGCAGGGTCGACAGGACTGAGGTTTCCATTGTCATTTCCGTCCAGTTTTATTCTTTTTTGTGACTTTGTAGCATTTCAGAGGGCATGTGAGAGTTAACTACATTGCCGTGGCTGTGGGCCTGGAGTCACGTGTAGGCCAGACCAGGTAAGGACAGCAGATTTCCTTCCCTAAAGTGCATTAGTGAACCAACAATCGTTTGACTTTTAATTCCAGATTTTTATTGAATTCAAATTCCACCATCTGCCGTGGCAGGATTCGAACCCGGGTACGCAGAGTATTACCCTGGGTCCCTGGATTACTAGTCCAGCAACAATACCACTGTGCCATCACCTCCCCCTCAGACAGGCAGGTGGTAAGAGTGGAAGAGCCTCCTGGTCAGCCAGAACCATGTAGTAGCTGCAGCGCAACAGCCTCCCCGCATTTAAGGACTGTATGCGAGGTTGTTGCCACAGGGTGTACTCTGTGGAAAGCAGCTTCCTCACTTAGATGGGCTAATGGAGATAGAGAATTTTTATCCCTCTGGACCTGTGGCATGACAGTGAGTGTACAGAGACGTCACAGAGGAGGACAAGCTGCACGAGGAGGGAGGAGAAAAAGGAGGAGAGAGAAGAGCTCTCAACAGAAGACCATATCCAAGTAGAGTCCTAAGGGAGCAATTCTCCTACCTCAACCTCAGTGAGGAACAGCATGTGTGACATCTCTGTTTCACTGAGGAGGTGCTCACAGAAGTTTGCCGTCTTTTGTAGGCAGACTTGCAGCCTCAGTGTAGGGTGTATGGAGGCATTGCCAGTAGCTGCAAAGGAGACCATAGCCTTGAACTTCTTTGTGCTGAGCAATCTCCAGCTGGAGCAGGTGACATAACAACATTTCCCAATTTACCATCTGCAGTAAGTCCTCATTTAAAGTTGTGGCTGCATTCCTGAAAATTGCGACTTTAACTGAAACATAGGTTCCTATGGAAATCAATGTTAAAACTAGAGTTAAGCTCTGTAGGACCTTCCTTATCAAAAAAAGAAACATTCAGCAATTACTACCTGTAACTTGAAATATCTTACATTGCTAAATTCTTACATTGATAAATGAAAATTTCAAAAATAAAATAAATTTATTTATTTATTTAAACTTTCTTACAATTAGAGTACATATCCATCATCCCTACTCTCTACTTTCTATCAACTGACCAATCTCCTAACCAGGTCAATAGCCTGCGTTTAATTCCATGAGCTTTAATTTTAGCTAATGTTCTCTGACTGAATGCCTTCTGGAAGTCCATATTAACTACATCCATAGACATTCCCGTATATACTAGTTTAGCTACTTCCATAAAAAAATCAGTTAGGTTTGTTATACATGACTTATCCATTGCAAATCCATGTTGGCTCTCTAATCAGCTAAAATTTCTCTAAATGCTCAGTCACTCTGACCTTAATTATAGATTCACATAACTTCCCCACAATAGATTTTAGACTAGTGGTCTATAATTTTCTGTTTTTTGTCTCTCATGTTTCTTAAATAATGGAGTTACATTTTTAATTTTCCAGTTTAAAGGGACATTTCCTGAATAAAGGGAGCTATGGAAGATTATAGTTAAAGTATCTACCTACTGCCTTTAAAATCCTGGGGTAGAAGATACCCGGTCCATAGATTTGTCAGTCTTTAGTGTTATTTTTACGAAGAGTTTAGAATGGGAAGACATTGAATGTAAGATTGATTATAGGACAGAGTAAGGGAAACCTTTTTCACACCAAAATTTGTGAGGCCATGGAATAGGCTAACAGTTAGTGATTGAGACAGCAATGATGTCAACATTTAGGTTAGATAGGTAGCTGCAGTCTAGGGGAATAACAAATTGGTAAAGAGTGGGACATGGGATTAGGACTGCGATGGCGTGGATGACAAAACACCATGAAGGGCAAGTTGAGCTTAATTTTTATATATTCTAATTTTTGTGCAGTCTTTTTCCTATTTGAAAATTTTGTTATGAACAAGCATGAGGAGTAGTTTCCCCCAGAACTCCTGGTGTCTCCCTACACATTACATTACATGCATAGAATTACGTAGAATATACAGCACAACAATAGGCCATTTGGCTCAACTAGTCTCTATGGTGTTTATCCTCCACACAAGTCACCCCCATTCCATCTATCTCATCTCAGCCTTTCAGCATATCTTTCTATTCTTTTTTTTCTCATTTACTTATCTACTTTTCTTTGGAAAGCTTCTAAGCTACTTGCCTCAACCACTTCCTGTGGTAGTGAGTTCCACTGGTTAACCACTTCCTGAGTAAAGAGATTTCCCCTTACTTCCTGATTTGATTCATGGGTAATTATCTCATGAATCTACCATGGATGGAAAAATATTCTCTCCACATTGACCCTCTCCAAACATTCATGACCTTAAAGACCTCTAAGTCTTTTTTATTCTGAAGAAAAATGCTCTAACTTGTTCAGTCTTTCCCGATAGCTGTAATCTTTCAGCCTGGGTACCATGCTTGTAATCCTCTTTTCCACTTGCTCCAGTGTTTCTATGGGGAGAATTTTCTCCCCATTGTGGGGGCTGAGTGGGAGTGTGCGCAGGCGGTCGTGCAGCCGATTGCTGCCCACAACCGGCTGCGTGCCGCCATTTTATGTGGGCGGGCCAATTAAGGTCACTGAGCGCTTCCTGTGGGAGTGGGGGGAGGAGAGAGAGTCGGGGCCTGTTTCGCACATGCGGGCGAAAGAGCGCAGAAATCTCCCTGAGGCACAGAACTGATTACGAAGAAGTAAAATAAAGAGAAAAAAAATTATTCAGAGATATCCTCTCTTGTGACAGTGTCACATGAGCTGGGACATGTCAATGAACATTAATGGAAAAATTTATTAAATTTATAAACCCTTCATGAAACCTCATCTTGCCAGTGGATGAAGTTCCATGAAAAATGTGAAGGTCGCCTGGGCTCTTCGCCTGCACGCCAGCCTCAGGGTTGGACTTGGCTGCGCACCCGCTGAACTGAAAATCTAAATGACGCGCGGTGATGTTGGGACGCCCACCCGACGCCACCACGTGTCATTTTATGCCTTGGCGAGCAGGCCCCGACCCCGTTCACCAAGCCGAAAATTCAGGCCTATGTCTTTTTTATAGTATGGAGACCATAACTGTGCACAGTACTCTAAGTGTATTCGTCACAATCCCTATCAGTATGGTCAAATTTAAGATATTGATTGATCAATGTTTATATGCAAGCTATGATTGGTTTGATCCAAACAACAGCTTGCATTTATGTAGCATCTTATGCATAGTAAAACATTCAAGGCTCTTCGCAGGAGCAGAATCAGATTAGTATATCAGTATCCAAGCTTTAACATAGCCTTGCAAAATTACTGAATTTTCCAACTATCAAAATTAACTGACAAAAATACAGTGATATTTCATCCTTATGTTACTGCTGAAAGCCATGATAGTACATCTTGGCAAGAATGTTTAGCAAAATATTTTCCAGTGAGTAGCTTAAGTGTTGGTGTATTATTAGTTTATGAATTCCCATTGTTAATTTAATAAATTAATTTCTGTATAGAAGCATTTATGCAACATTAAAATCTGGATAACAGTGTTGGAAGCTGGAGAATTTTATATGCTTCCTCAAATAGGTTTAGCCCCAGTGTATCATGAGATGTGAGTAGAGAACAAAATGTTTAATTTGAAGAAGCAGACTGAGCTCAGCCTTGACATTTAAGTAGAGACTATTATTAATCACGAGAGGAGTCATTGGATCTTAAGAGCTCTGACAGCATGGATAGAGGCCTAAATGAGTCAAAAGAAAATGGGGAAAAAGGTTATATTGGGAGTTTAACTCTATGAGACATGAAATAAATGTTAAGCTGTGGCTTAGCAAATTTGGCAGATAGAACTCAAAACTGAACTCTGAATTTAGCTTGCTATGGGCACTGCGTGTCCAGACATTAAAAAAATTATGATCAGCCTTGTGCTCAGGTGGCTTGTTTGCTCCAAATTATTACTTTTTCTATCATCATGACCTGTGTTCAGTTGCTAGCATCCTAATTGATCAGGATCACATGTAAATTGAGTTTGATGATTTTCAACTTGTGTTGTGTTCATGCACAAATAAATGATGATATGCATTAACTAATACTGGTACTGACCAGTTTTCATTTTTTTCTGATAAACCCATTGGCAGCTGAATAATAAACCACACTGACTACTGCTCCTTCAAAGGATCAATTGTAATGCCTCAAAATTGGATTATGTAGGTCTCAATTGATAGAGAAGGAAGCAACAACTAGGAATAGTTGTGGATAATATATTTCTGTGTTGTTCATAACAATATAGTTCTGTGTTCATTACAGATGTACAGAATAACTTTCCCAAACAAAAAAGCTATACATTGAAAAAAGTTACAGGCCCAGTAATATTGCTTTGTACCTAAGTGGCCAATCTTGATTTCCCTCCTGATGTTACTCTTTGTTCATATTGCAGTTTTGCCTATATTGAAATCTAATGTAAAATCAAGTGAATAGATTATGTTCCTATTTCAATATTGCTTTGTCCAGTAGAACTTCTATATATTATACTCGATCAAAAATCTCTACATTTGGAAGGGATAAAACATGAAGAAAGTTGTTCCTTGCAACAAGATCTCTATAAGTAAATGTTATACAATCACCTAGAACACTGTATAGCAATCAGAAATGTTCAAGTGATTTGTGAGTGAATGTCAAACAGGTAGAATCAATTTTTCTTGAGGCAAAAAGTTTGATTAATTATTTTATTGTCCAACATTTGAGGGGAAAGCAAAATGTAATGCGGTTGATTATAATGACCGCCAGTCTGATGTGGCCTCCACAATATAAAATTGATTCCTTGTTAATTAGTCAGTTTTTGCTATGCTACAATCTTTACCAATTTTGTTTCTTAAGATATTTGCTACTTTTAATTTACAATTTGAAAATATAAATTCATATTATTGAACAATAAATGCCTTTAAATCATTTGATGCAATCAATGATATGCTATGAAATGGTTTACAGGCTTTTACAACCTCATAAACCATGTATTCTCAGCAATGCATTCGGTTAAACAATCATGGTTAGGTCCCAGCATGCGGGTTTAATCAATTTATTTAAAAGTTTGTTTTGATCTTGTTAACCTTCTGCTGTTGCAAATATTGTAACAAGAATATTAAACTTTGCTTTTAATGATTTTCCTCAGACGCTCAACTACCTATCCCTACTCAGAGGCCCAAATGTATAGCCAGAACACAGGAGGAACATATTTTGACTCCCAAGGAAACTCTGCACAGGTGACAACGGTGGTCTCGTCCCACAACATGGTGGGCACTGGCGGCATTCCAATGGGCGTTACAGGCGGTCAGATAATCAGCAGCTCAGGGGGTGCCTATCTTATAGGCGGGTCAATGGAGGGATCCAATCACCCAGTCAGCCACACAACACGTGCTTCTCCAGCCACAGTAAGTACTTGCAGAATATAATGCATATAATGCTTTGGCCTGCTGTAAATTTTAATTCAGATAATGTTAGTTGTATTGTTATAGATATAAATCTTGATGAACTGGGGATCAAGGCTGAGTTATCCAAAAACAGATGTTGATACATTTGTCATTTCTAATTAAAATTTTCCTGATAGATATGGACTGAAGAAAGCTATTGTTTGATTCTTCACCTGATTTGAATGTATATATATTTTTTTAGTTGTTTGTGTTTTACAACAATGAATAAAAAAGTACAATTTCCAAGTTTTACCTGACACCCAATATGCCCTGTAACTCATTGGTGCACATTTTAGCAACATTAAAGCATAAAGGGGTGTAAACCCCATAGCACTGGCCTGCCATTACAAAGTGTATGCAGGGAACAATTCCTACACCAAATAGGTCGACCTGAAGTTCAGGACATTGGGCCTCTGCTCTTATTAAATTAGAGGAGGGAAAGCAATCATAGAAGCTGCAGGGAGGCCAAGTGGGGACCTGCAAAGTTCTTCAGGACTGGCATCCCTGGGTATTTTTGTAAGAAAGTAGCTTTAATGAATTATGTCTCATTGGTGGCCATGGGGTTCAATGAAGAATGCTGGATGGGAGCAGGCCTGTCAACTGACCAGCTCATTGCTAGTGAGTTTTCAGAACAGGTCCTTTAAAGTGCATTAGGCCTCTAAGTTATATTCTAGGGAACTAACACATGTTTTAGTTATCTGCTGGAGACATCTAAACAAATTTAGAAACAGGACTAACACCTGAGCAGATTGGCCATGGAAAGCGGGAGCAAAGCGCACCAATTTCCACCCCCATACTATTTTTTAATTACATTTATACATACAGGCAGATCTCTGTGGCATTATTCACATTCAAAAATAAACTGCTACATAATTATAGGGTTTATTCCATGTTGGGATAGCATTTCGGACTAGTTAATGCTTTACAGTGACTATATAAATCAAATTCCATCAAATATCCACATATTAATATTTCCGTTTTTATCTGTCTGGACTGGTTTGATTGGTCAGTTTAAGGACCGCGCTGTTGTTGGGTTTATTTGATGGGCGGTACCTGCTGCATGTGGGACACATGGAGGACTGGAGCGCATGATGCACGTGCAGCTGCCAACGTTTGATGGCGATGGTGGCTGAGCGAGGTGTGTTGGTGGAGAACAAAAGCAGCGTATGTTAAGGAGAGCCGGAAAACAAACCTAGTTGGAAAGATTTTTCCGTGAGGGACAGGGTAGGATTGATGGGAGGGCTGGAGATGGCAAGAGCAGGATGGGGCTGGCATGGGAGGGATGGTAGGAATTGGATAGGGATGGCATGATAGAGATGGCATTGGAGGGCGGGTATGATTTGGGAGGAGTGGATGAGATGATGGAAATGGTTATGGGTGAAATTATGGCAAGGGAAAATGACTTCATTGTGCTAAAAATGAAGATTCACTAGATTTGAATGCATAAGGGTTAGAAACGCTGTCAGGTGAATTAAAATAATACATCAGCATAGCGTCTATAGATGAAGAAGATGATAACAGCCTGTGTCCCTCCAGAGTTTTGATAGTGTAACTCCACTAGGCATACCACCATACAAACTTAAACTCTAGGAAGGATCAGTTATATTGTTGATAGGAAGCCTGGACCTGAAACAGGGACTTTATCATGAAACAAGATTGGTAGTTAGGAAGCTGTTTTGTTCGATGGGAGATGCTGCAGTTATAACAGGCAAATTTCAAGAAAATAGAAGGCTGGATTTTGTGGAGTTGGGAAGGCTCTATAGACCTTTAAAAATGGAGGGTGGGACCTGGATACAGAAGTCTTGCCCCCATTTCCAACAGATGCAATTTTTGCTGGCAGGGGGAAGGGGTAAGGGTTCACACAGGAGGGAAACCTGAATTCAACAAGGCCACTTGAACTCAATGCTGAGTTGAAACAGCCTCCATTTTGGCTGTTACAAGGGCCTTAACCCGCAGTGAGACAGTCACGAATTGATGGAGTAGGCATAAATGATCTTGAATGGCAGATAAGGTATGTGTAACTGTTATGCTCTGAAATTTTTAAAAATCTCCCGCTCTTTCAATTTAAAAAAAAACTGGCTGTAGCTACCAGTGAGAGTTTTAAAAAAAAGCCCTTTGCTGAACTGTGTTGATTGGCAGGCGCAAGTTAGAAAAAAAGCATCTGGTTGTGCAGTTTCAATAGAGATCTTTGTTAACATTTCCCAAAGGATATCATTATGTTATTATGAATGATTGGCTGAGTTGCAAAAGCTATAATTATCTCAGCAGGGGTTCTGAGTTCACAGTTTGATTAACAGTTTAAAGAGCCTATTAAAGGATTAGCTCTTTGATGTGGTATCTGAATAGAAGTGTATTTGTTTTTGTAAGAGGTTAGCCTCTTGAGATTTAAAAGCTTTGCATGGGTTTTCGCTATCAACTGTGTAGGAATCAAAGCTGTGATAGACAGTTAGAAGTTTATTTTTTTTCATTTCCACATGGCTCCTGAGATCTGCCTATGGTGGATACCGTGTGAGTGGCTATTGCGTTAGCATGGAGGGTACGAGGGGCCATGGGTGGGGGGATTAGACTATCCCAGAGAACCGAGGTAGGCCTTCTAATCAGCCCACCTCAGCTGCCCCATGGGCACTTGTGCTCTGCTTTTAGGGTCAATGGGCCTGACTCTATGCTGCCCCCACAGCCCCAAGCAAAAATGGGTTTCCAGGTACTTTTTACCGAGGTGGGTCTGGCGAGTTGGCAAATTTCCCAATTTGAAATATCTGCCTCGGTAGCCAAAAAGCAGCCAGAGTGTTTCTACCTTGAATAATATTGAGCCCATCAGATGTAAATCTTCCTTTCAAACTCAAGAGAAAACATTTCCCAATTAGTCTTTCATATTTTATGAATAGAAACAAGCTACAAGGCCAGGCTCTTGACAATATTTGTATTTATATTGTGTTATGGTCCCAGCTATGAGAATACTGGCCAGGCTGGATATTGTTAAGATCTGGCTTGATAGACCATGATCATTTAAAGAATATAATGTGTGGAAGAACCAAGGGCAAAGAAATAAGTGGCAGGACTCCAAGAGTAAATTGAAACACCAAAAGAATCTTCACTTTATGAACTTGAACAAAACAAACACAAACGATAATGACTAAATAGGTACATTGGGGAAATAAGCCTGAACTTCCTTGGAGTGGCAATCAACGTTGGATTGCCACTGTTCCCAGTTTTTTTACCTTAATTTTGTTTCGATCCTATCTAGCCCAACATTCTGACTCGGGCCAGGCGAGATCCAGGCATTGCAGTACCTCACTGGGGCCTAGTGTCAAAGTGCAGCTGAACTGAAGGGAAGGAGCCCCCCCCCCTCCCGGCCCAAAACCATTCTTTTTATTCATTCATGGGATGTGGGCGTCGCTGGCTGGGCCAGCATTTATTGCCCATCCCTAATTGCCCTTGAGAAGGTGGTGATAAGCTGCCTTCTTGAACTGCTGCAGTCCATGTGGTGTAGGTACACCCACAGTGCTGTTAGGGAGGGGGTTCCAGGATTTTGACCCAGCGACAGTGAAGGAATGGCGATATATTTCCAAGTCGGGCTGGTGTGTGGCTTGGAGGGGAACTTCCAGGTGATGGTGTTCCCATCTGTCTGCTGCCCTTGTCCTTTAAGATGGTACTGTTTGTGAGCTTGTATGGTACCTATTTTTACAGCACTAGCTGCTGTAAGTTAAAGGTCCATTGAAGTTTGAAGGTCCTTGATGGGCCAGGGAGAAGGTAAGTATCTAAGGTAAATGGATAGGATTTGCAGGAGATGGAAGGATGGGAAGTTGGGGGGATGGGATGTTGGCGGAGATCGGCGTGTTGGAGGGGGGGCCGGTGGGAGCGGTTGGAGGTGGGGGTTGGTTGGTGTTGGAGGGGTTCGGAGGTCAGGGGTTTGGAGGTTGATGGTGAGTTGAGCCTCGGGTCGGGCCAGGTCTGGGCAGGAGAGTTGTCGGGTCAGGTCAGTCCTGGTAAGGTAGGGAGAGTGGTGGCGAGGGGAGCATGGAAGAGTCCCCGTAAGGTTTGGGGAGTTCCTGTCAGGGGTTGTGGGGTGAGTCCCGTGGGGGCAGTGTTTGGGTTTGGGGGGGGGTCAGTGTGTAGAGACCCATAGGGGGTTGAGGATGATGGAGGAATCCCGTGGGGTCTTTGGTGGGGGTGGGTGGGAAATGGTAGTCGGGTGGGGGTGGGGGGAGACCCCTGGAGTGTCGGGGGGGGCGGGGGAGTTCCCTGGGTCTGTACAGTAGTTACCCAGAATTTAGAAGTGGTTTTAATCCTTCTAACATTTTCTGGGCAACTATTGATGTAGCCCAGTCGGAACCATCTGAAGTTTGCGATTTAAATCACATTTTCGGAAGGTTCCCAGTGCAGGGCAGTTGCCCAGGGGAAGTTTGCACCTTTGCGCAATTGCCATACAAACCTTACCTGTGAATTTCCAAAGGGGATTCACCAGCGCATCTTTTGGGGTAACCCCCTAATACGAGGCCCTGGAGCTCAGAAGTCATGGCCCAATGATTCTAAACAATATGAGCTGGTACCTTAAACTCAATCCAACAGACTAAGCCCAGCTTAACCATTTTTACTGTGGCTTTTACTCTGATAGACTTTTAAACATACTCATACTCTAGAAGGCAGTTCCTTTCCCTCTGGGTCTCGCTGCATGGTCACAGCTCAGGTCTATGGTATATTCCTACCAATACAACCTCCTGGTCCAAGCATAGGCATCGCTGATGGTCACATGCCATGACCCACCAGACACACGTAGACACTCCCTTGGCATTAATTCCATAGCTGGACTTCTCTCTTTACAGAGTTACTTGGTCCTACCCAATCCTCTAGAACTCCTTATTTTCCTCTCTAAACATACAGAGCTGAGTTCTCTGGTAAAACACAACAGACTGGATGTCTGCACCCTCCAGGTCAGCTTCCCTTCTACTTTTCCCTAAAAAAAAGCCCTACCCCACCAGTTTTCCTTTTAAAGCATAGCTCCACCCTTAGCAATTTTCTCCAATGCAACCTCAGGGCTTTCTTGCTTCTAAAAGCCTCTCAGTTGGGTCAAAAATTCAAGCATTGTTGGTAAACACACCCAGGCATACTAAACCAAACCGAAAGTAAACAATTCCCAATTCACCTTAAACTGAAACCAAATCTCTACCTTTTTAACCCTTAGTATAATCCACAATGGAGACAGTTATAACAATTGCTAGGCCTGTTTTTACACGTCAACAGCTTTATGTAGCTTTTTGCAGAGTGAGAACTTCTGATTCTGTGAAAGCCTTTGGCGAAAGAGTAACTAGAAATCCTGTTTTTAAAGAAGCACTTTTGCAATATAGATACTAATCTGACTGCATACGTTTGCAGGTCTCTGCTAGTTTTTATTAAGTGGTATTCTGAGATTTTTTTTACTGCTGCTTTGATGATTAAATTCCACAATCCTGTCCCTTGCTGCTTTCCAAGAGGGAGAGAGAGAGAGATTGAAAGAGACACACCCACACATATGTATATTGCATTACATATGTATTTAATATTTATTCTCTCGTTGAGAAAATGCAGCATGATCACATAAAAGATGTATCGCTGAAATTATATATCTCAAATTTAAGCAGTACTGGGTAATAAGAGTGGGTGTTTATTTGTGCTGTGGTCCCTTTTCTTTGCTTATACTAGGGATTCCTGCTGTCAGGGATGGGAATCCTTGAATTTGGCAGCACTGTCGTGGGACTGCTGGGTTTTGACAGCTTGAAGGGGATTGTTGATTTGCCATCATGGCGAAGGGAGAACCTAAGGCTTGGCAGAAAGAAATTAAATGTTGGATTTGGATTGTCGGTATGTTTCTGGTGTCTGCCAAGAGTAGGGAGAGGATTTGAGCCTTAGCGGTGGAGGTAGATTTGGTAGCATTGGTTTTAACTATTACGAAATCCCTGGAGTTTGTGTTTGGTACTAGGGAGTCTTTATATCTGTCTTCTCATTTATCTGTATTTGGCAAATGTGAGCAGTTGGTGTATTTACATGTTCTAACTTTCAGCAAAACATAGTTGTGTTTTTAATTCATTCTTGAAAACTGGGCATTGCTGCCAAGACCAGCATTTATTGTCCATCCCTAATTCCCCTTCAGAAGGTGGTGATGTGCAAACTTCTTAAACCACTGCAGTCCTTGTGCTGGTGGTGCTCTCACAATGCTGTTAGGTTGAGAGTTCCAGGATTTTAACCCAGTGATGCTGAAGGAATTATATTACGTATATGCCCATGTTAGGATTAGGAACTCGGAGGTGATGTTGTTCTCATGCACCTGCTGCTCTTGCTCTTGGATGGTGGAGGTTGTGGATTTTGGAGTAACTCCCACAGAAGAATTGGCAAGTTGCTGCATTTTATCCTTCTGATAGTATACACTGCAGCCAAAGTAGGCTAGTGAAGGGTGCGCGTGTATAAACTGGTGGTTGAAGTGCTGATCAAGTAAAGTGTTACATCCTGGATAGTGTCAAGTTTATTGAGGATTGTTGCAGTTGCACCCATCCAGGCACGTGCACAGCATTCTATTACAAAGTCACCAGCCTTCGGCTGTCCTCTTGGATCTTCAGGCTTCTCTTGAACCCATTTTGCTCCAAGTCTGCTACCCACAGCTCTCCCTCTTTAATTTGGAGCCTATTGCTCTGCTTCTTTTTCTCTACTTTACTTAACAGGATCTGTTTCTGATCCCTGACCTTGTCCCTTACCTGGGAACTTCTTATGGGACATGTTTCTGCCCCACTCCCTGGTTTGAGATCTTCTTCTTTGTTTGGGACCTTCTCCCTGTACCCCTCCCTGTGTTCTGCTTCCTGGTACAACTTCTCTAGAATGGCGCTCCTCTTTAGGTCACCTGACTTCTAGTTTCACGTTGTTTCACTCTTATTTTTCTTGTATGCATGTGCGCAAAGCCAGTTCCTGGCCTAAAGACATCAAAGAAATGAACTGCGCATGTGCGCAGGGTCGGTTCCTGGCCTGAAGATGTGAAAAACCACTAACAGCACATGTGTGGCCTCATTTCCAGCTGGCGCGTGCGTGAGGTCTGCGTATGTGCAGCCATTCTGTGGCCAGCACATGCACAGGAAGCCCGAGGCCCACTGGGAACTGTAGTGCCCAAACTCCAGACTCCGAATTTAGGTAAGTATTTTTGGGTTTCCTAACGCATGAAGGACTACCGAAGGATAGGTTTGCAACTCCAATGAAGCAACCCTGTACCACAAAATGTTTTCAAAGAAAACGCTAGGAACAGCAAACAACACCAACAAAACATCTGGATTTAAACAGATAAAGGGAAGATTTCACGACAGTCCTCCTTTGCTGCAACAAAAGTGGTCTGTAAAAGCTAACTCCGCTCGTTGTCAAAAAGTTCAGCAAACCCCACGGCTTCAATCATCCCAAGCTAAAATCACTGCCATGCCAATACTGAAGTAGTACCTAAACGTGGGTAACGTCATCAATTTTCGAAGACTGGTTCCACTATGAATTTGTACCAAATGTCAGATAATATCTCAGACAGAACAAACTATCGGGAAAGGTTATCCTACTGCTTGACAACTGCCCTGCACACGCATCCCCAGAGAACCTGGTAATGCAAGATGAAAATATCAAATGCATCTTTCTACTGTTGCAGTAAGAGGTGCACGGTAAGTGAGGGGAGACTTTAGCCTGAGTGAGACAGAGACTGAGTAAGTATATTTGGGAATTTGGTTCAAAGTGGGAATTTGGTACATAGGGGGAAAGAGGTGCTTCAAGTAAGGTTTATTGCAAGGAGTAAAGTGTGCTGAGTGGAGAGTTCGGTGAAGGGCAGGAAGGAGTTGCTTTTTTTCTTCTACTCTTTTTCAGCCTCCAGTATTTGATTTCTACTTTGATGCAGCAAAAGGAGCAGGTAAACCAGTAACTTGTATTATTACTTTTATCAGTATTGTAAGTACTATATTGTTTTATCAGTATTTTAAAGTTTACTGGCAGTGCCAAAACCTATTGGGAGGTGTAGGCTTTATTAATTATAATTAATTAGCAACAATTAATTAACTTCGGCTCCAGGTTATTGAGCTGGAGGCCAAGCTACAAACACTGCGACATATCAAGGAGGGGGGAGGTTACCTGGACACTTTATTCCAGGAGGTGGTTACACCCCTAAGGATAGAGTCTTCTGATTTGGTCAATGGTCAGGGACAGAAGGGTATGACTGCAAGTGCAAGTGAGGCAGGTAAGGGGACCCAGAGGGCAGGAGTGAAGGAGCCTCGGCCTTTGCAATGGTCCAATAGGTTTGAGGTTTTTCAGCTTGTTTGGATGGAAGTGGGGTCTGCAGGGTGTATGAGCTGACTGGCCAAGGCACCTTGGTACAGGGAACCATTCAAGCAGGGGGATTTACAAGGAATGTAGTGGTAATAGGGGACAGTATTCCCTGCAGCAAAGAGCGAGAGTCCAGGTGGCTGTGTTGCCTGCCTGGTGCCAGGGTTTGGGACATCTGCTCAGGGCTGGAGAGGAACTTGGAATGGTCCATGTTGGAGCTTGGCACTAAATTAAGAAGCAGAACTTCAAAGGTCATAATCTCTGGATTATTACCTGAGCCACGTGCAAATTGGCATGGGGCAAATCTGATTGGGGAAATGAGTCCATGGCTCAAAGACTGGTGTGGAAGAATGAGTTCCGGTTCGTGGAGCACTGGCACCAGCACTGGGGAAAGTGGGATCTGTACCATTATGATGGTGTACACCTGAACTGTGCTGGGACCGGTGTTCTTGTGAGCTGTATAACTAAGGAAGTAGAGAGGGTTTTAAACTAAGTAGTCGGGTCAAGGGTACAAATTTGGAAAGATGTGGTAAATCAAAGAGTAGAGACAAGGCAAAAGAGAAAGGTATTATTACAGGAAATTAAAAACAGACCGTGACAGGAAGGGATAGAGAGTACAAATCTAACAGTAAATCAACAGATGAGACTAGAGGTTATGAAAAGAATAGAAGAATAAAGTTCAGGCTCTGATCTTAATGCACAAAGCATTCAAAACAAAACAGATGAACTGAGAGTGCACATAAAAATAAATAAGTACGATTTGATAGCTACTTTAGAGACATGGCTGCAGGAGGACCTGGATTGCGACCTGAATATTAATGGGTATAGGACATTTAGGAAGGACAGGAAGCGAGGAAAAGGTGGAGGGGGTGGCTCTGTTAGTTAATGATGGTATTAGCATAATAGAGAGGGATGACCTAAGTTTAGGAACCAGGATGTGGAAACGGTTTGGGTAGAGATGCGAAATGGTGAAGGCAAGAAGTCACTTGTGGGAGTCATGTACAAGCCCCCAAATAGTAATCACATGGTAGTGTGGAGTATAAAGGAAGAAATAACAGGAGCTTGTCAGAAAGGTACGGCGATAATCATGGGAGATTTTAATCTACATATAGACTGGAAAAGTCAGATGGGCAAAGGTAGCCTGGATGAGGAGTTCATAGAATGTTTTCAGGATAGTTTCTTAGAACAGCATGTTCTGGAGCCAACCAGAGAGCAGGCCATACTAGGCCTGGTATTATGCACTGAGATGGGATTAATTAATTATTTTATAGTGAAGGCACCCCGAGGTAGCAGTGACCATAACATGATTGAATTTTACATTCAGTTTGAGGGAGACAGAATTGGGTCCAAGACCATGTTTTTAAGTTTAAATAAGGGCAATTATGAGGGCGTGAAAGCAGAGCTGGTTAAAATGAATTGGCAAATTAGGTTAAGGGATAGGTCAATAGAGATGCTGTGGCAAACATTTAAGGGGATATTTTAGAATACACAGAATAGATACATTCCAATGAGTAAGAAAACGACCAAGGGACGGACATACCATCCATGGTTAACTGGAAAGGTTAAAGATAGTGTCAAACTGAAAGAAAAATATATAATTGTGCAAAGGTAGGTGGAAGGCCAGAAGATTGGATGAATATAAGGAACAACAAAGG